>NC_088833.1:24040043-25240043 GCF_904066995.2 Poecilia reticulata
AGTAGTTTTGTAGTACTGGAGGCCGGTCTTGGTCTCGAGACCACTTTTTGATGGTCTCGGTCTAGTCCAGTGTTTCTCAACCTTTTTTGGGCCAGTGCCCCCCTAGCCTTTATCCATGTCCCTCACCGCCCCCCACCAAAGAATTTGTAGGCTACTTTGCACTGACCATTATTTTATCATTAATATTCACTATTGTAGATGTTTTGATTTTTATGCTTGTTTCTGTATTTATCATCAAAAATGATTTCCCAGAGAACAAAAAAGCCATGGGAATAGAAATAATTTTCACAGGTGTCTATGAAAAATGCAATGAACATTCAAGTTAAAATTGGTTGGCCTAACAGCAGCCAGTCAGAGTGGAAAATATATTCTTATTTTGTGCCATTTTCTAGTTTTTAAATATGCCACAAAATGACCAGATAAAAGATGAACAACATGCCAGTTTAAACTTTGAACTATTTGCAAAACGACTGAACTCTGCAACATTAAAACATGGATAGAACTGTAACTACATTAATCATAACTCTTCTTCTCTTCAGTGTTTGTCAGTTTCTTGTGGTGCAGCTCTGTGCTGCCTTCAGGAGAATGGGACATCAGAGTATCATACATAAAATGTCACCCACATGGCATTTATTGTGCAAACCAGAGCTTTCAGTGGAAAAACAAAAGTTCCAGGACCTTTTAATGCCATACAAATATGAGACAGAAACATGGATTATATCTTTATATAGACCTGTCTATTGATTTATTTATAGATTAATAGTTTTACTGGACAGAAATGACAAAGCACAAATCTGGTTCTTAATCAAATCCTAATGAGTCAAATTCAAAGTGTCATGGAGTCATCAGCCTCATGACATTAAAACTGACATGAAAAATAATACTGAAGAAATCAAATCTAATTAAAAACATAAATAAGTGATAAGTTCCTAACTGTTATGGTCTGTAAGATATATTTATTCTCAGTATTAGATGTGGTCTCAACAAACCCATGGCACTTCAACAATATTATTTTACCTTTTATCTGGAAATAGTGTGTTTATTCTTGCATTTTGTTCTTCATTCATTTCCATTTAGTTTCCTTTGATTAGTATTATCCTCTCTTGGTTTATTGCTATGTCCACTTTAGTTTCTTTCCTGTTGATAGATTTATTTTATCGTTTATTGACGCTCACTATCAGTAATCACTCATCACCTGCTGCGCCGCCTAATCGTCATGTTTCACATCACGTGTTGATTTTTTCACTGTTCAGCGTTGGATTCTCAGTTTTTATGCTATAATTCACATCTATTTCGTCGCTCCGTTTTATGTCCCGCTTATACTGTTTCAGAGTTTTGCGCAATGTGCGCATCGATTTGTTTGTTTGTTTTTTTAAGCCCCTAAGATGCAGGGCGTTCGGAAAGCGTGTCGATGGGGAAAAGGCAGACTGACATAAACCTTTTAAAACAACAGAAACAATTTCTGCATTCTGATTATTGAAATTTAAAAGTGCTGTGTTGTTCCATCACCCCCGTTTCATACCGGACCACTTACAGCACCGGTGTTAACGCTATAAAATGAACGCTCTCTATCGTGGTATCACCCATGGAGGGATTTTTTTATTTCTTTATTTAAATTGGTTCATTTTTCAAAGGGATACAGAGTGAGGGTATTGTGATTTTAGTAATTACATAAGAGCGATTTTCTGTTGTCCTTTCATGGAAGTGGGCAGCTTTCAAACGGAAATAAAACACTTTTTAAAATAAGTTGCTGCTTAGACATGATCACATGCGAAAACATATAAATATCAGACAGAGTGAATCACAGCAACGTCAGTGTAATGCTGAACTGATGCGGTGAAGCTAGTAGCAGCTTCAGAACGGAGCTGCGCCAAGAAGCTAACAGAAGCTAACAAACACTGAATAGTAGAAGAGATGCCATCGATACAGTTGCAGCCGAGCATGATTTAACGTTACACAATACAGTTTTACCAAGTTGCTCAAGTCTAAACTGGTATTGTTGTGCATTTAAGGTGTAAAGTTTACCTTCGACCAAACGCCCCCCAAGGGAATCCCAGCGCCCCCCTTTTGTAAAAATGTCCGCCAGCGCCCCCTGCCGTCCTCTCAATGCCCCCTTGGGGGCGGTACCGCCCACGTTGAGAACCGCTAGTCTAGGGCGTTGAGGACTCAGGATTTTATTTCAAGACCGGTGTTCTGACCACAGCTGTGGAAGTATCACTAAATTGTCAGCATACTGTTCGGTTTATTTGTCAACATTCTTGTTTTCACTGGATACAAAACATACCGATTACAATCCAAGCAGTAACGTGACTTACCAATTACATGTTTCAGTAGCGGCGATGGGTGGCGATGCACGCGGCATCTGAGCCATGCGCATAAGTCATAAGATATGACGACATGTGAATTCAGCAGCGCTTCGCTTTCAGAGACGGTGGGGACCTATGGTGGGGACTACGTACAACTTTTGGCGTCACTTTCAGGAAGCTCAAAGAAAGCTAAGCTATGCGGACGCAATGTAAGCTAAGTTAGCTGAGCAGTGACAAATATGTTGCATTTCCGATGATAAATGCTGTCACTTACTGCGCTTATTGTGGGGGCGTTGACTGACATGTTGCACTTTGTGCTACGAAGCTGTAACAAAAGCCTGGAATATTGTGATGTGACATTCAAGAACGAGCCGCCGATTCTTCTGAACGGTTCTTCACTGTGAACGATTGGACTGAGAACCGTTCTTTGCTTTTGTAATTCTCTGCGCACACTGCGGTAGCTATTATTATTCTATACTACTAATATATATATATATATATATATATATATATATATATATATATATATATATATATATATATATATATATATATATATGTGTGTGTGTGTGTATTTAATCATCGAATAAATAAATAAGAACGTACGATCACACAAAGAGAATGCTCATTGCTCTTTTATTATTTTCATCATTTGTCAGCTGTGCGCTGCCTGGCTTCATGCAGCGGGAGACAGAGTAACAACAGTCACGGTGCGCTCCTTTTGCTTGGTTACTTCTTGCTTGTTACTCCTTGGTCAATGTTCATAGTTGAGCGTTGCTTACTATCAGTGCATTGTCATGACTGCTATGTTTAATGGTGCAGACAGTGGTGGTTTCTGACTTTGGCTATATAATCAACCACCCAGATAACGGATAACAAGATAATCTGATACCTCTGCACAGTGTGACACAGATGAAAGCAAAGCAGAAGAAAGAAGAATTTGAATTGATTGATAATAATAATTTATTTAAGCTCTAAGCATTTAATATCTAGGTGTCTTATGAGAATGTGGATCTTTGAGATCAATTTGAAAAGCAATTTTGATCATATTTCACATTTTATTGTGTCATATAGCGTGGGGCACCGGTCTTGGTCTAGTCTTGGTCTCGGGTTAGGTGGTCTTGATTACAACACTGATTGCAAAATTTTAACCTGGCAGTTTTATTTAAGTGGATTTTTGAAACAGTTGGATCTGCAATAATAATAATAATAATAATAATAATAATAATAATAATAATAATAATAATAATAATAATAATAATAATAATAATTCCCTGTGCTAAACATTTGATCTGAGATCCAGAGGCAATGAAAAGTCCTACAAAGTATATCATCAAAGCACTGAGACCAAACAGAATATCGTAACCCATCATATTCTGTTTGATTATGTCTAAGTGGTAGACATAATCACTTAATATTTCAAATGTAAAAACATAACAAATACCACTTCTTGCAGCATTTCTTTGATGCATCAAAAGCAAAACATCTGCCCTCCAACGTAAAAACGTTGTGGTCAAAGGATCGTTGTTCCTGTAGGGATTTTCTCCTGATGCATTCATGGGCTTTTCTCAAGGTGCTCCAGTTTTTAATCAACATTTCAAAAACATGCAAGTTAGAGTAGATGCCAACTTTAACTGCCTTTAGGTAATAGTGTGTGCATGCATGTGTTTTTGTTTTTTCCTTGGGTGTCAAAAATATTTTTTGTATGCTAATATAAAAAAAAAAATGCATTTAATTAATATTTCAAGTTACAAACTATCCACACAGGAAAACACAATAGCTGAAGTGAACAATTGTCCTCATGAGTTTACACACCCTGGTGTAATTTGTTTGGTATTTTGGCCATTTTTCAGAAAATATGATGACACGAAAATGTTTTCACTCATGGTTAGTAAGTGGGTGAAGCCATTTTCTGTCTTTTTAAATCGTAATGACAACAGAAACTACTCAAATGACTGATCAGCAGTTTACATACCCCAGATTATAATACCATGTGTTGCCTCCTTTGCCATCAGTGACAGCTTGGAGTCGCTTACGGTCATTACGGACGGGGTTCTTTATTTTCTCTGATGGTAAAGCTTACTGATTCTTCTTAGCAGAAAGCCTCCAGTTCCTATAATCTACTGGGCTGTCTTGCATGAGGTGTGCGTTTGAGTTCTCCTCAGACTGGCTGAATGGTACTGAGGTCCGGAAACTAAGACGTGCACTCCAGAAACATCACTGTGTCCTGCTGCAGCCAATGACTGATTGACGTGGCCTTGTGTTTCCTGTTTGCAGCTTTCGGGGGGATGAGTGCACATTTTTCTCCAGTATTTCGTTCATCTCATCAGTAACTCTGACTAGCCTTCATGTGCCTTTGCAGGCCCCCAAAAACATAAGCAATCCACCTCTGTGTTTCACAGCAGGAATGTTACACCTTTCATCGTAGGCCCCGTTGAGTTGTCTCCAAATGTAAAGTTTGTGGTCGAGTCTTGTCTCTGCGCTGCTTGGTGCAGCAGAGACTATACTGTACTTACTATAGTTTTCCACTTACTATAGTAAGTGGAAAACTTTGTGGCATTTGTGTAGTGATGGCTTTCTTCTGCTAGGTCAAGCCATTTTTTTATTATTATTTCAGGAAGTTTTGTATTTCAGCTGAAGTTATTTGTGGGTTTTCTAACAGTTTTCCCGGCAGTTATGGCTGTACTTTTGCTGGTCTACCTGCTGGTCTGCGGTTTGGTTTCAACAGAATCCCTCATTTTGCATTTTTAGAGTTTGTTGGCTGCTGACTGGGATTCTCAGTTCCTTGGACATCTTTGTGAATCTATTTCTTGCATTATACTGTTCAATCGTCTTTCCCAGCAGATCATTTCACATTTCTTTCACATTCCATAAGTCAGAAACATCGATGCTGCACTGGGGGGAAGATGCAAGGGTCTGTCTGGAGCCCAGAAACTCCCACACACACACATGCATGCACATGCACATGCACACACACTGATTACAAGCAAACAGATCGCAGCTGAAGATGGTTTCCTTTAATAGTCATTCAGAACCATTTATGCCAGCTTGTGTGCATGTTATGAGGTAAAAATCACAAGGGTATGTAAACTTTTAATGAGGGTAATTGGGGTAGTTTCTGTAGTCATAATGATAAAGAGTAAACTCAGTGGTACTGTTGTTTGACAATAAATAGTTTCACCCAACCACTAGCCACAAGTGAAAAACACCTTGTGTTAGTCATGCTCTCTGAAAAAAAAAATGGTGAAAAAAAATCAAAAATTCTGCTAGGAAATATCAACTTGTGAGCACAGCTGTAAAAAAAAGCACAACTCGACCCCATTCTGGATAAATGTTTCTTAAACTACAGTTAAAGTAAACAACAGCCAGGTGCCAACTGGAAATAAATGCCATTTTAGTCTTATTTTAATTGCCTTTTTATGGATCCTTTTCCCAACTATGGAAAGTCCCATTCAAGATATGAAATTTATTTTTAGGGATTTCACACAAGGGCCAAAGCATTAGCAGCTTTGGATTAAAATAAAAAAAGAAGAAGCTTCTGCTTGTTGCAACATGCATGTTACATCAGCAAAAGACGGCTGGTAGAAGAAGAAATATGACGGGCCAGGTTTCCTCAGGGCAGTTTCCTAGTGGCAAAGTCTTGGCCATTTGACATTTATGTGACTTGCAACATCAACAAGTTTCTCTTTCCGATCAAACAAGTCAAATTTTGCTAAGTCTTGCTGCAATATCTCACTCAACGGATAATGTCCTAAAATTGGCAACGGTTGTTATATAAAAGAAAAAAGAAATGCAGACGTTGAACTCTGACATTTTACGGTGTTGCTGTTTTGCTCTTGCCTTTTGCAACCACAAGAAGAACAAAGGCTGAGAGGTAAAACGTGAATTGTTTTCTATCGTTTTGCAGCAAAGAGTTTCGCTTTGATCTGCTTTTCCTTACAAACGAAAGGCATTTTTATTCATCTTTCACTTGAAATGTTTTTCACAGATGGTGTTTCTGATTTTGCATACTGCTGCAGTTTCAGAAGACTTTGTAGCCCCCCTTTTTGTCAGAAAAAAGATATAAACTAGAATATGCTCTAATTGGAAAAATCAGGGGTGAAAAAAATACTTTTTATGTGAAAAAAATAAATCTAGAGTTCACCATTTTATCCTTCAAATTTAATTCAAACACCTTACTGGTTTGAGTCTTTCTTAAACCAAAATTCAACTCTTAACCAAAACGTAGCGATCAACATGTGCCGCATTCCGTTGTTCCAACCACGTTTTTTTTGTTGTTGTATTTTTATAACAGACAACTTTTATCCATAAAGGTTGTCTGTTATGTGCAAAGGTGTCAGACAGCGTGCTGCACAGACAGACAGAATTAAAACCACATGTTAAGCATCAAGGGACCCTATCTGAGGGTGTGCATGCCTGTACACCCTCAGCAGGCCTGCTGAGGGTGCAGCGACATTAATCACAATTTTTCACCGCATGACACGATGCAATGCAGATCTTTTATTTATTTATTTTTTTTCTGTAAAGTGTTTCAACCAAAGATCAACCATCTGTATGGTTGGGCTAATTTGATTATTAGGGTTGGTCCACTCGCTTTTGCAAAACAGACTTCCTGCTGAGAAAATAGAGATTTTTAGAAACCAATCCAGTTTGTTCACAATCCACAATCACTTTAAATAAATGACAAAACATTGTGATTTTATTTTTATTTTTTTACCACATCTTGTCTTGTCCCTTCACTCTGCTTTTACACTTGAATAATGCACATTGCACACCCCGTACATAGCATACCAGGACACGCAATGTGCTGGTAGGCAATGTACTATTGCATTAAAAGTTATTATTTGTGTTTTCAAGAATATTTAATAATTTTGCATGTAAAATATTGTGAAAAGGGTAAGAAATTTTAAGCATAGTTTAATTTAGTTGCAGGTTAATTTCTAAAATGCAGCCTATTTTTACTAGCTGCACTTTATTTATGGGTATCAGAGTAAAGGGGTCAAAGAGTGAAAGCACACCACCATCTTTCACACTTTTGTTTGCATAACAAATACCGCATTTACTTTTGCTTCTACTTCACATTTAGGCACCGCTTTGCGTTGGTCTATCACTCAAAAAAATTAACAAAATATATTGAAGTTTGTGGTTGAAATGTGATAAAATGGTTGAAAACACATATAAACATTTCTCAAGTGGAAACCTTTAGAATATTTGTAGCTAACCACCACTTGTTAAATTTAACAGAGTAAAAAAAAGTTTTATTGACAACTGGAAAAATTTAAATTAGATTTTTAAGTGAAACGATTTCCTCACTGTATTATTTCATCGCTGCCAAAAACAAAACAAAACAAATAAAAACAGGCAGCAATCAATAATAGTAACCAGTAGCTTATTATAAAATATGTTATGTTTTTGTCTGAAACCAACTCCAAGTGTAACTGCACTCAAACCATAAAACCTGAAACCATAAAACCAAGACAGTCACAAACAAGATAAGGAAGTACTTCAGGTAATGTAAAAAACAACAACAACAAAAGCAGAACGATGTGCAGTTTTTGTTGGAAATGTGCACTACAAGCATGATCGGCAGCAAGACTGGAAGTCAAGACTGATAAATGACGTAACTGGGGGAGTCAGTGGGAGTTTTATCTCTGTGTGTGGGCGGGACGACGACTGTGATGCAACACTGCAGTTTCCCTCGTGGAGGATGCCAAGTAGTTCAAGGCTACGGCACAGAGAACAGAAGAACATAGATGGGGGCTCACCTTCATGTTTCACTGTACCTTTGTGTTTCAGTCAAGGTTTCGGTTTTCTCACCATTATATTTGGACTGAAGCATCTTGCGGAAATCGAAAGGGAGTAATAATATCCTGGGTGCAGCAGAATGGGAGGTTGTGCAGACTCACTGGTGCTGTGGAAGGCTTTCAACAACTCACTTTCAGCTCGCTTGGTTTCTACGCAAGGGGATTATAAAAAGGTTACAAATCATAACAGAAGCCAGAGATGACACAGGAGTGTCTTCAGGTGTCAGAATTATTGCCATGGGCTCCAAATTGCAGCTTGAATCAATAGTTTTCTATGCAGCATAGTTGCCTGATCTGCAAGACATAAAGTCCCACTGTGCATGTAATGATTTGTATCATTAAACACTAATTTACATATATTTAATGTTTAGAAGCTAATTATTAAAAAGAAAAATCAAAAGTAATCAAGGAGCAGGAAGAAGTACAAGTACAAGCCAGCAAAATCTGCATGGACAGTGGTGATTTATGATATGGGTGACATGGGCAACCGCCCAGGGTGGCATCTTGTGGGGGACAGCAAGAGTAGTTCTCCCCTCGCTCCTCCACCCACTGGAATGGTGGTTCTCCCAGGGCCCCAAAGAGGCTAAGACTATATTCTATGTACATTTTGCTTAGAATATGCATTAATCTATGCATACAAGAGTCTGAATGGAAACAGCATCCATAATATCTGGCTGTCATTGGTGGTCATTGGGCGAGAGGCAGTCCATAACGTCCAGTCTATCACTGGGTCATCACAGCAGGTATTGGTGCTTCAGGCAGTAGGCAGCTTCCACCTCCAGCCAGTGGAAGCTGCCTACACAGCTTCCACTGGCTGGAAGCTGTGTGGAAGCTGTGGAAATCAGGGAAGCTGTGGAAATCGGGGAAACTTCCCAGGGACAAGTTTCCCTGGAAAATGACAAGTTTCATAGGGACACTGATTTCACTGTCCCTATGAAATCAGGGACAATTACTGATTTCCTGATTTCATAAGGAAATCAGGGTAATTGTCCCTGATTTCATAGCGACAATGAAATCAGTGTCCCTATGAAACTTGTCAAAAGAGGGAAGGCCCCTAAAATGTCTTCATTGACTTTGGCCTTGATGGAACCCAGTGAACCAACATGGCCTCTGTAACGGCCAGGCTGTGGAAACTACACTGAACCTTAAGCACTTTGGATTCTGCGTCTTCCTCTAGACTGTGAAATCTTAATTACCCAGCGAAATTACAGCGTGTTCTTTCATCTGAAAAGAGGACTTTGGACAGAGTAGTAGTCCAGTCCTTTGTCTCCTCAGCCCAGGTAAGACATTAACTAAGATGATCCCTGGTTCAAAAGTGGCTAAACAAAAGGAGTGTGAAAGTTGCGGTCCATGTTGAGGAAGCGGCTTGCTCTTCCGAATCTCTTGAATGGACTTTGCTTCAAAGTCTTTTCAGACTTTTTTTTTTCAAAAAAGACTCAACTTTCTATTATCATACTTGCTAGGATCTATGAGCAGCCAGCACCTATAACAACAAGCTTCTGTGACTTAACCTCTTTGTGGAGGGCCTCAGTGACACCTGTCTTCCCCATGATTGTGTAGAAAAATAAAAATATATAACACATATCACTGTGCACAATGACTCTGTAAAATACTTGAATTTCGCTTTCTGCATTGAACTAGTGAAGCAAATTTCCTTTCTGATCGTATTGTCGCTTGTTGTGCTGTTACCCTATAGGAATGTGTTTCAGGATTAGATTTGGAAAGAGGAGACACGGCACTGAGACGTGTTTCCAATTTCCAGAAGGCAGGCAATGCCTCCCTCACCTTCATTCTGCCTGAGGAAAAACGTCCTGATAAGTAGGGACGGTTCCTTGTGGCCATGATTAATTATTAAACAACTTTTGGCAAGTAGCTGCAGAGGGATTCCCTCGTTCATTTCTGTTTTCTTTCCTCATTGCTCGAGGGCGGAGCCTGAGTGTGGGATTCCCACGGCTATATTAAGGCATCCTCACCTGTAGCTTTCACATTTTGCATCATGGAAAAGCAGCGAGTTGCACAAGAAGAGACACTGATGAGCAAGAGTATGACACCGGGGGCTTTGGAAGCCGCCAGTGGATCAAGTAGCTCAAAGCAAAGTTTTAAGCTGGCGGTTGCTTTGGTTGCTGTGATGGGACTGCTCATTGTGGTTTTGGTGACTGCCTTCATCTACCATTTCCTTCAGGTAGGAAAAAAATAAAGAATTTGCAATGCTAAAAATACTCTTGGTGCTTTCCCCTCTACTTGTTCATGTATTAATACTGGTTCTACCTCCTTACAGAGTAGAGTGATCGCTTCTTGCAATCAGTCACAGGAAGCTCCACCTGCGAGGGATCCTGGAACATTCATGACAAATTGCACATGGAAAGGTGAGTGCAATTTGTCGTTTCTCTGCTACTAATGATGAAACGTTGTGTTTTCTGAGTGCACTCACTGGGAATTATTTTCACTTCTTCTTTAGAGAGTGACCGCAAGGAAACTTATGATATATTTACAGCAGACACCTCTACGACATATGTAGTCTACGGTTGGGTGAAGTTTACTGAAGGTACCCACCAGCAGCTCACTCTCATCCACTTTGATAATAACGATAGCAGAGAAGTGAAAATGACAGCGGACCATACACTGACCAAATTCTTTGTCTTAGAAGAGATGCGAATGACCAAAAACTCAAAGTTAAGTCTCTCCCTTCCTGCCAAACTCAAATCTTGCAATGCCAGCCTTTTTCATGTTTATAAAGTGTGATCGGGATGACTTTGAAAGGTTTCTAAATGACTTGTGAAACTATGCCGGTGCAGAGATTAATCAAGTTTGACATGTGCATACCTTCTTTTGCTTGACGTGAGGCTATTTTTAAACTTGCCTACAAGCAGAGGTAGGTGTGAAAGCTTGCACTAAGGGAGCAGGCTCACCTCCTGTCATGAGCTTACATCAACAAAAAGCTGTGAATCCCCCATTTGGGGAGATTTGCCTCGAAAAACGAGCTGCAGCTTGTAAAAGTATTTCAATAACAGGTAAATACAGAAGGCAATTCATAATGCGCTCTGTTTTCTTGTCAGCCACCGCTAGAATAGCAAAGTGTGCGCCACTAACGGCGATAATCTCACTTTCGTACAAACAGAAAAAAAAGAGAGAATCCCTGACAGTCATCTTCATCTCTCAAGATGAATACCTGTAACCTGTGAATTGACTTGAACAGCGTGGTTCATTAAAGGTTGTAAAATCAACCGAAACAGACGTAATGCTGTAAAAATGTTGCCTAAAATAACGTGTAAACTTTTAATGTGTTTATGTTTTTTTTCCCCTCTTTGTACATTATTCTTTCAATTCTGACAATGCTTTGATTTTATTCAATTTTGAGTTTTCAAAAATTGGGGAATTAATTTCATGTACTGCTGTAAATACGCTGTATACTACTGTGCAATGTACCTTGATTTTTTTTTATGTATAATAAATTATATAAACAATTTTTTGCTTCTCTGCAGTATGTTTATATGTGTGTCTCACTTTCAATTTTACTGGGTTTCAGTCCAGTAAAATTTCTGTGTAATTTCTAAATAGTAGCAGTCCCACTCACTAGCAAGATAAATCACTGCTTTGGTTGAAATTTCTAGAAGGTTTAGTAAAAGTGTAAAAAACCAACAGACCCAACAGGCATGCTGCTGAAACTAAATCATTTACTGAACGGGGCACATTGTAAAACAAAAAGCACAGTGCCAAGTTCAATTGGCTGAAGGATGAAGGCAACTGAAGTTGCATGATGCCAGATGTGAGTTTGTCCTTGAAAAACAGAGTAAAATGGTTTCTTTGATTAAGCAACCAATAAAAGAGCAGAAAACCCACAAAGAAGTGCAGAAAATGATAGGCTGTTCAGCTAAAACGATTTCAAACTCTTTAAAATAGCAGCCAAAACCAGAAAGGCGAGGAAGAAAAAGAAAAACGACTATTCAAATGGATTATTACAGTAATTGACAACATATAATCACTAAAATTATGGCTACTGTTGCATATTTTTTTATTTTTTTACTCCCCTGGACTAAAGATACTATTTAAAAATACTGTTTTGATTTGTATATAAGTTGTGTTATTGTGTACACTGCAAAAACCCAAAATCTTACCAAGTATTTTTGTCTAATTTCTACGACAAATATCTTGGAGCAACTGATTAAGACAAAACTAATGTACAACTTTGCTTAAAAGTTACTTATAAGTTAGTGTTGTCTTACTTCACGTGCATTAACATATTTCCACTAGAAACTAGACCAAAAATGCGTCTCAAAATGTTGTGTTTTTGCAGCGTACGTTTCATAGCTGCGTATTATACGTGTATATTAACGAAGAAGTTTCTTTTGCGATTGAAACTGCCAGCAGACGCTCAACCTTCAGCTGGTTTGGCCTGACTGGTTCGGGCTGCATACAAAAATAAACTTCCCCTGATAACATCTTATGTGTATTCACATGCAAATCGTAATAGGAAGTGAGATTTTCATGCAGTGAGTCTGGTTGGAGCTGCTAAGCGGCATGCCGTGATTGTGACGTAATGCCAGAAGTAACACCACAGGTTCTCTCTACCACGTGCGCCCACACACCCTGCATGCGTTGCTTCATCTGGATAAATAACACTCAAACTGACTCAATTCTCCTTGATCAAATAAATGTTTAGCGACCAGGCCTTTACAAAACCTGCTAAATTGTCTCTTTCACCTGTCGCTTTATACGCTGACATGGTCACACTTCAGCATGAGTGCTGCTTGTTTGGCTTACAGTGGTCATAACTCTACTAACGTCAGTAAGCATTGTTTCAGATCTTATGAGATCTCAGATCTCATAAGATCTGAGATGGCTGTTTTTTTTTCAATTAGACTCGTTTGTGGATTTAGAAACTGCTTGGAGATTCCTGCTTGTACTGGGGTGTGGTGGTAATTTCACCTCCACAGTGATTTCTGTGTTCGTACATAGAAATCACTGGTAAGATGATCCTGGTTCTGCCGTTGGGCAGGAAGGAGCTCTCTGGTTGGAGTAAACCAGCTCTGCTTCTTCTTCATGCTACGATTTGCCTAAACTGGCATATTAAAACGTCATTTCAGATAGAAAGCTGCAGCAGCTTGGTGGGACACCCTCCTGTTTTGTTTCCCCAGTTTTGTGATTTAGTTTAATTGACTTGCTACGTTTGGTTGCTTGGGGTTATTGTTTCATTTGGAGTTGCTCTTTGTGGCCTCCAGCTGTGCTGCTGGTTTTAGGTCATTTAATTAAAGCATTGACATTTAATGGACATATATGCTTGAGGTTGGGATGACTTCATTTAGTCCTTGTATATTTTTCTAAGCTGTAGTATTTCTTTTCTTTGTATAACTGTTAGATTTAAATGTGAACATGACAGTGTTTGTTCACACAGTGCACACATCAGTCTCACTGCACTCAGATTGGTGACACAAATAACAGAATGGCTATGAGCAGCACAATGGACAGGGACCAGACTAGAAGGGCAAAACTGTAGAAAAAAAGTGAGGGATTTTATCCATCTTGTTTGGAAAAGCATAATCTGGGATTATTTTTTTGACCGTTCGGGATTGGCCGTTGTCCATTTTGAAATTAGACAAAAATGAGCCTAACTTGCGTCTGTCATTGAACTGCAGTGAGACGTTCAGTGACATAGACGTTGTTCCTCGGATGACTGGTTGCACCGGTACTACCGCTCATGTTTTTCCGTATTGAGAAATCGGGTCACATTTGGAACCAAACTGGTCACGCTTCCCTTTTACCACACTCACCAGTGCTGTTCCATACTGTGTAGTTTATTTCTAGTTTTGTTTGTACTTTTTAATGAATGACATCTTAAAGTTGCTCAATTACCAGTTTAATTTTGTAGCGTAATTGGAGAGCAAAATGCTTTGGACTCGTCTGGACTAGATAAAGCGCCATACAAGTATGGACCATTTCAGCATATCAGTGCAGAAAAAAAGTTCTCTGTCAGAAACAGATGTCTGTCATTAATGTTATTAATTACTTCCTGGATGAGTTGTTGCTTTAATTGATTGGTATTAGGATTTTCCAAGATTGCAAAATGGGCAGGTTAAAATAGATTGACACAAAGTCACATGTGGATTGCTCACCGCCGAAGTGAGATGTTTCACTCCCAAAGCCTTTTTGGAAGGCGCGAGAGACACATTCCAGCAGTTGTGCAACACTCTTTAAAGAAGAACAAGATCTTAGGAATGACCCAGTCCAACTCTGGGTGAAAATTACACTGTCACATTGTGCAATAGATTAATAGTCACAATTAATAGATTCATGTCACAATCAAGCAATATGTCCAGCGGAATATTACTATGTTTGACTTTATTGGCCCAAACTGTCTAAAAAGGCCCAGTGAACAGCTTTCACCAACACTTACACCAACAGGTATTTGCTAGCCCCTCACAACCCTTGAATTGACTTCCAGAGGTAAAGACCAGCCCTTTGTACCACACTTTGCTTTGTTCAGAGGGTCTGGACCCTCGGCTATTCAAAAACGATTCCTTTTTGTCGAATCTCTGAAGTTTGAAGTTTTACCCAATCGCTAATGTTCGTTTGTGTCATATGAAGTTTGCCAGTTTGACGATATGAAGCTTACCGGAAATTACCTGCACTGTGAAAAGAGAAGCGCCGATCCGAACGAGGCGGCTGTTAATGTTAACACAATATCTGGAAGCGTGGCTCACACAGAGTGAACGGCTTTGTTCACTTCCTCCACTGCCGTTGCTAAAACTACAAGCAGACTACAATCCTAAAACAGTGTGGAAAATTGACGTCATTGTTCACAACTTCTATTCTGTTCGCTGATCGGCCCGGTACAAACTCCACTGGAGGAGTCTAAGTCAATGAGAGAAAACCCAAACTGAGCAGTGAAAAGAGGTTTAAATCAAGTGGAGTGGCATAGGAAGGCAATGGCCAGGCTACTTCCACGGTGTATAAAATCCAGCATGTAGGCATGCACACTGCTTCTCCAAAGATTTTCAAAAGAACGGATCATTCTCGAGAGCTCCAGCTTAGAACCGCAAAAAGATTTTCCCCTCATCCTGAAAGGATCATCACTGCAAAATATTCCAGAGTCATAATAAAGTTATACTGGTACCAAAGTCAACTTTATGGCCTCACCACAAAGTGGTAAAGCCACAAAAATCTGTATTCGGTTTTTATATCCGCTGTGTGAGTCCGCTTCCTTGATTGCCTGCCACTTTGTTGCTGTTGCATAGAAATTTCCCCCATCATGGGACAATAAAGAATATTTCGTTTCTATTCTAATGGATCAGGTATCCAAGTCCAAGGAGCTATTTCCAAGGTTTATGTCCCTAAGTGCAATGAAACTTAGAGACACCGGATATGGTTTACAACATGCCAGGACTAAATTCTTAAAGCGGCAGTGATGAGTCAGGCCACTCTGTCTCCTTGCTTGTGCAATCAAAGTGCCTGAATGATAAATAATCTTTCCGCATCAATTAATAGCAACCACATACCCAAACTAACTTAATTCTTCTGAGATCAAAACAGGCTCAACGATGACTCAAAGTGGATGTCTACCTGATCCCTGTGCTCAGAGACATCTTTACGACTGCTCACTTTGAAAAGGGTGTCTTTTCAAAAACACCTCTGAAAAGACACACTTTTCACAGGTGTCGGCACAGCAATCTGCTCGGCGAGAAACTGTGTTTATTGGAAACTTCTTGAGTTGATAAGGTTGAGAGTCGCAAAGACGAGCATCAGCCAGACTGAGCCGCACTGGCTGGTTTGCGGTGGATGATGACAGACGGATGCGGTGGAGAAGAAAAGGGGTCTAAGCGTCCAGCTAGCTCATCAAACTTGCCAGTGTCCATTTGGATTGTGGGAGATGATGGACTTTGTCATGAGCAACATAGCGATCTGTACAGCGGAGAGTTGAGTTATTGAATATGCACAGTGTGACTGTTGATCTGATCTTTAGTTAAACCCATCTCTCTTCACTTCTCTGGTATGACGTAAATTGCTGGTTGTCCTTAAATAGCCATAACACAACATTTGCAAAAGAGAAAACAAAAATAATTTTTTTGAGTGTACTTTTTTGCCCCCCCAAAAAATCTGGTAAGAACTAAACCAAAATTTTTGCTTTCCAAAATTTTGCACTTTTCTGGGACAAAGTCTGCTTCTTTTCCTTTCACAAACCTAACTTTTTGGCCCCTAGATATATTTTCCAAACCACAGCCAATTGGCAAAAGCAAGGGGATTTTTTTTTCTTCACACATATTGAGTTGTTCATCCTAGTTTGTTTGTACTTGTGATCAACTGACTTATAAATAGGTCCCAGAAACGGTCTTCGCTTGTCAATTTGGTAATATTTTCTTTATCAGCAGATGTAAGGGACTCTCAAATACTAAATGATAAAAACACAGACGCTAATTAAGTATCCTAAGTGAGTTTTTTTAAAATTACTCATCCTGACAAATACTTTAGTTTTCATTTGCCAAGACTCCAGAGGAAACCTGGACACTGCTTCAGCTACAAAAGAAATCAGACAATTTTGACTTTCCTTGGACGAGATTTATGATCTCCACATTACATCTCCAGGTGCTTATCTTTGCATATGAAATAACACACACACGCACACACACACACCCTTTTGGAAAAATAATTGCCCACTCCTGCTCCACAGCTTTATTTTTTAATTCTGCGGTAATTGCGTGTGTATTAACATCCACCTTCACTCTTTTAAATAAAAATGAGGTTGTGTTTGGAGGATGGTGAGATGATGGAGAAGTGAGCGAATAGGAACTTTTATTTCCATTTTCTATTAAAGTCCTCAATGAAGTATCTCTTTCTAAAACATTTACACTTTAATTTGGTTACCGCTTATTGCGTCAGTATTTTTTTTTCCATTTATGGATTACAGACAAAAGGCAGTAATGTGAAAAAAACTAAATACAAAATCCAGACTTTGATTTTCAAGAATGCAGCAGCTCTATTTATGAAAGCTTCACTATGTCTTTCCGTCTCTAAGAAGCGTCAACCACTCTGGTCATGTATTAAGGTTTCTCAGAAAAATGAAAGCAGGCTGCCCACACAGTCAGTGAAGTGGGGGTGGATTAATATATAGCTAGACAGGTGAGGTAGGAAACTGGTCAGAACCGCTGGGATAGTGAGTGGTAGGTCTAACCTTTAAAAAACCAAAAAAAAAAAACTGCCTTATTTCCGTGATTGGAAACGAACACATTTTTGGTAGACGAATGGAAAAGCAAACCACCTTCGCTTCGTTTTCAGATGGTCACAATTTTACCTCACATGTTAATGTGGTTCCAAAAGTGACTCACAACACTGTTTGACAAATGTCTTCAGCGGTGCTTAAATTAAACTTTTATATCATACTTTCAGAGTCCTAAGCAAATGCTTGTACCTGGACAGTTTGGAGCGGAAATTTCCTTTTAGTTCAATGAAAAGATTCAGTTCAAAGTAACGGCGTATTTCATGAGTTAACTACTCGCCTGTTCTCAGTTTGGACCAGCGCTCAGGAGGTTTCCTGATCTTTTCCAGCCTGAACTGGCAGCTGGTCAAAGTGGTTTTTTTTTTCCTGGGTTTATGTTTAAATCCATAAAGTGCAGCAGCACGCCTATTGTTGCATTTACAGGTAAACAGTGCAAAGTTGCACAGGGTCAGTGTGATATTTTGCATACTAAAAGGGTGCAACCAGCCAAAATAAAAACAATCTGCAATCTGATTCTCCGTCGCTCAGGTCTGCTGACCAGATGTGGTTGGAAGTGTCGAAGAAACGGCTGAAGCTCAGGGAAGACCAGGCATTTCACGCTGAAGCTTTACCACTGCAATTTGATGAGAAGATCTTCACCAAACAATTTTAAATTGGCTCATAACACATTTTCACTCTTTGGCTTTTTACCTGGGATAAGTTGTTGATTTAATTTTAATCCGATTTGCATTTTATTACAACTTTAATCATTTTATTTGTATTTAATTCTCATGTTCTATTTTAATCATTTTGTTTAACACTTTAGTCAATGGCTGCTGTTTTTAAACTGCTTTATATTATATATATATATATATATATATATATATTTTTTTTTTTATTTAAAAAAACTGGACTGGAAGATAGAAAATTTTTTCCATCGATGATTGCGAAAGCTATAAATATGCCATTGTGGTTATCCAATTAAATTACATTTATTTTATGCTTTTCCTAATTAACACTCCAGCAGGTGCAGGTGTGTTTGATGCAGGGCCGAAACTATGCCTTTCAGGAACCTGAGATTATATTTACAATTATATATTTTTGGTAAATTAGCATTTAATTTGAAGCCTGAAGGAGAGTGATTATTTTTTTAAGTATGATTTTAAATTTGAAGGGGTGGGAATTTGCCCCATAGATCTACCACTGCACCAGGTTTTTGCTGATTGCTGCTAGTCTTGTGGAGCTGTGTTGTGGAGGAGGGGTCCTGTGAGCTGGCGGATTTGGGGAAATAGGCGGCGCCTCTCATGAGGAAGTGTTTAGGGGCCCTCAAATGGTTGCCACTGGAGATTCAAGGGTTCCTCAGTGATGCTCCAGCTTTTTTTGATGAGGGAATGACATTATAGCATAATAGAAAGCTCATAAATTCAATTTCAACCAAATCTTGTTATAGAAGGAACACAGACTTTCAAATTGTATCTTTTGTAGAATATAGATATTTAAATGGATTGCGCTGCAGTGAATTGAACTGATTTGAATGGAATAAATGGGTTTCAGTAAAAACAGATTTGCAGGATAGCAGTTTGTCATGGGTAGAGGTTGCTCTAAGCCATTAATCATGATATTATGTAAAAAGTAGTTATTGCACACTCTCAATAGCATTTAGGTATCTATCGAATTGCTCAGTTACAGTAACAGTAGTATGAGCTAAAGTGTCAGACTTTGATGTTATTAACTAACCATAGAAATGGAAAACATGACATTTAAGTTGTCCTCAGTGAACTTATTACTAACCACATTTTTATATGTATGTTTAGCGTTATTATCAGGGGCAAGTAGGAGTTAGAAGATGATTTTTTTCCTCTATCGTGTATTTGGGAAAGTCTGTGGTGCGATGCCGTACGTCACTAAACTCTTCATTTTTCCATTTATACAACAGTCCAACAGGTTGCCCATCTGATCGGCTTTATACATCCCCCTTGTTGTGTGTGTGTGTGTGTGTGTGTGCTGTCAAACCGGGGCACGCCTACATAACATCTCTCCACCATCATCCATTTCCTTTACCTCTGATCTACCGGGGGAGGTTAAGCTGGAACCCAGCATGCACACCACTGTCATGGTCTGTCTTTCCGCTGTGACACATAAACATCCCCTACGTGTCACCAGAGTTTAAACCACGCAGGTCAGCTGATTTCCTCTGTATCTGCCTGCTGTGGCACAGGTAATGTTGTCCGTCTAGCCGAGCCCACCTGTGGTTGAGAAAACGATCACACGTCTAGATAAAAATAATTTTTAAAAAAATTGTAAAAATCAACGACTGCAATTTGACTTTTTCTTTTGTGGCCAAATGCAACTCGTGATAAATTATTTTCTGAAGTATAGTCATCTTGTTTCCTACCTGACACGTTTGGTGATTTATAAATGGTTTGTACGACAGAAGAGGCCATGCCGTGTTCAGTGTCTGCCATCAGTCTGCACTGGGCAGGCGTTTCAGTTTTAACCTTAAACACTCAAAACCGTACATGTTTCTTTGAATGCAGTCGTTTCTGAAACAAACCACAGAAACAACTCGCACTTAATTTCACGTTCCTCCCTCAAAACCTAGCCTTAGTCTTTTGAACTATCAATGAAAATATTCTCATCAGGCATCCAGAAAACAAAGGATAGCTTTCAGGTTGCATATTTATGGGAAGTCTGCGTGACTTGACTGTGAAAACATTTGTGATAATCAAAACCTGGAAGAGGTCAAGAATAGAGGGGGGAATATCTGTGGTCACCATTATGGTTGTCCAAATAACCTGTCATTTATTTAACTTTTAGCAAAAATACAAAAAACATAATTCTTGCCTTCGCATCAACAGGAATAGATAAATAATGCAATATATTCAGGAGTATTCAAAAGGTCAAATTTGCTTCAAAATTGCCCAATATATCGCTCCTGGGCTATTGACACAAAACAAGAGAAAACACATCAAATCCCATTACTTTTAGACTTAAGATAAATATTCTTATCCAAACCTTTAAGTGGCTTTGTACCAAACTACATCATAAATCTGCTTTATAGCCATTAAAGAGACAATCTAATGCAAATTCCCTATAATGGCCATAAAAAAACATAGTAGGCTCAACCTTTGGTAACTTTGTCCCAAAACTATGAAATCATTGAATTAGCATCAAAGAAGCCACCTTACTAAATACCCAAAAGACTCCATCTGCATCTCTGGAATGTGTTTTGAAATGTATCTTCTATGTGAACCCATTTCATTTACTACTCATATTTTCTTGGAAGTTTTAATCTATAATTACTTTGTTCATTATTTTCACATTTCCAGTGCAACTTTAATGCTTGATTTTCTTATTAACTAACCTTTCCTGCCCTGTACCCATCCTTTATCATTTTCCAAACACCTATTAGGCCTTTTGACGATATCCTCCTATTCACGTTTTAATTTGCATTCAGATTATGCTTTAACCTGAAATGATCCGGGTTGAAACAGCTCTCCAAAACAACAACAACAAAAAAACATGTTAAGCATGTTAGCTGAAGGTTAGGCTTCTCTGAAGAGTTGTAAGAATGACATATAAAGCTGACAGACAACAGTGCCAACCTTCACATCCAGAAGCAAAGAGTTTTAAGTCATTTGGATGCTTAAGAGAACAGAGCTTGGCACAGTATTAAACGGAAAGTCCCGTATCATTATGCATTTCCTGTGCTTCATGATGCCTCCCACTTGAATATGTAAAACTCAAAGAAAAGAGGGATCAGCGGGGCCGGCGTCTGGTGGCTCTTTGTAGGACATGCCACAACGCTCTGTCTCAAACTGGCACCTTAACATTGAGTTCACAGCAGGAGATTCACCTGACGGATCTGGAGCATTAAGCTGTCATGTGAACCACCACAGGTCTTGTTCAAAATCAATCACGATCTGCTACGCGCCATAAAGAACGAAAGCAAATCTGAAGGCAAGCGTCAAGTCAAATCCGGTGCAAATATTTGGCGAGACGCAGATGTTGACAAGAATGAAACGATTGTAACATCTGAGAAAAGGTGGGCGGATGTTCCCTTTAAACCCAGGACTCACCCCTACTTGACACCCGCTATGAGCTTCGTTAGCCAACAAAGTGAGCGTGTGTTGTGCTGGAAACTGCAGATGTTTGCTGTAATGATGACGAATTTCAGTCATGGTTTGAAAACGAACAACCGCGTCCAATAAAAAAAGATGTGATGTCATAATAATTGGAGGGTGAACTTTGGATCTACTCTTGATATAATTCAGGCTTCCAGGCTCAGGAGTTTTCATGTTCTTCAGCTTTTCAGACCTGCATCTCTGTTTTTCAGCACTAAGACAAACTATTTGCTGCTCATAGATACTAACAGGTTTCAAGTTGGACAATGACTAAATACTGGAGTCTTTGCAAAATGAGAAACATGCTCAATGTAGCATTTAATTTAAAAGAAAAAGTCCTGCTGAAAGGTGTCAGGAGTTCACTGGATTCACTCAGAAATGTTTTCATAGTATTTTTTATTTTTTTTTGCATTGCATCCAAACATGAATCCAGATGTATTAACTATTCCTACATATTAAACTTTCCATCATGCTTTTTGTTTGTTTGTCTGTTTTAAACTCTGAATCCTATTTTTGTCTCAACACACAATGACAATAAAGTCTAGACTAGTAAAGCCATTTTTCATTTATTTATTCCTAATGGTTCTCTCTTGCTTTGTAGCGTTCATCAACACGGGACCAATGTTAATACAAAAAAGCCCAATATTTGTTTTCATACCCTGTGCACTTTGTACTGACATTTTGAGAATAAAGACAAGGACAATTTTGTTGGTAGCTCTTAGTTTCAACAGTTATTCTCGCTCTGAAATATTAATGGGAAGAAAATCCTATTTAAGGAAGTATTTGTTAAGAAATAGTTTTTAGCACAATCACCGATAGCACAAATCCCTCTGAGCTAACCGCTTGAATAAAAATTAATACTTTAGGTTGCTTAGAGTGTTTAAAAAGGTTTAACGAGCAAGTTGTGGCCTGTAAATATGAGGAGACACAGAGGGAAAGATTAAAGTTTAAGACATTAAAGTTACATTTTTCGGTCTGAGAAAATGCTACACCGTTACCAAAATATTTTGTCAGATTTTGCACATCCTGGCTCGTTCTCGGGTCATTTTGCTTTTAATGGCGTGTTTTCAGCCTGTTCGTGATTTCTTGGTGTCCCAGTGCCCTTATTTTGCAGTTGCTCTTGTTTTTTTCTGCCCCCACGATGATTCACTCCAATAATCAGTCAAGTAGCTCTGCCCACACCTCGCCTTTCGTACTCATCTTGATACAAACTAAATCAGTCAGAAACTTCCAAAAGTATGGCCGAATTGTTCGATTTTTTTTCAGCAGCTTAAAGACATCAACCGTCTGTAGGTGAACCTGTGAAAACATCAAAGGTAAAATGGTGAGAAAACATCCTGCACCTTTAGCACCTTATTGGGAGACGGCTGTGAAATATCGATGCCTCGCAAGAATATTTGTGCCTGTTTAAATTCAGATTTTGTCACAAATATTAGGCGACAGCAGAAAAAAGAGAGAATAATTGTGACATCCAAGGAAAACGGCAGTTTTTAACACGTTTGGCAAATAATCTGAGACTGTGCATTTGTGATGGTTTAAGTGTCTTTGACTGGAATTACAGCTGCATGTGTTGTGTTGAATTTCCACCAGTTTTTGCACAGCTGAAGACTGAAATTGTTTGCCATTCTCCTTTGCAAAATGGCAGAAGGTCAACCAGGCTGGATGAAAAATATCTATGTTGAAATCTTGCCACAAGCTCCTTACACAAAACTCTTCAAGGTTGGAATAAGACAACCCATTTACCGTCTTCATGCATTTTTGTACAAGCACAGAGGCAACGAGGAGAGGTTGGTGTTAATTACTTTATAGGGAATACTTTTCTTTTTTAACCTTCTCAGCTATATAAAAAATATCGTAGGTCTGAAAAAGGTCTTAAATACCAGTTTCCAAAATATTCAGGGTCAAATGTTTTCCAGTTTGTCGATCTAGAAAATGTTATTTGTCTATTCCCATAGACAAAAGCAGAGCATTCTGAAAATTTCCCTCTCGGCTCCTCCAGACTAGTGGCAGCAGTTAGCAAATACCTGGTGGAAAACTGCATGTCTGCTGAGCTCATCATATGAACCATTTCCATATATAAAGCTCCAGAGAACGAAGGCAGAGCGTCAGAAAGAGTAGGAGCTTCTTAAAGAGACAGAGGCCCAATTGAGAAGTCAAAATTCTCTTAAGTCATGTTTGATATATAGAAAATTTTTATAACAGTGTAAGTTAACATAGTTACCTGAATATGCTATGTATATAAAAATATATAACACTGCCTCTGTAAAGACGCAGAAAAGCAGGAAGTAGATTATGATACTGGCTACAAAAATAAATTACTGAATGTTTTGCTAATTAATTGACTAAAATGTCTCTGTTGAATGTGGTGTTGAGACTTTGACGTTGTTCTGCTACAAGGCTGCAGTTCGGGGCAAAGTTAATTGACGTCTTTTTTTAGTTCAAATAAACTGGAACCTCATTGAGCTCATCTTTATTTGAAGCTTGCTCACTTGTGCTGATGCAAACTATTTATTTTCACTCTTTAAAATTTTTAATAAGCAAAAACATCTTATGATTTCATTCGTGCCACCACCACAGAAAAGTCTGAGGCTGAGGATCTGTTCTTACTGTAAGCGTCGTCTTTAATTTTTTACTTTAAGGTTTGTCATGGGCTCCACCCACCTCGCCTGCAACTCCGTTAAGCTTTCCGGCTCCTGCCAAGACAAACTCTATCTATGAGTTTATTCTATAACTAAAATGCGTCGGCACGGAGATAAGCTGTGGAGTGTGATGTGCAGCGACAGTTTCCTACCACAAAGGTGTTTTTCCAGCTCCATTTCTGTTTCACACGTCCAAAGCTCCTTGATCTAATCTGCCTGTTTGCCATCATAGTTAGTTTCCACCTGCAGACACTAAGTTTTAAATTACTTTCATCATAGGTTTTGTTTATTTTTGCTGCTGCAAACAATTGGTGTAGGACTGATCTGTTGACAGATTTTCTGACCCGAGCAGCGAATCTCTGCAACTCCTTCAAAGTTACCACAGGTCTGGTCTGCACATGTGGTTGGTGTTTGTTCACCTATCTGCCTATGTTGATTAAAGCTCTCCTTGGAAAATCTATGGGTTTAGGTGGACCGCCACGTCTTGGTGGGTTTGCATTTTCTAATGATGTTTGTTTGCACTGGATTTCATTGTAGGGGTATCAGAGTACACGGGGCCTGACTACAAATGCATGCCACACTTTAAGATTTGAGAACATTTTTGAAAATCTTGCCTCATTTTTCTCGTCCTTTCCAACTATGCACTTTGCTTTTTTTATTTTGTTTGTGCCGTCAAGAAAAATCTTGCGAAACTAATCCTCAATTGATTGTGACGTGAACGAATGTGTAAATGAAATGTGTTGCTCTGTGAAAGACGGGTGAGGATTCTTTGTTGGAAACGAAAAAATTTAAAAATTTGCAGCAACTCTCTGCTGACTGACCATAAAAAAAAAAGAAAAAGATGCTTAGTTATTTGTGGAAATTATTTATTTAATCTTATGATCTGCAACCTACATTTCTGGTAAATGCACACTTTCCATTTCATTCACACAGGGAGACGATGGGCACATTTCTTGGACAACACACCCACGTTGTTTGGTATTGGTATGCCAAAACACCATGTGTGATGGCTGTGGGGACTGCAGAGAGCAGAGTTGAACAGGTTTCTGCTGGCGGCTGAGTCATTACGAAGCCAATTTATGCATCAGTGTCAGAGGGACTCCAAGGGAGAGTGAGCAAGTGAGAGCGGAGAGAGAAACCCAGATAAACACCTAACACCTTTCTGCGGAAAATCAATAGGTGAGAATATGGTGACAGTGAGAGAGAGAGAGAGAAAGAGAGAGAGAGAGAAAAAAAACAGTCGAGAGGATCCCACCTTAGGCACACACTGGCCTTGAAAGAGCAAAAAAAAAAAGCAGACATGAAAAGGCAGAAAGATGAAACACAACTACTGAAAAAGGGGGGCAGGCAGAGTGTCAAAGACGGAGAAAGAGAGATAGGTTTCCAATATATGGACAGGGGAATCCCCCCAAGGTTCAGCCACTGTGGTGGGGCTAGCTCTCCCACGTCCCCACCAGGCTTGAGGCTTTATCTTGCATCATGAGTGGGCTTTTGTCGTCTGCTGACTGCTGTAAGTGTTGCCCTCCCTGAGCAGGCTTTTAGAGCTCGAAGCTGTTGGATGGGAATCCCCCCCACGACACGCAGCTCCCTGCTCGCCTCTGTGAACTTCTCAATCCTGCTTCTGAAGCGTCGTGCACATCTTTATAGGCATATGAGCAATTCATAGATTTTAATGCATACTGTACATTCCAGGAATGCTTTTTCTGTGCTGACTAAAATAGTCGAGACGTGGTGGACCCCCTACGAGTTGCTGTTGGTGAAGTGTCAGAAAAAAGGGTGCAGTCCCTGCGGCGATGGGATGCAGCTCTGCTGCTGTTATTTGGGAGAAAGTCCCAGTTTCAGAGACACACTGTCTGACTCTGTCTATGAGTGATATCTTGATAATAAATGGTGCTGTCCTTGAAGGAAATAGATTACGTTACAGAGAACGGAGGAGAGCCACTGACTTGTGCGTTCAGAGCCAGCGGGGCTGCAAATCTGAAAAACTGCAAAAGTCCAAAAGTGGATGTTTGTTTTGCGCTAGCCCTTATTTTCGTTCTTGTCTCTCTTCCATTTTATTGTGTGCAATTTGTAGCTGATGGAACAAAAGTTCACCTTCCTGCGCTCGGATCGTCAAGTCGGTTCGTTTGTGACATGGCGAGCCCTGCAAAATAACTTTGTCACAACCAAAAGGTTCAGTGTATTTTGGTAGCCAGTGGATCCATGTAAAATGGAAAGATGTGTGGCTTTTATTTATTTTCTTACAAAAAAATAAATCCTGAAAAGTTTGCAGTGCGTTAACATTTGCCTCTCTGTAATTTTCCCAGCTATTGTCCTGCATTTAGCTGCACTGACCGTGGCCACCTGTCGTAAAGACTAGAAATGTGGAAAAGGCAAAGCAGGCGCAAGAGACTGAAATTAAAGTTTGTCAAATGGCTACTGGTAGTAATATTACTTTGCTCACAAATCACAACAACAAACTTTCATACACGCTAGTTTTTCCTATGACTCACTGGCAGATCAGGGAGCCTTTTTCCACTCGCTTTGTGCAATTTCGTTGTTTCATTTCACAACAGCATGTTTTTCTTTGTCATCTTCGTAAATCTCAACAGTCAAAAGGTGTTTTTTTTTCCCCAACTGAGAGAGATGTGGAACAGATTTTTGTTGTTGTTGTTTCTTTGTCAAACAACTTTGAGTTTTGATTTTGCTCCTACGGTAAACTAATACCGGGTCTGACGATGTCAAGTTATCGCTCAGTCCAACACCCACACATTTGGAGAGGATCTCTGGACAATATGGCAGGTGAGGCCTGTCATTCGATCCAGCGAACAGAAAGTCTAAACAATGTTTTGGTGTCATTGTCAGGAAGCTCAAGGTTTTGTTTAGTACAGTCATAGTGAGGGTCACTTGTCAAGTCCCCATTAATTTCAGTAGTCTGTGGTATTTATTTCCCTAGAGGAGTGCTTGACCTGAATCAGTTTTTTTATTCTTACTATAAATACAGAAACTCCGAGAAAATAAAATAGATAAAATGTTGCAAATTAGAGACCGTCACCTTCCTAAAATAATGGCCTGAGTCTTTTTTTTTTTTTTGCGTAACGCATCTTTTTTTGGAAAAAAAACAACAACTTAGGCCTTTACTTTATTTAGCTATTTGTAAAACTACAAGCTCTGCCAGTTGTGCACACATGCAGGTGAAAACATACATCGGACTCCTCATGCCAAACGTGTGAGTGTATAAACACAATATGTATCAAGGTTTTTTTTTTTATACTGTATCAGGCGTGTTTTAATATTGTCTGACGATGAATCTGTTCATCAGGATTTCCACCAAAACAGGAGAGTTCCTGAAGCTGCATCACATCGAAGACGGTTCATATGACCTGAATGACGCTCTTCTGGAAAAAGGCTGCACAGAGATTTGAACCAAGTATTTTTGTCACAGAGAAGTAGCCAAATATATAAAGTAAATATCTATATAACAATGTTTTGGATCAACATATCCGTATGAATCCAGCTTCTTACACATGAATGCTTTAAAAACAGACAATCGTGCCACATGAGCCTGACTTTTCTTCTCTGGTTCAGTCGAGGAACGGCAATTTTTCTAATTAGATGCACGAGAACTTGTTCAGTAGTAAAAACATTAGTCATGTATTTTGTTTTTGAAAATTATTGCCATCAGCACACACCCGCAAAAAACATTGCAAATGACTGATCTCAATCAAATCAAACCTTGTGAAGTTTCTTATTTGCATTTACAGTCAATGTAAATTTATGAGACTTTGATTTCAATCAAACCGAAGCTGGTTGTGTTGGTGGTGGAATCCAGCAGTTTCTACTACTGTCATCTGAGTGGGATTCAAATAACAATGTTGAAAATGTAGCGGGGCTTTGCATTCGTTGTAGATTCAATATGGGAGTAAGAGAAATGTGCGGCCCAGGGACAAACAGACTCATGACAATTTGGCTCATGAAAATCAGACCAGACGGTGTACAAACATTCATGTAACTTTCTTGTAGTCTTGTAGAACAAAGTTACAAAAATGTGGGACACTGGTAATGAGCCGGTTAGCGCGCTGCTAACAGGTTAAATGGCCGTTCTGGTTCTCGACGGAAGTCGCATCTATAACTCCGCCTGGGGGCGAGGAAAAAGGTGGATACGCTGTAAAAAGAAAACATGATTTCAGAGGAGAACCATTTTTTGTCCAGAGGAAAGAGGACAGGTTGTAGCATCTCACGTGTATCTACCTGTGCATGTCCCTGCATAGTACCTTTAGTGTGAGATCCTGTAACCATGTGACAGGATGTCAATCACTAATGTCTTAGCAGTACTTTATGTATATGTGTGTTATGGTAGAAGTCAGTATATACATGTTAGAACTGCTTTGAAGAGTCAAATCTAATAAAACCAAAATCTGCTGATGCAGCATTTGTATTTAGAAGAGACATAATTTTGATCATTTGAATAAACCAAGCTGTGACACATTACAGGTACCTGCAGATGGATGCAATTAGTCTGGGATCCTAATAAACCAAATGGCAACAATGTTGGTTCTGAAAGATTCAGGAGCGTCATCATATTTGGCTGAGGCCGTTGGACATTGTTGAAGGCCTGACTAAATTATAAGATTTGGATCCCACAATTCAACAGGAAGTCCTAGAACTGAAAGTCAGAAATAAATATCTTTAGAGGACTAAAAGATAATGACTGGTAATTTTAAAAACAATTTTCTGCCTGAAGAGAGGATCTCTGCAAAGTGGAAGGTTTTGCATGCCTCGCAGTCTCATTGCATAAATAGTTTGAAAAGAATCACAGGTCTTTTTCTTGTTACAAGGTTCCTCTTGTAACATATTTTTAAACAGTTTAGAGCAGCAACCACTGTGAAACAATGAAAGATTAAAGCTGTATTAGTTTGATTTAACAGACTTTAAGTCACTTTCTGGGATCAAGATCTGTGTCCTTAGACTACGGCTGGACTCTAACCAGAGGAAGATCTGCTAAATGTAACCTACAGAAACAGGTTACAGATCAGTAAAATGTTTTCACCCATTGCATGTTGACAGATGGGCAGCTGGTGCAAGTCTCCAGCAGTCAAAGTACGAAAGTAACGAAACCAGTGAAACAAAGAGTCTATTTTTTTACTGTTTGGGAAAATCGGAATACCCAAAAAGTTCAAACATTAAGTAATTTTGAACTTCACTGATTGCAGAAGATTAAGTAACTAAAACTGATTTGTGTTTTGTAAATCTACACACGATCAAAATATTAACCTCATCATCCTGTGATATTTCTGTAAGCCTTGGAGTCTTTACATGTTCTAGCTTTCAATGCCAACAAGTTTTAGGAGATCTTTGTCGCCCTCTGGTGTTCACATTTCAACAACGCGTACCAGGAGTTTCCCCCATTACAAAATACACATATTGACAAAAAAGCATTTTCAAATGTTTTTTGTATGATGATCACCCTGACTCTATATATGGGCCACATCGTGTTATTACAGGGTGCAAGGTTTTCTGAAATCCTCTCTGAGAATCGAACAGTTTTCTTTTTAAATTTGTTTTGATTGAAAATATAAGTAAATGGGTAACACTTTATTTGACGGGTTGTGAATAAGAGTCATGACACCGTCATAAACATGATCTAACACCTGTCATGAACATGAATAAGTCTTCATGAATATTTATGACTTGTCATAAAGCGTCATTCGGTAAATCATGACACTTTCAATACAAAGTTGACATTATTCAAAATGTCTTTGATATGACAACTTGACATTAACAAAGAAATTATGATCTGACATAAATTTGTTATAAAGGTATTACTGATTACACTCTAAAAATTCTGTAGCTTTATGTTATTAAAGCTAAAGTTTAATTAGTAATACTTTTATAACAAATTTATGTCGGATTGTGATTTCCCGATGCAGAAGTTGTTGTGGAAAGAGCTGAATAGACCAGTCATTATCTGGACTTTGTCTTTGCTATGAACCACGGCTGGGTCCATGTCCGGAACTAGGGCAAGGATCAGTGCCAGAGCCAGAACTGGAATCAGACTTGGAACCATGTCTGGGACCAGTGCCGGGACATGGGAACCAAGGCCAAGACAAGGGCCGGAACCAGTGCCGAAACGAGGTCCGGGACAATGGCGGGAACCACGGTTGGGTCCATGTCCAAAACCAGGGCAGGGACCAGGACCAGGGCCCGATCCATGTCTGGAACGAGGGATGTGACCAGGGCTGGGTCCATGTCTGGAACCAGGCCTGGAACCGGACTTAGAACCATGTCCGGAACTAGGGCTGGGTCCATGGCTGGAACCAGGGCCAGGACCAGGGCTGGAATCAGACTTAGAACCATGTCTGGGACCAGTGCCGGGACATGGGAACCAGGGCCAAGACAAGAGCCGGAACCAGTGCCGAAACGAGGTCCGGGAGAATGGCGGGAACCACGGTTGGGTCCATGTCCAAAACCAGGGCAGGGACCAGGACCAGGGCCTGATCCATGTCTGGAACGAGGGATGTGACCAGGGCTGGGTCCATGTCCAAAACCAGGGCAGGGACCAGGACCAGGGCCCGATCCATGTCTGGAACAAGGGATGTGACCAGGGCTGGGTCCATGCCTGGAACCGGACTTAGAACCATGTCCGGAACTAGGGCTGGGTCCATGGCTGGAACCAGGGCCAGGACCAGGGCTGGAATCAGACTTAGAACCATGTCTGGGACCAGTGCCGGGACATGGGAACCAGGGCCAAGACAAGGGCCGGAACCAGTGCCAAAACCAGGACCGGGACCAGGACCAGAACCAGGGCTGGAGCCAGGGCCTGATCCGTGTCTGGAACCAGGGTCGGTGCCATGCGTAGACAGGACAACACGGAGACTCACTAGACACAAAAACCTAAAATAAAAGCTGTGTGAAGCTGACACCACACCCACATCAAAAAATCCAGCAAATAATCTGAATGGTTAGCACTCCGTTTGTGCAGGTTTGTGCAGTTAAAATTTTAGTTTGTGCAGCTTTCATTTTCGAGATATTAAAAGTTATAATTTTGGCCGATTACGTCACCAGCCTTCTAAGAAAGAAAAAATATATACTTATTAATGTTACAATTTTAAAAAATATTGAGTGTGACTTAAAAACTCATTAGAAAACAGTGCGTCTCGTGTAACAGCATGAATTTTGTGTTAGTTGGTCACAAGGCAAGATATCTATTCACATTTGTTTCTCAGGAGTGTTTGGTTCGGAAATGTGTTGGCAGTCCCGTGAACCTCCAAGCGCTTAGGAGGGAGCAGTAGAGTAGTAGAGAACGGCTGGCCGAAATTAGCGTTCATAAATCAGATCGACCTTGAGCTAGGCGCCGCTTACTCCGCAGAGCTCCATCCATCCATCCATCCATCCATCCATCCATCCATCCATCCATCCATCCATCCATCCATCCATCCATCCATCCATCCATCCATCCATCCATCCATCCATCCATCCATCCATCCATCCATCCATCCATCCATCCATCCATCCATCCATTTTCTACCGCTTATCCTGGGTCGGGTCGCGGGGGCAGCAGCTTCAGAAGGGAGGCCCAGACTTCCCTCTCCCCAGCCACTTCTTCCAGCTCCTCCGGGGGAACTGGAGGAGCTGGTTCCCCCGGCCAGAGAGACATAGTCCCTCCAGCGTGTCCTGGGTCTTCCCCGAGGCCTCCTCCTGGTGGGACGTGCCCGGAACACCTCACCAGGGAGGCGTCCAGGAGGCATCCTGACCAGATGCCCGAGCCTTGAGCTAGGCGCCGCTTACTCCGCGGAGCTACCAAGCTATAAACATATGGATATTAATTTTGAAAAATATGATATAAATGCATTGCACTGGTCCCTAAAATATGGCTGATTACAAAAATTGTCGCACTTGGTGCATGTTCTAAAAATAAATAAATAAATGATATATTAAGTTACTCTGTGTTGTTTACCTGTGTTACACACTCAGTTGTTACCATTCTAATAACCTCTGATTAGTTCATTCTATGAAAACGCTGCAATCTACTCCGGGATTCAACGCGTCCATATTGCCTGCAGTACCCGAATCTTTCACCAGATGGCAGAAGATAGCGTTAGAACTGATTAGGGGAAGACGAGTTGTGCAGTGGCCATAGAAACACATCTGTGTGATACATTTGGCATAATCCGGTTTAGTACTCCATTTATACAGGATTGGACTGCTTCTAACTGTAAAACTTAACTCACCTTTTCTACCAATATAGCTTTTATCCAATAGCTTTTGTTTAGTTTGTGTTTTGTAAAGTTTTTGGCCTTTCAGTGTGATTAGTCAACAGGAGAGGCATTTAGTTGCTTATTGGTCATTTGTAAGTAGATATTTCACAAGTAATGATTGGTTAATCATTTCAGTATTTTGGTAAGACAAGTTCTTAATATCTTTGCGATGACAGTGAGGGAGTCAGAGTTCAAAGTCTTTAGTCCGATGATCCCAAATAAATCATTATTCGAACTGCAATCGAATCTGCAGTTCAAATATCTTACAGACAAACACAAATAATTGGAGATCAAGCTTTATTTGACTGGTGTTTTCTGTAAAAAAAGAAATCACATAGATTACAATTATGACTTTAAATTAAACAATTAACCAACATGAGTCAGCTTAGTTGTGGTTAAAAGAAGCAAACATTCAATTTTCTTTCAATCTTTCATTTCTTTTTCCACTTTATTATTTCAATAATGAATTTTTAAAAATATTAAAATGAGCAAAATTTTCAGATTTTTGTTAAACAGTGACCCATAAAATATTGTAGATCCAAAACATACGTTCGTTTTTGTGGGTTGTATGTTTTTGTTTTGCACATCACCAAGCCAGATTTGCTCCATTGCAGGGTTGTGATCTGGGGCCACATGAAACCGATAACAGGGCATCAAATGGCCCTCGGACCACACTTTGAACACCCTCGCTCTATAGACTTTTCAGTCAGACTTATGTCTAGCTTTTCCAGAACCTTCATTTCCTTGCGGTAAAGACATTGCTTTGTTCATTTGAATCTCTTGAACCCCCTGGGAAAGATAAAAACCATCTCCATCCTCAACCTCTAGTAAACACCAGAAGTTTTTCTCTCTCTCTCTTTCTCTCAGGACTTACCCAAATTTAAAAAAATGGCCATTTTTAATTTGGAAAACCAATTTGTGTCTAATGTTTAACTCACTGACTGATGTCTGAGTTGTTGCTACAATATTTCCATACAATATGGAAGTATTGAAGCTCAAAGGGCACCAGTCCCTCCTACAATATCCACCCCCAGACATGATGCTGCCACCCTCATACTTCACAGCTGGCATGGTGTTTCCTGGTTAGCAATCTTCAGTCTTATTATTTGATCATCATGAGCAGCAGAATGTAGACAAGAATGTACCCAAGTCATTTATTCCAAGTCTCAAGTTTTTTTTTTGCACCAATTCAGAGTCAAGTTGAAACTGAAATTTCTGATCAAATCTCCGACGTCTGGTGCATCTTTGTCCCGGCATTGACGTAGGTTAAGATGCTAACAAGAGCAGATTGTTGTGAGGCAGCAACATCCCATAATCCACCACTGTCAGTGGCTGACGGTCACACTTATCCATCACAGTGAAGACATGTAGCTCACATGCCGGCTTCCTTTCACTCTTTGACTTAATTAACTCTGAAGTTTCAAACTTGTGTGGCTTGAGTTTGACTTTTCGGCCCTTGTTGGTATAGGAGTTGTTTCATGGTAAATTGTAACATTCTTTCACTTGTTTAGGCCAACATCTTCACAAGATTGGCTTTTATTCTGAGTTGGATATACACATTTCACCCATCTCCTTCCTGAACTGCATGATGAACTTTTCCAAGCTGTTTGTAGACTGTATTTTTGGTCTAGTTTTTAGAGTAAATATTTTAGTACAATTAAAATACGACAAACTAATTTACAAGTAATTTTTTTGCAATATATAGGAGCTTGTTTTAAGGCAATACTTCCTCAATATTGATAAAACAGTACAAGTTCCACTGGCAGATTATTTCACTTATAACAAGACATTTTTTTCTATGTAATAATCTGCCAGTGGAACTAATATTTTCTCATCAATATTAAGTCATTATTGACTCAAAACAAGCTTCCATGTCTTTTCTTGGAAGTTAGTTTGGCCTTTTTCCAAGTGCTAATATATTTGGAGTAGAATACTTATTTACATATAACGATGACTTCTCCAGGTGAGACAAATTATTTCTTTGGACGGACCAGAGTTTTGGTGGAGCTCCATAGATTTCTTCTCTTTAAAGCCATGATCATATTTATCTTTGTAAACTTTAGAATTTGAATAAAGTAATTAGCAAATACGGAAATAAATCTGGTAGTGCTATCTGAACTAAAACTTTACGTAAATATCTAGTCCCACTTTATTAGTGCCTTTCTCTGACTGATACCTTTGTACAAGTTTATTTTGATCCTTTGTAGCGATCCGTTGTGACTGCTCTACAAAAGAATAAAAATGAGCAGTAGTCCCTCAGTTGACTTTTACTCTAGGTTAATCAGACTCGTCATAAGTGATGGTAAGTGTGAACTGAACAAGACTGAATGCTGAAACTAAATCCAAAAGTGTTTCACCAAAGTGTCAGTGTGCACAGTTATATAACCAGGTTATTGCAACATGGTCACACATTTCCTTCAAACTGATTTGCTTCTGAATTGTTAACCCTGAATCGGTCTTCACCCCATGTCATCATGACTACTGGCTTTACTATACCCTCAATACATACAAATGTTACATCAAAGATTCAACAAGTTTGGAATAATTCACTGTTTTCAAAAGTTTCAGTCTCAAAAATCTGGAATTTTAACAAAGGCTTTGAGAGCCACAGTAAATGATCTATTTATATATTTTTTGTCTACAGAGGAAAGATTACTACCATTTTGTGTGCAGTTAGTTGACAAAACCTAAAATTGCAACCGATGTTTTGTTGAAAGCTATTTAAAGGAACCTGTAGATTATCTTTCTATTCTACGTTTCTCTGTGGTTTCTTACTGAACAACATGCTCCAGTTTCATTTTGTTCTAATAATGACCTAACTGAGTTTGAAACCTATACAGCTTCAAAAGAGGAAATATTAAGAAAGATCTAAGTAGCAAACTTATAGACGGTGCATTTTTATTTCAATCTGTGCAGCTCACATTGAAATAGGTTTGATGTGATTTATATCTGTCTGCATCCAGCTGATTAACGGAAAAGGGTTTTGTGCACAGAAAGATGTGCAGCTCTGCTGCCGGCTCGACTAGACATGTTTTAACCAAGATGGAGGCACATCTTTAAAGGCAGTGCTTTCACAAGCAGCATTGTGATATGAATTTAGTGAATACTGGAAAGAGATGCAACCACACGTGTGCTGATTGCAGAGTCTGGAAGCCATCGGCCGGGCAAGATTGTCTGAATTATGCTGCTGAGTAAAAACCAGAACACCTTCAGATGTGTGGTTTTGGCAAAAAAAAAAAAAAAAAATGATGCTAACTTAAAACTTATGAAACCTTCTTGTAGATGTTAATTTAGTGGAAGGCAGAGAGTCAAATCAACCAGCTTCTGATTTACAGCCACTGAAATAAAAGCTGATCTGAATGCAAGAGCTGTTAGAGGCCAGAACATGTGAGTGAACCCACAAAAATAAAACACAAACTTTTTTCTCAAAAACTTTGCAGGTTTTTTTTTCCCCCAGGTGTCCCCAGCCAGCTCTTCTGATCTCGGCCCCAGAGGCCAACTTCTAAAGAAGGCCGACCTCATGAGCGAGAAGAAACATGAAACCTTTCAGAAAAATCAACCTGCAGACATGCAAGACCCTCTTGATGTTCACACAGGAAGGAAGCAAGTCAACACTGCTACTGCTATTACCCCTCGTTCTGTTAGCCAGACTGCACATTTTCGCACTCTACTAACCCGACTTTGTGGTGTACTCTGCAACGAAGGGATTAAAACTGAGAAAGAAAAAAAAAAAACGAGACTAGTCAGAAGAAAAAACATGCATATTTCTCTTGCAGGTCTATGAATAAGTCATTTAATTACAAATTCACATGAATAAAAGCTTGAGTCTGACATTGCTGCCTCTCTGCCTTAGTGGAATCTATGATAGTGAAGCTCACAATCAGCACAATTATGCAAATACTTTCCAGTGGTCATAATCAAAACTAGCGTGGGGGTTCCACCCAAGGCAGAATATACTCAATTACGAAACACAGTCAGATTTCACAAAAAACATTCATCATTTTACTTTTGCTTCAACACACAGAAATCGGCTTAATACATTCCTTTATTATCTTTTTTTTTTTTAAACACCCATCCTATATTACAGGCATACAGACAAAAATAAATACTGAAAATGCTACAACTAAATCAGCATCTTAGTGTCAACTAACTCGACATTTTCCATGAAGGCAAAAAAACTGAGGTGTAAAAATGCTGTTTATTTCTCTGTGCTGTTTTGCTTTGAGCTGCCAATGAACAAAAAAGTGCACCGTCATCTTTGGGTTTCTATATTGCAAAACAGAATATATATAGTCCAGGTATAACGGATAAAAAAAACATACAATCAAAGGATCTCTTTGTGGAAGTTATGAGTAAACTTCCCTCCTGATTCAGAGCAAAACTACTGCACAATGAAACAAAGCCGGAACAATTGAAACTCTTCAGATCTTGTACAGACCGAAGAAGTTGCCATAATGTGAGTGGCTGAGATAGGTCGGGTGCGACACGTTCACGTAGACCCTGTCGAACTTCATCAGCTGCAGGCCACCGCCGAGGTAATTCTCTGCAGTCCACGGGCTGTTGGGTTTCTGGACGCAGAAACCCGACCTGTGGGCCTGCATCAGAGTCAGGAGTTCGGACTGTCCCGCCCGCCTCACGAACACGACGTGATCGAACGAGGAGGTGGGCTGGCAGTTATTGAAGATCAGCTCCACTCGAGAGTAAACGTGGTAGAGCCCCGACTCGTTGACCTGCAGGGCGCCGTCTTCGATTTTGTAAGCGACCGACCCAGAGGTGAAGGCCTGGCCTGCTTTCGGTTCCCATCGCAAAGTCATTTTGAATGGATGATGGTCAATGCGCCCTGCAAGGGAGACGATTACATTAAGCAACGTGGACTTAAGAAAATCAACGATTCGTCTTCGGGTTAATAGGAACCTCACCGAGAACATGAGCTGCAGGTTTCTTGGTTTTCTCTTCTGTTTTCTCTTCTCCGTTTGAGTCGGGGTTGTAGAGACCTGAAATGGCCATCAGATTAGCTCACATCAACTGTTTTTGTTCACCATCAAGAACATTTTCAACATAAAGGACGGCTGCGTGTGCAGAGAACACAGTGTTCGCATACCAATTTGCTTCTGGGGTCCATGAGACTCAGTCACGGGGTCAGGTTCAACCTTGAGGGAAATAAAAGAAACAGAAAGTCAATACCACATCACATAGGAGACGTGCATCTCAGTTTTTTTTTTTTTTCTAAAGCTGAAAGCTGTGCCGCGGCACATGTGAGATAGAGGATATCCTGTCTGAATGGACGGGTGACCACAGTGGAACAGCAAGAGGCTCTGGCTTGCATTTTAAATGTCAGAGTTCACAAGTGAAGCTATTTTCATTTTCAAAGGTTTCAAATTAATTATTAAACTTTGCAGGTCTGCCCAAACTTTCCAGCCTTGGTTCCATTCTCCCACCTGACACCTCCCAGGTACCACCTCCATATGTAAAGACACTTTCAGGTCTTGCTACTGAACAGTGCTCACAAACACATGAGTCTTGGCAAACATATTTGTTCCTTATCAATAAGAAGAGCTTCAAGAAAATATTCTACACAATGCAAAATCCAATTTTAAAAAAATAAATTCTGTAATTTACTTTTGTGTGTGTGTGTGTGTGTGTGTGTGCCAGTCCTTACCCTATTTTTGAGTTTTTCCTGGAGTCTCAGGATCTGCCAGGCTTCAAAGCCCAGGGCTGCGAACACCAGCAGGAACAACATCAGCACTATCATGACCAGGCTGCAGCTGACCCCCATGCAGCCTCGGCTCTTGCTGCGGCTCCTCACGGTCTCCCGGGCCTGCGGGAACGACCAGCAGGGGATGAGGTTCGGCTGCGTCGCCGACTGGCCCCGACCGCCACCCTCGTCCACCAGGAACACCTGAGGGATCGGGTACCTCTGGTCGTAGCTCATGGTGCAGGACCCTACTGGGAGGACGAGTTGTCTGCGAGTCTGACTGCTCTGAACTGAAGGAGGTGTGGACTTGTGTCTGAGAAACCCTTTTCACGTCGAACCCAAGAAGCTGTCAGAGCATTCACCACCCACTGCCTCCCACGCCTCCCATTTAGTATTCAACACTAAAGTTCCTCAATTGAGAAGCAGCCACTCTGATTAGTTACACAATCTGATCTGTTTGGTTTTGCTTCCTAATCTTTCTCAACATAACCAGGTGACTTTGGATCTATGTGCAAACCTTTCTTTATATAGTTATGTAGGTTAGCTGCACGAAAGGAAATTTGAGGTCTAGCTGACCCCTACCTCACTAACCACCCTCTCCTCTTCTACATAAAGAAACCTGTTCACAAATTCCACGAAAGGAAAGATTAAGCAACGTCGCCCGTCGGGAGGCGTTTTTCAGTCGAACGCAAAAATAGCTGACCCTCTTCTCACCGAGTCGGACTCCGACCCAATTAAACGTGTTTTCTGATGCATTCTTTATCTGTGTCAGGGTGGATGGGTGGCCCTGCGTGTTGGTAAACAGTGATGCAGCAGTTTCAAAAGCACACCGCGTGTTCTCGGTGGGAAGAAGCGGCTGCCACATGAAAAGGAACGAGCTCCGTGCATTGGCTTGTGTGCTGTCTGCTTCACTGAGACTCGTATAGAGACGATCACTGAAACAGATGAAGCACAAAGCCGGCACGTTATTCTGAGACAGCTTGCAGGAAGGAGCACATGAGCCAGGCTTCCTTCCACCGGACTGGCACCCCATGCTGCTGCTGCGGTCTTCACACCAGTTTGGGTTTGTTTCGTTGGATATTGAGCAAGTGCAATGCGGCTTCAGTTGCGGATGCAACACTTTCCACTTGCAAGACTACCTGTTGTCAAAAGAAAAGTAAAGACATGCTGATGGCATATCTTGAGGTCTTTTCAAAGCCCCTTGGGTGGTTTGGCTAAAAAAAAAAAAAAAATCTTGTTTTCAGATGAAAAGATAAGTGAGAAATTCCTGTATATGATATTTTGTGCAGTATCTGTGAAGCAAGTAGACAGGCATACTGAAACTTCACTCCATGCTGCAAATGGAGGCAAACCACATTTCATGTCAAGTGAAGAGAAACTATTCTCTTGTGAGGTCTACCTGTCATCTACACACAAAAGCCTCCTGGGTTTCCACAGCAAGGTGAGCGTCAGAACGGCGCTGCAAACATTTTCTTTCGTTTCTCCAGGCCGAAGCAGCCGAAGGGAAACCCAGCTCGCAGCGCGCACACGCAGCTCCCAAGTTAAAGGGCAATTACGTCAAGCTTAACCATAAACTTCACAGACTGCCGGTAGCCTGCAAGCTGATGTGCCTGTTTCCCAGAAGTGTCATGCTGAAAGAGGCGCTCGCAGCAACACTAGCGGCATCAGCACCCAGCCGGCGAGGTGGGAGGGTGGGGTTTTGGGGTCTAACCAGCAGGCTGCTGCTCCAGTTATTATAAGCAGGCGAGTGTAATAAAAACGAATCTCTGAATCAGCAAGCGCGTTTCTCAGTCATTTTGTTTCCCACCGTCTTCCTCTCTTTGGCTGCAGGTAGCTGTGGTCTGGGTGACTGATGACACAAATAAAGCAGAACAAATGACAACGAAGTTCGTTACCTGGAGAGAATGACACTAAGTTGGTTCTTTTTTTTTTTTTTGAAAACGGATATTTAGTTTTGCACGGCACATTTGATGAATTACCATTTCATAAGAGGTTCCTGGCAAACGCATTTGTGCCATGCGAAATCTTGTGATGACAAAGCAATGCACTTTAATATATTGAATTTGGATTTATGTGATAGACCAACATGAAGCAGCACATAATTAGTGAAACAAAAGAATAAATACACATATATTTAGTAAGAATATGCATATTCTTACTAAATAAACTTTCACAAATAAACCTGCATTCTTCCCTTCAGGTTTGTCCAGTGTTAAAATTCATTAATCTTCTTATAAACTCTGCCAGCTTCCTTTTCTCCAAGAAAAAAAACCCACATAATGATGTGGCCACCACCGTGCTTCACTTTAGGGCACACCTGCAGTGAATGTCAATATGCACATTACACATTAGTAGCTATTTTGTTGATATTCAAAAACATGATGCAAATGTAATGTTTGGCACTGTTACTTTTATACTTACGTGCAGTTATGTTTTGAACGTCCAACTTTGTTAAATGCATTTTTTTTCTCATCCTGGTGCTGAGGGTGGGCACTGCAAGATGTGCAATGGTGTGCAACATGACCACAGACAGGAAGTGCTGATCGGGCAACACTAAGTGCATTTCTGTCAAGAAGAGCACAGAACGGCCATTTGCCCTGAATTAGTTTAAATCAATGTATGCATCAGTTTTTATTTATGCATTGAATCATTGACTTGAAGTTCTGTTTGGTGTCTAACTAGATGTTTGTATTGTTTAGTTTAATTTTTTTTTTTTTTTGGCTATTTTGTGCCAAACTGCTCAGCTCAGTCAGTTTTTTTTTTTCTTCATCTTTGTCTTTTGTTGGGTAGCTCAGTTTTTTTTATTAACCAGTTTACAGTTGGTGTTAAACTTAAACTTTGTTCAGTTTGTTTTACCTATTTTAAGGACATTGTTACCAATTGTTATCAATTGAATATTTTTCTTTTATTTTCAGGTAACTAAACTCAACTTAAAAAAAATACATTTATATCCTCATGTCTTACATGTTCAGCCTGTTACAGAAGGTGTTTTCAGGATGGCTTATGAGGTTAGTTCCCAAACACACAACCTTTTGAAGGTGAATATTAACTTGGATTTTATTTGACATTAGCATGCTTGTTTTATCTTCCAGGCAAAAATTTATTTCTGATATCTTTCTTTTTTGTCACGTTTCCATGCAAGTCAGATCTGCGGATTGAGTGACTAAAGATTTTCATGAATGAATTATGGATTTGTGCAGCTCCCCCTGAATTACCATAATCATCAGAGCCACTTCTGAATAATGTCATCGTTGCCTTTTCAGTGTAGGAGGTGGGGATGTCATGCAGTGTTTGCAGTTTAACCACACTCTTTCCATTCCTGGTCGTTGGACTAAAATGTCTGTGCAAGATGTTCGAAGCTTTGGGTCCTCTTTCTTTAGTTCCACAAACGTAAACTCTATTTATTATTTGCATTTGGATTTTACGCAAATAAAATCCAAGGTGTATGAAGGCACACCTCACTTTTTTAGCTCTCTTTTGTAAAATTGTTGCAAACCGTGCATCACTTCAAAGTTATGAAACAAAAATTTCAAACCGCTGCCACATTGTTTGAAGCCACAAGGCTCTTTCTGTTAGACTATAACAACAAATTACAGTATTGTACTTAGGTCACAACCAAACAGTAGAAGGTAATTAAGCCCCCACTAAGACAAAAAAGTCATTTGAAAGTGTCACCTATATTATGAAATAGTACATCAGAGGAAAGCTCTCAGTAGAACTGTTATAATTATTCATTTTATTTTTATTATTATAACTTATTTTAGTGCTCTCTGTGCTTCCATTTGTCTTTAATTCTGGCATTTAGAATAAATCTTGTTTTTCTAAAACTGATTTTTTTTTTTGCAATGCAAACATAGATCTGATCCAGGCAAACCAACTCAGCAACAGTTCTGTTCAATTTAATTCTTTTCTGTTTTTTATTTTTTGCCTATGCTATGTTCTTGTAACTAATGTAGCCTGTAATTCAAGAACAAAGATATGTGCTTTAAAGAAATTTGACCATCATTACAAAATATAATATTTTAATTTAGGTTACACACTTTTTAACAAAACCAATTTAAAAAATCACTACGTGTTAGTGTCCTCATCAGAAGAGGAGTAACAATCAAGTCCCAGGATGTGTCCACTCTTGTCCTCCGTTAGCTCCGAGTCAGACGCTGCTGCGCAGCTCGAGTTGTTTTCTTGAACAGCGCTTTGTTCCGTTTTCACCACAGAACCACTTGTGGGCTTCTCATTTCTCTCTGGGCTCCAGCTTTTAAACTCAACCGTTTGCTGTGAGTGGAACTTACTGAGGTTGGGAAGGCCAGACTGCAGCATCCTGGCGAGGTTCTGTGTTTGGGTGGAACTCTGGCGCAGAGCCGGTCCTCTGAACGCAGCTGCAGCCACCGCCAGTCGCGTCTGGTCGAAGGAGAGCGGCTGATCCTGGACTGAACTTTCATCTGAGACGGCGCTAGTGGGAACGAGGCTGTGAAGCCTGGTGTCTGAAAAGCTGCAGGTCGCCGCTGTTGCTAAGGACCGAAAACATCCAGGAGAATCGCTTGCAGAGTCACTCTCACCTCTGCTCTTCTGGCTCCCTTCATCATACAGCTCATTAAGTCGAGGGTTTTTACCTATGAATAAGAGACATAGAGACAGTTAATCATAAGTAGTTTGTGAGATTTCTCTGCAACTCAAAACATAATATAAAAAAAACAACAACTCTGCTGTTTGAGCTTGTTGGTGTGACGGTGATATGTTGCACTATGTGGCATTCAGCCGTGGCTCAAAGGATATAAATAGAACTGATTTGCATATGATTGAAATCTACTGAACTACTGTGCGAGTATGTCTTAGATTATCCAGCATTAAATTTTTCTTCGTACATATAAAGTTAAAGAATCAAGCTACATCATATACAGTTCCTTACAAACGTGAGACAGAAGTATACCAAGCACTTGTGAACAATGTAATTATTTAAAACAGCTGAATATTCAGATATGTGCAGGCAACAGAGTAGATTTAACCTTAACTTTTACTCATTGCTCATTTCTGTAGCATGCACCGAAGCTGCCAATATTGTGTTTACAGCAGTGGCGTACTGGCATACAGCAGTGTTTAAAGTATATTTAGTGGTTTCTAAATAAGCTTTAGAAACCACTTATTAGTTTCTAAAGCTTATTTGGAAACTAATAGGTGGTTTTTCAGGAGAGCAAAGCAACTAAATTAGTCATCAGACAGTCTAGATACTGGCACTTTCATTTCCTGTGACAACCAAAGCACTGACCAGCATTTGGTGGGTCTTGAGTCTCTCCTCTCCGTTTGCTGTAGGCTCTGGGAGTCCACGGTTTGTGCTTGCATGAGGGGTCTAGAGCTCGTAGCTTGCTTATGAAGCTTTTGTATTCTTTTTCCAAAGCCTCGATGTGCAGCTGGAACTCAGCTATCTTCCTCTCCGGGTAATGAGGAAGCTGGGATTGCTGAGGAGTGGACAAAAACAAAACAATGCAGAGTACTGGGTCAACAAACAAGGACCGATGATCCCTTTACAACTCACCAAGCAGCTCTCTTACCTGCAGGTAATACTCGATCTCACTTTTGATGCTGGGAATCCACTTTTTTACAGACGGAGCTGAATTGAGAGTAGACTGTGAAGGGACGTGGTTTAAAGTTTATTCTTCGTTAAAGAGTTCGGCTTCAATGGCTTTAAGAAAACATTTTATTAGATTCATTACCAGTTTGGGTCGACGCTTATTTACATCTTTAAGCCGTCCCTCTGGAAAATAAATGTTTCATTAGTTCACCTGCTCAGAACAAAGCAACACAAAAAAACCCGCTACTTCATGTGGGATATAGATTTAGAATAATAATAATACTGTATCCCTGCATTGACAGCAACAACTTAGCACGAGTGAAGCTAACAGGTAAAGCTAGTTGATTGGAAACTCGCAGGGTTCTTATTAGCAGAATATGAATAAAATGGCGCCATGTTCTACAGACGGTAACTATTTACCCTCTCTCTCTTTCTGTAGCCACAGTCTGTTCAGTCTTCCCTGTTGTTTCTCCTCGTTTCTTGCCATGGATTGAAGTTGCAATATTGAGCCGCGACTCAGCCAAAACAAACTCACGTGATCTACAACAAGTGCCACGTGATACCAAAGGAAAGTTGAGTCTTAAAGGGGACGTGTCTGTAAATCTAAATGGCGGCTGGGACAGAGCAGCTCGTTCTGTAAAATATGGAAGGAAAATAACAAAAGGTTATTGCTGTGAAACAAAAGCTGAGCTGGGTCCAAGTAAAAGGTGTGGCAGCCTTGAGAGAATTATGAAGAAAGGCTTATTCAAATATTGAGGGAGATTCACAGGGCATGCACTGTGACTGAAGTCAGTGATTCAAGAACCATCACTCACAGAATTATCCAGGACATATGGACACATTTTGGATTCCATAGAATATGACAAACACAGAAGAAAATATTTTCATATCTTGAAAAAGTTTGTCTTATTACAGCATTCTCTTTGTTTTACTCCAGATTCCACACAGTGTCCACAAACATGGCTGTTAAAGGAATTGCTCACTCTTTCCCTTAGGTATAAGTGTGTCCATGTGTCTCTGTGTTGCTCTGTGATGAACTGGCGACCTGTCCAGGGTGTATCCTGCCTATCTCTCTATGACTGCCAGGGATAGGCACTGAGGCCTGTCACAATAACAAATTTTGCTGGACGATAAATTGTCCAAGAAAATATTGCGATAAGCGATAATATTGTTGTTTTGAGACCATTTTCAAGTAACAAAATGGCAATGATATAATATTACAAGAACACGTTCTCAAAGATTAATACATTTTAAATTTTAGTCAACATTTAATACTGGAACTGGAAGACATTTTAAATATCCCCCCCAAAAAAGTAAACAAATAAATAAGACAACAGAAACTACAAATTAAATGAATTATGAAGTCTCTGTAAACATATTTATCTGATTTACCAAATCACCAGTCTGAGGACATTTGTCATCCAGTTTTTGGTGGAAAGAGAAAAACGATAAATTATGCAAATGCAAATTATCTCGTTTTCATTTATCGTGTGATTAATTGATTTATTGCTTATTGTGACCGACCTACTGCCACCACGACCTTTCATGGATAAATGGCATAGATAAATGAATTAGACTTCAGATAGCTACATAGTTAGCCTATCAAGGCCTATCATGTTACTACCAAGTCTTGCTGTGTTAATTTTGTTTGAACATTTCATAAATATTAGTGTAGGGTAATTCATTGTGCTTTATTAACAAGAATAATAATAAAGATGTAACTCATTTCCCAACAAGTCTTTTGGGAGGTGAAAAACCAGGAATATCTCCATGTTTAGTCTTGTTTCCCCCCCCCCCAAAAAAAAAAACCTGACTTGGTCTTTTAATACTCTGTTTGGCCCCATTATGATTTCCAACAAAAGGAAAATATGCCAATTCAGCACTGTCACCATGAGTGTGTACCTCCTTCTGATTAATATCATTGAAGTGGAAAGTTGATGTGTGTGTGGGGGGGTAGTAGGGGGGTTGCAGCTTGCAAGTAACAGAAAATATCTGAAATGACAGAAAACGAAGAAAGAAAAAAAATCCCACCCTGCGCCCTAAGAGCCTGTGGTGTTAGATTTGTATTTCTTAGACCTTTTATTAAGAATCAGACAGGAAGAAACAACACGAACCGCTCCTCTGATATGCGTCTCTATCATGCTGTTACAATTTGCAGCAAAGCAACCACACAAAAAAACAGCTCACAAGAAATTAAGGTGCAGGACCACAAGAAATATTTCATAACGTCGCTTCTGTATTATGGTACCAATGAACATCAGGGTATTTTAGTAGGATTTTATGTAACAGGCCTAGCTTTATTTCACAACTATGTACAGCATAGTTGTGAAATAAAGCCAAAAATAATGGTACTGAAAATGTTTTACAAAGAAAGATCTGAAAAGTGTGGTGTGCTTTTGCATTCAGCAAGCAGAGTCCACAGTGTGTTTAGGGTTATGTGCAGTCTTGCAGATTGCTTTTTAGCACCGGGTCAGAAAGTTTAGCTTTGGTTTTATCTGACCAGAGCGCCTTCCCTCACATCTTTGCTGTGCCACTTATGGCTTGTGGAAAACTGCAACTAGGCCTTCTGGTTTTCTTAAAACAACGACTTCATTTTTAACACTTTCTATAAGGCAAGGGTTGTGGAGTGTAAGAGTAATTGCAGGTAAGTTATCATATTCTCACATCTGACCTGTCACTTTCTGGCTGCTAGAAGCCTGTGCAGAAGCTACTGAAAATGAGTTTAAAACACAAGTGGACTCTCTTTGCAAGTTAAATGACTTAGTTGCAGTCCATTTTATTATGGAGCATCAGCGTAAAGGGGGTTCCCAGTGTGGGTGATTGAAAAGGCATAAAAACCATCTAGCCATCTTTCTGATGAAGAGTGCTCAACTTTGTGTTGATCTGGTAAGATCCATCCATCCATCCATCCATCCATCCATCCATCTGGACAGGTCGCCAGTCTGTCGCAGGGCCTGGTAAGATGTGTCTTCAATGTGAGAAAATGTGAAAAGGTTCAAAAGAGATGAAAGCCTTAGCAAACTACTGTGACTTCCATAACCTTAAAGTTTGATTTCTTATATACAGGCCGATGATCTTCTGATACTGTGTGATGCAGTGGTCTCAGATGAAGATGCTGTATGTTCAGCACCACCATAAGGGTATCCTCATCAGTACATTGAAGTGTTTCTCAGCCTTAGAAGTTACGTCTTTATTGGGGAAAACTGCAGCATTTTTAATGAGCTTTTCGGATTGTTTCTCTGTTATTGTCATGTTGAAGCATGCAGACCAACTGTCTTAGGATTCAGGGGCGGATCATGATAAAATAATCCTGTATTCTGCATTAAATGTCTGCATATTAAAAAATGGGCCAAAGGCTTCAAATATGTTTAGGAAGAGTGTTAGAAATTTTAAGGTTTTATTTCTTATCATTTTGTTTTTTTTTTTTTTTAAATTTATGTTTGTATGATTAAGAATGTTCAAAACTATAACTGTTGTGCACAAGGTACACACTTTAACTAGTTTTGCCTTTTCTCAAGTAAAGTTTTGTTTTCTTTGTTCACCAGATGGGGGGTGAGTTGAATGTAATTTTCCACTGTCCAGCAGCATAACGGTTTCTCATTAAAGTGTTCTCCCTTTTGCTGGGGAGCTCAGAGCTCACTGACCTTCGGTCCCGAGTGGGTTGAGGGCCAGCGATCTGTCCCTTTGCAAAGGAAGGCAATAAAACTCATGATCTTTGTGTGGTTCAGTTTTACAGATTAGAAAATACCCTAACAAAGAGTCTTAAACTCAATGAAAGAATAGGACTTCCTGACATGCCAGTGCTAATTACAGGAAATGTGTACCAGCAAAGGGCTTTAAGACTCAATGTTTGCTGTTGCAGTGGAAATTACAACCAGTAACTCACAGTGACGCAGAATTAAATAAGCAGAATGATATATTTTATAGGACTGGGACTTTTCTGCAGGATTTGAGCTTCTAGACGTCGCCATTATTGTACATTATCTGCTTTAACAGTATTTCTCACTGAGCACATGCTGGGTTTGTCTTTTCTGTCTGTGACCTGCAGCTGCATCTTCACGTCATATTTGTAGCTTTGCAGCTTAACTTCCTATGTGCACAGTTTACCCTTAGCTTATGAACCCTCACCGTGTGTCCTGGTGTATCGTGCATGCAGCACATTGCAGAGGAGCATCTTCATCATTGGCCTGCTCAACTGCAAAACAAAGTCTTGTTGTTGAGTGACTTCAGAAAGGCTATGTTGCTATAATTCTTTGATTTACTTATGTCAGTGATTGCATTTTGTTGAAGTTTTTTTTTTTCTTGCCCAATGACTGCTGGAAATAGGCACCAGTCTTTTCTTGCTGTTCAAATAATAAAATGTTTCAGCTCTCTAACATCTTGCTTTCTGCACATTATTGAACCTTGACTTTGATTAACCTGGAAAACACAAAGAATTAAATGACGAATGGTCTGTACTTGCCATTATTGCTATACTATTACTGCTATTACTATTTTGGCACCTTATTAAGTCCAGAGGACTCCAAAGCACTTCGCACCACATTCAGTTTGTCACCTACTCACAGAGTTTACCCACCTATAAGTCAGAAATCTGTCTAACCAAACTGGAGGACAGTAATTTCCTGGATTATGATCTTCACAGGTTTTGATCGGAATATTTCTTTTTTTGCAGAAAAGTGTTTCCCTTTGTTTTACACCTTGAACATAAATTGACCTCATTAGTTTCCGTCCCTGAAGTTTGATAATATCTCTGGTGCAATGTGGCATTTAGTCAGCCTTCCTCCAGCTTTCCGGGAATCCGGAACGATGTGGAGCCATTTTCTTTGTTTAAAGAAGAAGAAAATCGAGAATTTCAGAAGATAAATACGTTGTTTGTTTTTTTTGTTTGTTTATTGCTTTATTTGTAATGACTCAGAAACCTGCCTTGTCTTGTTTGAACAATTATGTGCCAACACGTCAATCTGCATTAATCTGAGCTGCAAGCTATACAAACCGTTGCAGACGATTTCAGGGGTTGAAGTCAAAAACCGCAAGCGGGCGAATATAATGGTTGTGTGGAAATGTGTGAATCACTCCTACACTGTTACCAGAAAGACCCTCAGCTCGTGGAAAACGGATAGTTCAGCAGCAAGCCTATCTTTCATCTCTCTGGTCTGGTAACCCGGCAGAGCTGTCGGGTTTCAAGGGGCTTCCCTGGAACAGTCTAAACATTCTCCTTGTGACTTACCTGGTCTTATAAAATTGTCTTTTTATAAGACTGTTTCAAAAATAAGCTGAATGCAACCTGAATCCTGCAAGAATAAATCTGCACCTACCTGCAGTAACGTGGGGAAAACAATGCTGCTAAATATTTGAGAAGTCTGCACCCAAAAATGACTAAATATGACCAAAAATGGAAACGATTTTACCAGGTTAGAGTCACTAATCTTTTAATACCTACTACCTGAGTTACTTTGTGGCAACAGATGACTTTCTCTTCAACTTTGCTTGTTTCAGTAACAAAGAAACCAATATTGTTAATGTTATTTATTTAATATTATCAGTGAATACCTCCCTGTCAGTAAATGAAGGCAGTAAAACAGTAGACTGGCTAAAATATGTAGACTTCTCCAACTCTAAAATCAGATGAGCTTTGACCTCTGCTCTGCTTGCAGGAAGACCAGCATTAGTTTTCAAACAGCACCCCCTAGAGGCAAAAGATGCTCAGTTAAAGTTTTATTTCTAATGTGTCCAGATGCATTCGGTCCAACGGCGGGTAAAATCGTAAAATCAGCGGGTCTTTGCTAACATAAGTCACTTTCTGCCTCTGGAGGTCTGCCTCAGCCTTTGAACACGGAGGAGGAGCGAAACGTTCTTTCTTACGTCTGTCAATATCAGCTACATCGTCTCTCACTGGTCACCATCAATCACATTTCCGTTTAAACACTGAAGAAAACAGAATAAAATTAGATTTTTGTTGACACCTGACACAATAACAGTCAGTGGTGAGTCAGTATTTGTTTATTAAAGGGAATTTATCACATTTTTAGAGCAAAAATCCTTGCAGTGGAGTCACTTTTCTTAATTGGTATTCGAGCTCCTCTGATATATACTTTATATAGTAATTTTACATACTGAATTACTTTCAGGTGTAAAGTCAACATTTAATATGCATTCACACATCCTCACGGACATCAGATAATTGTTGTTTTTGCTTTTATTGCTAATTTTCAGCTTTTATTGGCCCACACAGAAACTTCTATTTTGTTAATAATTTTGGAATATGTCATATTTTCTTGTCTATTCTCACAAATCATTAAAACCATTCACAAGACGTGCACCATATATTAACTTAAGCGTGCTTCTAAAGAATTGTCATTGATGTAGCCTAGTTAAAGTATCTTGCCAAGAGGTTGGACTCACTTACAACAACATAAAAAAAAGAAAAGCATTTGACTTCTTATGTAGAACATTGAACTTTTTATTGCGGTTATAGACTTTTAATTAGTTTGCCCTTTGAGACCAAATCTAATTTTGTCCCCGGATTTATTGGACTCACCCGGTTATGCAGCAAAGCAGCAGATTAAACAGTCGATCCACTTCCCGTAAGAAACGCCCCCCCCTGCGCCGTGACGTGGTCTTCCGAGCGCTCCCTCTCCTTATATGGCGGGGAAGGATACCGTGTTCCGGGATGATGTCACGCTGATGTAAGTTTGAGAAACCAAATCGAATTGGGTATTAAAATACATATAAATATTTTTTTTGTGGAAAAAACATTAAACTTTTGTAGTTTCGTAGGTTAGATAATACAGGAGTAATTTTAAAAAATTTCAGAGACATATAAACTATAAAACATGGAACTAATTTAATGATGTAGTTAGCAAGTTAACAAGCCAAAGCGACAAATTGGGGGGTTGAACTGGAAAATAAGTATGTGTAATATGTTCATAAATAATTGTATTTATCATTTGTGTTAATGTACTTATATATAAGTGAATATATTATTGTTTATTTGCTGGTATTGTTTCATTTATCTTGTAGCTAAAAGCAAAATTGTTTCCCAAACATTATTGACTTGTGAAAAGTGCTTCAGGTTCTGATATAGTCAATCTGAAACTTTCTCTCTACACGGTGCATTACCACAGAAACATCGTTCACACTGAAACATGGTAGTGGCTGCATCATGGCCTGACGTTATACTTTTCTTTAGTTGAAAGTTGGATATATTGTGTTGGTGGGGAAATTATGAAAAGCTTTAGTCAGCTTGGATCAAAATCTTCAGATCTACCCATAAAGCTGAAGAGGTGTTTCGTTTTTTAGCATCACTGTGACTTACACATGTATCCAAATAAAAAGGAAATATGTCTTCATTTGAAGAAACTGAGTTTTGGACTGGCCCAGCCAGAGTTCACAACCAAATCATCTCAATCTGAGTCACAGGCCTGTGACAAAAAGAAATCCTAAGAACCTGACATATTTTGAGAACTTTTACATTACAGTGTGCAGATATTGTAAAATCAAGATGTGACATTCTCAGGCTGCATGAAGAAGATTGAGTAACTTAATGAAAATAACAAAGCTTTATTATTATCTCAATGTTTCAAAACCTGTCTTTTTATTAAGGGTGTGTAGAGTCTATGAGATTAACTAATTAAGATGATTATCTATTTTTAATTAAAGCAAAACAAACGAGGAACCACTACAGGCAATAACAATCCACCACAAGGAATCTCGGTTACAGTCTCTGTCGCCCTCTAGTGGCGAACTGGATTTATGTGAACGGGGGGGGGGGAAGAAGGGGGGGCTGTTGTTTTAAAGTATAAAAACATTACATAACTCTTGAGTGCCATACTTCTGCTGTCCTGTCAAAAACACCTGTTTACTGAACAGGCATAACTATTGTGTTCACTAATTTAAGCGGTCTGGACGATGATTATCGAACCGAGTCTGACAATCTGAGGTCCAAAAACAACTAACAGACGGGTTTATACATGTTCTATTGCTGTGAAATATTTCGTAACAGAGGAATAGGCATCAAAATCATTTAACTTTTGTTGTGTTTGTGCATGTAATGCTATTTTTCCAAATATCTGCTCATATAACGCCGAGAAAGGGCAGCACATTTACAAAGTTAGAGTGACTTAAATTAATTCTGTTGCACAAAAGCTGAGACTTTGGCGTCACTTTTGAAATATTGACGTTGTTGATTTCCGAAAAAAGTGAAGTTGGTTACTCGAAAGTAGCAGCAACACTGAAAAACAATAACAAAACTTCAGCGCACGTCAATTTGGTTGAGATTTTAAAGTGATTTTAGCCTAGTATCACCAAAGAGTTGGCATGAAACTATTGTTTATAGGGTTTATTGAGATCATTTAGGGATTCAAAGAGAAACAAAACAAACTTCTGTGCTTAGTCACAGAGTGGAGATCAACCCCAGCCCGTCTGTAGTATAGGCTTTCATCAGTAAGTGAGCCTGGCCTGTCAGCTGTAACCCAATCGCTGGGCTTGGATCAATACCAGCACTAATGGAATTTACCTTGATGTTCTCAGAACTAGCAGTTCTTGCAACATGTTGCAACATGTTTTATTGTTTCTGAGTTCCTGACATGGCACACCCACTGTTTTTTTTCCTGTCACAAGAACAGAGAGAGACACTGTTGCTTCATTTCATCTGGTTTATTTTTTTCCTCCTTAAATATTGATTAGTTTCTGAAGTGCTCAGAAGACAAGCAATAAAAAAACAAAAACAAACAAAAAACATACAGTTTCCTTATTACAAATAGTAAACATAAGTACTCCAAGTTGATCTTATATACATATAGCAATGAGTGAAACCTCATTAAACGACTTTTAGAAAAAAAAACAAGAAATTCTTGAAGCTTTTTCTAACTTAATTTCTTACAATTAAGAAAAATGGTGTTTTGAACTGTAACTCAGAGGTCGGCAGCATTTGTTACAACTTTATTTAGCGTTGACAACACGCCCAAAAATATGGCTACAGCAAGAAAAGTCTCTCAAGTCCTAATACTGAACTTCTCCTTATGGAAATGGCAAAGTCCATGCAGAGCTGTGGATAAATCAAGAAAACTTTCAGTTCACTTTAGTTCAGTTGGTGCATGTCCTCTCTGGTTCATGGCTGCTCTCACTGTCCCGAGCCCCATCTCCAGCACGCGCCACAAGGGGAGTGAGTGGCAATTCATCACCCCCCAACCCCCCTTCCCAGGTGACCCTGTCAGTGTCGCCGCCATATCCTCCCAAATCCCACTGGGATGTCTTTTTGGGGGAGACACGCCATCACAGGAAGCGTCCGTCTCTTTCAAACTACAGTCTCTCCTGTCTGCTGGGGTCGCCTCAGAAGGTCTGGAGCTGCTGCGTCAACATGAGCTGGCAGCCGCTGTTGACGTGGTTCATCACCTTCTGCTTCAGCTGGGCCACCTGCTCCCGCAGCATGTTGGCGGTGGACGCCAGCTCGGAGTTTTGGGACTTCAGGGTCTTCACCTTATCCTCCAGCCGGGAGATCCGCTCCAGCTTCCTCTTCCGGCACTTGGAGGCTGCGATGCGGTTCCTCATGCGCTTCCTCTCCGCCTTGATGCGCTCCTGGTTCTCCATGTCGATCGGGGAGAGGGGAGGGGTCTCCCCCGGCATCTCGGGCACCGTCTGCGGCTCCTCCTTGAGCGCCGTGAGCCGCGGCAGCTGAGCCGGGGACGGCTGGCCGTAGATGGGGAGCTGAGGAGGGGGCGCGGGGAAGGACACAGCCGGCGCTGAGGTGGTGTAGCTCGGCGCCGACACGGTGCTGATCGCCGGGTTGAACGTGTTCAAGTCCTCGTAGACCGGAGAGTCGGAGCGCATGGCCGGGGTGTTGTTAAAAACAGTGGCACCTGCGACGGATGAGACGGGCGGCAGAGCCGTGTTGACGCTGGCCTGCGGAGCGGAGGCATTGGTCGTGGCCGGCATGTGCTGGTGGTGGAGCTCGGCCAGGGCTCGGACGAACCCCTCCGCGAAGCCCTCCTGCTCGTCGGTGACGTTCTTGGGGCACAAGAACTGGGTCGGGGTCGGGGTGGTGGTGATGAGCCCGTTGCTGGACTGGATGATGAGCCGCTCCAGCTCCGGGGAGGCCAGCTTCAGCAGCCCCACGTCCGGAGAGGTGAGCAGGTCGCCGGCTTTGGCGCGCAGGTGAGGCTTCAGAGAGCACGTCGGGTCGGACAGGTTCAGCGTCATGCTGTGCTTCAGCGCTTTGGGGTTGCCGTATCCGTAGCCCGCGTTGTCGTTCTGGGAGAAAGCGTTGAGTGAGTCGTCATAGAAAGTAGTTTCCATCTTGGTATACATAGAAGAAGATTTAAAAAAGAGACGCAGCTAGAGTCTTCTTTTTTTAAAAAAAAACCCCAAACAAACTTCTCGTCCCTCTTCCTGGTTTCCGAAGTCCTCTCAGTGAGTAAAAAACCTCCAAACTCTGAGCGACACAGGAATCAGAACTTACTTCTTCTCTCACTCGGACTCGGCAGGGCGCTCGGTGCTGGTCTGTAACAGTTCACTAAGCTTTTCCCACAGTATCCACAGCTGTACTGAGTCTAAGAGTGAAAGGCGCCTCGCAGCTGCTGAGCTGCTTCCTCTTGCCTAGATGTGTATACACTGAAAGCTAGGCAGCGTGGAGGTAAAGCTTATCTGCTGCCGCGGCTTCTCTAAAAATAACCATGATGTCATAACAGGGCTCTCCTATTGGCTGGAGGGCGTGCCCAGGGGCGGAGTCAAACACGCCCGATAAGGTGTGTTGCCTAGACAACCACCCAGAAGATTCTGAGTCTCGCGGTGGATTGTGGGATGAGGTAATGTATTAAAGCAGTGCGTGAGCGCGGTGCATTGTGGGATGACGTATTGTTTTTGAATATTTGGTTACCCGCTTTTTTGCAGTCAGTGGCGGGACTGGAGGAGCAGTTTCAGTCCCTTTTATACAGCTTAATGTCCTCTATCTGTCACTAAGTAAATGTGTTTAATATTATTACTTATTTTTTGCTTTAATAAAAGTTTAATTTACATTATATTCGTCTTATTGTCTTTATTTTTTAACAGTAAAAATCAGAACCTCCAACTCTGAATTTGGAGGAAAATTCAGAGTTGGAGGAAAAAAGCAAAAGGAAAAAAAAAACCTGCGTGAACTTATTCCTGATACAAAGTTTCTTCAGTATTTTAATTTCAGTGGATGTTGTGAAGGTCTAAAGATGGAGGTCTCACAAAATTTGTCCTATATGAAGTTAATGCAGTCATTATCATTATGGTTGCACTGTATAAAGTCCTGTGTAAAAGTGTTAATATTATATATATATATTTAGATGCCTTAAATAGATTTTAGAGTTATAGACAGTACAAACAATTGCCTTCAGACACCTAATCTTGTTCTTCTCTGTGTAAAGAGACCATTAGTAAACAATCAGGCTGGGCCTGCAAAAAACCTCTCAAACTGTGAACAAACTGTTCAACCCATTCTTCAGAGAAGGGCAAAGAGTATGGAAAAAATGTAAACTTTCCAAGACATGGCTGTCCACCTAAGCTAAATTGCCAGAGAAGGAGAGCATTACTTGGAGAAGTAGCCATGGTTACTCTGGAGGAGCAGCGGAGATCCACAACTCAGGTTGGAGAATCTATTGGTAGGACATTTAAGTCTGAGCACGCTATCGGGTTTACGGAGGTGTAAGGGAAAAAAAAACATTGTTGAAAGAAAGCATTTTCAGTTTGTCAAAAGGAATGCAGGGGAACCTGTAAACATGAAAATAAAACAAGGAAAATGCAAATCCTAAACACACCATTCAGCTTTCAGCTTCTCTGCTCCACAAATCTGAAACAAACTTCCAGAAAACTGCAAAACAGCCGAAACACTGAGTTCTTTTAAAAACCTACCTGTTTAGAGTTACCTTTGGTTAATAATAACTGGAACACTGATCAATAAGTTTAATATATAGTTGATCATTATTCTCTCCGATGGCATTTGACAAAATCTAATGTTTATTGCTTGTTTCATAATTGTTTACTGTGTCATTTTTTGCCTTGTCGCTGAAATGTGCCATGCACATAAACTTGACATTCAAGTGGCAAAACACGGTGGTGGCAGCGTCATGCTGTGGAGATGTGATAAACCTGGGGATTATAAAAACAGATAAGCAAGTTGGGGACATGAACTTGAAAATATCAGCTCAAAGCTTCACATGTTCACACCAGCCAGACACTTGATGTTTACCTGCAAGTAAAGTCGAGTAAAAAAGCTAATTAGAATGTTTCCACAAACAAAGTATGCATCTCCTCCTTCGTCTTTTCCAGAGCTTTTATATTTGCTTTGATAGCAACTTGCTTGAGCGAGAACAAGCTATCTATCTGCTTGTCCTCATAAAGGTGCACACTTCCTATTATCCGTGTTGCGGTGTGTAATTAGTGGAGTGAAGTCCATTGTCCCCTGGCCTTTGGTTTGAAATCACGGGTGGTTTAATGGGAGGAGGTTAACCCGTGTGTCTGACGTGTTCCCCTCTGGTCCTCCCGCTGTCTGGGTCACCCTCTGCCCCGCCAGCTTTACTGCCCAGTCTCTCCAGCATGTCCGGTCTAAATATGTCCCCCATGAGTGTCAAGTAAATCAGTCGCCCGGCGCTGCCTGGCGCGGAGAGGCACCTAAAATCATAAAGCGTCGCTGCAGTTGGACTTTTTATGGCTGCTAATGTTGTCTTTATGTACTGCAGTAAGTGTCAGAATGGTCAGTCAATAATCTGATTTCACTTTGATTTACCTGATCTGATGTAGTTTCTTTTCAGATTTAAAGGCCGGGGAGAACTTTGTGGTCATAGACCAGACGGGGAGCAGCTTAATGCAAGCCTTGCTACCACGTTTTTCTTTTTATTTCACTTTTGGTCAATTTCATTGACTATACCACAGTTTTTTTCACTTTGGATAAAAAAAATATAGAAAGCAGAAAAAAACTACTTGGAGAATTTCTGAGACCTTTTTTATTGAAGGGTGTCTTCTCCGATGTTCACCGAAGACCAGTGGAGAATAGTCTCATGTTTTGCTTTTAGCCGGGTGTTTTTAGCTGCATGTTTTGGGTCACTATCCTGTTGTGATATCTAAATGAAGACTTGTTTCTTGGAAAAAAACACAACATGCCAAATCTTCGCAGAGTTTTTTTTTGTATATATATCTATATTTTCCACGGTGTCTTTAACACAGAACCCCGCAGCGTTTCAGATATTTTATGCAGAACCTTTCATTCCCAAAGCTCACACTTTTAAAAAGGTGACCACAAAATGGAAGCCTGCCAAAGTCATTTTATGTCTAAGCATGCATGAGCAAATTAACAGAGAGCAACCCTACTGTTTGAGTTGTGAGGGAAGGATTTCCTGCTGTTGTTGGATCCTGGGCCTGGACATTTGGTCGCCTACGAGTAGTTATCCTTTAACTGCTTCTGAACCTTTTGTGTGCATGTTTTCACTTAAATTCTGTTTTTTTTACAAGCTATAAAAGAGACAATTACACAGCACTGAAACGAGTTCCACTTATTTGCTGACTCTGTGTTGTTATTGTTATTCACAGTTACTGAATGTGTCTTCATTTCAAGGAGGTAAACACCTGGTTTTTGACTCTTTCCTGCACTAAAAAACAAAACAAACAACTTTACTGTGCACTGAAAAAAAATAACATTTTAGGAAACTATTAAATATTTGCCAACATTCTGACCAAGCACATTAGTTACTACTAATATCGCCTTTTCTGTTTACTTTTTACCCATACAGAAAGATCATGAGAGGAAAAGGATTTTATTCATCAGGATTAAATCATTTTAGTTCAGTAAATTCTGAAAAAAAAATTGTAGTTTAACTTTTATTTAAATGTTCTTAGCAGTCAAACTTTTTTTTAATCTATTCAGAAAGATTCACTCAATAACAATAAATAATAAACTAGATTTAAAAAAAATCACACTTTGTTGATTCAGCTCCAACAGTTTGCTTCATTAGTGCCGCTGAATCTGTTGCTTATTTTCAGGACAGAGAAACAGCGCTGTGTTCTTGAGCATTGTGTTCCCGCTGCATTCTGAGGTGGTACACTCAGTCTATGTTGTCTCGTCTTTAACTTTTTCTCCCACCAGTAAAAACCCTGTGCTTCTTCTCTCTCCCTCCCTCCCATGTGTCTTTCACCTCTTTCACTCCCTCCGCTTTGACATGTTTCTTCGCTATTTATCCCTCTGGATTTCCCCCAAAATGTCCCTCTCTTCTCTGTCTCCCACACACTTTGCCTCCTTCTTATCTCTGTCCTCCTCCTCCTCCTCCTCCTCCTGGCTCTCCTTCTCATCTTACTCCTATCAGCTGCCGTCCAGGCTGCAGGATTTCCCTTGTGACGGAAACAGGCTGCAGCCTTATTGTATTGTTTCAGCGGTTCTTTGCAGTAAAATCTCACACAGCTCTGCTGTGCTTGTGTTGGTACCAGAAAGTTGAACTTGTGCATCGGCCAAATCGCCGCAAGACACATGGCAAAGGTGAAAAGGATAAACTCAGTGAAGAAGTAGGAAGAACTTTTGCTTTTTGCCCTGAATCAAACTCTGGGTTAGGATTATGGAGTGAGTGAGAGAGAAGAAAATGGACTGTCTAAAAACCCAGACTGCACTGAAAACACAATGGTCTTGCCCGGCATGAATGATTGTTGTTTCAGCTGTTATGTGAAAGAAAAGAAGAAGAAGAAAAAAAAAGCCCTACCTGATGTGTGTGTTGGACCGGACTGTATGCATTAAACCCACACTCTCACAAGTTGTGTGTGTGTGAGACTCTGATTTCATTAATGAAAAGGGCGTGTATTTATCACTGCAGGTACATTTGTTATCCGTTAGCAAATTTACAAATGCATTCGCACACAGTGTTCAGGCCGCCGTGACCAGCTGCTCACTAACATCTGAATCCAGAGCTAAAACTAATTGAAAAAAAAAAGAACTCTTAAAGATATGCACTGATAAGCCAGAAAGTCCTGAACACCCACCAAGAGGCCAGCTGCTCAGTCCAGTCAGAGCTCTGACACGGTAAATCTCGGCTCTCCTAGAGGCTCTGGGTTTGGGACTGTTTCCATACATCCTCTGGGCTTCTGTGTGGGTTTGCTTTGCCTCCACGTCCCATCAGATATATAGTCGTCTCAATTGAGGCGTCATAAAAACGTTAAATTCATGAAGGACTGATTAGACAAATGGGTGGATGGTTTAGAATAGGACAACAGCTTCTTGTCCAACTTTCAGCTGGATTTACTTGTACTTGACCAAATTTGGAGCAGAAATAGGTCAATAGCTGGTGTCAAAATATAAAATCTGCGAAAGAGTTTGTTTGAATTTTGTGTGAAGGCAGACAGTAGCTAATGTAAAAGGAAGCACTGTGGAAGAATCATTCAACATTTTATTTTTTTCCCCCTTTGGCTGAATGTTTTTGCTTTAGCAACTTCTAGTTCTATGCATCTAAGCCTGTCACAAAAAGCAATAAATCAATTAATCACGTCATAAGATAAAATCATTTGGTACTTGTTGAAAAGCCGGCTTTTTGAAAAATGTGGCAAATATTTGAAACCCCTTATAAAGTAGATAGTTTGCACTTTTTTCTTTTTTACTAATGTCCTACATGCCACTTTTCCATGTTTGCCTTGGCTAAGCTGAACAATTAGTAATTTTTAAAATGCAATATTGGTTAGATAATCCATTTTAATCATTGTTGTTTTTGTTTGTTTTGTTTATTCAATTTAGATTCATAGAATGTAAAATATGTTTTGATCTTTGAGATCAAAAGGATGTTGGCATTTTCATGCCAATACAGCTGAAAATGGTCTCAAAATGACATCATTGCTTATCGCAATAATTTGTGCCATGCAATACTTTTGAAGGTTGTTTACATTATTTTTTATATTTGAAAACAGCTATAATCACACATTTCAACCTTTTTGCATAGATAACTAATATCCTACACTGCAACATAGAGTTATGTTCAGTAAATTAGAATGTCATTTTGATGATTATCTGTGCATGTTTAGTAGAAACATGGCGTTTAAGACCAGAGTATTACATCAGACCAAAAAGAAAACAATACTTAAAACAAAAATGTGGGCTTTATAAAACATGTTTAATACTTGCCTAAAGGTTGTTTTTGTCAAAATGTGTTTTTAACTAGAGTGCGAACCAGATCTAATTTACTAAATGAATATATCAAATGTTGATGTCGTCGCTCTACCTGCATCCACACTGAGTAAAACCAGTAAAACCATTGCCATAAAGAGGCCGTGGTTGCTGTGACACTTTCAGGTCATTTTTGTATGACTAAAGATCTCTAAGGGACTTTTTTTTTTTAAAGGAAAAACATTTCTTTCTAAAATATGCAAGGTCGTTAAATGTTAAAACTGATGTGTTCCTAATGTAACCATAGACATAATATAAGAATAGATGCCTCATGGACCGCTCTCGCCTATTGTCGCTGACGAGATTTAGGGCGGCCATCTTGGAGTGGTCCACCACTCCACTCAGTGTTTATGTGTTCATCAGGTACAATGACGTATCAGCACATTTAATCGATCATAACACGCTTTTTTATTACTGGATACCATATTCAAACATCTATCAAAACTACATTTATAAACAATTGTATTTTTAAGTATGTTTTAAATACATAGTTCAGCATATTTAAATATGCTTAGTGGCTATAACAATAGAATAGGAATGGAATATTCTGATATTGATGTATGATGAGCATATTACAAAGCACACAGCCGTTCATAATTTATTTAATAAATTATTTAGTAATATCAATACATAACTATACAAACACAAATAAATAATGATTAATAATGACACAAATAAATAATGATTAATACTAAATATTGGATACATGTTTATATGTATGTATGTATGTATGTATGTATGTATGTATGTATGTATGTATGTATGTATGTATGTATGTATGTATACATATAGATATATGTGTTTTTCAGCCGACAAGTTCTAGCTTCAGAGTGATTCAGCAGCTGAGATTGAGTCCAAAATCCGATGCGAGATTCATCAGTCTCTCTTTAAAGATATCTCCCACTTCTTCCTCACATCGTGTCTTTAGGAAACCTTTAAAACAAAAACGGAAGATTTGTTAGGTATCTTACTTTTGACAGAGTGAAAGAATTACATATAAACAATAGTCTTTTCCACCTGTGTAAACTTTGCCGGTGAATGTTATAACACTTAATATAAGTTTTATAATATATGTTACATTGTTTAATTTCTAATGTAGGCTCTTGTGTCAGATAATTACGGAAGAGGATTAGGGCCACCGGAAAAAAAAATAAAAATTCTGAGATTAAAGTCAGAATTTTGACTTTAATCTCAGAATTCTGACTTTAAATTTCAGAATTTTGACTTTAAATCTCAGAATTCTGACTTTAAATCTCAGAATTCTGACTTTAAAGTCAGAAATCTGACTTTCTGGTCGTTAGTTCTCAGAATTCTGAGATTAAAGTCAGAATTCCTTTTTTTTTCGGTGGCCCTAATCCTCTTCCGTAGATAATCTAAATCAATGTTAGAGAATAATTAATTTTTTAAAATTTATTTAGTTAGCCTAATATTATCTGGCATCTTGCCGGTGGACAATATTACAATAAAGTAATATTCTAATCACAAAATATACACAATAATATGTCCATCTTACTTGTGAAATGTTGTCTTATCGAGCCCTCACATCAATAGTCCATCGATCAGAACAACAATATCCCTCAGTGCTGAGGCATCTTCTCCTGTCTTGGTTGAACAAATCCGGCCGCCGTATTTCCTGCGCCGGAGCAGCCAATGCGGGGTCTACTCTTATATTATGTCTATGAATGTAACTACCAATGTATAGTAATTTGCTTGCTTTTCTGTCTTCGGCTTGACCACGGCTTTTGCGAAACCCCCACTGCTGCATTTTGTGCGGCTCACACAAATCCACTCTAACCGTATCAATAAACTGTGGTAATTTTTCAATTAAAAAAAAAAAAGAAGGAAAGACGCGGGTAAATGACAAACGTCCCTCGTTCATGTCTGGATTTACGACATGCCGTAAAGCAAAGAATCGCAGCGTTTAATTATAATTCACAGAGAGTGAATTTCAGGGAGTGATGTCTCTTTGTTTTTTTTTTTTTGCATCGCTAAGTGTAGGATGAGTGTTTGATGCCCGACTTTGACGGCGTGGTTTCGGTTAGCGTTTTAATTCATTTGCCCATAAAAGTCAGCGCTGTTTCCCGTCAGCCTCCCTTGCTTCTGCCGCGACACACGGTTTTATTAGCGTTGACAATTAATCGCCGCTAACTACCCAGACTAATCCCAGATTTATTGCGTAGAATCATATGGAATATTGATTGTCTCTTCCTCTTTTTGACCCTCCCATCTTGCTGTAACTCACTCGCGGGTGTATGATGACCTCATTGGAAGAGGGTGGCAACGGGATAAGGGCTTTTTCAACCCCGGGTTCCAGGACACAGATGCTGTTTTTATCATGGCTGAAGCCAGAGAGCGACTCCAGCGAGAGACTCCCATCGACTGGGTTTTGTATGTTTGTGGGACTGCTTGTCTGCATTCATTTTTATTTGTTGTCTCAAAGTAATTCAATCTGGGAGAGTGAGTCTGGGCCTCATTATGTAAATTAAATAACCTCATCTGAAAAGAAATGCAGAGTGAGCCGCAGCAGGACACATCAGTGAGCACAAGCTGGCACAGGGACACATTTAGCCAAAGTAAACGGCCTTTTTGACGGTACATAGCAGGTTGTGTGTACGCAAATGTGTGTTAATGTGCATACACTCTGGGACCTGTGCCTTTGCTCTCTGCCTGTAACATTGAGGTGTGTGTGTCACCAGGGAAAATGATCGATAGCTATTAAAAACCACCAGAGCCTCGGTCCAGATGGAGGGCATGTGTGTGTGTGTGTGTGTGTGTGTGTGTCTGCTTTGCCATGATCTAGTGCTGTGTTTGTACAGGTGGGACACTATATGGCAGCAGCACTAACCTGTTCCACTCCATTTACCCCCGCAAGCCAGGGAACCATACCAACCGCACACAATGTGTGTGTTTTAGTATGTCATTTCTGTGTTTGTGTCGTTTGTGTGTACAAGAGGGACCGGGAGGTTGTCAGCGTGTGTTTGGACTTTGCTGGTTATTCTAGCCTGGCTTTTCAGAGGCAGTAAAATAAAAAAATTAAAATTAAAAAAGCAGCAGAGGGGGAGGAGAGTGACAGGACAGAGAGATTGTTTTCGACTGGGCAGCAGTTCCACTAAATGAAGGAGATGGAGGCTGAAACATGGAGGAAGAGAAGTTAGTTCTGCTGTTTTCACTGAAGAGGAAGAGGGTTTATCGGAAAGGCTGTGATAATCATGATGCAGCTCACGGCATGCTGGATATTTGCATAAGTGACAATTAGGCTTTCTGGGATACAGATAAAGTACAAGTGGATCTGATCTGGAGGAATCTATGAAAAAAAAACTGTTTTGTTCTCATCTTCTCTTTTACTTTCTCTCTTGCTGACTAGAGTACACGAACACAGTCAATCACATGGAAATTATCTTCACTCAGTCCTCCGAGACATCTTGTGAAACCTGATCAAAGATCAATAGCGCTGTTATGAAGCAGCAAGAGAAGGTTTCAGGCTCTAATAATTGTCATGCTGTTGGATTTTAGATCTGAGGGGGGGAAGCAGCCGCCAAGGGAACATCTCTAATGTCCATCTGAACTGGTCTGACCAACTCTGTAAAGCAGGAATTTTTTATGGTCAAAAAGACAGAATTTTGTTTTAACACAATGCCAGGGATATTGTTCTGAAATGTAAATTTACGGAAATTTACATTTCAGCAAATTCATCTATGAAATGGAAAATCTAAAATTCGCAAACCTCACATACCCATTGTCAAGATGGTTGTTTCTCCACCGTGATGTGAGACTGAAAAACTACTTCAAGTTAAAGTTTTACAAGTGATTTAGAAGGTGGGCTTAGTTTTTAAAACACAGGCTTTCCCTTTTGTTATTATTATTATTATTATTATTATTATTATTATTATTATTATTATTAGTTAAATAAGTAATAATTACAGTGTAGGAGGCGATGTGTGTTTTTGTATGCTTGAAGCTGAGTAATTTTAAAGGACCCGATCACTTTTATTTTGTTCTAATTTGTGAAACCTTATCCTGAACGTGGATGTTCTTCTTAATATGGATACATGGAAATAATACGTGTTCATTTGGAGCTGATGAAGCTGATTTTGCTTTAGTTTATTAATCATGAATGGTGAATATAAAAGCATGGTAACCTAAACTGAAGATAATTAATTGCTTTGGTTAAGTAGTTTCAACAGAATAACAAATGTTTAGCGTTTTTCGACAGTCTGCAGATACATACCTCAAGAGTCTCTTTATCTACTCCAAACAGCTAAAATAAATAGAAAAAAACTAGCCTTTGTTTTCATTATTCAAATGTTTGCCAAAAGTGGCTCCAGTTTTTATTTTCTGTTTTGCTTTGGTAATTGGCCATGACTTGCGTAGATACTGAAAGTTACAAGAGTCTCGGAGCGGGTCATGTGTATCCCATTACCCTATAAGATCTCATTTAATCTCGCTGATGTGCTTATTATCAGATTTTATGGTGACACCTGAAACCTACATGGAGCCCGGCTGTAGAGTTTCTTAGAACGTGCTTGTGTGTGAGCAAGAAAACGCAAACTGCTTTCAGAGAACAATCGTGTCTTTCTTGTTAGTCAGATTTCTATAAATGGATCCCAGGCTGTGCTAGACGCGCTAAGGCAGGGCTGAGAAAGAGCAGGCTGCTTCTCTGAATCATTAGTTATTGCTGTATCATCCCGTCCCTGCATCTGAGTGTTTCTAATTTTTGTCTCTTTACCGGAGGAGTCTTTAAAACACAAAAAAAGTTATTTGAGCTCTGCGGTAATGAAGCCAAATGCAAATTACTTCCTTAGAAATCCATTTGAAGTCTTGTGAACTAAACCTCGATGTGGAAGTCACAGCAGCTTAATCTGAGGTTGATGAACTGTTTACATTTGGATTACCTTTATTGGTACTCAGAAGATATTCTGTTGTAGATCATTTACTGTGAAAATCTAAGTGGCTGAGTAAGAAGAAGAGTTGTCTTTCAATCAAAAGCTGTCGGTTCTATTCGAGTCTCTATTTCTGCCTCGTGTCCATGCACCTTTGGGCGAGGCACATAACCCAAACGCATCAGTGCTCGTTTGTGAGTGCTGTGGAGTGAATGAGACTAGCGGTGTAAAACCTTTGAATAGTTATGGGTTTGGTGTTGCTTCAGTTGACTCATTATCTGAAACACAAACTACCTGAGACCAGTTGAACTGTGTTGACATGGAGTGGGGTGGTTAAAGTCAAATCAGGAAGTCAAATCAGCAACCTGTTCCTATCAGGACAATCTGATAGGAACAGGTTGAACAGCAGCTTTGCTTGTATAAAAAGCACTGATGATTTCAAATTAAAGCCCAGCCCTTCGCTTCGGTGAATTCAGAAAGCTACAAGCCGCACCCTTTTGGTTCCACAGTCCCAGAGCAAAACAGAGTGCACTGAAAACCGATGATCGCCACAGATCATTGACTCACTTGTGTGAAAGTCAGTCAGTGATTGTGCCCTGAAAGGGGATTTTGATTAATTGATTAATTCATGGGAAAATACATCAAACTCAGCTTAACCATGTTTCAATTTTAAGTCAGAAAAACAGCAAGATTTCAGTGGCAAGCTCACTCAATATAAGCTAGCAATTCCTTGTTTTCGCATTCAAGGTATTCGGACAGTAAAGGAAAGTCTTAACATTGAAACTATCAGAAGCGCAAATAAACATTTAATTAATCGACTGATTAGTGTATTTTCCTTCACAAAACACTACAAAATGACATTTAGATTGCTGTCTGCATGTTTTCTGCCAAAGGACTAGGTCAAAACCCACCTACAAGGCATGACCCTTGTTTTTTGCAGATGAAGAGTGTGATGCAGTGCTTGGTTGCATGTTCAATCAGAGCCTAAGATGATTCAGGGTGAAAACAAAACTTGGACATTGCGATGCTGTGCATTCAAAACATTATTTCTGTCTTCAAACACACACCGGCTATGTTGCCATCTCTGTCAAAAAAGGACATATCACTGGATTAATCCCAGGGTTTGTTCCTTTATTAGTGGCGACACTTAAAAATAGACCCGAATTGAAAAGTCATCATAACCCACCAACGTGTTTAACCCAGCATTCGTTTTATGCATAATGCTTTTCCACTCCACATCTCCTCTGGTCCCGAAATGCTGGCTTCCTCTTTCAAAGCTCACAACTGTTTGGGACATGGCATGCTTGACTGGAGATGGATAAGAATGTTATTTTTCTTTTTTGTTGCTTTTTACGGGGAATGTTTTGCTGAATTACTGTTTTCAAATGAGTCATTGTGATTGTGCTTGGAAACCTGAATATTTAATAAGGTGATACTCTTTAAAAAGTTTGTGAACCACTGACGGGAATAAGGGAGATACACATCTACTTATTTTTTTTAACTCAGGTCCTGCTCTGTTTTTCAGGTGCTTGTATCTCTATGATAAAACAATCAAGTTACTCAATTTTTAAAGTGTTGTTTTTGTAGATAACACACTTTCATGTCCTTCATTTTTTTACCCCTAGTGTTTCCTCCCCTTATCTCGATTCACCAGTATTATGGTAGGGATTTCATAAACATGCTGGTGGTCCCGTTGCTGTGCCGACTGAGCAACAAATGTTGGGAACTATGTGGCACCTTCCACCAACATTCCAGGATTGGCTGCTTTGGAAAGTTTCTGTGTCAGTCATCGTTCTCTATCTTTTTCCAACATTTAGCTTGCTCTTTCTGTTACCCTCCCCACTGTCTCTCTCCTTCCTTCTGCGGCACCCTTTGCATAAAGAGACTCTTTGTTTTCGGTTAATATTAACTTGAAAACAGTAGTTGGGACGAGGGGAAACTCACAGAGCTGCTGCTGATTTGCTGCGGCTCAGGTGAAAAGGTTGGGTACTGTGCATTCTTACATTTATGGTCACTAATGTCCCAATCAGGTTTAAAGTCCAACACAAACAATGTATGCTTTATAAATGTTTTCAAAGTTCCGTCTCATTAAAAGCAAGAGACTACAATGTATAGAGCTAGAGTTTGCTAGAGTTTGAGGTGACTGATAAGAACTTCCCCTAATAGATGTGCAGATTCGTTTTCATTTCAAGTTTTCCTTCCTGTTCATTCTTTGCAGATCTGACTCGCCAATCAGTAGATCTTTAGTTAATCATTGCATTATTCTGCCGAGCTGAGTAATGCACAGCCGCTGACTAGTGCCCGACTCTGTGAGCACAAATTTGAAACTTCCAACGAGCGATACCCAGGTGCTATCCCTGAGCGGGCCTGCTGGGGTTTCTATCTGCAAGCTTGCAAACGAAAGGCGTGCACTGACACAAGTTCAAATCAGTCTCCAGGAGCAGTGCAGCTGTAGCAAACTGAAGTAATCCCTGAGAGAGGGATTCCTTTTATTTCATTCCCATTTCAACTCTCTTACCTGGGTGTGTGCGAGACACGCTACACTGTGTCTCGCAAGGTTCCTGATTCTGTTCAATTGTTATGGAGTCCAGTTTAAGTGTGGAGTGGCTGTGATCAGTGGCTAACTCGGTGGAATGCACTTCCACCCTCTCAAACAATTATTAATCTGTGTTTGCTCAGAGCTGAACAAGCGCTCCGGCCGTGAGAACTCTAGCCTGAATCGCCCTGCTGCTCCAGCATACTTCCATATGACTGTTTCTTTGTGTGCATTGCTATCGGTGCAGTCAGACTGGTTTGTCAGTGAGAAATAGAAAGAGTTCAGTCGAAACTGGCGCTGTTGCGCTCGCAGGTACATACTGTCCATGTTTCACGTGTAAACACAGGAGCGATCGCGCAAGCGGCTGGATTACTGTCTGCACTTTAAGTCCTCCATCTGTCTCAGAGGGTTAGGGGCCGAGGTGCTTATCACATTCTAGGACTGTGCATGTACATTCATCTGTGTGCTCGTGTCTGTTTGTTTAACCCTACGATTGTGTGTGTGTGTGTGCGTGTGTGTGTGTGTGCGTGTGTGTGTGTGTGTGTGTGTGTGTGTGTGTGCGTGTCTGCATGTTTGAGAAAACACAGACCAACCCATGGGAATGCTCGGACTGCGTGTTTTGGCTCTGTCAGGCAGGCCATTACTGTGGCGTCAAAGGTCAGCTGGTCTTCTAGAAGGCCCGGATACGCTGTGGCTGGGTTAGGTAGACCCGTCTTTTGAACAATCTCTTTGGGAAATGGGGCGAAAAATGGTCTTAGATCCTGGTGTTCTTGGGTATCCTCAAGTCAAGACCCTTTCTCCATGAAGGCAATTCTGCGATGAAAGAGGCGACCATTGCAGTCCGGCCTTTTCTGTTTGTCTTCTAAAGGAAAGCATCCAAAAGCAACACTTGGTTACATCAATACATTAAACTTTTAAAACCAGCTCAGTTTGATTCAGTTCATCTTTATGATGTCAGCACAGCAGAAATAATCAAATAGCGCTTTACAAAGAATGTTGATGTAGTTCCAAGGAAAACCTAGGCAAAGTAACATTTTAATCTTCTATGTATGTATGTATGTATTAAATAGTGTCATCTAACTAAGCAGGTTGCTCAAGGCCACTTAACTTTACTTAGTTTTACCAAAATGGAGATAAAACTCCATTTCCAGTATCTATTGCCAGTGCTAAACTTGGTTTTGGTTTTACAAGAGATGAGTCTAGGATTCTGCATCTCTTTCCACACTATTGGACTTAGAAGTAAACGTCCTGCCTGAGAGTAAAGTGCTGTGTTAGAAAGATGAGGAGCCTCCATTTATTGCTCTCCACTCATTGGGTCACAGGTGGAACAGGTCAAAGAGAGAAACACAGATTTTCTTGATTTCAGTACAGTTTTAACTCATCCAGGAAAGTCCCAAAGTATTTCCAGGTCAGTCCTTCCTTTTTGAATGTATTTTAAAGATTTTCTTTTTTCTTTCAATTGTGGCCCATATAACTAATTTTAAGGACGTGCTTTTGCCAAACCAAAATTATCTGCCTGGATAAGGTCAACAAAAAGTCAGACCAATTCACTTCATTAGCTTTTCTATTTTTGTAGGGTCTTTCTGCACTTCAGTCTCACTTCTGCAGTTTCATCTCTCTTTATTTTGTTTCACCCTCTTTTATTGAATCCAGGTCAATACCCGTGTCACAATCAATAATTTGGCACACAAAAGTGTAGACACAATTTATGTACTAGCTGAGAGTGTACATTTTTTTTATTGCTATAACTTAAATTAAACAATTGTTTCACTGCTATCGGAGCTTCCTATTCAGCTTTATAACATCTTTCCCAATGATGACTCACTTTATCGTTTCCTTTTCATTATCGTGTGATAATGTTGTTTGCATATTAGCAAACAAGCTGCAGGCGTTTGCTAATTTCTGGAAAGAAATAGTGGTGTTACAAATCACCTGGTGTGAATTCCTATCTGAGGTTAATATCTCTTCCTTATTTTAAAAATACATGATACATGATTGCCAGCAGTATTTTTATTTTTATTTTCATTTATTCTCATACTTGGTGTTAGATTCTTATGGTATGAGAACCTTTATTTTAAAAAAACACAGTTTTATGGTGAAAATGTTTTATAAAAAATCTATAATGTTACCTAATTTGATCAAACTGGATTTGGTCTTTGAAACTGGCCAGGTTTCATGAGGTAAAAAAACTTTTAGCAACTGGAATTTTAAATTCAGTTTGACCCTAATTTCAAATTGTTGAGAATTAATGTCATATGTATTATTATTATGCATCTAGGATCAGTTGTAATGTTTGTAATTGAATTTGACAGTAGCACTGTGAGTATAACAAGCTGATATTAGCTGGTTTGTTAGTCAGCCTTTCTGCTCGAGTAGAGCCTGCAGTCGACTATTAGTCATGCCACTTGTGGCTTTCAAATTGTTGAGTGACAAGCGGTGCACCAGTTTGGCTTTCTAAATATGACTGTCTCTGTTTTTCTTATTGCATATTTCCAAAGAAATTTGCCTTAAAACATGGAGGGGCCTTATATAAGCTAGCTAGCCACAGTGTTAGCTAGCTTACTGTTTTACTCTAAACCTCACATCATAGTAGAAAACTCTGGCCACTCTGGCAGTTTCTTTGCATCTCATTAAGTGTAGGAATGCTGTGACGGAAAAATCTTGCGGTTTTGAAGTTGTAACCTTTCCAGACCTTGTTGTCCCCTGATACCGGTAACTGACCCATGTCTAACCCACAGCCTTTTGTTTTTTCTTGCAAACATTGACGGTAAACGTGAATGACAGCCATTCTGTTCAACAGCGCGCTCGCCGTGTCACGACTAACTCAGTGTCGGAGGCTGCAGGTGTACGCAACAAATGAACTGTTTACGTTTCATTGGAAACTTCTCAACTCCTGTTTGAGAACACATTTAGGCTGGTACTGATGAGTAAAATGCACCTTGTTGAGAAATTGATTTTAATTGCAAAATTGTACCCAAAATGTCAAGTCTGCAGGCCTAAATGACATTTTCAGTCTGATGTGCATTCGAGTGGGCAACGGGGGGGAAGTCATTTTGGCGTAATAGCAACAAATGAGTGGGCTAACTGGCAGTAATTACCCATTGTGCGTGTATGTGCGTTAAAGACTTTGACAGGTCAGCTCAGACACTAATGATAACACAGCTGTGCCTTATTCCCCCGGGTCTGGGAGGGATTTCGCTGAAACCGAATGGCGCTCTGCAGTTACTGTCATGTACTTGTCCTAATTTTCAGGTGAGGCTCAGGCCGTTTTATCCCAGCTGTGCTCATTCTCTGTTTAGTGTGTGGGGCGAGGAGACGGCGATGAGGAGGAGGTGGGGACAATAGACGGACGTCACTGTCAGTCGATGTAGGAGCCCTCAGACACACACACTGTCATTGTGCGAATCAAGAACCACCCCGGTGTCTCTCAATGTCTGGGTGCCATGCCGAGCACCAGTGGGCGCGTGACGTGATAGCAGAGTAGGATTCCACTCTATGTTTTTTGACGTACGCAAGCACGCCCTCACCTCAGAGTGTCTCTGTGTGTGTGTCTGTCTGTGTGTGTGTGTGTGTGTGTGTGTGTGTGTGTGTGTGTGTGTGTGTGTGTGTGTGTGTGTGTGTGTGTGTGTGTGTGTGTGTGTGTGTGTGTGTAACTCAGCGCGGCTGTGTGAGCCAGTTTATTTTTGAATGTGTGCGTGTGGTTTTGCAGAGCACAGAAGTGAAACCCGCGTAGCCTCAGAAACGGCTCGGTCCTTTCTCACAACCAGAATGCGAAATTGATCGAAAGAACTCCGTGTCACGTACAGCCGTCTCAGAGGCCCCCTGTGTCTGTCAGCAAGAGCAAGCATCCCTTTTTTTTTCTTTTTTTTTTTTCTTTCTTGCAGTAACAACAGTTGCGCATACCTTAAATGAAGTTTATGGAATAAATCTTGGCAGCCACATTTAGATGTTGCACATGAAGAAAAAAAAAAAAAACACGCCAGGAATGTGCTTCTCCCCTGGAGACTAACTTGTTTGGACGATAAACCAACTCAGTGGCATTTGACACTGGTATGGCAGTTTTGGTCTGCATACTGCCATATGCAGTGTATGCAGACTTTTTGCCTGACCTCCTTTGACATGTGCTGCGCATAAATTATGTCAACGGTTACCTCAAACAAGGACAGAGTCCAGTATGCACACTTCTGACTTCTAGAACTTCAGGAAGGACTTGCAGTGAAACCGCTCAGGCTGCTTCCTCTCTGTGCAGAGGCTCCGAAAGCAGCAGCAGCAGCAGCGTGCCCATTTCTCCTCCCTTTGCCTGAGGAGCAGTTTTTATAGAGCACGTACAGAACAAATATCTTGATGGGCTGTTGACTGATTGATTAATGGCTGTTTGTCATAGTGTTGCACAAAAGTTCAGGTGTTCCTTTGACACATAGTAAAGATGTATATTGATTTTTGTTTGTGCACAGTCCTGTCCAGGCAAATTTTATATGTTTACTGGGCCACACATGTTAGGAATTTTACATGCGCCGCTAATGCACATGCAAGTGCTAAATGTGGTCGTGCACCTTGAGCCGTGTTTATGTGAATACCTTGTGCGTAGTCGTTCCCGTAGAAACTTCCTGAGGTTCTCCACTTGTCTGAAAAGTCAGAGGTTATCTGCAGATCCAGCGTCATTTGAGCCACGCGGGTCCATGCAGCTGTTTCCTCTTGTGATTATATATCAAATCCAATCATTCACACACACACACGCACGCACGCACACGCACACACACACACACACACACACACGCACACAGCCTGGGATTCAGGAAGGCTGTTAAAAGTTAAAGCACCTCTGGAAAAATAGCAACATTTCTGCAAAAGCTTTGTGGAAGGATGTCTTTTAGCTTAATGTATTTCCTTCTCTCGTTTTTGTTCAGTTCCAAGCAGGTTGCGTGTTGTTACAAATGGACGAGGTCCTAGGACAGGAACCATATCCGTCAAATGTGCATGCGTGTGTGTGTGTGTGTGTGTGTGTGTGTGTGTGTGTGTGTGTGCGTGAATGTGTGTGTGTGTGTGTGTGCGCATGCCGCCTTGAACATCTGCTCCTTGTTGGCTTTGTTTTCCCAGCTCTCTATGGCCCACCCTTGCTCTGGATGCTGAGCTCCCAAACTTTTCCATATAAAGAGGTAGAGATAAAGTTTGTGCTGCAATGTTAGGTAGTTTTTTTTCCTTCTTCTTTTTTGTATTTTATTAGTCAAAGATATTTTGCTAGCCCGCTTTTTCACCGTCTGCCTTCGTTCATGCCGCGGTTGTTGGGTTTGTCCCCACATGTCGCCTGTTTATCACTCTCCAGCTACATCCCTAATAAACTCTCATACAATGAACATTGGCAGACCTGTCTCCATTCTTTGCTGCCGCAAGAGCAGACATGAGAAGAGATACAGCTGGGAAAATAAGTATGTTTTTTTTTTCTCTGTTTAATAGGGCTATTGACAGGAAATTCAGGCCAGATGTCGGCAACAGCCCAAGTAATCCACGCATGCAAAAAAAATAAATAAATAAAACAAATTAGTACATAAATTATGTGTACCGAAGTAAAATAGCACAGGGAAATAACCGGTGAATGGTCTTACGGAAACTCATTCAATAATTGGTAGAAATGCCTCGATAGCAATGACACCTTCAAGCTGTTATTCTGCGTCGGGAAACTGGTCAAATGCTTTTCTCGTCTGTGATTTTCTTCAAAATTCTTGGAGACTCCTTCTACTCACTCTGATCTTCAGTTCATTTTCAAATGGATTCAATTTGAAACTTTGATAATTTTCTCGACTGTGTCTTGTTGAAGGTTCCACTCTAGTTTTATCTCCATATTTACCTTCATCTAGAAAGTTCTGATACATTTAGTCACATATCCTTTGCTTTTGGCTATAAAGGATTTATTTGCACTGTATTAAAAAAAAAAGTAAAAAAAGCCCCACATCTTGCTCCCAAGGAAAACCAGGTAGAGATAATTGATAGATGATAGATGTTTCTCCTTCAGCAGTGGAGTCTTGTGCAGCTGAGTTCTTGTTGCCGTCGTTGGTTGTATGAAAAAACCACACCTGCTAATTCCAGATCATTTTAGCTCTTTGTGCGTGCTCATTTGCTTTTGGGCAGTTCTTCAGATAATTATTTATTTATTTTTTTGACTGAGATGCACCTAGTCGTGGCTGATTTACGGGGGACACAGAGTTCTTTCCACTTCCACATCGTTGCGCCAAGGATGCTCACTGAAACATTCTGAAGTTTAATAATACCTCTATAACCAATGCCATCAGTAGGCTTTGCAGAATTAAGCCCGTGAAAATGTGAAGAAAACCTTTTCTTTCTTTTGCCCATCATAACATGTTAGGTTATTGTTTTTGTGATATGAAAAACCTCAAAAACCATCACTTGGGCTTAAAATAGTTACCAATAAATTTCACAGATATACATCAGGATTGCTTTGTGAGAAACAAATTTTCGTTTTTTTTTTTTTTGGCATCTTCGTACATTCAGTGTTTGTTTCTTGTGCCAGTCTGCGTCGCTGCTCGAAATTTATGGGATTACCAGTTCTGTTATCAAAATAAGCAGTCTTTATTTTTTCACAATGACAAATATGTTTACTGCAAACAGATTGTGTGTTCAGTGCTTATTTCGCAGCACCAAGCACACTAGATTAAAATGCAAATGAGGAAGGCATTCACAGTTTCTGTACTAATTTGAGTGTGTTGTCTTCACCGCTGTCAGAGTTGTACTTAGCAACCAACACAGCTCTTTCTCACAAGTGGGCAGCCAGATTCAGGCAACGCAGGGGAAGTTTCCTAATCTGCTTTTACACCCGAAAAAAATCACTGTGTCCTCTCACTGTTGACTCTTACCAGCTAACTCTTGTGTTGTTTCACATCTGCTTAGAAACCAGCCGTCGCAGTGACTTTTATTGATCCCTGTTTTACATTTGACTCGGGCGTTGTAACCAGTCCCTGTTGCAGCCAGAAAAACAAATACAATGGGATTGGCAGGGGAGGTGGAGGGGAGCATGTGCAATTGAAATTGGGCAATTTAGGAGAAAGATTTCAAAAACAGGACTATAAATACTTCTTGCTGCTGTTCACTTGGCTTGTTCTGGCACGGTAGGTTTGACATAAAGATATTTCTTTAGATTGAGGTGTGATATGTGCCGTTGGGTTTTGTGAGGTAGAAGAAGAGGCACAGATTAATGCAAAAACTAAATGATTTTATAATAAAAACAAAGTCCACAAGTGATGATCTGGAAACAAAAACGAATCCAAAACCTGGGTGCAAATCCAAAAAACAACAACAACAAAAAATAGTCAGACGAGGAGATGTAAACGTGTGAGGACGGAAAGCATGAATGTAAAGGAACGGCAGAGGCAGAAAGTAAACACACAGAGACCAGAAACTACAGAGCTCCACACGAATTCAACATGAGACAAACTCAAAACACAAAACCGACAGCAGACTGTGAAATTCAGAAACAGGCGAGAAATATAACAGGAAGTAAAGAGAACAGACAGAACTCGACCACTCAAAGTAAAATAGGAAACCATAATAGAGAAAATAACAATCACAACTCTAAGTAAATTAAATTTAACAAAAATAATCTCCAACATATTATCACAGATCTTCTAGCCTACTTCTTGTTGTCAGACCGGCCAACCATGTCAAACCTCTTCACATCATTGCTCTGACTTAATTACAACAACTCTGCGATGCCATCAAGCTTTCAAGTTTTCAGACATGTATGGTGCAGACGTTTCCTGCACAGCACCACCAACCCATGCTAGAGTTACTGGGGTGACGCTGAGGGGTTTGAACTTAAGGCCACTGGGTCTGTCACAACACACGTCACAGTGAGTGACGGAGCTGAACATTGTTTTGCTAAAATACACCGCAACCCCAGACTTTAGCACGAGAGTGCGAGTCTCAGTTTGACGTCATCACGCCACTCTGCCAGTTATGAGGGATTCCCCGTTTCCTCCTCCTGTTCCCAGAAGCCGTGACTGTGAGCGATGGAGATACCAGATGCATGAGTGACGTCCAAGTTCGGAGTGTCTCTTTGGCACCGCTTGAGATGCTTTTGGCGGTTTTTATATTCTGTGTGTGCAGAAAGTGATTTTCGATGTGGACGGTATCCTTGGAGATGGCGGATGGTTTGTCCGTCTGGGAACAGACAGGGTTCACTATCTGTTCTCTTTTCTCTAGACGGGCAGCTCAGAGAATAAAAATTATCTTTCATGTCTCTAATTAATAAAGCTGTCTTCGATTTAATGAATGATGGACTCCATATTTGCAACCTGATTGAAAGCATTGCTTAGTATTATTTCTTTTGTCCGGTTCCTCAGCGTGAAATACCTTCTACCCTTTTCATTCCTGATGAGCTCTTAGAGGTTGAACTTTGCCAGGATAGTGAGAACCACAATAGACCATTTAAAACCCATTTTGGTTTGGAGAACTACATATCCCACTGTTGTACCTATCAAAGAGATAATCAAAGAGAGGCTGCAATTAGTTTGGTTGTGAATAAAGGAGGTTACTGACTTCCCTGACGTGGCTCAGAGGAGCAAGGTAGACTGTAAAGCTTTGGGAGTCTTTTGGGGTTATGGAAATGTTAAAAGAAGGAGATAGAGCAGGTGTGATGCCTATCATCTGAGTGCTAATCACAGTTTTGGGTCGGTAGAAGTTGCTTGGCCTGACTTGGTTCTCTGACAACATCCAAACACTTTGTGTGGAAGGATTTTGAAAACTTTGAATGTGCTGCCAGCGATCTACACTCATTCTCCAAACATCGCGCTTTGTCTATATTTGGATATCAAAGCAAAGGCATGAACTAAATGGTTGCCTTGGAGACTGTAGGCACAGGCTGGTGATAAACATTACTGAGCAAAGAGTCACACTTCATTAATAACCTCCCGACGAGATATATTTTGTATTGAATGTACTTTATATGAGAAATAAATAACCTGTTGCTTTATGGAACGGTAACAGTGGTTAGCCGCGGGGCCTGCAGTGGTTCCAATGGACAAGACCTGACAGAGACTGAATAATATGCCCCCGATCTGAACAGTTTGCAGCTCGGAAGGCCTCTGCAGACTGACTGCATTGGATACAGAGAATAAGGAAGTACATACCACTATTTCTAAATTTAGTAATATTTTTGTCTTTGAAGTGATGCTCTGAATGTGATTCATGTTCTGTCTTGTGAAACATGCCCAACCAGTTCGGTTTTACATATATATATACATATGAATGAATGACTGCCGGCCTAAAATAGATTAGATAATTATTTCCACAAGCAATTTTTGACAAAGACGAGACTTACACAACACGAACCTCCTCCACCTGCCTTTGTGCCTTTTTAAATCTAGCCAATGAATCTCATCTTTACTTTTCACGCCTCACAGATTTTCTTTTCCTTGCTTTTGTCAGCGCTGAAGCCACTGCCTCGGAGCAGCTCTCCGCCTGCTTCTGGAGATCTCTCTGGCGTTATTGAGGTGATGACAGATGAACAGGTGGATATAATGTTCATGTACTTAATCCTTCTTGTTTGGTCGGCGACTGGAGTGTTCGGAATGGACACAAACAGACAAACAGACGCTCACATTGACAGAGATGTTGCTCCTTTTTTCACCTCTTGCCTTAATCATAATGCACACAGCTGTATTTTGTTTAAGTTGAGGCTGTTTTGTGCAAAGATAAAAGTGCAGAAAACGATAAGAGAGCAACAAGAAACACTTCAGAGTCTGTACTCCTTGACGTAAAGATGCTATCCATCCAGTCTGACCGAGATTAAGCTGGTTTGCAAAGAAGGATAAGCAAAGATTTTCAGTGGGTGTGGTTGTGACTTGGTAAAATATGGAAAAGTTCAATGGGTCTGAATAGTTGCTCAACCCTGCAGGGACAGCAGCACATTCTACTGAAAACAATGTGGTAGAGAAACTTTTCTCAAGTCAAGGACGATGTGAATGTTCTGCTCCCGGTGCCAAAAGCAGTGCTTGGCTCATCCCCCCCCGAAAATTTATAGTTTTGTTCTGATTAAGCTATTTTGTGCTGAGTAACTGGAAACAGTAAGTGATCAGTTTCCTTCTCACACATTCACAGTGGTGCTGGCAGCTTTTCTGCAGCTTCCTCTAAAAGGCAGGAGATCAAACCTGAAAGCCCGCAGGAAGGAATGCTGCGAGGCGGTTGCTTTGCGATGATCAGGAATCGACACCAGCGAGAAAAAGAAAATGATATCAACGTGCTCCCACAAACACACACACGCGCTCACGCTGAAATGCACTTATTTATTCCACTTAGTGGTTCAGAGAGGGCACTGTATGCCGGCCATATAGTACTGAGTCATGATTATTGCTGAGAACTCAATCAGAGCCTTCCCGATGGTCTCACACACACTCACACACACACACATCCATTTCCCCAACAAAAGCCATCGCTATTACCCACTATTCTTTAGTTGCTAATGATGCACCTCTTTTTCCACTTGTGTAGCAGTTTGCCTGTGTGCCCTTATCAGTAACTGATTAATTCATGGTAGTCACTTACATTACAGACTCCATCCCATAAGCCATTTATCTCTGTAATTGTTTCAAAGTGAGGGAGGAAAACGGACGAAAAGATTTGAAGATTAATTCAGTGAATTATGGAAAGACTAAAGAGAGCTTGAGAAGAAAGGCAAATGTCTAACGAAGAGATAAAGCGACAGAGATTGCAGATAAGAGCGAACAAGCAGGTTTGGTCACATTTTAGAAATAAGTCAGGACTTCTGGAAAATGCAGCCGCATACACGACCAGGAAACTCCATCTACAAATCGACGGAGGCTTGGTTTACCACTAACGGTTACGACTTATTTGGAATCTGGTCGAGCTGATAAAACCAGCCCAATAGAAAGTAGGAGGGCGGAGAAAAAAACGCTAGGGGAAAGGAGAAAAAAAAGAAAAAAAAAAGCAGGTAGAAGATGGATGTGTGTGTTTTAGATCAAGAGGAGGGAGGTGAGGCGGTGAGATGGTGGAGTGAAAGGAGGGGAATTCCCTCAGGGAGGTTCATCTATCTGCGTATGTAATGAAAAGATAGTCATCCGTGTACCCGCCTAATGTAGTGTATCGATGAACAGCTAACAGCCCCACTCTGCCGCGCTTTCTAATCACTCATGTTTGCTGAGAGGTTACAGGCTTTGTTGAGGTCTCCCTGCCTTGGAGGCAAGCCAGAGCCTTTCAACTCGGTGACTTGTGGACCACCCTATTCCACACTGGTATGCACTCTATCCCTCTTTATTCCCCGCTCTGTAGCTGGGGTCAGGGGTCAGAAGCTGGCAGGTGATTGGATGTTATTGTGGTAAGGGAATACTGGGCTGCTAAGTGCTGCATAAACACCAAATGTCTCTGATATTACTGCCCATAGGCCTTTGGCCGACCGGTGCCTTTGTGTATGTCTGTGAGAGTGTATGCATGCGTGTGTGTGTGTAGGTGTGTGTGTGTGTGTGCGCGTGTGTGTGTGTGTGCGTGTGTGTGTGTGTGTGTGTGTGTGTGTGTGTGTGTGTGTGTGTGTGTGTGTGTGTGTGTGTGTGTGTGTGTGTGTGTGTGTGTGCGTGTGCGTGCGTGTGTGTGTGTGTGTGGCCTTGTATTTGATACACTGTGAGGACCATTTTTTGTGGGGCCAAAAGCCCACAAGAAGGGTTATGGATTGGGTTTAGGCACAAAGGCTAGGCGTGCAAAGGTTTAGGTTTAGGGTATGGAAGACAATGCAGATTCTCTGTGAAGATAGAAAAACATACTGTGCGTGTGTGTGTGTGTGTGTGCGTGTGTGCGTGTGTGTGTGTGTGTGTGTGTGTGTGTGTTTGTGTGTGTGCGCGTGCGTGCGTGTGTGTGTGTAGGTGAAAAAGGGACATGGACCAGATTTTCATCTTGAACTCGACCTTCTGAACACACACCTGGAATTTAAATGAATCCATGTGTCAGTGTGAGTAAGGACAGGGGTGTGTGTGTGTGGGTGTGTGTGGGTGTGTGTGTGCGTGGGCGTGTATGTGTGTGTTGATCCATGTGAAACTTCAAAAGAGCCACATTAGTAGATGCCATTTCAACAATATCTTCAGATCATTTTTTCCCATCAAAGTAAGTTACATTATAGAGCTGTATGCTTGGAGCTGCTTTTATTCACACAGTTTAAAGTGTTTAGATGTGTTTAATTTGGGTAATGCAGACAGGCTCTCTCGCTTAACACTTTAAAATATTCAGGTCAACCATTTTGTTACGTGATATGCTGTTTGAAGTTTTAAGAATCTCTTAAATTATTTTCCGGGAAATTGTTGCTTTGATGTTCAGCAGTGCATTGCCTGTTGATCCTTCAAGCACCTCATGTTCTGACTCCTAGACATTCACAATGCAAAATAAATAGCAACAACGTGACACCGCAGTCACAAAAAAGCTGACACAGAGACACTAGGAGACACTCGGGGACTAGGAGACCCGTGTGAGGTCTCCTTCACACGGGACCAAGGCAGAACCACAGCACTAAAAATCAGCCTGGATCTGATGGCGGGGTGAGCTCTTCTGGGATGAATTAAGGAAGCAGCGCACTCCCCATTATGCCTGATGGAGCACAAGGTCATCAGAGAAATGGAGGCAGAACTGGCTGTGCTGGCCCCCCGCCAAGACTACAACCTCAGGACGCCGGTACCAGCCTGGCAGGGCGGCAACAACTGCACTGTAAGGTTCTTGGGAACGTGGTTTTTTTTTTTTTTTTAAAAGAATGGAATAGAAATACCCTTTGTCATCTCGCAGGAAGGAAATCAAGGCCAGTGGAAAAATGCATATTTGCACAAAGGTTAAAAACATAAAAATGAAAAAAAAACTGTAGAGTATGGACAAATTTACAACATGATAAAATACGGTGAAGTTATGAAGAAAAAGCATACTATTTAATAGCACACTGAAGTAACTGTTACCTGTTGGTCGTGTAGCATATATATTCTACATCAGACGTTGAGTTAAACTGAGCAGGTTAAGTGGCACACGCAGCAAAGTGATATCTGCCATTGTTTTTGTTGTCTGCTTGCATAGAACAAACCTTGTAAAATGTAGTTGTGGAACAGTGAAAATGACTTTAGGTTTCATCAGGAGGATCAAATCCTGATGAGTTCAGTAGGAATAGCAGGGTGCTTCGTCTTGGAAAGTGGTTCGGTGGCCATGTGGGTTGAATAAAAAATAATCAAGATTTAGGCGTTTTTTTTGTTGCACTTACTTTCAAAACCTTACTTATGTTCATCTAAAACACTGACTGTTGAAATGTTCGTCTCCACCAGTATGATGGTAACATTTCGGTCAAAGTAAAATTGTTCAGAAACACCAAAGTGAAACATCTGTGTATTTTTAGATGAGGTCGTTTCTGGAAGTGATCTTGATTTGCTAATTGCTCTGCAGGGAAAGATGCGTGCTCCATCTACGAAAACTACTCAACATATTTTGAACAACAATCTAATCATGAAATGACAATGACAAGCGTGTGAGGCACCGACACTCTGGGGAACCAAAGCCAAAACAAATTTCTGTCAGAGACATTAAAGGCCCAAGGAATCCATCATCGGACGCCCTGGGATGGATCCCTGCAGCAGCGGCTGCAGCTGCTGTATATCCCAAATCATCTGTTTGAAATTAGCAAATGAAACCCACCTTGTGTTTTGTGCCAGGTACCAAGTGTTTTTTCTTATTTCGTTTAAGTCTCGAAATGAGATTTTTATAGTTTTGTATGATCTCATTAAAATGCAGGATTTTATTGTTGTACTGGTTTGTTTAGTTGCAGAATTGAACACTTAATGCAAAAATAATTTGACTTTGTGTAATTTCCCCCCAGTGGGGCTTTCTCGGGAACTTAATTAGTTGGTATTTTAAGACGCATAAAACAAAACAAAATAGTGGACAGTTTTGTTTTTGTTTTTGTTTTAGACAACCTCACAGATTCTTTTGCACCGACCATATTATTTGTCAGCATAAAATTTGCATGAATGGAGAATAAGATTTTGCTTTCCTCATGTGGAACAAACTTTGAGTCACCGAGGTTTGTTTCAGCGTACATGTGAGGGCGTACAGAACTGGGTGGCACGTGACCCAAAATGTGTAAAGCATGCGCTCCAGTTTATAAAATTTGACTCAGGGTTTTGACAGCTGAATGAGACGCCCACTAACACACACTTATCTGCGCTTCAGGCTGATGCCTGCGGACTGAGAGAGTTCTCTGGTAATTACGGGTCTGTTCCATCACTCCTCTTCAGCTGGTTTAAAGTGCTCTCCTGGCGCTCGCCTCTCTGGTTAAATTTGATTGAAAAGACTTTAGTTTAGCTTAAAAGCCTATGCATGAATTTGCACAAAGGACACGCATGGAAACGCACACCGCAGCTGTTGTATAACATTTTTACGAGCACACAATGCTCTCTTGGCTGTGGCTTGGATCTTGAAAGTTTGAGCACCCAATAGTCGATGTACTGGCTTCATGCCAAGTTTTTTGTAATAGAGAAACACACACACACACACACACACACTGCAACCATCCCCTAAACGTCTGATTGTTCAGAACTCTTGCCAAATGTTTCACTGCAATGGGGTACCAACTATGGCCATTTCTCATGTAAGCTCAATCTTTCTCTCACCTCCATCCCAATTCTCTTCCTCCATTCTCCCTCTTTGTCGTGCAGCAAGTTCTCACAAAACAAGGCCCCATAATAGAGTGAGAGATGTGTATTAGGACAAGGAAATGTCCACAGGAGGGAGTGGGGAACAAGGCAGACTGAGTGTAGTAGCAGGATATTGAAAGGTGAGTCCTGTGGACACAGCACCTGTTAGCGCAGCCAGGAAAACCCATTGACCCCCGTTCTCTTCACCGGTGCTTTTCCCCTCTTATGTTCTACACTTTTGGCAGCAGAAAGACATCTCCAGCCCATCCTGGCCCTGCCCATCCTTTCCGAGCCTCACCTAACCAAACATGGGTCCGGTCCAGAGAATTGAGCCAGACCCGCCTAGCCGTTCATCCAGTCCTGTAGGGGGCAATGCTAGGAACCTCTGCAGCTTTTATGAAGCTCTGGAAAACTTTTATTGCGCTGTAATATTCAAAAACTTTTTTTAAATACATGTGTCGACGTTGTTCCAACTTTATTGTCGCATCGCATTGACTTAATGTCATTTCTCTTCTGCGCCTCTCGGCTTTTTCCTTCCCCAGCTTCGCCTCTCACGCCCCTGCCACCATAGCCGCCACTGTGCGCCGGCCGCCTGATTTCTCTCCATAACAGAGCCAGAGGCTTGGAGAGCAATCACTCGCCGAGATTTTCCAAAATACGAAGCAGATGTGTGACATAAACACACACACACACACACACACACACACACACACACACACACACACACACTCTCGCAGAGACGCACGTGGACTTGCAGCCTGAAGGATTTTTGGGCCAGAGGGTGGAGACAGAAGTAAACTGAAACAGCCATGTTGCCAAGAGACGAGGAAAATAAAACAGACTCTGTGTGGTTCAGTCTCCAGCTGAAACAGGACGTTTGTTTCACACACACATACGCACATGTACACTTTTAACTGTCAAGGCTAGAAGAAAATGTTTTTGGGACAATCTGGGGGAAATGGCCAAACTTGGTTTAAGAACTTTTACAACGTATCTGTATGATTTATTTGATTATGCAGGGTGTGCTCTGAACCCTGACCTTGAAAAAGTTGGAAGATGATAAAGAGTGACTTTGGTGATCTGTTGCTCCTTCGACATCTGTTTGAAGATAGCGAATAAATGAGCAAATCAGCCTTTTATAAACCCGTCTCCAGTGATTTGTCTCTCTTGCAGTTTGTCTCTGTTGCACATTGTTTTCCTCTGAAATGTTCGAACCTTCATCAAACAGAGAAGCTTGAAGGAATGTTTAGTTCCCTGTTCTCTAGAACAGGTGATATCTTCTTGGAAATCTTCACATAGCTGTAAGCATGTTTGACTCCAACATACACACATACACACGCGCGCACACGCACACAGATACATACACACAAAGCCAACGGGGATTCCTGGGACTAATGTTTAACAGGGAGAAACTAGACTGCACCATCAATTTTAGCTCTTTGTGCAGACACTGCGGTTTACTCTAGATAGACGGGCCGAGCCTCAGAGATAAGACGCCTTTCAGCCCGCCTGTGGGAAAGATGAAAGCATTCCCCTTATAACTGACTCCTTTTTCTGTTTCTCTTCTGCAGAGCTTGCTCCAAATGTACAACGTGTTTGTCGGACAGAAAGCAAAGACAAGCGAGTAGACTAAAATCCACGAGAATTCACGCACAAAGTTTGAATCTCCTTGATGAGATGGGAACTTTTAACATCGGTGATATTTTTTTCAAAGGTTTCACCTCTTTGGACATTATTTTTATAAGTTAGATAGTGCTTTTGGGATTGGTCGTATGTAAAATCTATAACAATAGCCTCAAACTTATAGTTAACAGGACCAAAAAGAGGCACAATTCAAACAGTAGAGTTTAGAGCAATCACTCAAAAGTTTGAGGTCAACTAAAAGGTGTGTTCACACCAGGAACATCCTTTGCTTTGCTTGTTTGGTCTTGATCAAAAAAGTTGACTTTATTTTTGACATTTGGTTTCATGTTGTGCTTTTTTGCAATTTTCTAAACAAAGCCACACGGGAACGATCGCTTCTCCCATTGGACAGAAATAACAGAGACAGACTCAAAAAAATGAAGGCAAACATTCTAAGTTCCTGCTTGTTGTGTTTCTGTTGCGCACATTTACGCTCTGCTGTTTTAATGCCGTTTAACATCATTTTGAATTTCAAGAGCAGCTTATTCAATGCTGAATTCATGATGTATTTCTATTTTTGGAATAGCATTGCGAAATTTGGCTGCAGTGGTAAATAAGGTACAATTTCAGTACAATCAGTACATGTCGTAGTAGCTTTAACAACACTGAAGGGGTTATTTTGATCATAATCCCCAGCAACGGTGGGTCATGAGGTCCAAAAAGATGCATGTTTTCTGTTATTGGTTTGGTTTGAAGCAGAAACCCACTGAGACGACCTCAGAACTGGGTCTCTGTCATTTTTCGACTTGTTGACCAAGGAAAACAAAATCCAGTCCATTTAAAACAAACCTCAGAACACCTTCCAACAACTTTACCATGTACCATCAAATCAGAAAGGCCTACTTTCTATTTCCTTTTGAGAGTTACAAAGTCTACAACCACATGCTGCACAGACGTATTTGATGGTACAACAGTAAATCAAAACTATAAAGTGAAAATATTGGAAATACGAACACAATCCATTGATGAATGAATGTTCAAGCTATTAAGTTTCCTTTGCCCCGGCTTTGTTTGGCCAGTCTAGACTCCTTGTTGTTATTACATGTCAGCTACATCTGCAAAGTTGCCACTTTTTCTGTGCCTGCCATTGTGTTGATAGAGGCAATAAAAGAAGTGTGGGCAATGTGGGAAGAAGTGCAAAACCCAAACAAAAGTGGCATCCTGCACGTGACAACTCTACGATGCTTTTTCATGACACTTTTCAGCCAAGAAGTCTCAGTTGACTTACATATTTTCTTCAAGCATTTGAACAATGAAGCCAGTGTTTTGAACACTTCCACAGACGGTGACATGCCCAGAAGCTTACATTTCTGGGCTTCGTGATGGGTCCAGTGTAAAATACGTCGTTGAAGGGACGGCACCTCATGATGACTTCTCAGAAGTCACGATGGAAGGACTTTCTCTTCTCTTAAAACAATCTCTTCTTCTGACTTCCCTTCTTGATTGTCTCCACTATGCCAGCCACAGCTTTCTCAGCCAAGTGTCTCGAGAAAACAGGTTCCTTGGCTTTATTACTTGTTCTAGTGAATCTTTATCTGAATTAGTAACACGAAGGAATTGTGATCATTTTGAAAATTTCTCATCTTGAATGTGGGGCAAAGTTTTTTGGGGGAGGGGAAAATAGTTCACTTTATTCATTTAAGTGGGGACATTGTTTCAATTCAACTACACCTTCCCAGTCTGTCTGAATAATTCTGATAAGCAATTCCTGCCTCTGATTAAGCCAACGGGATTCACCAACTAGCTGGTTCTGTGTCGCCTAAAGATGTTACAACTTCTTCTCAAAGTTGGGCCTCTTAAAAAGTGTTTTTCTGGGCACGTGCAGAAGGAAGTTTGGCTCATTTTCAGAAACATCGAGTCATGTCCAATGTAATGTCAGCCACTTCAAGCTTTCAGCATTCAGCGGTGAGTTACTCTTCAACAGTCCATGTGCGCATGTGCGCAGGACAACACAGATCAAAGTAATGTAACTATTGGACCATTGCTGAAACATTTACATGGTACTTGTGTGAGTTTTGTGGATGAATGTGCAATAAGTCTACGGCATTCCTTGAATACTATTGAAATTCAAGGCAGATGCACCAAAGTGTAATATTAGTTTCAACCAACATTTACCCCTCACTTGCTTTTGAGAAAGATTTAGCCTTTAACACCTCACATGCATATCTGATCATGCTGCAGGAAGCAATTCAGACTTCTAAGATAACACTGTCATCTATGGAGTCAGAATGTGACACCTGCCCCAGTAAGGCTGTTTGATGGCACGAACAGCCTTACTGGTGCAGGAAGCTGTTGCACCCCAGTCCTGTATTTGACGGTGCTGAGAAGCCTTTCTGACAGTACTCTCCTCTAAAAACATTTTTGAGGTCAACAGGACCCATAACAGGGTGAACAATATGATTCAGGGACCCAAACACTGATCTTGTGGTCAAAGCAGATGTTTTAAGAATTACCAAACACTTCATTCAGCACAATGATGAGTAAAGCAGTTCTTTGGCCGCTAGAAACTGGGACGTGCTTTTAGTCCATAGGGTCTTTTTTTTAAATGTCTCAATTATGTGTGAGTTGTAGAGTTACTTCATTGTGGGAGTGTGTCAGTAATTGACATGCACAACCAATTTGAAGATGTTCTTTAGCATTCTTTAGCATTGGCATTCATCTGCCAAGGAGAACCCATGCTATTTCAAAAAGAAAAGGGTGTTTTATTCCACAGAAAAAAAACATATAAAAAGTGACACATATTAAATAATAAATAACAGGTATTAAAAACAATAGTAAGTTATGTTGTTTGTATTTTTCCAAGATAATTATGTTTTATCATTTTTCCATATCATGACTGACCAAAGATAAACTTAGTACAACAGCAAGAAATGTTGTGTTATCTGTAAAAATGCATCTTGTCACAAGTTGTGTCACATTTGTAAGGAAAAAGCATTTGTTAGGTAAGTTTGTTTGAAAAACTCACCAAATCTTCTCTGTCGCTGCTGACAAGCTCATTCTGCTGCGTTTGGTCTCATTGTTGAACTGGGAGATTAAAGACATATTTGACAATTTATCAGTTTGTTAATTTGACAAGCAGGGGATTCAGTAGTGCGCGGGATTAAGGTGAACCACCACAACACCCTCGAACCTCCTCTTGTAATTGGCTTGGTCTCTTACACTGCAGCACATTTATCTACCAGCATCTGCCATTATTCGGCCGCTGTGGGTTTGTTGGTCACTCCGGCACAAACGGTACGTCCAAGTCCAGAGACATGGAGGGGCGGGATCACCTGATGGCTACAGTGTTTCAGTTGAAAGGTTGCTGAGACTGTAAACATTAAAAAGACAGTAGAAGAGACGGCTGCTCATTTAACAAGTGTTGTGAAGTGCATTATGAAATACCTCAAATTGCTGCTGCGTCTCAGTAAACAAAACTTAGATGCCACAGCAACTCGGCTGCAGCTTGCTGTAGAGATCAAAATAGTTCAGGAGGAAATAGCTCTGCTTTTCTGCGGGGAGATTACATAAATTCATGATGTCAGTAATGAGGTTAAAATATCAATTACATTCTATATTATATATTTATTCATCAGGATGAAGACGGATTTATTTATTTGACCAGCAGCTCAAATGTCACTGAAGTTTTGATTTCTTGAATTCTGGTATGTTTGTCTTTCCATACCTACTGTATTTGAAGTTGTTAGTACAGCAATTTAGGTTACTGTAACATTTTTAGGTTTGAGCGAAACTTTCATTAGCAGTTCAGGTTGTAACTTTGCCAGATCCTATCTGCAGTGGCCAGGAAGTGCCTGGTGGTACCGGCAGGTGAAAGTGGGTCAGAAAGCAAATCGAAAGTAGGCTGTACCTCAGTCTGAGGTGTGTTGCTCAGGTGACCGTCGCAGTATCGTTTATTTATATCAAAGTGATTGAGGCTGCATGACCCAAAGTGCATGACCTGACCTGCCTGTTCAAGTGTTCAGCGGTGCTGAGGTCAGGATTGAAGGCAGGGCAGCTTTCCATCCTCTCCACTCCCAAATTCTGGAGTTACACTTTGATACGCCGCACTCTTTGAGCATGAAACACGGAGATCTGACAGGATACAGTTTGGTCCCCGAGAGCAAAGATATGGATTTACCACAGGTAGCAGAATCAGAGCTTTATATGGAAATTACTTCATGGGTGCAATCTACATACTAGCCTCCAAATGCTTTAATTATGCTTGCAAATGTGGCACCTGAATTTATTTTATACACAGAAATTTTACAGCTTTTTGACCTCCACACACACCGATACTTTACGCACTTATCGGGTCCGAACTATTTTTAGCTCGGCTTCACGAAGGCAGTGTCCCGACTCAACACTTCTTGAGAACAAGTATCCTTGTCGTCTTTCTTCCTCGACACGTGGTTCGACTCGAGGTTGTTTTTATGTGTGTCGTGTTGGGAGCCGCCTTTTGAATTGCAGCTTCTGCATTGTCTGACTCCACATGGTGGACCGTGCCGGGGGGTGGAGGAGCCTCGTGAGCCCCCAAATGTCGAAGCACTCAGTCAAACGTAAATTATGTCTATCTCTGCATCGCTGAATGCAGCAGGGAGACAAACTCATCTCTTTACTTCACGGAGTCCGTGGATACAAAGAGTCGTGGTGGTTATGGGCTGTAACCTGCTTTGTCAGCCTACAGTACTCCCATTCACAAACAGACCTACCATAAAGAGGCCTCCAAGTAACTGCAGATTACAGAGCTGTCAAACTGCCTGCTGCAGGGAGGTAATTAGATCGGTGGATGTTTTCCTAATGGGTTGCCTGACCCGGGCCACACAAACACACACACACACACGCACACACACACGCATGCACACACACACACGCACACACACACACACACACGCACACACACACACACACACACACACACACACACTCAAACTCACCTCCACATGTGCAGAAACTACATTTCTGCACCATCTACCTGAACATTGTCTCAACAAACGCAGCTTACCGTTCCCTCTAAGCCTGCCCGCAGGCCCGGCAGAGTGCACACACCAACACCCAGAAACACGCTTAGACTAACAGGGCAGGATATGCAGAGGCTTGCACCGCGCAAAGCCCTGACAGAAAGGTATGAAACACATTCTGCTGGAAACTTGGTGGCATACTTCACTCTTTCCCAGGATCTCCCAGCTATTAATAAAATCTGTGAGTGTGTGTGTGCGTGTGTGCGTGCAATGTGTGCGTGTGTGTGTGAACCAGTGGGTGTGTTCCTGTGCAGGCATTTTAGTAAGACAGAGGATTCATTGTTTTGTCCCTCAAGGCACTGGAATCTGGCACATTGTCTTAGTCGGAAACTCAAACCATTTTCAACTCTCGACTTGTTTTGATCGTTTCAGAAGATTCCATTTCCCGTGGCTCTTTAGTGAGCGACGGCAGAGAAACCTCTGGAAGGAAAACCCTCATTGTGGCGCGCTCCCTGCGAGTGGGAAAAACGGACCCGAAGGTCAGTCCAAGCCTGACCACTGGAGTTTCCCCTCAGCGAGACACAGCTTGACATGAAAACGGAGGCTGAAGAGAAGAGAGTCTGCCGTAGCAGCGGACGGCGTTCAGAGGGTTGCTTATAACACACCAGTATAATTTATGAATCAAAGTGTTTGCATACTAGTAAAGCTGTTACATAATTTGGGTGCTTAATGTGTAAATACGCTGTGAGCACATCTTAGCTTCTAGTTTGGGGCTTTAATTTGGCGTCTGACTTCATGTAGCTGCTCCTTCCTTTAACACTTGTAAGATATTTTTCAAAAACTTTAATTTATCCATTAAAAAAATATCTTTAATGTCTGGTTGAGAACGTTTGATTATCTAAATTTCAAACATGAGAATCTAACACATACAAACAAAGGTTGAAGAACTTGGGTTAGTCCTCAGTCTCCATTATTCAATTCACTTTATGTAATGCACCAGCATAACTGGGAATATAAGGATCCCTCAGCACAATACTGCCACTACCATGCTTGATCATGACTACGCTGCCCTCACTGTAACCTCGTCTCCTGGAAACGTGCTTTGTCATCATGGCCAAATATTTCAGTCGTTATCTTCCCCGCTGATAAAACCTTTGGCTTGGCCACACAGATCGTTGCAAATTTCAGCCAAGCTTGAAAGTTGTTGATTTTGGAGCAGGCGTTCTCTTGGTGCATGTTGATAACCAGCTGAGGATGAGGATGCTGACGCTGATGAATCTTGTTTATGGCTTCAGAAAGCATGTAGTTTCTCTGCTAAGGAACATTTAATTCTTTTCTTGTAGGGTTGTGTGTTTGTATTTGAGTCTAAATGGCTGGTTTGTCTTTTTGGTAGAGATAATTCACACTTAATTCTAGTTTCTAAAAACAATTTTAAAAACGTGTCTGTTAAATAATCCCTCAAAAAAAAACAGATATTCAAAGGCATCATCTAAAGCAAACAACTTATACGGTGCACATCTACTGACTGTGTCTAAGTGGAAGTGCTCCCATGTGGAGCGATCGGTGCTGTCCAAAAGGAGCAATTCTTTCTCATAGAGAGTAATTTACAGCCCTATGGAGTTATTACAGTGAAGAGGGTGAATGTGACTGAAAGATGAAGAACTTGAAAGTGCTGTAAAAGTGCTGTGTACATAAAAACAAAAAACAAACAAACCCCTTCTCCTCCAGCAAAAAATGCTTTTTATGTTCCTCGGTTGGTTGCGCTGTTCTTTTCGTGCATGCATAGACATTTGTAATCTTTATTTAGTTTAAGGAGGAAACATTTTTAAATATGTTCCAGGAAAACCTGAGATGCATTTTGAGGCCTTACAAATTCCTGACTTTGCTACAGTAGATGTAATGTTTTCCTCATGTTTCTTTGAGTAAATGTTTGACGGTAAACACTACCGTCAAAGTGTGTCGTCTTCACTTTATAAAAAAAAAAAAACTTTCTTTATGGATTTATATACACTTACATCAAAAAGTATTCACACTCCTGGGAGATTTCTGTTTTATACAAACTAATATTAAGGTTTTAGAGTGACGCAGCCGGACTGATAGGGGAATCCGTTTGGCAGGAGGCCGTTTGAATCTAAATCTGCCAGGCATCTGAATAATTTTGGGGCTGAAAAAAGAAACAAATAAATTTTCCTGATCATCAACAGTAAAAACTTGACTACCAGACATGTTCACTTGGGCACCGATAAAGCCACGGAAAAAAGTGAAAAAAGTCAAAAAAGATGAGTCATGAATTTAAATCGGTAGATGAATTAGCTTATCATTAAAGTAATAAGATGTCGAGGGACTAACCCACATCTTTATCACAAATACTCACTAATCAGAGGTGACCTTTGATTCGCCATGGTTCTGGTAAATATCGTCCGTCTTTTTCCTGAATTTTTATTCCAGCTCGTATGAGTAGATAACATTGGTTATGTGATCTTATTAAAAAAAAAAATTGTATCTGTTAAATATCAGTAAGTATGATGGTAAATTACGTTAGTAATACACAACTATTATCAGAGTTTTGTGCAGGAAACCATTAATTTATAAGGGAGGCTATTAAAAGTTATTAAAATGAACCTTGCTTCATTTGACAGGCTGACACTCTGCTCTCAACCCTTTCTGAGAAAAAGGTACAACTCATACATGTATCAGCTGAAAGTAATCCTTCAAAAGAAGTCAAACCTACTGCAGTGTGTGAATATACACTTCCCCACGGTTCTTGGAGGAATTACCCCCGTTTGTTCCCTACAGCCCACAGGCCAGAACCAGTTTACAGGATATGGTTGTTGTTTTTGTTCTTGGTGAGTGAGTGGGAGACTTGTCAGGTAAGGGTACTCTCCCAGTCGCTGAACAGCTGTGCAGTGTCAGGTCCAGATATCGCAGGTGTATGCTGATCAGTTCAGCGTGTAAAAGCAGAACCGGAACCATCAAGAAGAGTTCGCTCGTGTAAATAACAGCGAGAGAAATTACAGGATTTGAAGTGATTGCAAACTGGTCTGGTGGTGGTTGTAGCCATTTTGAACTGCACATAATTCCCCTTAATCCCTGTTAGGGGACATTTAGAAGAAGAAAAAATGTTGCTCCAAGAATTTCCCAAATCCCAATTAATGTCAGGAACATTTGATGAAGTAGATGAAAGCAATATTGTTAGGTTCTCACATATAGCAACTTTCCTATAAAAGTATGAAGTAGTTACCGTCCATGTTAAGTGATAAAATGAGTGCATGTATTGTGCAGCGCTCACAAGCTGTGTTTCCACTGACCATACAGTTGAACAAATTAGAACTAAGAAAACATGAAAATTTGAAAAAAAAAAATACTTTAGATAAAAAGTTTTGGCTCTAAGACGAAGTAGTTTTTCGGCGCATCGAAATATGAGTGTTTTTCACGAAACATAAATGGCAGCACAAATCAACAACTGTGAGCAACAACTATATGTTTCTACTGGTGGAAAAGCAGAAGAAGTAGAAGAAGAAGAAGAAGAAGAAGAAGACAAGAAGTGGCAGGAGGATGACGGCGGGGCTTGTTTACTTAATGACTTATCAAATCAACAAACTTATTTGTGTGCGACTTTAACTGAGCTCCTTATTCCTTAAAGAGAACATTGCAATTCCAAAACTTGACAAAATTTTGTACGCAGCAGCTACGGCGACTTCTGTCCAGCTCAGCTCCTTGAAGTCTTCACTCGTTGCTACTCGAACGAAAGAAAAGAAATGCTTCTCCAGCTTTGTCAGAGCTTTAGGTTGTTTTTTTTTCTGCACGCTGCGCATGAAGACGTACAGTACGCGCACAGTCGAACACTGTCCATGGTCCACAAAGAGAAGCTGCTTAGCCACTGAGTGAGAGGCAGGTTATTTGTGTGTGACAGAGGCCAGCCTGTATGTGTAGCGTGTGACACACTGTGCTCTCTCTCTCTCTGCTGCAGCCAGGCCACAGTTTAGGGATCTGTGCCAAGGGACAGAATAGCCTGTCTGTTTTCTGTGTGCTGACTGACAGCAGCACTTCTTGATGCGTGTGCATGTTTTTTATGCGAGAGATTTCCCTCTTTGTGTAAAAGTTTGTATCAGAAACTCACAGTGTGAAAGAGGATGTAAAGACCATCTCCAAAGAGAGCCACTCCCGTTTTAAAAGCTCTTCTTTTTTTTTTGCCACACCACTGAACACACACACATGGTTTCCACGCACGCCGTTAAGCCACCATTTAAATAAACAGCCTCTCCACAAAATATACTGCAGTTTATTGCTTCAAAATGTCAAATTGCTCACAGGAACACACACACACACACACACACACACACACACATGCATGCATATGCGCGCAAACAAACACCCCGCTTTCAGCTGTCATGTTTCTAAAGTGTCAGATTGTGAAGAGCAGACGTATACGCCCGACCTCTGACCCCGGCGTAGTCCTTTGAGGTCTTGCTGATGTATAATGTATATCTAAGGCCGAAGCACTCAGACGGAGGCAGGCAGAGATCAATGTGAGGGTTAGAGAGCGGCGGTGGGAGTCAAAGCATCTGCTTCGCTCATGTACGACAGGCAGCTTTCAAAGAGTCGCTTGCATACAGGAAGAAAGAAGAGCCTAAAGCATGTGGTTAGAAAATTGTAGAAGTTATTAGTGTGATAAGAATTAATTTATGAGGGTGAGACTTTTTTAGGGTAGCGCAACTCGTTTGTCAGAGTCGTTCTTGGTTGAAGTTTTCCCCCAGATTGCACCAAATACCCACCCAAGCCTCACAGTACGTAACGTTAGCCATTTGCTTTTGCTTTTATTTATAAAGTTCTTAACACTAAATTCAAACTGTGAATAAAAACACCTGCTGGGTGAGATTCTCTGTGCAGAAAAAGTTAAAAAGAAAATGTTTTTTTGTTTTTTTTCTGAATGTCTGAATTAATAAAATGCATTTATTTTGCACTTTCAACATTTTTTTCTGAAATTCTGTCCACTGAACAGTTCTCAGGCGAAGATTCATTTGCATCATTAGTGCGATTGTCTTCCATTTGGATATACACACAATCAAACCTCAAGTGGCTCCAGTGACACTTAGCAAAACTGCACATTCAGCTCATGATTTTGAAACAACCAGCAAACGTTTGGTTGAAGGGTCTCCCTGTGGTTCACTCATGTTTGAGACTTTTTTTGTGTAAATCCGACTCAGTGTGAAGAAAATCAAGCATAAAAAAAATTTACGTGCTTTGTAAAACAAACAAACAAACAAACAAACAAAAAAGCATGGCTTAGCTAAAATAAAAGTCCCACATCATGATGACATTCATACGCCGACATTTTCACTGGGACTGCATAAAAGTAAAGAGGAATTGATGAGTCTGTTCATTTATTTAAAAAAGAGGCTTGGCTGTAGGCTTTCCTCTCACTTCTCCAAAAAAGGTAGACGCAAACAAAAAGCCTGAAACACGCAGCTTCATCAACAAGATGTTCGTCGGGGACAGATAAGACAACAGAAATCGGACACATCATCATCGAGGGTAACCGATAGTCCCCCCACCCCCTCACACAGCCCCACCTCTTCCCTGCAGCAAACCCCCAGACGTTCACTGGAGGACAGCACAGGAATCCCCCACTGCCCCACAGCAGACTCTCTGACTCTGCATGGTCTGCATCACTCACATACATGCACATGTAGACATTTACATACGTCCGCTTAAACACACAGTACAGGAATAGCATCGCTCAAGTCCTTTTTTAATCCCACACAGACACCATTTTGCCTCAAAACAACACTTAATGCTCGTTTTTAATCACCCTGTGACTTCCCCTTTGTCTTCTATAGAGTTATATGAAATCGACCCTTTTTTAGCTCACGTTGTTTATCCTCCGCTTCAGCATAACCCGCTTCATCTGTACTTTCTTTTTCACTCTCGTCTCGTTTACTATCCTCTCATGTTTCTTTTTTGCCTGTTCCTACTTTCTATTTTAATTTCTCTTTCTCTTTTAATCACGCATACGTTCACGTCGACCCACAAATGCTTCCTGAAAGCACTTTTCTCGCTTGTTTGTTTAATGAACTTTCATTCGCTCTCCCCCCCTCCCTCCCGCCGCCCTGCTCGCAGTGATGCTGGGTGATACGCAGATGTCAAGCTGACAGAAAGAGCAGATGAAAGGAAAGGTCAGGAGTTCCTCAGCCTTTAGTTCCTGACATCGCTTGCCTCCCACAGCAGCACCGGTGCGCTTTGCTTCCCCCTCAGTGTTCAGTGAAGCGCCGCAGCAGCAGCAAGTGGGGGAGGAGAGCGATGGGGGGAGAGGTGGGGAAAGGGGGGGGCTTTCTTCCAGCTATTCCCTTCAACATTTGCATGGCAGTCAGCATTAGGGGTTTCCCTTCAACACAAAATAAAGACACTCGTAATGTATATGTGTCTAAGTTCCTATATTTTGATTCGGTGTTTTCAACTATTTACTAATGACTTCTCACAAGAGCAGCAATGGTAAAAATGGTAAAAAAATGACTGTAAACATTTTTTTTTTTGAAAAATGGTCCTAGTCAAAGCCCTCTTAATTTCATTACTAGATATTGATGGTGGAGTTCAGTCGGAAACTACCTGCAGATTTTGGTGAACATTTTCCTTTTCCTTCTGTGATTCAGATCAAAGGCGGCTGGATGGAGGAAGAACTTAAGAAGCAGCATTTATGATTTAAGTCAATCTGCATTAACTTTGCTTCAGCTGATCTCAGACGTTTGGTGCATCGAGTCCATGAAATCCTGTCGCTGCTTCTAAAATTCTTCGAATTGCCAGTCATAATTGGGCTCAGTCTAGTAAGAGCAAAATGCATTTTTAAAAAAAGGGGAAAAAAAGTTGAAATATCTGATACAAACGTGACTCGCCTTTCTGTGTTTATCAGTGGGACTGAAACGGGATGAAGCGTCACCAGCTGAGAACCTGCTGATGATTCACAACTCATTCATTCATTCATTCATTCATTCAGGAGAAGCTGCGCTTCCTTCAGCAAAAATGAAGCCGCTGTGAGAGACGGTGTTGGACGGGGCAAACATGAAGCTCCCATGTTGTCATGAGATGTTGCTATGCAGTGGCTGCAGTCTTACAGACAAAATGGACAATTTTCAAAGGATTTAAGGGTTTATCGGATTATCAACTTTATCCTTGACTTCAGCACAGAAAGACCAGAATTCACTTTCTTTTTCGGCCTTTTTGAGTTAATGGTTAGCTTCTGTCAAACCAGGTAGCGTTTTAGCTGCAGTGCTCTAACTGAACACACACAGAGCTTTTCCAATCACACTGAAAGCTTCAGAGAGCTTCACACTAACATGGTAGTCATCCCTGTTTCTGCTAAACATTCTCCGCCTGCCCGACGTTCTGTGCGTTTGCTTGGATACAGCAAACACCTGCAGCAATGAGCTTTTGTGGTTCTGTGTGGGCAGCGTCACTGGTCAAATCAGCCGTTCAGGTGTTTGACCGTGATACAACATTTGTCTTTTGAACTTCTTAATGTAAAAAGATGTTAATATTTTTAACATTTTCTGAGAAGCTACTGGCTAGGTTTTAGCTGTATATAAAAATGATCAGGGAATCAATCTTTGAAATGATTTTGATAAAAAAAAAAATTGTTTACAGAAATAAATTACTTTTTTATGGTGTAAATAATTTCCTTTTTTTTTGTTATATTCAAATCTAGTCCATATTCACCTGTGTATTTAATTCTCTCAACTAATCAAAACACAACACCGGAATGTAACTACAACCAGCAGTATATTTTTATTCAAACTGTATTGTGCTTTTTTTTCTTTTTTGCTGATACTGAAACTGATAGGTGTCTTTTAAAACCCATTTATGACTGTCTCTTCTGCTCAGAACCTTCATAGGTATGCCCCTATATGCTAACAAGGTAGAGGAAATGAGTGGTGTTTGCTTTTCCTGGCAGCTGAATTCTGACGCTGTGCTCGGCTAGATGCGGTGGGCAGATCTGCTTCGTCATGATGACTGCTCAGGACACTTGATCCCTCTCCAACCAACTGCTGTCTGTGTCTGGTTAATCTCGTCTTGGGGAATGCTAGCTATTTCCAGTTGACCTGCTGTGGCAGCTAGTTATAAACCTGGCTCTGCCGGCGCAGAGAAACAGGAGGATGAGTAAGATGAGTGTGGGGTTTCCTGGGAAGCTCCCAGGTCGACATCTGCTGCCATCATTCCTCCTCCTCCTCCACCGCTGCCCCCCGCCCCCAGCACCTCTGTGCCGTTGAAGCTATTCGCTCCTCTCTCTGCGTTCGAGTGGCTCTCTGCGGAGAGGGCAGCAGCTCCCTACTGAATAATTCAAAGAACCGATGGTGGATTAAGTGCCGGACGAAGAGAAAGCAGAATGAAAAAGAAAATGTGGGAGTGCAGAGGGGATTTTAGCCTGACAGAAATGGCAAGCTGTGGGAAAATTCCCTGATGGGTTGGCAGGAGGCGGGGGGTTGGGTAGGGGTGTTAAACCAGGGGGTTAGGGGCTCGGTTTCTGCCCCGAACAGAAAGAGAGAGCGGAGGCGAGGAGTGAGGGGAGAGAGTTAGAGAAAGAGGGGATTGGACGCTTATCATGTGACTGTCGGGAGATCCCTGAGCAGAGCTGGTCACCTGACTGACTGGAAACGGACCGTGCAGCCTCACTCTGATTCCCTGAAGTTACGTCTCTGCATGTGAAACCGTCCAGTCCCACAGATTATGGTTCAGAGCAGCAGAGCTGTTAAATATATCGAATACATCACAACAAAGCAAAGGAAGGCCTGGGCGTATTGCTTTACGTGTGTGCGTGTGTGTGTGCGTGTGTGTGCGATTTCAGTCATTACATACTGTTTATAACCTACTCTATGTTGGTACAACGGCTTGAACATTAAAGGTGTTGAGTAAGCGCGGCTGATCGGAGTCTTAACCCGGGTAATTCTCATTTTCCTTTCTCAACTGTGAATGGACTTTTGGGCCAGCTGTTTCACGCCCACTCAGTCACACACTAATGCACAATTTCACAAACCAAAACACCGGCACTCCACTCTGCACAGCTTAGAAAGTTAAGGGGATTTGACATGTCGAGTTTCTTAGAAAATAAATGGCTGACTAGTTTAAAATGGAAGATAAGTGATGACTGAGTGACAGGGAACCAGATTCGAACAACTGGACTGCAGGCCGAGGTTTCTGTGGCCGGTGACTAACCGGCTAGAGTTATGTCGGGGTGTCGGGTGAAGAAGATCTGGCCAGTTTCATTTGTTTGTGGTGTGACTTTTTTCACTCTGCCGGGTTATAATGTTATTCTGTATCGCTTTCATATTTCAGTGAAAACACCTAAAAAAGTCCAAATGTGACCTTCAGCATGATATTCACAGATAAACTGTTTCACTCTTGATTTGCAAAACGGTAGAATCCTGGAGCTGCACATGTTAAAGTTTTAAACACATCCCAGAAATGTTCCAAGAAATAAAATGTGGGGTTGTTCACTCAACTTTGAACCTGAGAGACTCTCGGTCACTCTGAGACGTGTTTACATGTGTGTGTTCTTTACGGGTTTGGAACTGGATTGTTCATCACAACGCAACACATTTATTGTTTATGGTTTGTTTAAAGTAATATAACAGAAAAAAAGGCAATAATTAAACTATGAAACTTTCCTGTAACTTCACAGATCTCTTTTTAGGTTGTAATGCTACAAAATAATCTATGCACAAAACCTCCCAGCAATTCTGCATGCGTATCTGAAAATCAAATAAGACAAAAGAAAAAGAAAAAAATAGATTGTCAAAATTTTGTTGCCAGTAGCAATAAAGTTTAAAAGTCGAGGGTTTTGAAACAGCGCCTGTTCAGAACCAGTATTGAAAAACCTTCCTAAAGTTAGCGTAACAAATGTTAAACAAATGTTTTCAGCGTGGGATGATTGAATAAAAAAAAAGAAAGAAAACTTAAACAGGATATGTATTGGGTGTATAAGAAGACAAACAACATAACTCCCACATCATAAAGGTTAGCCAAATTTGTTTTTCATTTGCTCTAATAAAAACAAAAATGCAAGAGCTTGTGCCTCCTTTGTCAAAACAATGTCGGCTTTCAGCGTCAGGCTTTCCCTTCAGATTTATTGATCCTGTCGTGTCTTAGCTCTGCTCCCTGCATGTTATCTGTGTTTATTAGTCCCTCAGTCCTGCTGCTCAGCGCTCTCCTCCTGCAGCTGTTCCCCTGATTGAACTGGCCTGGTCTCCATGTGTTTAATGGTTTTCAGTGTTGTTTGCTTTATTCCTCTGTAAAAACCTCAAAGGTAGGTTTTATTCAATGTCCAAGTTCAACCATCTGAACCAAACAGTCCCTTCAAGAAGAAAAGGAAAAGGTTGGGATTGATCAGAAATAGTGCAGAAACCACCAAATTAGGATTTAGGTTCATACTTTTACATATGTTTTAACAATTTTCACCTTGGAGAAAATCCAAATTAATTTATTACACACACACACACACACACACACACACACACACACACACACACACACACACACACACACACACACACACACACACACACACACACACACACACACACACAATAAGAGAGCACGTTAAAACACGAATTTGACAAATGCCATTCCTGAGTAACACTTTGTACCAAAAGAAGAAAAAGAAAAAAAACCAGTCCTGTCTCAGTCTATTACAATAAAGCATCGTGACTAAAACGAGAGTTTTAAGCTGCTACAGAGGGGAACGTTGATTCTGGTTCTTGGGAAGTTATTTGCCTGCCAGCATAGTTTACACCGCAGCTGTTCGGGCAGCGTTCAGCGTTCTGGACCGGTCGCCGAGTGTGACTGCACAAACACGTTGCAGCCATAAGCGAGCTGATGGACGTCACGGCCCATCTCCGAAGGCAGCACCTCCAGGCCTTTGTTGTGCTGGCAGAAAAATGCAGGCGGTGCGAAAAGATGAGAAATAGTTTCCATGCGAGCACGCTTGTTTGAACTCCCCGTAGGATGCCAGCATGTTGGGTTAGAGGCTGCGTCCCAGCTGGGAACCCGGTGTTTGCTTTGGTTCCGAGCTGGATTGCGCGCCGGGTTTTGTGGGATGGCGATGTTTCATGGCCGGCAGTCCCTGGCCCGAGGAATAAATAAAGCGTGTGTTTTCGAAAGGAAGCTCTGTGGCTGCTCTCAACGCCCCCAACTCCACTGATGTTTCTGTAAAAGAATGACAGTTCTGAAAAGTTTCGCCTCGTTCTTCAGAAGGACTGCTGAGGCGAAAATGTTTTAAATTTACTGAAACACACGTAGCCGGGCGCGCTTTCAGATGCGCCCACTCCTGTTTCGCAGCATCAATGAGAAGCTCCTCCAGCCGCACAGACCTACTAAGCACCTGTTTGGTATGAGCAACCACGGGCCGACATCGATACGGCGGAGTTTGAAAGGATGACAGAAAGACTCTGGCTTGCTGACTCATTTCAGCATACCGATATTTTGTGGCTTCGTACCTGTCTCTCTCTCTCTATCTTCACCTGTATCTTTTCATCTCCTTGACTCTTTAAACCTCTAATTACTCAGATCTGACTGACGTCATCTTCTCTGCAAAGCTGACGCTGCGAAGCGGTAATGTGTTTCTTTGACCCACAAAGCAGGTGACAGAGAAGTAAACAATCTCCCTTGTTTTAATATCTTTTTTTTATTTTTATTAATGTTCACATCTTTGAGATAAAAGAAGTAGAGCAATAAATTCAGATGCTAATACCTCTGGATTTGTTCTGATCGACTGTAAATAAAAGCAGCAGAATCTGCCGCCTTCCATCTGGTTACCATGGAAACTGAACTCGGGCAGATGGACAGACATTGCTACTGTCCAGAGAGACTTGAGGCAAGTCCCTCTGCTTTTTGGAAGTTAGAGATGTATTTTTTTTTGTAAATAAGATTGTAGTAGGCTCAGATCTTCTCTCTTTAGTTGTGTTTCTTTATCAAGCTAACTCTGCTTTTAGCTCTCCGGTCGGCCACAGCAGACAGCCGATACTCAACTTAACATAATTCTTTGTAATTTGATATTTATTGAAGTGATTCTTTGATTTGAATCCGTTTGAGGTTCAAGTTCGAGTTACAAAAGTACTTCATTGATCCCAATAGGGAACTCAAATGTTTCTGTTGTAACTCATATTGATTCAACCTTCTTCAAAGAGTCATATAGATATAACTCTGTGACAGCTGAGGACAGGAAAGTGATTCACACTTGATGTGAATCACCAACATATAAATAAATTGAACAAATCCAGATTGCACTGAAGCGCTGGGACAGTCCCTGCTCTTCCATATCAAGCAGCGTTTAACCTCCTGACAGCTATAGGATGACGGCTGGTGTGAATCTCTAATCCATTGCAGGACACCCAGCATTGTTTTTGGACTGCTTTTTCAACATGTATTGATTTTTACATATAAACAAAATAAGATACGGTGAGAAGGGATGTAGCAGAGCTTCAATAAAAGCTTTGACGCAAATATCCCCTGATGAAGGTGGCTGCCATCATCAGTTTTATTACTTTATCCTGCAGGAAACGTTTACTGAAGCTGCTCTGCCATGTGATGCCCTTAAAACAATAATATAATTTTGCTGTGTGTTTTACACGGTTGTTGTTTTCACCCCGAGGGTGTTTGTGTCTGTGACATTAACCTGATGATCTCACTCTGAGGGTGACGTAACGTGACAGCAGCTGAGTCATCGGCCGATGCCTTACTGGAAGGAGAGAGATGCTCGGATCCTCTCTTCTGCAGCTTTTATCTGCTGCTGTATCATCTCCCCGTCCTCCGACCCGCTCTGCTTTCGCATCACTTTCCCTCCTCCGTCGCCCAGCCTTTCATCCGTCTCCCGTGTTTGCTTCTCCTTTTTCTGACCTCATCGTTGCTCAACTCGTTGTCGTGGTCTGCGTTGCAAGCCTGCTCTTTGCACACTGCCGTTTCACCTTTTTTCATTTACGACTTAAAGTGCAGAGTACTGGGGATCTGAAAGGCGTTTTATAACGTATTTATATTTAACGGCTTGAGGGGGAAATAGCTGAGAAGCAGAATTAAATTTGGACCTTTCTACAGTCGGTCAGAGCGATTACCCGCAGATACAGAAAATTGTGTGCACTTTCACACTTGAATAACAAATTAGATTAAACAGCTAGCTTTGAGCCTTTTAACTGCAGCACCAAGAAGGAAACCCACACTGCTACAGGAAGAGGATAAAGTCTGTACAGAGAAGCCACAGACGACATTTAAGAAGGAAGTCCAATGCTGGGAATGAACAGTTCTAACCGCCACCACTAACCATGACTATGCCAATCTAAAGTAATAAAACTCTCATTTCACTATTGCTTGGGCTGCTAGTGTCTGCGTTCTGGTTCTTTTTTTGTTTATCCTTTCTAATTATTTTCCGGGTTCATCGCTGTCTTGAAGTTCGTTCATTCCTCCGTGTTTTGTTTCCTAGTTTACTCTCGTCTTCTGTTGTTTGTGCATTTGAATTTAATTTCCTTTTATTAGTGTTGGCGTTTTCCTCTTGGTTTATGTCTACTTCAGCTTCCCTTGTGTTAATTAGTCTTTTTCCTTCAGTCTGCCCGTTCAGCTGCAGTCTGTTACTAATCGACCTGTTTCTTGTTCACCGATCGCACTACTTGCTATTTGCAGGTAAATACCTGTCATTCCCTGCTGGATTCGTCTGTTCTGTGGGTCACTAAGTTGCTGATATATCGTTGACTGTTTCTCCGCCATTTTGTCTGTTAACTCTCCTGAGGCAGTATCATTTAGACTCCTCAAGTTTTTTACCTCTGTCCACAGTCCTGCGAGGTGGCTCTGACCTTGCATGCGCTTTTATGAGGTTTTATTTTTGGGTGGTTTCGGAAACTGACAGTCTGACGGGACAACCATGACATTTTCTCCGCTCCTCCTGATTATGGCGCTAAGACTGCGTTAAAGACATTTATTTAAACCTTAAATATGTCTAACTACTGACTTTCTGCGTCCTTGCTATGAAACACACCTTTACACAATATTACCAATTATATTCTCTTTATCTCCCTGCATTGTTGATTAATTCAATCTCTAAGCAACCTATCAGAGGTGACTCGACACCTGCTTGTACAAAGCCCCGCCTATTTACCCGAAGCTCTGCCTTGGAGCCCCAGACATCACCTCTCCCACTCCACTCCATCAGACTAGCCAGTAGTACTTAGCAAACAGCTGTAGGAACTGTGTGTTTTTAATTTAATGATAAACTAATGTCTAGAAATAAATCACTCATAATCTTACTAAATTTTCTCAGTCTACATGACAAATTCTTTCACAACCTGTTGAAAGAACAATTATTTTTGAAAAAAGAAATTGTATTATCTATATCTAATCTAGCTGAATCTGAAACAGGGTTATATACTTACTGTAAAATGTTAAATTAATCTATTAAATAAAGCATGAGTCCTGATCAGTGTTTAACAGAATAGACAGTAGTATAACTCTTGATTAAACATGGGTTCATTTAAAAGTTTCTTTGACTTGTCAAAACAAGATTATTTACTACGTATGAGAAATCTGTCATGTATTAAAAGCATTCAGACAATATTTAGTAAGAGCTTCTTGTGGCTAAATTTATGGTCCATTAAAGATGCTGCGTTTGTGTTTGCAGCCAATCCATTCAGAGAGATTGTGGCAGTGGTGGTAGCATCATGCTGTGGGGATTCTTTTACCTAGCAGGACCCGGGCAGCTGGTGGGATGTGTGGATGTAAATAAAGATGAAAAGATCTGCAACAATCAAAGCGCATCCATGTGTGACGACGGCCCAGTCAAAGTCAAAACCTCATTTCAGTTGAGAATCAGCATCAAGATTCGACCACTGAGCTGAAGATGTTGAAACAGAAAGAAAAGAGCAACTTTTTTGGAGATTCTGATAATTTTCTTTTTCTAATAGATACTTCTAGAAGGTTCTGTTGTCCCTTACGTACTGATAAATGCAGCTTCAACATCTGGCAGATTGTTATATTTACTATATTGGTAATTGCAGTCCTGCTTTCCTGCCGTCAAAGATTCATAATAATTAACAAAAAGAAACGTAATAATTTTTGTCAGCCCATCTGTTGTTACCGTTTCTCATCAGTACTTTGCTCTCCATTCCATTCATATTTCTAGCACAGCTTGTGTTTTATGCCCTCCATCACACAGCAGTAAACAGCAGAGCTCCAGTTTTTTTTTTTTTTAATTAGGTAAATGGACTTGTGTCTGCCGTTCCAGACAGACAAATCATTCCTCAGACTCCAGCGGACTGTCATTATGATTTCTTTAATTAATCAGGTCCTGCTAAATGCTATTAAAATCTTGCCATGCAGTGGAATGAACACACTTTCGCCCGCTTTTTTTTTTTCCTGACAAGGTGAAACTATCTGCTGTTTTCCCCCCCACCGAGACGCTCGTGCGGTGGGGGGTTTTCTGAGCCGACCGGGGGCGACCTCAAATCTCACGTCTCATACCTGATTCTGACGGGTTGCAATCTAAGCCGCACACACCCACAAGGCGAGGCTCGGCCGGGTTCAGTAGGTGGACGGCTGGCACGGCCCGTTTTTCCAGGGAGGATCCCCGCAGACACAACAACAAGCAAGCACTTAGACAGAGAAGTATTATCTGTTGTTATTATTGGACGTAATTATCTTAGATAATTATAACCATTAGCTACGCTGTGTTTTGTTTCTTTTTTTTAAGCCACTCCAATGTCAATATTGTTTCAATCTCAGTCATGAGAGAGCTATGGGAAAATGCCGTGAGGCGAGCGAGAAAGAGGTTAAAGGTCACAAAATGAATAGATTTTAACCTACTCTATAATCAATGTTTGTTTTTTTATTCAGTTAAAGACTGTAACAAATAAAATAATACACATTGGTATTTTTTTGATTCAATATATTCAGCAAATCAATGTTTTATTGCTATACTAGAATATTAACTCAGACTGGTTTGCTGTGTTTAGGTGACTGTTTTGCTCACAGGAGGCTTTTGTGCGCTACAGGTGTCGAGATTCATAAAAGCTGCGCTCAGGAGCATTTTATTCCTTGGGGCCGAGTTGAGGCCCCGGGGCCCGTCGCAGGAGAAAGTCCAGAAGCTGTTTCTGCTTCCTCTGCTGTTGTTTCACATGAAACACAAGCGCAAACGCAGCGACCGCGCTCTGCCTCAGGTTTTAGTTTAGTGTTCAATTAGTACCTATTGTTGCCCTGAAGGAAGTTTGACTTATTAAGATACATAGATGCAATATTTTATTTGGAACAGGGCTGTTCGTTGACAAAAAAGATATTTGTCCATGTGAGAACCATTTGTATTCTCTCATTGATTATATTATGTTAAATATTTGTTTTTTTTTTATAATAATAATAATAATTTTTAAAATGCTAAGGCCTCTCCACAGCATGATGCTGCCACCACCGTGTATCACCGATAACTGTAAGTATTCAGTCATTTACTTTGTTTTCTGCCAAAAGCTACTCAATGAAACATCTTTATGGAATAAAATGATTAAATTATTTTATCTTTGAACAACACAGAGGTAAAATTTGGGTCAGTGGGTGAAAGCTGAGGCGTGTTGGACATGTCATCAGTTTACAGAGATATAATGGAAAACCTTTGACACACACAGTGATATTTAAGAGCAATTCAGTATTTATAGTAACGTATATAGTGGAGGAAACTTGAGTACTTGGCTGAATCCTATAGATGCACGGGAAGAAGAATCACCTTGCTTTAACACTTGACGTTAGTCGTCAAGTGTTACAGTCCCTGAAGAATAATTTGTGCTATATATAATCTAGCAGATTAAGTGCACAGCCGACTGTAAGTGGAGTCCAGTCAACAGGTAGAGGGACGGGGCGGGCCGGGATCTCTCAGAAAGGCTAACGGTTTCAAACCCCCCGAGCCACAATGCCGACTTTTCCTGTTATGGAAATGTGCTGCCGGCTGTTTTAGGCCCGCAGCCACACTCTGCTTGTTTGAATGGTCACACAGGCCTCCTCCTTGTGCTGCCCCGGCTCTTTCCTGGGGAGCGCCTTTCCCTTTCTGTGCCTCTGTGTGTGTGTGTGTGTGTGTGTGTGTGTGTGTGTGTGTGTGTGTGTGTGTGTGTGTGTGTGTGTGTGTGTGTGTGTGTGTGTGTGTGTGTGTGTGTGTGAACGCGCCTTCATGCTACATTGTTTTTAGCAGAACTGGCACAACATGTTCCCTCTTTATGTTTTTTAGCCGTCTTTGCTTTGGCTGCGTTTCACACGCTGCCCATTGTTCAGAAGCTACCTTTCAGCTTCTCCTTCATCTAAACGGCCTATAAATAAAGCCCGGTTGGTCGACATTGGGCGCAGACCAACTGATTTGTGGTTTTAAAAACTGCAACTATCGACGTGCTCTTCATCCGGAGCTGCTCGCTGTTGCTGGCGCAGCCTCTCCTCCTCCTCCTCCTCCTCCTCATCATCATCATCACTGCGATTAGAGGCTAAACCGGGGCAAATGAAGCGACATGTTTTGCTTCCCTTAAAAGAAAACACAGCTTGAGCGCTGCTGAGCTGAGCGAGTGTCGGAACAAGCAGAGGCTCATGTCAAACACTGGGTCAGCAGTGATGTGGCGCAGCGCCCCGTCCACCATCATCTGGACTTTCCATCCGTGATGTGATTAGAAAGCAATTTGCTCCTTGACAGCCTGACCCAAGAAAAACACCTGCTTTATTAAAACCAAACAAATTACCCCATTTTAGCCCCGAAAGACGCAGAACCCAAAAAGACTTAGCCGGTGCTGATACGTCACGTTTGGGTTATTAGGAACAAATAGTGGCTTCAGCAGTCAGAGGGAGCGCGGCTGGACGTGATCCGGGTTGTGACGTATTGAGCAGTTCACGGTAATCTTGATGCTATTTAATCTGCTCATAATTCAGACTGAAAGCTTAAAGGAGAACAGCTGAACGAGGCCGATGAGGAAAATTTGAATTTCTGAGAACTTCAGTGCCTTTTATTTTAATTGCGGACCATTAATCTTATGAGTTTAATGTTTCCAAAGTTTCTTAATAGCTGTCAAGAGTTAGACCTTCTGGCCTGTATGCAATGCCTCGGAAAAGTATCCATATATCAACTTTTTTTTCTTTTTTCTGCATGTTAGTACTACAAAGTTTCATTAGAGATTTACCTTGCTGACTAACACAAAGTGGCACATAGCTGCGAAACAGGAGAAAGAAGTGTGATTTCCATTTATTTTCATTCTTTGATCCACCTAAATGAAGTCAGGTGCAGGAATTTGCCTTCAGAAGTCACCTGCTTGGCAAATGGGCTCCATCTGTGTGTAATTTAATCTCGGTACAAATGCAACTGTTCTGTGAAGACCTCAAAGGTTTGATGGAAAATATTAGAGAGCAAATCAGCATCAGAAAGACCGAAAAGAAGGAGAAGAAAAAAAAACAAAATGCTTCAGACAGAAAGTTGTTGAGAAGTTTTCCTTGAAGAACATAGGCTGCCAAAGACAAAGCAGTCATGTTTTACAGTCAAAATGCAACAGATAATCTAAAGCAAGACTAAAGGAATGTTCTCAGACGTTCTCCGTCTAACATGACTGAACTCGACCTATTTTGCAAAAAAAAAAAAACAAGCTTGTAGATTTGCAAAGCTAGAAGAGACACAAACCAGACGACATGCAGCTCTAATTACAGCTGAATGCGGCTCTACCATATTAAACTGAACAGAAATGCACCCACACTTTTCAGATTTTTATCTGAAAGTCCATGCATCATATTTCTACTGCGCCACAATTATCATGTTTTGGTGTCGCTGGGAACCAACTGCAGACATAAGGATGTCTGGGAGCTCGCTGAAAATGAGCAAAAAAAAAGTAATTAAGAGAGAAAAACGCTTTGAGGACGACAACAGATCTTACAGAGTAATGACTGAAAACGAATGAGTATTTATACCAAGGAGTTTGATTACCGAAAGCTACGCAGGAGAGCTAATGAATAGATGAGGAACAGGTGCAGGAGTGTGTGGAAACTCAGGCTCTGGGGAAAAATACTGAATAAATTAGCAAATACCGAAACAAACAAACAAAAAAAACCCGAAAAATTGACATCTCAAATTGACTATGATTAGAAAATTGAACCCAACTTCTAATAGGTTGTGACAACAACTACTTTGTGTTGCTCTATCGTTCAAAATCCAAATAAAAGTACACTGGAGCGTGCTTTAGTAACGTGACAAAAATGTGAAAACGCTCTACGGATGTCACAACACGTTGCTTTCTAGAGCAAACCATTTCACTTTAGTTCAATGGTACCGTGTTGGCTTGCATAGAATACAGTCTGCCTTGTAAAATAAATAGTTATAGATTGATGTGGTTCAAGTGCGGTTCGAGCGTTGAGCTTCATAGGGAACACACAGTCCTCTTTCTGCATAAATGGGAGATTTGGCTTGAGAGGTTTGACCACAAGAAAGGTCTCCTGCAGCTGTGAGGATTAAACAGCATCACATAAACAGTGATTGGCCCTTATGCGTTTTAAAAATAGATTTGCTCGACATCCTGATGCAGGAATCTGTGCTAAATTTGCCCTGAAATGTCCTGAAAACGCCACGCAGCTCACCTCCGCCGAGGTTTGTGACGCGCCGTCCGTGGTGGGATGAGAGCTTTCCACCTACACAGGCTCTCAGAAAACATTTTGCCTCCTTTGCCAGAGTTTGTGGGTCATTAGAGTAAAATAGCGTGGCTTAGCAATAGGCAAGTCAGCTGTGAGCCTGGATTATGCATTATGTGTCAGAAGAAAGTACGACATTGTAACCAGCAGGGCCCTGCAGATGAGCTTTCGCTTTAGGCACTTTGCACAGTGTTGGGCTGAAATCAGTCATTTTGTCCTGAGGTGTTTCCAGACGAGTCCCAGAGCAGAGAGGCCCTTCATGCAGGACTGTAGCTGTGTGCAGAAACCAAATGCCATTGACGTTATCTCCCTTCTTTCTCCCCACAGTTTTGTTTTGTTAGAAGAAGTTACTCCCGATTTCTGTTACGGAAAAAACGTTTTTTTTTTTGTGTGTGTTGTTCCCCCCACCCCCCAAAGTTTGAGAAAAAGAAAAAAAAAAATCACGCTCTAATTTTGTATGCGTCGCTGGACACTGGCTCTCTGTCTGGAGGTTTCTGCTTCACTCTCTGTTCCTCAATCTTGACATGGTTTTAGAGAACCCGGTTGGCTCTTTGTGAGCTTTTCTGCCTCTGTTTTCTTTAGTTGTTTGTGCAAAGTGGTCAAAATCCAAGGTTATAGAACAACCACAAACAAATCTAAGGTCTTTGTTGGTTCGTCTCCATCACTAGTGTTAATGCACAACTTCTTGATGAACCACATCTTTGAGCAAAAGAAGTTCATTTTGTGTATTTATATACACATATAAATACCTTCCTAAATATCATCACCTTCCTAAAATAATGGCACATATCTTTTTTTTTTGTTTTGTTTTGTTTTTGCTAAAAGTGGATTTGGCAAAAAGTATCACCACCTCTTTTTTGCCCAAAAATGATTCAGGCAACAACAACAAAAAAAAAGACTTATTTTATGAAGTTGATAAAACTTAAAAGGTCTCATCAACCAGTAATCACATCCTGCTTTTGTGCCCTTTATTAACGCCTGACACAGCGTGTTCCTGACTTGATTCAATTAAAAAGATTTACTGCATGTAAATAAAGTCCAGTGAAAGACAGTGTGATGGAAGGTGAAAGTATATATATCTAAAACAGATTCTCCTGTTTTAGCTTTCATCACAACTTTAGTGACAAACCGGCACTCCAGGAAGAGAGCGGTTCAAATCTGTTCTTTCAGCACTTCTCTGAGCACTTCTAATCATCTCTGGTACGAGACAGACAAAATTCCAGGTCTGGTGCCAGCCCTAATAAAGTCTGCATGTGTGTGTGTGCGTGCGTGCGTGTGTGTGTGTGTGTGCACGTGCAGCCGTGTCTGTGTGCACTTAGAGACTAGAATCAGAGAGCTTATAGGAGCTGTCTGTCTGTCTGTCCAGTAGCTGGACAGAAAGGAGAGAAAGCTTGTTGGAGCGAAGTCTGGCCCGTGCCACAAAGCAGCCGCCGTTGGCACCAGACCCTCTGGCGAATGTGTTGTGGTAATGAATTAGCTGGGCCCTTTTTAAGATAGGAGCAGGATATACCGTTCCCGTGCTGAAATGCCATATTAAACAAACACGAAGCAGTGGGTGGTGAGGCTCTGCATGTAATCGTGTGGAGCGAGATGGTGTTTGTGTCTGTGTGCGGCCTGGAGCACCGCAGTCTTCTTGATGTAAAAATAGACTGTATATACTTACAGTCTCTAAACCTTATGTGTAAAGACGTGAGCCCAGATCAGTGCGTGTTTGACTAGAGATGGTTGTGGGTTCAGGTTTTCAAGAGATCATCCCCATTGCTCATCTCTGCTAAGTTTTCTTTTCTTTTTTCTAAAACGCTATTTATTTAATAGGGACAGTTCCTGATCAACTCTTTCTCTACACCAGGTATGAAGAAGTTATAGTTTAATATGACGTCGACTGTGGAGGCGTAACACAGTTTGAAACGTAACCTGGTTGTAAAGTGGAGGTTCAGGAAGCTTTCACTAGGTTTTAGTAGCGGGACTCTATTCAAATATTTTTTGATCAAGTTATTTGCAGGGTCTGTACTTAATGAATTACATTTTAAAATGAAAACTAATCAATAAAATAAGCAACATTTTCAATTCCACAAATATTTTCTTGGCAGTTAAAATATCAAATAAAGATATTGAGGTTATTGAGCCAGTGCTATTGCACCCACTCAGCTTTTTAGTGTTTAAATTACTGATCATACTTTGAATAAATATTGGTTAAGACTTTATTTGGCCTTATTTGAAGGGGTGTGCATAAGACTGACATAAACATGACCACATCTGTTATGAACATGAAGGAGTCTGTTGTCATAAAGTGTTATTTGGTAAATAATGATACTTTTAATGCAAAGTTGTCATTTTTTACCGAATTACCCTTCGTCACAAGACTCATGAAGTCATGAAAACTCCTGCATGCTCATAACGTGTTTATGGTACGTTTATGTTAGTCTGATGCAGACACCTGCAAATAAAGTGTTACCAAATATGTTTTTCTTTTAATATGTAAGCTGTAGATGCATTTGGGACATCTGTGCTGCTGCACATGCTTAGCATTGAGCATTGAGATGCTGGTTTTGGCTTAAATATCTCTGCTGATATCATTTTAGCACATTTAGTCTTTGTCAGTGTCCCATCAAATTTTTTTAAGCAAAAAAAATGACTGTTTGATTTAATAATATTGCCAACTTAAGCAGCTAATACCACTTCAACTGTATGAAGTTGATACAATTTTAGTGTGAAAGTAATACAGCATTTCTAAGTCAGTAACTGGAGAGATTTTGGATTTTATTCCCCTTGGAAATTGATTGTTTATTTTCCATTTTTAATTTACTCTCAGAAGTTAATGTTCTGAATTTGGTCCGCAAATAAGCTTTGTATTTATTGCTGGAGTGTTTGATTACATGCGTCTAAATTAAGTTTAAGATTGTGTGATTGAGATTATTTTTGCTAAAATTTCAGCAAAGTAACATCCATCCATTCCCTTTTATGCTCACACACTCATTTCTCAGGGAAATTTTGATAAGCAGGTTTTAATTTAATGTTGACATTAAATCAAGGTCTGTGGTTCTGACAAGAAGCTGAAATAGGCACTGGAGGAGAAGTGTCATTTTTTTGCAAAAAAAAAAAGAAACAAGACATAATAATAAAAAAAGTAAATAAACATCCCTTGGTAAGGTAAGAAGTCCATCTCAGTAGTTTGGGAAAAAAAACCATCCATTTCATTGCATTGCAGCAATCAAAACCTTCCTGTGATCGCTGACCAGTCGTGTTGAAATGAACTCTAATCCTCGCCGTCACTCTAATCTTTCACTCCCTCCACAGACTGGAGTCTGAGCCACTCGAAATATTGACATTACTTTCAGCCAGGAGAAACATGTTGGTAAATGAATCGCAAGGAATAAGAATAATTCATAGTCTGCACGCACGCAGCGTCGGCCTGCACGTGGTTTGGTCGGCGGAGCGTGCAGTTATCACCTCCTGTGCAGAATTATCCGCACTGGATTCCCATAAATGTCACACTCAAATAAAAAGGAAAAAAATATGGCCCTGCCATTTTTAGTTTGCACACTTTGCTGTTTTTAAAAGGCTGCGGTTAAGTTTCTGTTTACCATCTTTGAGAGTGTTGATGGGAAGAAAGAAACATCAAAAGAGGAATAAAAAAAAACAAAATAATAATAATGTCACTGAACGAACGCTGTCACCAGGCCTGGGAAAACCTCAGAATCTCTGAGAGAGAGAGAGAGAGAGAGAGGGACTATCTGTCGTGGTGCATTGTTGTAAAACGTGTGTGTGCACGTGTGTGTGCGCGTGTGTGTGTGTGCGACTGTTGGCAGACATGGACCTGGACTTGTCCCAGCAGCCGGGGACCTCTGGGAGTAGACCCAGCCATGATGTCACTACCAGTCAGACCGTGGAGCTGCAGTCATCTGCGGAGAAAGCCCTGCACCCAAGTCACCGCGTGTTTGTTTTAACTGTGTTGCTTCACAGAGAGAGAGCCGGCTTCAGACTGCGTCAGGTGGAGGACGCCGTTATTTTCTGGTGCGGCGCTCACACTTAGCCTCCCTCAGAGGCCTGACCCTGGTTAGAGCGAGGGGTCCAAGGATGTGTCGTTTTTATGATTTTAGCACATGGGAGCATTTCTGTGTCTCCTGTCGAGGAGGTGAAATGCGAGACTGTCTGGCTATTTTCTCTTTTCTATTTCAGGGCAAGGATTTGAGGAAGACCAAGTGATACCTAGCGGGATGAAATTTCTCCCAAGCCACTTGAGTTTTACTGCTGATGTGATTTAGATGTTGGTCTGAAACAACAAAATGTTCCTTTGCTTCTCAGACGGCCGTCTCTTTGAGGCCTGCTGGGCCCGGCGGAGCGTTTTCCATCTTAAATTTGTTTATGCTCAGTCGGAGGCGAGGGGGAGTCAAGAAAGGGGAATTATTCAAGTTCTTGCCAGTGTTTATGTTTGTGTCTGGGTTTATACCCACAACAGCGAGTGGCTTCTTTTTCCTGGTTCTTTTCCTCTGAACTCCACCTGTCCGCTCAGCTCACTGTAAAACATTCGAGCCACATTAAGTTATCAACTAACTTTTACTCTTCAAGCTTCCCACAGTGTTAAGAGAAGGTTTTTACTCTGTGCGCGGTCCAGCGGTCCAGATCGACACTTCGTTCTGACCCTGCGTGCGCCATTTACGAGGTTTTTTGTGTGTGTGTGTGTGTGTCGTTTCGGGAAATGACAGTGCGGCTCCTCGCTGAGACGGCGGTCAAGTCAAAAGAATCTTGCACGTGTTAGGTTTTGAACCTAAATGTGAGTTGTAGCTTTTTATTAACCCTTTCATGCATAGTGGTCACTATGGTGGATCTAAAAGCAATTTTCTTGTGCCTCATGTGGATTTGTATGTTATAAATGCTCAGAGACCACTGAATTGGACACTAATGCATCATAAAATACACTATGCAAGAAATTATTTTTGTTAAATCCAATATGGCCGACAGACAAAAAAAGCATGCCAACCGACCCGGTCCCTCCTTCTACTGTAGATGACTCTTGCAGGTAAAAACAAAAAATATTGTGACATCAGATAACCCCTAAAGAACAATACTACTGATGTATTTTTAAAATAACAACTTTGTATTTGGAGAAAAATTACAATTGATCACCTAAAAAAAGAAACATTTACAAATTTTTTTTTCTTGCCTTTTTTTATGCTATATGAAAATAAAAAAAATGGAAAAGAATCCTGACACAAAGGATCATAATTCATGCATGAAAGGGTTAACTTTTAGTAAACAAAAGTTTTTAAGTTTGCACTTAGAAGAAAAAGGCGAGAATTATTGACCTGCCGTTCGTACATTATTAAGGCAAATGTTAATTTTAATGCAAATGTTAGTTTGCTATGTTTGAGGAAAACATCTGCTCATGCTGTTGAAGTGAAAATATTTTCAAAAATAAATGTTATTCAGCAGAATGCAGCATGATTTTTAATAAAAATGTGTTTTTTCCATTCTGGCTGAATCGACAATTTAAATGATTCTAACTTAATTATTTTAACTTGACATTGTGAGTGGAAAATGATTCAGAAATGCGTGTTGTTGTTGTTCAGCTGGGAAAGGCCAGTTTTCTTGCATAATAATGTGAAATATTTATTTGGTTCAAATTTCCACATAAAGTCATAACTCACAATTCAAAATTAATGAGCTATCAGAACTTAACAAAAAACATTTAGACAACTTGTGTGCTGTTAAATCGATTTGAAGAACTTTAAAACCAAAACAACTTTATTTGCACTTTAGAAGGCAGTAACTTTCATTTTCAAGTTAAACCACCTTCAGTTGTTTTACAGTGCTCCTGTTCTCAAGTCCGGTTTTAATCGGCCCACGTTTCTCCTCCCCCGCCCTGCCGAGTCTCTACACACCTGCCAGTCTTTGCTCTCCCGCCCCGTGTTTGCGCTCCCGTCTGGCTCGTCTGGATGAAAGGCCGTCAGGTTTGGCAGCAGATGGGAGGAGTTCTGAGCATCGGAAGAAAAAACACTCCTCGGTACCAGGTTCGGGATTTTCCATCAGAACCAGACGTCTGGGCAAGCTTTATCAGGAAGAAGAGACTGAGCGACTTCACAGACTCCTGTTGACTGAAGGAAGTTAAATGCAGATTTAAGATTGCCTGTAAATGCCAGCTTTCTTTCTTTCGTCCAGTTTTTTTGAAACGTCGTGGCGGTCAAATTAGTCCGTCACATCAGGCTCTGCGTGCCAGCAGAGAGATCGGGTTGCAGAAGCCTGGCTTCAGGCGACAACTCGATCGCCCGCCGTACGTCTGCTGCAAACCAAACGCATTAACAGTTTTGCCACAGCTCCAATCAGGGCCCTCACCCTGAGAGCGAAATAGTCACCCTGCGTGACCTCAAAGTCGTTTCCCAGCTCTTTAGTGGTTCTGGGCGACCTCCAGAACATGACGCCCAGATACACACCTCTATCCGACCTGTCAGCTCACAAAAATGCAAAGCAGGCAAAATCTCTCACGAGTTGGCAAGAAAAACTCAAGTATAAAAAAACAAAACAAAAATAAAGCCTTTGTTCATCTGTTTTGCATATATTTGCAAACACAAAGTGCCCCTTACTTTATTGAGATTTTATCTAATGGATCAAAACAAAAACAACAAAAAATCATAGTTTTAAAACATTTTGTTAAATATCTAAAGAGTTTCATGCATTTCTTATTTAGAATAAAACGGGCCAATTCAAGCTGAATCTGATTTAATTGATCGGAGTGAGCAGCAAACAGAGCCGTGGAAAATCTGGAGGAGCTGCAGAGATCCACAGCTCAGGTGGGAAAACCTGTCGGGTTAACTTTTAGCAGTGCACGCTAATCTGCTCTTTATGGAAGTATGTGCAGAAGAAAACACTGAGCATCGCCCTGCCCTCCTCATCCCCATCGTGAAGCACAAAGTTTGTAGATGACCTTCGTTAGTAGGCCTGGGGAAGCTGGACGGAGCTGACGAGGAAACTGAATGTAGCAGTGTGCCGCTCTCTGTGGGGTTTTTACATGTAGATCATTTAAAATCTCTTTACTTCTACTGTTACGTTTGTGCTATTTGTGTCACGATGATGGTGGACCCAGACGCAGAGAGGCAGAGGTGAATATTTAATTTAAAAATGACAAATAAACAAGAACTTACAAACAGCCAGGAGGATGCAGAAGAAATAACAAAAAAGGAACAAAGCAAGGAAAATAACAGAAGCAAAGAGTGAGAGGAGAAGAGATGTATAAAGAAGAGACAGAGAGTGAAAGCAAAAGGTCAGGGGCTGATTAGCTAATGGGTTGCAGGTGTGAGAGGAGAGAGAGAGAGAGAGGAAATGGCACAGAGAGTGAGGGAGAGAACACAAACAGGGAAACTAGGAAAATACATTAAACTTTAACAAAGAATAATCAAATACAAGGAATAAATAAACATAATCTAGCTACAATAACTAAGAATTTGTCTCACAAATGAGTCAAAGTTCAAGTGGCATGATGTGCAATGTGCAGTAATCCAATAATTATTGTTACAGTTTTAATGTACAGTATCAGTCCAACCTTTAAAAAAAAAAAAAAAAAAGTTTCTAATTTACGCTAAAATATCGGCAGCTGTGGTTCCCAGAATTTTACTGTTTTGATACGGCAAAAAATTCTGGCAAGCACAGCTGCTGGTATTTTACCGTAAATTAGTTGTTTAGATTTTTTTTTTTTCCAGTGCTGAAATATTGTTGCTGTAATCCTTATTCTGGAGGAGTGAGATGTTATTTAGCGTGTCGTCTCTGCTCCAGCCCCAGTAAATGTTTCTACGTCGGTTCCCGAGCACAATTTTGTTTTTCTTCGTCGAAACGGCCAAATATCTCACACCGCAACAAGTTAGCTGAGCTCAAGTTTACTGGAATCAAAAGGGAGACTTGTTTTTTATTTCCATTCCAACTCCTACAGGTGAAACTCCTAATTGACATTGTTTACATAAATTTGCTTCGTCAAGAAGAAATTACAAAGCGGCACCATGCACCGTCATCGAGCCCCTGTATATTTTAATACCGCTCACTTGCCACAGTCAGGTGTTCTGTGGGGCGTTTCGGGTTGTTTTTGTTTACCGGTTTACCTGAAATGACCCACTTTCCCAGCATGAATAATTTTTGAAAAACTCCACTAACTCTCTGGCTCTTTCTCACCTGGGATTTTTGCTGCAGCTCACAAGAAAAAAAAAGAGAGAGAGGAGGGGGGAAAAAACAAAAAAGGTGCTAATGTGGAGAAACCTTTGACCTTTTCGAGGTTTGCACTTTCTGCCCACCTGCCCCCCGTGAGCCTGCAGAGATCTGAACCGTCTTGCGAAAAGAGGTTCGGTTCGAGCGTTTGTCCTCTTTTTCACACGCCACACCTCTTCTGATCAGCCTGAGAGGGATTCCCAGCGGCTTCACGGTTAGCTGTTGCCCCTGTCTGCACCGTTATCACCTCCCACCTCCCCTGCGGTTTTTGCTCTGCCCACGCTGTGGGGATCAAGTCACTGCTCATGAGTCAGTTGAGTGCAATCATGCTGACACGCTGTGGTTTGTTGATCTTTACGGTCTCCCCGACGAGAATCCATATGGAAACCTACAGCACGTCTCGACCAAAACCAGTAGCGAATGCAAAATGCAAGAGCCGCGTTTTTTTTGTTTTTTTTTTTCTTCATTTTTTTTTTTGCAGAAGTGAAACTAAACGGAGCACGGTTTGGGCTGCTTGGTCTTAATGTGCTCGCAAAATGTGCAACGCTGAATCAAAAGTAATGCAACAAGACTGTTACGAGAGTTGGATGAAAGAAGAGACAAAACTTCAGCTGAAGTAAAAAAAAAAAAAAATGATATTGAGGAATAAAAATATATTCCTGCAAAACAAATAAAACGTGTTCTTTTCGGTTCCAATTTTTTTAAACGCATAGATTGGGTTACTTTAACACAACTTCTAACAAAGTAGTTGGGTTTTTGTATACACAGTTGAACAATATTTGTAATTCTGATACTTATAAATTTAGTTCTGCAGAAAGTTTTCTTAGAGTCTGGTTATAATCTTAGGGCAGCACACCAAGAGCCACAACATTCAGGAATCTTATTACGCTGTTGTCATATGCATTTAGAGCCACAATAATTCATACCCACTGGTGAGGTTAGAGCTTTAATTTTACCAACATTTTTCTTCTGTCTGTACCTAACATTTACAGTTTGGGTTGGACCAGCCAAAGTTACCGACTTGAATATTGCAGAGAGCGGAGAACACTGACGATTAGGGTGATGGCGAGGAGGGCTTCCAGCGAGAAGTCATCAAAACCAAAAAATCAAAATGAGAGTAGAAACACGCCAAAAGCTGCTCATCTGTTATGAAAACGTAATCTTTGCAATGCTAATGTTTCCGTTTCTCTCGGTCTTTTGCAAAGACTACAAATAATATTTAAATGCCATTATGCAGATCTTTTGTTTGAGTTTGATTTTCATTTCCTGTCAGAAAACAAACTTCTTGGTTGAACGGTGATACATTTAGACCAAAACCTGTCATTGTGTGTGAGGGGTGCCGCTACGAATGAAAACTAAAAGACAGATTGGAACAGTTCAACTTTGAGAAGAGAGGGTTATCTCTAAAATGGGTTTATTCCCCTTTTAAAACCAGACTAAGTTGCAAGAGAGCTCCCTGACCTTTAAGAGGTCACACTTTTTCATCTGAGTGACATTACATGTGGCAGAGGGAATCCCACGTTTCATACAAACTCACACACACTCACACGACACAGCAGAGTGTTCTGCAGCGAGCTGACACGGACCCCACGCACCGACTGTGGGCGGACGGTTACTCGTCACTGAGCGTCGGTGGGGGGGGGGCTGGAAGGGGAGAGGAAAACCCTCTCAAAGTGTGCGTGTTTGTGTGAGAGCTGAGGTCGCAGGTACGCGGCAGACTGGAGCTGCTGAGAGTCTGGTGGTCTGCGTCACACCCACGCTTTCCCCCTTCTGTTCCGAAGCCGCGCTTGCTTGATTTCAGCATTATTTCGCCAGAAAATCCTTCCATTGCATCAGACGCACACGTAGCGCTGGGTTACTCTTAAACCGACTGATGCCTGGAGGTCAGCCATGTCTACATCAACTACAGCAAACACAGGGGGAAAAAACCCTCAACTTATTTCAGCCTTGAAGACAATAGTGTCCCCTCATCACTGGTTACCAAGAAATTTTATTGTTTCTCTTGCAAACATTTCCGTACTTCCCAGCTTGAGTTTCACTTTTTGTCATATTGCAGCCTCAAACATTAATACATTTTTGTTTGCCTTTTATGCAGATAATTGCAAAGTGAAGGACAAAAAAAAAGAAGAAAAAAATGCATTTGCATTCAGGCTTCTTTATTGTCATACTCACAAATAAATTGTCCTCAGAAGTCAAATAATTTATGTAGTTATGATGTGTGTAAGGAGATGCAGAAATCTCCTTACACACATCGACAAACATATCGACAGGGCAACTATTAGTCATTCTCTTCATAAATCTGAATATATGTGGTGGGAAATTAACACTGTGCAGAATAATCCCCGTGGTGAAACATGGCGGTGGCAGCAACATCCTATGGGGATGCTTTTCTTCAGTGGGGAGAGGAAAGAGAATCATGGCAGAACCAAAAAAAACAAAAACAAAAAAGCACTGTGAAAGGATGAGACCATCCAGCAGGACAACATTAAAAAAAACTTGAATCAAACACATTCATGTGCTTGAATGGCTCAGTCAAAGTCTGATCTGTGGCTATAGAAGCTAAAACATTAATGCTCAAAGATGCTCTCCATCCAAACTTAACGGACAAACACTTCAATCTGTAGGAGCTGGTAGAGGTGTGACCTGGACCTGCACCGGGGTGAGATTGAGTGATGAAGATAAACGCTCTTCACAGTTTGCCGATTTTTGTTTGTAAAACAAAAATCGGCGTGTGTCATTATCCTTCTACGTCTACAATTACAAGGTACATTGTGCTGCTCCATTGCCTAAAATTGCAGCGAAATATGTGTTTTGTACTCTGACCAATTATTAAAAAGTTCTGGGGTGATGAAAACAATCAGATGTTGCAGCCTCTCCCCGAAACACTCAAGTCCTGCAGAACCGAGAGCCGCCGTGCCCGTTGAGCGCGGCGGCGATGCGCGGTGGAGGGCGTGACGTGAAGCTCGGCCGCGTCCCGGCTGACGGCCTGGTCAACTCGGATCCCCCCCGCGGGCAGAGGGGGCCCTGTGGAAGGCCTTCAGCCCCGTCCCAGTCAGATGAAAAGAAAACAGCTCCAGTTCAGGTTCCACATGTCGAGGCGAAGGTTGAAAATGTGTTTTAGATTTAGATTTCCCCCCCCCCGCCACCCGCTTCCTTCTCCTCTTCGGCCCCGTTTGATTGTGAGCTGGAAGAGAACAACCCCGTAAGAGTTCTCATGACACCTCTCGTCGTCCTGGCTTAGTCCAGGGTTGTTTTTTTTTCTTCCTCTGTTAGAGGAGAGTCTGGCCTCAGATGATGTAGTCCAGCATATTTCGGTTTCTTCCTTCCTTCGGGGTAGCGGGGTTGGGGTTGGCTAATCCACCTCTTCAGGCTTCCTTCCCAGAACGCCGAGACCTTTCTAAAGAAAACACCTCCGAAATCCCTCCACCTCTCTCATTAAAGACAAGGGATGAACATGAGGTTGATTTTCTTAATTCAATTTCAGCCGGGGGAAACTGAGCCCTGGCCACGGCTCTGCGAGCCCATGATGAAAGAGAGGCAGGAGGAGGAGGAGAGAGGCAAAGCACTTTAAGTGAACAAAGATGGATCTGTCACATGCTCGCAGCTCTGATTTCCAGATACGTGAGCAACATTCAAAGGCAAACTGATCGCCAAGTATAGCAAAAGTGTTAAAAACGCTCACGTCGGAGCCTTTGGGTACAAGAAAGTTCATTCGATTCTGCTCCTCTGCTATCTGCGTTCTCTCTGACCCAGTGAGCAGGATTTGAAATTACAAGCAGATGAGTCCAGATAACGGCGTAATGAGAGAGGAGCCCCGCAGGTGTAGCTGCCTTGAAAGCACAGCCGTCTACCTCCTCTCACGTGCAGAAAATGTCCGCATGTGCTCGAGAGTTGCGTAATTACCCAGCAGGATAATTGCATGCCAGGCAAATGACAATCCTGCAGAGTTAAACACAGTTCTTAAGTGCATGTAATTCAAACACTAACCCACTGTGAACTCCACGGCGCTGCCAAGCTGGACCGGTTCTCTATAATCATAATTGTCGTCATTTGGATACAGAAAAGGGAGAAGATTCTTTCTTTGTTAGTGCGTTACATAAACGATGCCCCGGCGGCACCTGGGAGTCGAAATAGATGCGCGCCGTTGCGATCGGCTGCCTGGACAGAATCCAGGAGGCTTTTTTTTTTTAAATGCCCCCCCCCTCACCCACCTCCTCTGAGTTTCTGTGAAGTCAACAGAAACACTCGAAAGAATCCGGCCTGGTTGTCTGTCCTGCTGCGGACAGCACTGTTTGTCTGTGCGTCGGTAGGCAATCCTGGAAACCCAGTATCAAAGTTAAACATCGACAGTTTCATCTGGCAAAGAAGTTCAGTGAGAGTTTTTTTCTTAATTTTTTTTTTTTTTTTTTGGGATTATTTTTGTCCCGCTTTGGAAAATGGGCAATGTTTGACAGAGAGGCTGAATCATAACGACTGGTGAGCTGGAGTTGGAAAAAGGGCAATTCATCCTTAAAGTATTAAGTAATCTATGACTGGCTGCACCCAGGGGGGCATTTAAAAGTGCAATTGTTACTGGATGGGGCGCGGCTAAAGGGTTGCTACTGAATAACTTCATGCAGGATTAGCATCCATCTGTCTTGTCCATCAGACAGTGAGAACCAGGAAAGTCACCAGTCCATTTCAGGACCGACACAGAAACATTTGACCTTTCACCTTCATAAACATGAGAGTAACTTAGAGTCTTGTACATCCCAAAATACTGTGTGATTTCTAAACAAAACGTTCAGTTTCCGCAGGTTATACCTGAACGAATCCACGTTTGTCGTTCACCACCTAAACACGGGGTGAAAGGTGAAGAATATTAACAGATCCCTATAAGAACAGATACATATTCTTACCAGCTTAAACCCTGACCTCATGCGAGCACACAACAATCACCAAGCTCTTCTGACATTCGAGGGGAAAAAAACTACGTCTCGTTTCTGCTTTGGGAACAAAACTTTGACCACCCCAAAGATGTTAGTTTGTATCATATGTTATAGAATAGAAAATAATAGAATTTCTTACCATTTGTGCAGATAACATTACACACACATTTGAATTCTTGTGTGTTTCTCCAACTCAAGAGTAGTAAAGGCGTATGAAAAGAAAACAAAAATATATATAAGAATATAAGAAAATGGACACAGAAAACAAACAGAGCGCATTGAGTCTGTGTATATAAACATCAGTAACTTTAAAATGATCTAATTGCAGGTCAATTAGAGTGGAGCAATTAGAGTTTATTAACAAGGGAGAGTCGAGCTCAGTGGAAGTTTATTAGAAAATCATTTATGCTCTAAAAAAAATGAATGTGACTCATTTGAACACGCTCCTGCGTATCGGTGGCAGCAAAAAAAAGTAAAATTAAAACAATAAACCGAGCTCCGTTCCACCCCAGACTTCCAGCAGCCCATAATCTAGTGTAATATTTCTATACAACAAACTCATGCAGATCAAGTAAAGCGGGGCAGTAAACTTTGCTACACACTTGTTACTGTAGAACAACCTCAAACCACCGAGGGAGTTAATAGTGTTGGGGCGAACACACCGAAAACCCAGCTGACTGTAGTTCCCCTCGCAACAGGGGGGCTACTGTATTCAAACACAACCGAGACTCAACCTGAGAATGTGTGTTTTTTTTCTCTCCTCTTTTTTTCTCTCTCTCTCTCCTCTAACATCGCCAGCTGTGTTTTTGTTGTTCTTTCCTCGTTTTCAGTCTTCCTTTCCGCTTCGGAGCCAGTGCCGACAGGCCCTGTCAAACACCGCAGCGACGTCTCTTTCTTCAGAGCTTTTTCACTATTGTTCAGAGCGTGTTGAGCTGTCAAAGCCGCGTTCAAACGAACAATGCGCACGCGGACGCCTTTTCAAGTCCTCGCAACGTTGCAAAGAGAGGCCTGGAAACGCCTCATTCCACTCTCCCGCGTTTGTACCGTGTGACTTTTGATGCATGAAATAAATGACCGAGTGAAGGAGTTGAGCAGATGCTGGATGAAATATAGTGCCATAATCATCCCTGAAACACTCCTACGCCAGGATGCTTCAGCCGACCCTCCTCTCCTCTGGTGTCTCAGGGGAGCCGCCACAAGCTGCTTGGCTCCAGCGTTCTGTACTAACACCAAGGGGGTCTTCACGGGGTTTGGGGGGGACGTACCCACGCTATGATTCCCTGCGGTGGTGCAGGTACACTCATCTTCCTGGAATCAGAGCAAAACAGGGTCACATGTGCTCATAAACAAGGTATGAGCTCGCTTAATGACTCACAGTAAATTCTCAATCTTGGCTGAATTTCCACCGTATTCGGTGGAAATTTAAGCAAGAAAGTTATTGAGAAGAACAGCGAGGAAAATGACTCTCCCATAACGTCTGGTCTTATTTCCTCTCTGCACTTTGGATTGCCTCTTCTGATCAACTCGGTTAACCGTGACTTTTCTGTGAAAAGATAAATAAAGAGGAATTGCACCTGAAAAACAAAGATCGCAGAGAGCGAGCGAAAGTAATGAAGCTGTTTAAGTTGAGCTAAACGTCAACATGGGGTTCCAAGTTGTTAGCACACCAATGTGTATATTTTCTTTATTTATTTTTGAGCAAATAATAAAAAAGCAAGAATATGTACGCACACACATTTAAACACATACACAAAATTTGAATCAGTCTTTTTAACTTGTCCGAAAAGGAGGGAGAAGAAGTTTTTACTGTTTTTAACTTGCACCCCTTCATGCTATCATTTAATATACCCTATCAAAAAAAATATGTGAATGTTTTTATTCCGATGCTTTTGTGTTTAATGATGGAGCTGGATCCCCTCCAAATAAACAGGCAAGAAATCAGGATTTTCATATTGCAAAGTCATGACAATTTCTTAAATTTCAGACTTTGAGAACTGGCAGAAAAAAAGACCTGAAGAATAAAAACCAGGCATGCGGGACGTCGTCGACGGACACAGAGAATCTGGCAAAAGACCGAAAAGCTTTCAGCTACTTGGAAAGTGGATGAAAAACACGAGAGCAGGTTTAACTCATCAGGAGAGTGCAGAACAGCTGGGGGAAGACCCCCGAGCAGGTACGAAGGTGACAAACAATCACAGACGAACACAGGTGAAACAAACACACAACACAAACACAGCAGGTTCCTGCTAACCAAGAGCGAAAAACTAGCATTTAGAATAAGAATCTAAATCATTACACAAAGAGCAGGACCACTGAAGCTCTAAGAACCTCAACAAACAGACTGAACATGCAGGGAATAGTGATAATAATCAACAACCACAAATAAACAAAATGCAGAACTAATTGAAAACCACAAACACAAATCATGACGTCATTCTTTGAAATCAGTCACATCCTGTGCTTTCCTGTTCTGAGTCTTTATATCTACGTGCCACAAATGCAGTAAAACGTTTTTGCCAAGGCTTTTTAAGCTGCAGTCACACGGTTTGTTATCGTGATTAAAAAAAAACATGTTTATGCTGTTTATTTATTTTATAGAGACAATGCACAACACTCCATCAACCTTTTAAAAGGAGAGTTGCACGGTGCCAGGTTGTACCAGAAAAATGTCAATTTCCTGGACAGGTTGACGCAGTCAAGTACGATTTAGCAGATTATGACTTGGTGGCAAACCAGTTTATTAATTTACTTACATTTTTAGCGAGTCATTATTCAAATCTCACTGAAAACAAGCAAACTAAACTACAAACCAACACACAATTCATAAAACTATTTTTCAGTCTTCATCGATAACAAGTACAGATCTGCTAATAATTTTACCAAATTTGCAAATATTTTAAAACTAGATGTTATAATCTCATTTGGCAAGCTAATCCGATTTTACTCTTGTGTTATAGTGTCACTTCATTTTGCTCCCTCATAGTTATGAAATAAAAGACACTATTGTATTGAAGACACTTCCTGTTGCCGTGAGAGAATCGTCATCGGTGTAGGATTAGCATAGCATGGTTTAGCACAAATGTGCTTGAATTGACCAAAATTAGTAACTATTGTCAAGGCCCTCTCTACTTTTAGGCAATATTATGCTAGTAAAAACGTCAAATTTGAACAGCGTCTGTTATCTTCCCTGCTTCAAGTTTTTTCTTCTCTTCGTGGCGTTTTTTAAATAAATGAAAGTGTGAAATACCGCCACCATCTGGTCTGGAGTATGAACTGGAGCTAATGCCATTGATTATAAGGTTTTACGTCACACATCTGAAAATTGATTGGGTACTTTCTTAAAAATTACATCATGATTATCCTTTTTTTATTGTATGCAATTTTAATAAACAGTAAAAGATTATTAAGGCACTTAAAAATTCATACATATTCATTCATATTTTGTTCACTTAAAGTATACTTTTATTTAATATATTAAAAGTGTATTTTGGTACAAATATGTTTAAGTGTGTTTAAAGTACTAATTTCGAAATTGGTACAAGTGTATTTTTAGTATACTTAAGATTTACTTATAGGTAGTACACTTAATTAGTATACTCAAAGTGTACTTTCACAAATTTAAGTATGTTTGAATTAACACTTAAAACAGCTTCATAGTTAATGCCAACATCAACTGACTCTATGACATTGCTGACTATTTTTTTCTACTTCTAACATAAACAGGCAAAGAAGACACCCAGAAATGTTTTTCCACCCCAGGCATTCGGTCCCAATCATCATCAGTTCTTATGATGTCACATACATGGCGAGTCCGCAACGTCTTAAAATTGTAGTATTTTTTTATTTGCCATTTTTCTGTTCTCTTTCAATACAAATGCTTTCTCTGTTTAATTGCTCTATTGTTCTTTTTTGTAGGTTCCTGTAAGGTGCAGTGAACGGGAATGTTCTGTCGTTGATCCTCAGTTTCATGTTTTATTGTCACACTTAAATTTTCATGTGTTCACTTTTGATGTGTAAACTGATAATTTATGTAAAGTTCATAAAGTTGAGTAAAATAGGACAATTTTAAAATGTCGGTAATAAAACAAAATATTTGAATTACCTTGGGCATCTTGTGCAATTAATCCTTCCATGTAATTGTAGCCTAAAACAATGTAAGTACTGTAGTTATGCATGTCATTTACAAAATAGGTACGTAGAAATATTAGGACTTTCATGAGTAATTAAAATTGTAGTTTATTATCAATAGCAGAAAATCAAAAATAAAAAGTGTAAATTAAATACATTACTAATATATTAATAGTATATTTAAAATTTATTTGAAGTAACCTATATTAAATATATTTAATATAATTCTGAGACAGAATTATTACACTCAAAATATAATTATATCAAAATATAATAATAAAGCTCTGAAATATATTTTAAAAGTATACTTTAAGTACACCAAGTACACTTGAAGTTGTTCCAAAAAAGTACGTATAGTATACTAAAATATACCATTAGTTGTAATTTAATACTATTTAAATACTACTAAATGTACAAAGCACACAATTAGTTGTTCCAAAATAGTACAGTTTAAGTACATCGATAAAAGTATACTAAAGTATGTTCAAATTTAGTATACTAAAGTATACTTTCTTTTCACCTGAGAAATACCAGGACTTTTTATAGTTTGCTTAAAAAGTCCTCTAAAGCAAGCAACAAGGACTCTTCATGGGAGTTCATGTTGTGGAGAACCGCAGACGGTGCTTTTAAAGGTCGTGTTGGCTCAAGTGGCTTTTCTTTGAAAGATGCCAGACAGGAAGGTGGGTTGAGAGAGGTGCAGCAAAGGTCATCGGGTCGGGACTCGAACCCATGGAACCTGTGTCGAGTACTAAGACCTCCAAATTTGCTGCACTCTCCCCCTTTGCCACCTCCGCACCCCGAGTGCTGCCACACTTAAATCAGCCCTTGGTGTACCAAAGCCTTAAAATAGACGGAGGCTTGATGAGTCCGAGAAGACGGTCTTTACTGAAGCTCTGTCAGAGTGAGTGTTGGGAATTTTCACATCTTTCCCTCCATCCTTTTTAAGATGTTTTCACTGTTTCTCCAGCTCTTGTTATGGATGAGTTGAAGTCCGTTCCGGAGGCCGTTTTCTGCCACTAAAGATCAGTAAAGCACCTGCCTGAACTGGTGGCATTTTCACTTGTCTGGAGGGCAACAAACAGATGCAGGCCACCCCAAAAACAGAAGTCATGGATCACTAAGAAAATACATTCTGATTAATTATGGTTTTAATCAAGCCGTAATTAATCAGCATGACAATTATTTCTCAGTGTAGGGTCTTTTTTGTTTCCTTTTCTAAATGTTCGAACCTTTTTAGATCGACAAAATGCAAGTGCAATAAAGGATTATTTGATTTTACGGCTTGTTGCGTATTATTGGCTGAGTTTGACTTTACACTATGTCCTCCGGTGGTTTTATGATAAGAATCAACTCGAGTCTCCTCTGATTCACCAGACGCCGTTGCAGCTAAGGTGAGAACCAGCGTGTTTCTCTTGCTGGGCTGGATGAGAGGTAGTGGTGCCTTGAACAGACAGTTAAGACATCAAACATTTTACCACAGAAGGGCTGGAAACCAAAGATGCCAGTTGTGGTTTTTTAGACCCCATGTTCTCAGTTTCAGGCTTGAGAACCGTCCTAATAAACGTTATCGTAGCCTCAAAAATGAGTACGAAGTACATACTGTGCCTTGTAAAAGTGTTTATACCCATTAACAACCACAACCTGCAAGGAATTTGATGATAGACCAACACAAGACAGTACATAACTGTGAAGTGAAAGAAAAATGATAAAAGGTTGAGAACATTATTTTTTTGTTTTGCACATAAAAAATTTGAAAAATGTGGCTGGGATTTGTTCCTCCTCGGATTCGACACGTTTTCAGAAAAAGTTTTGCTTCGGTTGTGGCGGCAGACCTTCCGTCTCTGCAAGTTTAAACTGATATTTTCTGCTCTTGTTTATTTGCAGGATAGTCAGATGGGATGCAGACCGTCTTCTCTGAGCAGCAGTGTTCTGAACTGGGTTAGACTTTGAGTCGTTTTAACTCGTCAACATGCTTTGAAACTCCCAGTGCTCAGCAACATCTGGATGTGCTACCAGTCCAACTCTTGAATCAAATAGTTTATCTGCCTAAAGTAGTCAAAATATAATTTATTTTTATTTTATTTGAACAAGTTTTTCCACTTACTTGCTGTGTCCATCACACTTCTTTTGCACTTCATAAGAATTTCTTTCGGCCACAGGTTTATAAAAGTTATGCTGTGCACAGGTTGTCCCACCTGAGCTGTGGATCTCTGTTGTTCCTCCAGAGAAACGTGGGCTGTCTGGACTGCTTCTATGACCGATGCTCTCCGCTCGCAGCCTTTCAGTATAAGTGGACGCCCAGAGTCCAATTCTCTCGCCAAAGCTTGACATTTTGTTCTATACCCCCGACCATGCTTTGGGATATCACAGTAAAGGGGGGTAAATAAAAAATACATGCCCCACGCAAATTTTCAACACTGTTCACCATTTTCTAGAGCTGCAACGATTATTGTAGTCATTGATCTATTGATTATTTTGACGATTAATCACATTCTGCAAATTTTTCATTTGTCTTTTTTATATACAATATTAGAAACGCATTAAAATGTGCAAATAATTATATTCCTTTCTTTTAAAAAAAATATTTTGCACTTAAAGCACTAAAACATTCCTATAGTGAACACTTGATCGTTTTCATCATGTGGAAACTCAGTTCTTTCTGCTTAACTTAATCTGTTTTTTTTTTTGCATTAACTGAATAATAAACTGATGCAAAAGGTGCTTAGCAGGATATTTTTCTTTGCAGAATCTGAACCAGCTGAAGCTGAAGTTTTTGGTAGAGCATATTTACAGACAAAGATTTTTTTCTTAAATTCAAAACATATATACTTTGCACAGTTTTGGCTTCAATTACTTCTCTGAATGTGCTGCTACTTCAGCAAATGGTCTTTTTAGAGTTTGTTAATCAATTCTGAAATGCTTTGACAGTCATTTCAATAATGGATTGATCACGACCATTTCTCGTATTATCATGGGCTGGTCTGTCAGATAAAGTTCATGAGGTTCGTCTTCGCCATGTAGAAAAAGAGGAAGCTGAAGGGCTGCGAATATTTTCACAAGTTGCAAACTTCACACTCTTCTTTGATATTTCTTTGACAGAGTCGCAACTATGATGGGTGTCCTGCTACTCTGTCACGGATTTGTTTGCGAATTGGTCTGCTGCACACCCACAGGCCACTTAGAGCCCGTTGCCCTTTGACTTTCAGGAGGGGTTAACTACGAGAATGAGAGGGTCACCGAGAAGTGAAGGGTTAATTGTCGTCCTTTTTCACGAGTAATCGCCAACATCGCCCATGCTTAGTGCCTCCTCCCCACTACGAGTCTGTCAGCCAACACACACACACACACACACACACACATTGGACAGCTCCGGCAGCTTCGCCGTCTTCTGGAGAGTCCCATATCCCTGCCTCCAGGCGAACAGTCCCCCCTTTTTATGGACAGATAGATGTTCTTCTTGTTTCCTGCCGCATGTTCAGCATACCACAGAGAGCTGGAAGGTCAGGCCTTGCCCTAGCCTCTCCCCTCATTACTTGATTTGGACCGTACCCCTCCCCTCCCCTCTCCCCCTCCTCTTCTTCCCCCCTGGGTTCACCCAAACACACAACAAAACCGCCGTCTCAGAAATGCAGTCGCAATGTGACCGAGTGCCGCCAAGGACACCAAGAAATGAACAGAGTGATCCGTAAAAGAAAAAAAAAAAAGGAAAAAGAAGGAATAAAAATCAAAGTAATTCACTTTATTGGAGGGCTGAAGTTTATCATCCTGTTTCCCCCCCTGTTCGTTTGAAGGACGGTTTGGGGTTGTTTGCACGTCTCCGAGGAGAGTGATGCATGCGTTCATGTGGCCGGGTGTGATTAGAGGACGGGATGGAGCGCGGCAGGTTAGGAGGTGGAGATGGAGAGGCAGGGGAAAGCCAGGTTGGGACAGGAGGGTAATTGGCTGAGATGAAAAATGAGAGTCCTTGACCTTTTGTTACCCCGAGCGATCGCTGATAGCTTGAGAGCACATCCCCGAGCCCCTCCCTCACCCATAAAGATCTTTAACTAGAGGGACGGAGGTAAAAAAAAAAACAAAAAAAACAAGGAGGGCTTGTTCTTGGGCGTGGTGGTCTTTAACTGTGTGTGTGTGTGGGTGGGTGTGTGAGAGGGTCTCAGCTGTCTCAGGATCCATTAGTCACTAATAGGGCTGTCACTCTGGGCTTTTAGCTCTGCTTGTTAGCACAGCAGACAACCAGCAAGTCCTCACAGATGTTTCCATTAGCATTGTTCTCCAACCAGGCTGCTCCAAACAGACACAGGTCCCACATGCGAGGTGAGAGTCCTGCCTCAACCACACACACACACAAACAAAAAAAACCCTGCCAAAGAGCAGCTTTCCTGCGGTACCGATCGGCAGCTGAATGGGGGCTTCGTGATCTATTGTAAAATACAGTTGTAGCATAAATTCCCCAAGCGCCCCCGTTTTGACCTTCGGTGTAAATGTGCTGCAAAGTGACAGGTGTGTCTGTTAATTAAAGCTCAGCGGTAATAACAGGGAGGCAGGCAGGAGTGGCTTTTGAAAAGAACCGAGGCCCGGAGGGTAGAGGATAACCGGACCGGGTTTACATTAAGACTGAAGAAATCTGTTTTTTTTAAACAGACAAAAAGTTTATTTGGTAAAGATAAACATTTAGGAAATCCAGTTTTGACAACAACAAAAAAGATAGAAGTATGTTTCTGTCAAAATGTTCTGTGAGAGACCTAAAAAAAAATTTATATAAAAAAACTGGCATGCATTTGTATCCATCCATGTTGAATCTGATTTTTGTCAAAATTTTGAACTAAATCTTTATATAATCTCATGGAGGCTTCTCCAATTCATCTAAAAAAATGGAAAGAACCTTTGTATAAAAAGTGTTAATGAGATAGTATTAAACATTTTTGTTTGCCACAAGTTGTTTGAGGGAGCGTCGGAAAACCAACGCCTGACACCAGTTCTCTCATAAAACATGATGGTGGCAGCATCATGCTTTAGGAACGCTCCACTTCAGTGTTGAGGGGAAGATGGATGTCACGACGTCACAATTATGCTCTGTTCTGGTTGCAGCTTGACACGGTGTGAAAAGGTTCATTTATTTCAATCAGACAATAAAATCTAAATACATAAACAAGCCAAATAGTCATACCAATTTTACAAACAGTTCAAAAAGGAGCCAGTAGTAGATAAAACATCCCTCGTACAGTCATTTAAGTTTCTCCACACCCTTAAAGTATCCCCACATTAAAAAACTCAAACCTCACAGTCTCATTATTGACTGTACAATTACTTTCACACTAACATCCATAGCAGTTTTGCCCTTTGAGACACCCATCACACAACTGTCATGATGTAGTGATTAATAAAGAGTTTAAAAAAAAGAAGAAGAAAACAAACTTACCAAAAAACAAAAGCGTGGAGAACACAGGGAGCAGAGTTCAACAAAAACAGGAATCAGAAACAAACAAAAACAAAAGCCAGGAGGGTAAACCAGGGAAGGAACGTGATTTAACGAGAGGAACCAATGAGGATTGAGAGCAGCAGAAGTGTTTAAATACTGCCAGGGTGAATGTTGGAACCATAGACCTGGGCTGATTAGCTAACAGGTTGCAGGTGTGAGGTGAGAGAATGAATCTAACTAACAAACAAGTAGACAAAAGCAAACTAGAAGGACTAAGAAAGGACCGAGCTAAAGCAAAACAGAAACAAAGCTGATCTAACCAAAGTCATTTGACTCAGGAACACAGAATATGTCAACGACAACATGTTTTCCAATCATTTCAGTATTTTAAGCTGGTTTATATTTTGAACTTCCAGTTCATCATTTTATTGTCACTTCCATAAATCTGACCCACACGCTTATATACAAAAACTCCCAGTGGTTGTTCTGATGCTTTGTTGTTGTTTTATGTCTTAAATTACAAGCCCTCTTTCTGTCACAAAACGTTTTTTGAACATTGAGCGGAAGATGACGGCTTCTTGCTTTGGACATTTGATTTTAAAAAATATATAAAAATAAAGGGTTTATATGCTCCTGATACTTTATGATTTCTTTTTGTGTGGCGTGCAGCGGCTGGACATATAAACGGACTTCATGTGTATGTTTATTACACACAAAGAAATGTAAAATGTTGTTGAACTGAAAGGTGAGCTGGTGAGAAACTGCAGTTGGGGAAAAAAAAAAAAAAAAAGTCGGGGGGATCAACAGGGAAGAGACTTTGAGGGAGAAAAATCGTGGAATTGGGCACCAGAGAGCGAGCAGCTGCGAGGAGGTGCAGGTTCTCCTTGTTAAACTCGCCGCCATATGGATGGCATCTGAGCCGGTTCTGGGGGTGATTTTTATAACCGCTTTTACGGTTTTACAAGCCTCCAATGATCCAATGAGAAATAACCTTTCCTACCTGCCAACGCGTGACCGTTGAGCTCACGAGGAGGAATAAATGCAAACACTGTCCTGCGCTGCGTTTTACATCTGACCAGACGTTTGGACGATCTTCAGGGGCGCAGATGTTCACCTGTCCTCGCCCGTTCTGCTGCTTTTCTTTGTGCACCGCGCCATCCATCATCCGGTCCTTCAGGGGTCTTATGGACGATTAAAGGCTCACGGAGAAATAAATCCATTTAAAGTAAAAACAAACTGTGCTGATTTCGGTTGTCTTTTTTTTTTTTGCTAACCTGATGGATGTGCTGCAGTAGCTGAAGGTAAAATAAATACGTTCGGCTGAAAACTGAAAAAGCGCTTCAGTCTGCCCAGAGTGGGCCATCATGTGTATCCCATTACTTGGCAATTACAATCAGATTTAAGTGTTCAACGGCAGATTATGCAACATTGAGCGACAATAATTGCTGTATTTTCAAGATATGCGACATAATGTTCAGCGCTTAATGACGGCTGTGCATATTCCTCAAATCGTTAAAGGAATCAAGTCACTTCTCGGCGAAGCCCTTCTATGGGAACCTACCCGCACTCAGACTCACGAACACACACACACACACAGAGACTCACACACACATATTGTACATTAAATCTGCCAAGAAGCTCATTGCCGCTCATGCTTTTCCCATTGAGTTCACTGGGTTTCGCCGCCGTTGTCATCCGAGTTGTCGAGGCTCTCAAGCAAATTGCATTTCTCAGGCTTTTCTCTCAGCGTTTGAACTGGAAATCTGAAGGGGATCAGGTTTCCACTTGTGGGGGCCGGGGGAGGGGGTCGGAGAGAGTGTTCTCTCTTCTCGTCCCGCGTGAGACTAGAGCGGACAGACAGTTGGTCCACGCTCTGCTGTCTGTCAGCAAGTGTCAAAAGTCTGACACGTCCAACAAGTCAAAATAAAGCTTTCTCAAAACATTTCAGCAAATTGGACCACGGCGCTTTCCAACTGTGTGTGCGTGCGTGCGTGTGCGTGTGTGTGTGTGTGTGTGTGTGTGTGTGTGTGTGTGTGTGTGTGGAGCGGGTTTGTGCCTCTGAAACCTTCTGTTGATTCCCTCCATGCATTTCTTTAAACACTCTTCTCTTTAATCAGCCTATCGATCAATCAAGTTTATTTGGATAGCACATTTCAGCAGCAAGGCAGTTCAAAGTGCTTCACGTTATAAAAACGCAAAAACAAAAAGTCATAAAAACGTCATACAGTCACCAATTGAGAAACCAGTATCAAACATGGCCCTCTACCCTTCAACAATCTATAATAATTCAGAATAAACCCTCATATATATGCCATGCAAGACATATATTTACTTCTCTGGTTGGAATTGAATGCACTTCTTGTAACTTAGTGCAGTAGAGTTTTTAAAAACACATTTCTTGCTTTCGCTCTCAGCTGTTTCTGAAAAAAACAAAACAGTACGAGACATAGCATGGAGGAAACTGTCCGACCTTTCTGCATCAGTTGTGAAAACAGATGCTTGAGCCAAAACATTTGGTCTATTGTGCTCCAATCCGAGAGCATCTGTGACTTTTAACGAGGTGGATCTCTGTGAACCAGCTACAGGAGGACATGTGGACACCAGAACTGTCTAAGCAAAAGACTGACGGGCTTCACCTGCACATCTGCTTCATGTGCCCACAAGTACTAGCAAGATCAGGGACTTCAGAAAGATGAAAACAGGTTCTAGTGGATCATAAGTACCCAAAACTTATATTTTTTCCCAACTTGTTGTACTGTTGGGGAAAAAAAGGTATTGCTGTACTGAAAGTACCTGATGGACAAAGCAGCAGAGTTTTTGCATACATTGTTGTAGATCAGAGCTTCCTGGGTATTCGAGGCTGAGTAAAATGAACTAGGAAATGCTGATACATGTTTAAATTTGCTGTACGAATCTCGATCCAGCACCTTTTGAAGTGCAGCAGTGAGACAGGACGCCACAGTGAATGCACAGAGGCGGGAGAGTGGCAATGTGGGGGAGCACATGTGAAAACCCCATGCTAGGAGGATGACATTTAAACAGTGTTCACGGTTGATCAAAATTACAGGCTGTGCAGATTTCATGTGATTTATGTAGAATAAAGCAGAAAACTATTAGTGAAGCACTTCTCTTGTCTTCAAGACAGTGAAGAATCCTTGGAACATTATACAAGAAAAGCAAGAGGAACACAAAACAAAATATCAACTGGGCCAGTCTGATACATGAGTATGCTTTGATCAAAACCACTGGTCTCATCGAGTCCTGCAACTTTTAGATGCGTCTCTCGTCCTACACACTTGGACTAAATGGCTACTTTACCTCCTTAACATGTAGCCAGACTCTATTCTGCTAATGAACTAATATTGGAGCCACGTATGCTGAAACAGAGACGCATCTAAAAGTTGCAGACCACCTGTCTAAACCAATCCACAGAATTATGATAAGGAAGGGAGAAGATTATATAAAGTACAAAAGTCAGTATTGATTAGAAATATTAATGAGAGAAACAGAAGGGAAGAAATAATAATGACCAGATTGAGAGTAGGTCATACCTATTTAAATAAAATTTTATATTTAATAGGGAAGAAAAATAATGATAAATGTGAAGGATGTGGTGAGAAAGAAAATGTAGAACACGTATTAATGAACTGTAGAACATATGAATCTGAAAGGGAGAATTTGACAAGAATGGTTGGAAGGACAGGGTCAAAAATTGAATCTTAAAGGAAAATTAGGAAATGAAGGAAAAATAATGGATATTTATAGATTAAGAAAAGCATTGTTCGTTTTTCTTCAAAATACAAGATTAATATATAGAATTTAATAGATGTAAAGAAATGTTGCTGCACACTTGTGTACAGTAGGTGGCGGTATGCACCTTAAAGTTGCTCGCATAATAGAAAAGAAGAAGAAGAACCAATCCACAGTAACCTAGGCTGTTAGTTTAAGGTCGTCTCCTGTTGGAAGAGAAGAGACCAGAGCACGAATGGGAACGACATTTTGAAAACCATATCACTATACTTCCACTTTACTGCAATTCACCTTTTTTTTTCCCCCCTGCGAGTCTATATCATAAAATCCTAAATGAATGCGTCTTGGCTTCTCTTTGCAGAACTGTGTTTTGGTTTTGTGCTTCATCTCGGTAGGTATTGTGAGCTGTACTTTCTCCTGAAACTGTAACTCACTTTGCATCCTCTCTAAATTGTCCCCCCAGTTGCACCAATTAAATTTCCTGTTTCGCAGAGGGACGGCCAAGAACGCGTAAAGCCCCTGATCGATAATCACGGACGGCGCATTCCCTCCACGCGATCATCTTTTGATGCTTTCCGACGTCGCCCGTCAACCGGGGCGGGATCGTAAAGGTTTACTGTTGTGTCTTCGAGTTTCAAAGCGAGAAGCCGCTGACGCACGTCGGTCCCCGAGGTGGCTGAGAAGAGCGATCGTTTTATCTCTGTGTCAGGTAACCACAACAGTGGGGGATGTGTGAGTGTTTACATCACGATAATAGAGCCAGGCCTCACCGCACTGCCTAACCTCCTCCTTCGTCGTGACGTTGTTTTTTTTTTGTGTGTGTGTGTGTGCCGTTGCCAGCAAAACTGTTCCACGTCTCCTCCACCAGCTTCCCCTCTCCTCCCGTCACGTGAAGCGTGACCTTCAGATACTGATTACAGGCCCACTTTGAGTGATTTTCTTTTGTTTTTTTTTTTCCTTTTCGTCTGTGGAAACAACAAAAAAAACACACAAAAAAATACAAGGTTGATATGAGGGAGGAAAAGGAAACCATGAAAGCAGCTGGAGTAGAAGAGAGCTTTCGAAATGTTTTATTTTTTTTCTAAGCAGAGAGCCAGTGAGTTGGGAAGGAAAAGGGAGGAGGGAAGAAAAAGAGGAGCTGGGAAGAAGGGTGGAACACACAGAAATCTGAACCGCTGCCAAACTATTGTAAGAGTAACTGCTCTGCCTGCAGCTGTCTTGGAAGTCTTTCTGAATCCACTCGTTTCCCCCTGCACATCTGTCCTCATCCCTCTTCTTTGTCTTCTCTTGATGAGGATCTGATCACCAAAACAGACAGGCCTTGTTTGAGCCGAAAGGAAATCTTGCCACACACTAATAACATGAAGGTGCACTGAGTGATGTGTGTTTAGGGGAAATTTGAAAGGATTTTTTTATTCTGCTGAAAGAAGCAAAATGGATTCACCTCCCAACCTGATGCTCGTGGGGAGAGATGGATTAGAAAGGAGGGCACTTTAAATGGAAAATGGCGGCGTGCCAAGTGGCAAAGTGGCCTTTCAGCTCTCTGCTTGTTTAATACAGACTCCTCCATTTACCGGTGTTGTTTCAGGTGAGCTCTAGTGCAGGAGTATTCGCGCTTTACCAATATAAACTTCAAAGAGTTTGTTGGGATTTTTGCACGATAAGAAGAGTTGATTTGATCGTAGCTCAGAGAGGAGGTGGAAGAAATCGAACTTTTCACAGATTATCCGTCCGACGTTGCGCTGTCGCGACACCGTGAGTTTTACAGATATGTAAAAAAACACATTCTTCATAAAAGTTACAAAAAGCTTTAAGGACGTAGCAGAGAGATCCTCCCTAACTCTGGAGGAGCTGCAGAGATCCAAAGCTCACTTGGGAGAATCTGTCAACAGCAGCTTATAACTTATGTATCCCATGTTTTTCTGCTTTTAATGATGAAGGAAAGAAAGTACTAAAAGAACTCCAAAATAGAATCCTGTTTACAGTTTGCATGTCGAAAATCGTCGACTTATAGACGCAGAATCCATTTGATTTTCAAGCCGAAACGACGCACCGCTTTGCGCCGATCCATTATACGAAATACAATTTTATACGATGAAAGTTTGTGGTTTTTGACGTGGAAAAAAAAAAAACGGGGATAACACACTCGAAGGTACGCCTGTCGCACATCTCCTTACAAATGGGCTGCGTGTGTCTCATAAGTCAAACTCCCGTCGTCCCCTTTTTGCATTCAGAGCGTCACGCTGTTTGCTCTTATCTGTGCGTCTGGGCAGCAGGAGGAAGGGCGAGCAGCTGACCGGTTGTAGTTGAGCTCTCTGTTCGCTCACCGCTCCTGGGCTGCAAATAACGTTTGCCTTTAAGTGCTGACTAAGGAGACAGACTGTGTGTTTTTAAATTATGCCTGACATAATTAAAGAAAAGAAAGGAAAGCACAAACGACCTGTCAGCTCATGGCTGCACACATCTATGCTCTTCTGTCTCAGAGTGGACAGATGTCTCTGTGAGTCTGCTCACGTCCCTACTGTCCAGACCTGCCGGCAACATGCATCCGAGTTCATTTTACTGCAAGTGTTTTACCAGGAATGAGTTTAGTGAACAGGTAACTAATGCACAGCGCCTTGCTGAAGTATTACGTCTTATCTCAACACTGCCACAAATTGTAAGGTATTTTATTGAGATTTTATGAGACGTGCCATCATAAATTCATGGGTAATTGAGAAGTAGAAGGAAAATGTTACAACTTTGTTTTCTTTTTATTTGCAGTTTTGCACAAACCATGTCAGTGAAGAAGATGTCCTGGTCAGATAAGGTCAACATTGAACTTTCTTCCCTGCATGCAAAATTCTACGTCTGAACTCTGAATGTGCTATCGCACAGTTAAAAGTCTGGTGGTGGCAGCATCATGCTGATGGGATGATTTTCTTCAGCAGGGACCAGAGGCGGGTAAAGTAGCACTACTTAAACATATTTTTACTCAAGTAAAAGTAAGGGGAAAAAAAAAAAAGAAGAATTTGTTATAAAGGCAACTTAAGTACCAAAAATCTGTCATTTAATATTTCAAATGTCCATCATCACACAGAGGAACATATAAAGCTATGTGGAAATTTTGGTATTTTAAAGACCAAAATGAAATATTTCAAATATAATTCATATTATGATGAATAATATAAATATAAATAGTTTTCCAAATCAGTTTCTTTCAATACAAAACTTATGAAACTTTAACAGAAACTGCAAGTCTGATTTATTTATTTATTTATTTATTTATTTATTTATTTATTGGTTAAAACAAGTTTTTTCATGATTTGGTGAAGTTACTCTGAGTGGGTGGGGTATCCAGACACTTTAATAAAATTACTCACGTAGAAGTAAAAATTACAACTAATTATTTTTTTTCAAAAAGGTTACTGAAGTAAATGTGAGTAAATTTATCTAGTTACTACCCAGTTCTGACAGCGACTTGTAATATGAAAAGTTCTGAATTTGTTTTGAGTGTATATGAAAACACTAAAAACAAATGAAAAATCAGGCTTCTGATTGGCTGCTAAGACAGGAAACAGCATGGACCCCGCCAAAATAAAACATCAGATTAAACGATTCTGTTCCAGCTACAAATATAAATAGTCGGACCCTCAGAGCGCAAAGTGGATAAAAAAATTATCTTTAAATTATATTTTTTTAAAGTATATAAAGATTAATTACATTTAATACAGTCTTGTGATTTTTATAGCCAAGTGTAAGCCTTTTACAGAGTGTGGTGCTACTGAACGCTGCTCACTGTAGTACAGTGTCAGTATTGTTCCGAAAGAGTTCCCCGCAGAGCAGTAACCAGAGTAGATGCACTAAAAACAAAGACCTTTATTTAGAGGAGGCTTGTTAAAATCCTGGAGCATTGTTTGCCCGGCCTAGCCTCTTAAGTGGCATCTAGCGCATGTTGTGATATTGCACTCAGTTGAGATGAGAAAAATAGTCAAAATTCCCCTCCATCATCTGTAGCCCTTTGTGGCTGATTGTCTGTGTCCTGACATGAGAAAGGCCGGCTGGGCGCGGGCCAGCTGGAGCCGCCCTCAGCTCCTCTGAGAGCCAGAGTTACAAAGGCTCACTGTGTCCGAGTGGCACACTGAAACTGCACCCTGGCAGCAGCTCCAGGCAGCACTTTAGTAGTGATTTTTTTATTTTTATTTTTTCCATCCACTGTCTTTAAACCCGATCCGGTCATTCTGGTTTTTATTTTCCTGCCTTTGTTCCTGTTTGCGTTTATGATGTCCAGGTTTCTTTTTCCATTTTCTGTTTCTCTTTCTTTCTGTGCCCGCTCCTCACCTCTGGCAGCACCTAGCGCATTATTGAGCAGACTGTCTATTTCACAACAGCTCGTCTTTTCACACAATGTCCTGTCGGCAACATGTTTTTCCATATAAACAAGACTTTCCGGCTCTGTTTACACATGTGCTTGCAGTGAAAACCCCCAGACAACAGGGTTACGTTGTCTTCATGTGAGACCGGGATTAGGTGCACTCAGGTGGAAGCGAGGCACTAATCCGCTGTAAGAAGCCTAACAGCGTGGATCCAGATGACAACTGAGAGAACGGCAAGAGTTAGGCGGTGGGGAAGTCCCTTCCTAACCCCATCCATCCTGCCGTCTTGCCATTACATCAAGCTGGTTTTAAATCTCTTCTAAAACCGGTTACTGAGCCACGTAATGCTGTTTCGGTTTGACTCTCGTCTGTCCAAGTTAACAAAGCAGGAAGGAAAATCTCACTTCTTTTGCTAAGAAAACAAGCCTGACCTCAGCAGGTTATCTGTGACATTTAACTGGATTTGTAAGATTTGTGATATTTCAAGTAATCCCTCCATGCAGGCTATGGAAATATGTCGGGCTGAACTTTGGAGTTAATCGCTCCGTTTCCTCTGGTGACAACAGTGCCAGTGTTTTTGCACAAAAAAAAAAGTGATTTTCAAAAACCCGCAGGGTCTTGCAAACGTATCAGAACTCGGTAAACGTTGACACGTTGCTTCATGTTACAAACACAAACTTCAATGTATTTTATTGAAATGGCATAATAATGAAGTGGGAGGTTTACAAACAAAAACCAAAACAAATCTGGAAATCATTTGTATTCATTTCCCCTGAGTCATATTTGGGGAAAAAAACACACCTTTGACTTCAATTACAGCCACAAATCTTCTGTGGCTTTGTACATCTCAGAACTAAAATAGATATCGAGTCTTATTGGCAAAAATAGCTCGGGGTCAGTCAGACTTGAATTGCCAGAAACTATCTGATTCTCACATGAAACAGACTGAAACAGGTTTGTAGAGTTATTACACAGTGGTGTAACGACACCAAGTCTGATGTATCGTCATGTTTATAGTGTTGTACATTATTTCTACAAGAAGCGCTACTCAAATATCCAATTGCAAAGACCTGATAATAAAATGTCTTGCTATGCTATGCATGTGTTCTGTCTGCACTGATGAAGATCTAATCAGCTCTGGATGCTCAATGCCTGAAGCTGCTTGAGCTGATTGATTACTTTTCATCTAAATTTTGTGATTACTATAGGACTCGTGCAAAGAATTGAACTTTAAATCCCTCATGGAGTGATGATTAAGTGTAGAAAAATTGAGCACTTTGAAATGTACAGCCTTCGGCCCAAATCACACACACACACTATCCACAAGGTTGGTGTCTCAATCAAGCTTCATTTCTTCACATCTTCACTTTCTTGATTTGTGCTGTAGACCGACAGGCAGGGAAAGTCACAAAAGCAAAGTGACAGCAGTGTAAGAGCTCAGTTTTGTTAAAAAGAAATGTGATGTTCAGCTGCAGCGCTCGATGGATTGTGGTCCCCACCCTTTGGAGGACGGGAAAGGCCAGATTCTGGGCAGTGACCCCACAAAGGTTTAAACAAGGCTAGAGGACACAAGCTTTCGCTCTGTGCAGCTCGATGTTTGGTATGTGCCTGTTAAGTGACTGAGTTGACCCCAGAATCGTGGCCGCTGGGTCAGTCAGAGGTGTGAAGCCACTGACCCAACGTCTAACCTGGTGTTTCAGGTTTTTCTCTTCCCAGCAGTCAAATCCAAGCACACACACACAAAAAAAGGAATCAAAGTCACACAGAGTGTTCCCTCTTTGCCATTTCCATCCTCTAAGATCCTCAAGCCTACCTGTGTAAATAAACACTCGAGTCACCTTTCCTCCTCAACGTCTACTATTTAAGATAAACACGAGGAGGTTGGAGGTGGGGGTGGGTTAATGAGGCCAAGTTTAGGGAAGAGGAGGAGGGAGTGATGGGGAGCTGGAAAGTGGGGTGGAAGGTAGGGGAGACCCCGGGGAGCTCATTATACTCGGTCGGAGAAGACGTTAACTTACCAGCACAGATTCAGGCCCACACCTCCGAATGTTTTTAACGCACACACAGAGACTTGTTACTCTCCGGGTTGTAGCGTACGCTGGTGTAAAAATCTTTTAAAGCGTGCTTATTGAAAGCGGTAGCCAAGACAGCCAACTGGTTTCTGGAGGGTTGAAGCGCCATGAACTAAAATTTCACGTAAAAACACACACACACACACACACACACACAAAGGTGACATTTGTTAAAGAACTATTCCACAAAACCTTGAAGTTAGTAGATTTTCCTGCATTGGGGGTAATTTTATTTATTTATTTTTACTTTTTCTTTTAATAAAGAAACAATTGTTTTCAATATAGGCACATGTATTTTATTATTGGCCCGTAAAATATATTTCTTGTTGTTTTTTCCTTCCCTAGCCTTTGTCAGTGTTATTCTGGCCCTGTTTATTTACAAGTCCTTGTTTTATGATCATCGCTTTAATTGATAGTTAACTATGGCTCTGCTCCCCCGCTGTTAGATGAACATAAACAAGCACTAAAGCAAAACATATGTGACTCCCTCCACCCCATGTGTACGTGGACGCAACCCGGGGGTGTGAGAGCCAGGAAAGCCAGACTGGTTTCATTATGCTCCAAACTAGCTCATTATGGTTTGGGAAAAATCATCCAAACCCCGAGCTGTTTCCATGGCAATGCCATCTCAGCTCTTCCTCTCCTCTTCTCTCCTTCCTATGGCTTCAGCGCTCGTTGTAGTTTTTTTGATTTTTTTTTGTTTGTCTCGTCCTCGTCTTCTCGCCTAACAATCTGAGTGAAAACTACACACACGCATGCATGCACAGGAAAATGGCACTCTCTTCTCCCAGAGATAAAGTTTCACAGCTACCCTCCCTCTGCCCTTTTACTCTGGCTGCCTCCTGCTTAAAGACAAATAAACCAGTGGAAAAGAAAACAGCAGGGTTTTTTTGTCTCCGTCCTTTTCCTTGCTGCTTTATTTGTGTCCATTTTTCTTGTTGCTAGAGAGTTTATGCTCCCTTGCTTCCACTTGCTGTTATTTCTTTTTTTTTTTGTTAGTTTTTTTTTTGGGGGGCGGGGGGCTGCAGACCGGGATTGTGTGTGAGACAAAGCAAGAAAGTGTCACAATGAAACTTTACTCTTTTCATCTCAAGTTACATTGTAAAATTATCTTTTTTGTTTCTTGACTTAAATCAAAAACTGAACTTTTTTTTATTTTTTAACTTTTCTGATAAGTTAACAACAACAACAAAAACTTATTCCAGTTCAATTTGTTTGAGTAGTTCATCCGTGAGTGCCTTGTGGTTGACCTTGGTCTCTGGGGATCAGGGAAGTTCTGTCCGATGAAGACCGACCCCTCTAAAAGGTCGTCCAGGGTGAAAGATCAAAGGTGGTGTCATGTAAACTCACTGGCAGCTAAGGTGGGAGGCATGGTTTTTCTCTCTTCCATAATGTGGCTTTTAGGATGTGGGATGTCCTGGACACAGTGAGCGTCCTGCGTAGGGGGGCTGTGGGGGTAAACTCAGGTTTAAAGCGAAAGTGAGGATTTCTGCTCCAACGCATCAAAAGGAATCAGTGGAGGTAGTTCAGACATCTGATCAGGTTGCTTCGTGAGTGCCACTCTTTGTGTTTTCCAGGCTCCCCGAAAAGGAGGAGCCCCTTTGGGGGAAGAACGTTTGGCTTTAGGTACGATACAAAGTTCATCTTCGTACAACCAAGCTTTAATAATAAGTAGAACCACGTCTATCCAGGGACTTTTACTGAAAAGCTTAAATCAGCTATTATTTAACTTATTAAACTTATTGAATCCTGTTCTTACAACTGGGAATACATATGTTCATCTGAGCCCAAAAAGAATTTGAAAACTACATGCCTTGCTTTTAGTAACGCAAAAGTGCAAAATAATTTTAAACGTTTGGATCTACAATGAACAACTTTCTACTACCAAAAAATAAATAAATCAGGCTGCTTTTTTTTAACTTTATTTTCTTGAGTACTTTTGTCTCTACAATTTTTCCCACGTGACAAGACGTTTGGACACCCCTGGTCTAAACTAATCATGCTCCCATGTTTGAGAACACAATGAAGTAGTTCAGAGCTGTGCGGTTTCTTCTCATTCCTGGACGTCGTTTCATGTTTTCTCTTTGTTACCTTCGCTCCAGTCGCGCGCGCACTGCATGCGCGTGCACACATGGGACTCGCACTTTATCATGTGAGCGACCATTTGCGTTGTCACCTTGATGAAGCTCTTGGCGCCTCTCTGGGGGCCGTTTTAAAGCCCAGACATCCTTAGCCATTACTCAGGTGAAACGCCACCGGCTGGTGATCAATGTGTCTCTAATAGCGGGCACGAGAAGGAGCAAAAAGCTAGAGAAAGGCAATGAAATTGATAGAGAGAGATAAAGAGAAGCACCGAGAGTGACTGCACTTTTACCATCTCGTTTATCACCTTGTTCTTTGGGAGCACTAACCCGCTGCTCTAATAGCCTGTCTGGAGAGAGTATTTACAAGGTGCCATCAAAACAGCTGCATTTATCTGGGCACTTGAATTACACACTTTTATCATTACGCCCGCGTGCGTGTGTGAGACAGTGTGTGTGCGTGTCTACTGAAAGGCCGGTTGACCCTTGCTTTAGCCGGAGAGGGAAGCGTAAAAAGGTGAGGCTCAACTGCGAGGCGGATAATGTTCCTTAAAGTTCAGCCAGATCATGAGGTCATCACTCACGTCTCTGTTTGCCTGCCTGACCTTCAGTCTGCTCATCTGTCTCACCGCCTATCAGTAAGACAATCTCCGCCGTAATGCTTTTGATGTGCGGCGGCTTTCAGAACGCAAACGCTGCATAAAGACGACGAAGGAAGAAAAGTAAACAAAGAAAAAAAAAGTGGATGTGCAGTTTTTTTTTGTTTATGCATGGGAAAAGGGAAGCTGAAGAAGCAAAAAAAAAAAAACTTTGATAAGAAGATGGGGGAGGGGGCTGATTTTGTGCGAGTGTGTGGGAGACGGGGGAGAGCGGAGAGTGCCAGGCGATGCTGGAGGGAGGCTGGGCGTCTGGAAAGCATCAAGCTGTAGCCCAATGTGTGTGTGCGCATGCGTGTGTATGTGAGCGTGTGTTTCTGTGTGCACTGCACAGCTCCTCTGGTCTCTGGCTTGTTAACCTGGGGGTCACGGGCAGCTTCAGGTGATGAAGTCAATGCCTGGCACACAAGATGGGAATAAAGACCTCTCCCATGGTGAGCACATGTTCATGAATAAACACACATATTTAGAGGCTTATATGCTGTGGCCTCTCTGCACCACAACTCTTTTAAGGGAGTAGTTTGACATTTAAGGGATTATGCTTATTCAGTATTTCCCCCCGAAAGGTAGGTAACGTAATAAATTCAGTTCTTATGTCAGAAGGATTAAAGTTATACCACACTGCTTTGTAAAAAGCATTCAAAACTGGAACTTCACTGCAAAAACACAAAATCCTACCAAGTATTTTAGGTATAGTTTCTAGTGCAAATATCTTAGTTTTGTCTTATTGCAAGTGCACTAACTTACAAGTAACTTTTCAACAAGAAATAGCTTGTTTTAAGTCAGTAATTCCTTAATATTGATGAATATTAGTTTCAAGTGAAATAATCTGCCATCGCTAATATAACTATTATATTATAGAACTAATACTTATCAATATTAAGGAATTATTTACATAATACAAGCTTCCATGTTTTGCTGAAAAATTACTACTTGTAATTTAGTTTTGTCTTATTTGAAGTGTCTGAAGACATTTTCACTAGAAACTAGACCTAAAATACTTGGTAACATTTTGTGTTTTTGCAGTTTCCCAGATTTTTCTGCAATCACAAACTTTAATCTATCTTGATAAAAATTTGATGTGACAAATCAATACAAGTAGTGAAGAAATGCTCTACAAGTGAAAAAAATCTGCTGGGAGGCGCGGTCCATCCTTATAATCAGCTCCCTTTGCTTTAGCACCTATTGACTTCAAAACTCATTTATTTCTTAAGGAGATTAATTTGATTTCAGTATAAATCCAGTTGAGAATAAGCATCGTCATTCGACCAAGGAGGAGGAAGAGTGTTAATCAGAGAGGAAGCCAAGTGGTCCATGGTCAGTGTGGTGGAGCACAGACCTTTCAGCAGGACAACAGTGTTTTATTTACACATTCATTCGTCTAATGCAATCAGAACATTGAAACTGCTTAATTCAATATGTTATAGATATTTTGCACTGATGGATTTTTCCAACATGGATGACTTTTAATCACTGGTTAGACCCAATCATCGCAGCAATGATCAACATTATGAAATGCCTTCATTAAGCAATTACTAAACACATTGAACATTTCTGAGAAGGTGCTGTGGGCAGCACATCCACATCACCACCATATTTAGATAACCACATTTTTCTGGCAAAGTCAAAACTTTAAAATATACATTTAAGAGTTTTTATTCATGCTCTCATAACTAGTTTGTAACATTTCGGATCTGACCATTTCTTAAGAACCAATTTGGAGAATTGAGACACCAAAAACCCTCCGCTCTGTATCTGTGTGCATTGTGTAGCCAAAAAAGAAAAAGACCAACAGCTGGTATGGTGTGTGTGTGCGTGTGTTTTGCCTCATGAGGCCTGGATTGGGGTCGGTGTCGAATTACACAGAGTAGTTTGGATGAAGGAAGGTGGAGTGAGCCAAGAAAGTGAAGGGGTGACAGATGAACAGCGTGATGGGAGACGCGGGGCGGTGAAGGGGGGGGTTTTGGTACTGGCTAATTAAGCCAAAGTCTGACATCCAAAGCAGTTCTCATGCTCTGGCACAAGCCATTGTGGTCAGGAATTTGAGAAATGCATTTGATCAGTGCGGTGTGTCTGTTATTTTGGATGACTCCTGGGGACAATGCAGCCACCGGAGAAGGGAGAAGAGAGGCATCGACTTTGTGAACATGTAAATCCTTATTTCAGTTCATCAGTGGATGAAACTGCTATTGAGCTCATTTGCTGAAGAGGGAAAAGGTAAAAACAAAATTCCAGTTCGCAGGAGTAAAAGGGAGTCGAGTATTATTTCACCGGACCCCGAACACCTTGTGACTCCCACCTCACTCATCTTTCCCTTTTGTCCTCACGGTGAATGTGCGTGTGTGTAAGATGAGTGTTCACCTTTGGACTAAAGGAGTTAATATGATCCCCAGCTCTGCAGTTTTGACAGCTGAATAACCCAAAGAAGAAACGGACACCCCAATCCTGGCTTCGGTGTCCTGTGTAGAGATAAAGCCAGCCTGCTGGGAGGCGTTGGGATTCTTCATGAGCGTGCAGCACTGCGCAAAAATACCATGAAGTTTTACACGTTTCATAACATTTCCACCTTGTACTTCGATATACTTTATTGGATTATTACATGATAAACCAGCCAGAAATAATCTAAATCAAATCCAATGCAACTAATTGCCTTAAAAAGTCATTTAACAGAGTTCATATGCGTCAGCTAATCATGCCGAAGTTGTTTAGTAGATGACAAAAATTTTTAGGCCTTCATGTAAACATTTTACAGCATTCTCCATAAGAAAAAAAAAATGTGTGAAAGCCTTAAAACCAAATTTTCTTCTAGAGAATAATGTCTAAGTGATAATGTCCGGAGTATGCTTCTTCTTAGCCCCGGAGGTCAGACTCCTCTAAGGGTTCACAAGATAAACCTGAGAGGTCAGGGGATGATTAATGGAGGGAAGGGAGAAACTAAAAAAATATCACAATTCAAGATGGCGGTATTTCCCCCCCTACTTTCACCAAACTTAAGTTATTCTTTCAGTGTGAATGCAGAGTTTAGAGAGGGTATGTGAGAAATGAGCATTTAAAATGCAACTATATTAGTTTATTTATTGTGGCGCTTTATAAAAAAAAAATCTACTTTTAACTGAAAAGTCAAGGGGCGGTTTGAAGTTTCATCCTTATGTCAGCATTTGAGAGTTCTTCATTCTCGTAGTTGCCAAGCAAAACTCGGGGACGATAACACATACAGAGGCGTTTGTTCCAAAGAGTGTTTATTTGGTTTATTTGACAAAAACAGAACATGATGAGAGAAAGTTGATTGCATCCTATATGTGCAATGAATGAAAGTAGATATCAGCTCTGAAATTAACCTGTTTTTGTCATTCTTAGATGTGGCTTCGAGTGTAAATAGTAATCTCAGTCCATGATACATCTTGTTCTTAGTCGTTTATAACAGGTCGCTTCTTTCACTCCAACAATAGAATGTTTCTATTCCATGTTGGAGGCAATGTGTGCGCTTAGTGCCATCTACTGGCAGAGTACAGCTCTGCAGCGACAGAATAAAAGCTTTATGTTTGAAGGTTGGAGGAGGACATCTAGTGGTCGGTCATAGAACCTCTACGTGTCTACATGCAGAAAGCGTAAAACAGCGATGTATATTTCTTTATTTGGTTTGTATTTCTTTGTCTTCAGATCTGAGTGTAGCGCAGGTACTTTTTCCCAGAAGGCATCTCTTTGGTTGTTACTCCGTTGGGGAAGAGAGCGGTGGCTTCAGAATCGGGAAGTGAAGGAACGACCATGACCTTCTCACCAGGCTAATAAGAAATAAAACAAAGCAAAATATTAATTGTTAAGAAGTAAATACATAAATTAAAAAGAAGGCAATGGTTTGTCACATCACATGATTAAAAAATAAGTAGTGCGTCATGACTGGGACAGTGCTGAGGCTGTGTGCGTTATTTGAACTTCATACCTTCCAGTCGACGGGCGTGGCCACCTTCTTCTGCGCCGTCAGCTGCAGAGAGTCGATGACTCTGAGGATCTCGTCAAAGTTCCTCCCGGTGGTGGCAGGGTAGAGGATGGACAGCTTCAGCTTCTTGTCCGGGCCAATCACAAACACCTTAAAGGAATCCAGATCATATCTGAATTTTGTCTTGAAGAGCAAGACCAAGAAATTATTGCCTCTAAACCAATCAATGCCCTGAGAATATAAACGCTAATGGATAACAGAGTGTTTAAACGTAGAGATGTAGAACACTAGGAAAGAAATGAGGGAGGTAAATAAGGAAAAGAGGAGCTAGGTAGGATAAATGAGGAAAGAATAGGAAGGAAGGACACAAGAAAGGAAGCAAGGAGAGGAGTACTCAAGGAAGGAAAAGGGGGACGGAGGAGAATCTGGATTTGCCTTTCCCCAATGCCATTTTAAAAACTTAACCAGAGCCTCACAAAACACTGAAATCCCATTCCATGATTTCTCCATCTGTGCAGGAGTATAACATGTACAGCTTCATTTCTGTAAAATGTTCTGTTCAAAAACTGAATCATGTTCTCTTTGGACCTGCAGAGGTTGGAGTCTTGAATCAAACAGAAGGAATTACAACATTACCTCCGAAAACAAAACGTGCATCAGAGAACATGCTGGGTCGTTGCTTGTGGTCTGAACAAGTGGATGTTTTCAGATTTGATGCACGGAATTACCATTTTAAAAAAAGAATCTGATGTCAATTTTAAGACCAACTAGATCCAGAGAAAATGGTCAAACTTCAATTTAAGTTTTGATTCGTTATCGATACCAGGCAGAAAGCGGGATTCTTACGCAGCGAGCAGTCAGGGGTAGTCCAGCCTTGTTCCTCTCGTCGGGGTCCAGCATGCCCAGCTGGACCGACAGTTCTCGCTTTTCATCGGCGATGATGGGGAAAGGCAGAGGGCTGCCGGCCTCGTTGGCATACGCCATCACATCCTGTAACGGGGCGTCAGACACATTACGCTTTACACATTACTTATAGCTACAGCTGGAAGAGTTTTCTACAGTGTCACTGTAGCTAGAGGTGCGCTGGTCAGGCTGATATTGGTTCTAGTTTTAAGATGAAAACACATTAAAGAGAAACTAAAAAGTGCAGCAGTTCTTTGACAGAAGTAACAGTTTTCAATCAACTCCAAAAACACCATAAAAAAGGATGCTGGTTATTAACCCATTCAGAGACTTAAAATAGTGGGAGTGGTTAATTTTGATTCTTCACCTGTGCCATTCTTTTTTTAAACAATGGCACAGGTGAAAGTCGCTAATGACATTCCAATGGGTTCAGATAACGGACTTGTATCTGTTCTGGTCTTTTTAGAGCCCAGTGCTGCTTTCAAAACAGCCAAACACAATATTGTTTTAGAAAGACTTGAACGTGCTATAGGGATTCAGGGAACAACCACTAAGCAGGTTTATTTGTCTGACAGATTCCAGTTTGTTGATACAAATCAAGTCTTTTTCACAGTCCATTTGTGGAGTCCCACAGGGTTCAGTGTTTGGAGCAATTCTCTTTACCCTTATCTCCACCTATGCTGATGACACTCAGCTAAATTCATCCATAAATCCGATCAGTTAGGTAGACTACAGGCATGAAGACATAAAAACCTGGATGACTAATTTTTCTGCTTTTAAATTCTGACAAGACACAATCTTTTGAAAAAGAAAATAGCCCTTAATAATCAAGCTCCATCAAACGTCAGCGATCCGATTGGTCCATATGTTCCCAACAGAGCATTTCGCTCTCAGTCTGCAGCTTTTCTGCTGGTCCAGAGAATTTCAAAAAGTAGAATGGGAGGCAAGAACCAGCTCCATGAGGCAGACGGTTACTTTTACAATTACAAAGCCAAAACCAGGTTCAAGTGCTACCGCTGCCAACAACTGAAGAATATCCTTTAATTGACGATACACTTGGCCATGACTGTCGGTGTTTAACCATGCATCTCTTCTAAATAAAGCTATTTGCTGAACTTTTGCTGTGACTGATGTGCTCTCTCTCACCCTATAAGTTTGAAAATTGGTACTACACTTATCTGTTAAAGATGCGTTTCTCTCCTAGATGAAGCCACTAAAGGAGTTACTGCTGCCATTAATTTCTTACTCTTCTGCGACATAGAAAGTGCTCTACAATCAGTGTTTCCGTTTCTTTTTTTAAACGAGTGCGCTCCGTCTTCTCAAACATACGTGATTTTCTGCTGCCGCGACATGCTCATCCCAGAGGAGTGAATGCTGCAAGTCAATGACTCAGCAATCTCAGAAAACTTTTTAACTGATTAGAGAAATAAACTTGAAACATTGACAATTGGAATCTTTTGAAATGCATGCATGTTTGGATTGCATAACTTTTCTTCCCCTCTTTGTAAAGTGGCTTGTGATGACATGTTGTGATTAGGTCCATATAAATAAACTGAATAGACGGGGGAGTGAGGAGAACAAAAATGTACTTTGGGTGCAGATTAGCAAACAAGAAATAAACTGGATGATTCCAACCTTTGCTTGCTGCGCTTCTAGTTGGGACGTGCTTAAGCGCTAATGTTTAACTTTACTGACTGTGAGCCTTCATGTGGATTAAACTAAACATTCCTTAGCTTCTTCCAAAATAAGAAAATTGATTTACCCACCAGAAATAGTAAAATGTGTTTTATTGACTAGTAAACATTCATGAACTAGAGGAGTGTCTCTACGGGTGAAATGATTGGACTTTGACCCATCAATAAAAGTCAATGAGAACAAAACGTCAATAAAATGCTCAAATCCCTGATTCAGTTTGAGGCTTATTATAATAATCCTGCTTCCCCTAGTCATGAGGATTTCAAGCAACAACGCCATTAGAGTGCAAACGACTACCGATCGTCATCGGTAGTCGTTTGCACTCTGGGTCCACTCAGAGTTAGTGTGCACTCTGGGTCCACTCCGAGTTAGTGTGCTTCACCTTGCTCCAGTTCTTGTGATCCTCAACGCTGTCGATGGACAGGGCGATCATCTTCACACCGCGCTTCTTGAACTCATCGGCGAGCTTGGCGGCGCGTGCGAGCTCGGTGGTGCAGACGGGAGTGTAATCCGCCGGGTGGGAAAACAAGATACCCCACCTGCAGGAAAAAAAAACAAACAAATAAAATCCATCATTTCTACCGGACGGATCGATGTCAAGCTTAATTCACACATATGATTTTAAGACCACGTGCTATTAACAATTGAACCTCAGTAAAGCCTGAAAGGTCAGTGCACCTCATTCTAGTCACATGTTTGGGAACCTCAGGCTGAGGGGCACATGCTTTCTGGATTTATTATTCACAAATCCCCTGAAGTGTTGATAAGAGCAACTTAAGTTAAGAAAATGAGAAAGCTATGGCAGACATCAAAAGCAAAACATCACATTGTTTCTTTTGATTTGGAATCCCATGCAGTAAAAGGGGAACAGAAAAACCCCTCGCCCCAGGCGGTATGAGGATCAGCTGATGTCTAGCTGACAAGAATCACACAACCTCCCCCCATGCCCTCTGGAGCAAGTTCCAACAACAAATTATTCAAAATGGGCTTTGTCCTGCGCTTTCCAGGGATTCGAGCTCCCATGTGCACTGAGCAGGAACAATCTTAATCGATGAGAAGCATAACAGGAGGCAAAAAAATCCAGAACGCAGCTTTAACAGATGACTGCCTCTCCCAGTCCAACAACTATTCCCACAGTGAGAAAGAAATGAGTTAGTGTCCAGCGCATGTGTTCATCTGCGTGGCGTCAGCAGGAGGAAAAGAAATCCACAAAATTTGAATTTAAAGGTTGGTGACAACAAGTTTTTCCTGTTTGGCCAAGATTTACCAGTTTTATTAGAAAGAAAACATGTAATAAGATCATGCACCTTTACGCATGAGTAAAAACATACAGTCCCACCAAATTAACACCATCTTTGAACAATCAAGCCTCAAAGTATGTTTTTTATATGAATTTTATAAATTTGTCTGTTTTCGAGGCTTTGTATTAGTTCTGTGGTCAGTGAAACATGTAAAATAAAGATTACAGGTAAATTATTCACGGTATGCATCCTTATACAAGCCTTGCATCCTTATACAAGCCTATCTGTTGCAGCCAGCTGGCATCACTTAACTGTTAAAGTCTTACGGAATCAGATAAACACAATAAAACTACAGTCAGAATGGATCTACTGCAATGTCATAACTTTCTACTCCACACTCCAGAGAGCAGGCTTTCACAACATGTTACACTGTTACTCAAAGATGCAAAAAATTGAGAAGTTATGGTTAGAGGTAGAGCTCTTCCGAGCGTGCGCACTTACGAGTCGCCCAGAAAATCGTGAAATTTGATCCTTCCGGAGGTCGTGTCCGCCTCAAAGTTTGGAAACGCTTCTCCCAGCAGAATCCCAGGCATGGTTGGCTCTAAGCTGAAGCTCACACGCTTAAGTAAAAGGCTGACAGACCTGGAAGGGAGCAGCAGGCACTGCGATAGCGGATGGGGAGCGTGAATGTACCCGGCAAAGGGGGCGTGGTTAAAATAACGCGCTGTAGACCGCTGACCAATTAGAAAAGAGGCGTTAAATTCGTCATTATTTTTCTTCTTTTCATCCTTAACCAGTACCTGAATGGATAATATAAACTATATAAATACAAAAAGTAAGAGAAAGAAGCAGTTTATGTATAAAATTTCAGAATTTTATTTAGTTATAAATGTGCAGAGAAAAAGACATTGACACTCACAATGGTGAAGAAATATTTCAAATTAGTTCAAAGTGAGTTTTATGTGAAGGCATTTTTAGTGATAGTTTTAGTGATAGCAAAGAAAAACGCTGTAATTTTCCAGTAAGTTGGCAGAGCCCTTGTTTTAGCTGATTTGAACTACATAAATCTCAAACTTAAAATGTTTATATCCACAGGATACACTGTTATCATGAAGTTTTATTGCCTTAGAGATTAATGTAACATACATAACGTAACTACAACCAGTGCAGTTATTTTGGGATATTAACAAGTACTGAGTAATGGAGTGCCTTTAATCAAACATCGTCAACTTTTACACATTTTCTATAACGACAAAATTTGTGCGTAGTAGTGTGTTTTGTTTTTGTGTGTGTGTGTGTGTTTTTTTTTGTGACAGACCAAAGCAAAGTAGTGACTAACAGTGGAGTGAAATGCAACAGGGTTTTGAAAAATATTTTCAAATCAAAAACTGAAAAGTGTGGCATGCATTGTATACAGCCCTCTCTATTGAATTTCCCTGTAAGTAAAGTCTAGTACACAAAATTGCTTTCAGAAGCCACCTGTGTGTTATATAATCTCACAGTGTGGGCAAGGAGATCATTAATCAGACTACTTATTTTTGCACTGCACAAATGCTGACTTTGAGGAAATGAAAAAAAAAACCATTGTTAAAAAAAAATCGCAAGTCCTATTTACAGTTTGCCACAAACCACAAAAATGTATGTGCAGTAAACTTGTAAAAGAAGGTGTTCTGGCCAGACGAGAGCAAAACTTAATTTTTTGGCCAAAATCAAAAACTCCTGACGGAAAATAAACAGCAAATCATCCCAAATACCACAATATCAAGCTGTGAGGGACAGAGGAAGTTGGTCATTGTTGATGGTTTGGATGTTCACTGTGGTTTCAAAGCTTTGTTCCGTTCTATATCAATTACTTTGCAACATAGAAAACACCGAAAGATGTCCCTGTTTCAAAAAGAATACAGATGTACTATGACTTAAGAATTAAAACATGGGGCTCACTGGGATTTACAGATATATAATTATATATAAAAAAATATATATATAATTATATATATTATAAATAATATATATATTATATAATATATAACCCTGCTTTAACAAAGTGTTGCTTTGTTACACTCTGGAGTGCAACAAAGCAACACTTTGTATTTTTATTAGTGCAGACCGCGTGATGAAGTGTTTTTTGTGTTTACTGCTGAGCTGTTTTCTAGGAACACATAATCCATTTAGCCAGTTAAAACACTCATTTGTTCTGTTTCATCTGTTTGGTTGGTGGGTGAAGCATTATTTGAAGATAGCAGGAAAACATGCAACAAAACCTATCAGACTGCACATACTCTGCTCAGCCTGTGCTCAGACTGTATGAATTGTTTCTTGTTTGTAACTTATTTGGTTTGATGGAATAAACCTGTCACAAATGGGTATTAGGAAAGTGAGAACAACCAGAACAATGCGACAAACACAGAAGAAAGACTCAATTTCCCAGGGTGCTCTGCGTAAAGAGCAACAAATATGGCGGTTCGCTTCAAGGTACCCGGACGTGACAGGAATTATCAACAGATGAGCTAAAGGAGCGAACACCTTCGCAAAGCGGCTGACATTTTTCATTTATCGTTTTCGTATCATTTTTTTCTTGAGTGGACGGCTTACTAAAGCATAAAACAGGAAATGCCTTCTCCAAAGGCTAAAAACGCCGGTCGCAGGGATGGCAGCCCGGTGCTCGGCAGTAACTTCGACTTCGTGTCGCTGACCAAGCCACTGAACCGTTCCTCCCCGCCGCACCTCCTCCAGCGACAGGGCTCCGACCCGACCACCGCTCGCCTCCGGGCCTCGGAGAGCCCCTCGCGCCGCCGAGGCTCCGGCTCCTCCACGGGCTCGGCGAGCGGTCAGGGGCCACCCGAGGAGGACGGCATACGGCTCAACCCGTCCCTCATCGGCATTTCGCTCAGCTCCCTGCTCGCCATCGACCTTTGGCTCTCCAAGCGGCTCAGCGTGTGCGCCTGCGAGGACTCGTCGTGGGGCAGCGCGCGCCCCTTGATGAAGCTGATCGAGGTATCCGGACACGGCATCCCGTGGCTGGCAGGCGCTGCTTACTCCATGTACAAGAGCGACAGTGCTGCAGGACAGGAAGTCATGCTCAACCTGCTCATGGGTAAATGCGCTCCGTCATGCGTTCATTATTGTAAACAACACAATAACTGGATTCGGTGCTAATTCACATATCTGCATAATAACCCCTGCTTTGCTCTGCATCCTCCCGCCTCCACATCTTGCATAAGCCTCGCCATAAGTGAGTGATGCTGCCTGTCATGATCATAATGTTTTCCTTTATATGTGGAAGCACCACCTGTCATTGTCACCGCTGACACACAGGATTCTGAAATATTTAATGGAGAACAACAGGGTAATACAAAACAACCAAAGGTTTCTCTGATCCAACCCCACCCCCACCCCGAAATTTGCCACTTTTTAATTTTATATATATTTTTTATTAATTCAGATCTTGAGTTGGGATGCTTTTCACCTTTGTGAAGCACTTAAATAAGGGGGAAACAAGCTAGTGCTTCAAATAAGCGAAAATCCAACATGTACACAGGAAGCAATTGGGTTTAAATGAGATTCTGATAAAGGGAAGCATAACATTTCTAAACCGGATAGGTCCTGATGAAACTAAAAAATAAAACCACAAATATTGGAAAGAATGGAAAAAGTGAAAAGCAAGTAAACTCTACATTTATTGGCTGGTGTTAAAATGAATTAGCAGAAATTTCATCTAGTTCATTCATAGTGTTTTAAATCAAGATAGTTAAAATAAATGTACTCGTACTCTCTTGTAAATACTGATGTTGTCCATACTCATCCTCCTAAATGTTCTTGCAACTTTACTTTGATTAGACCAGGAGCAATAAAAAACAATGTCTAATTCCTTGTTTGTACCCACAAACTTGGAAAATAGAGTTGATTCTGATAGCTAGAAGACAAGAGGCACGTAATACGAATAAGTATGTGTTGTTACCACGGCCAGTAATGATTTTAAAAGTCATTCAAAGCAAAATAAAATCATCTCTTAAGCACACAGGAAGTGTATTTTACCGAGGAGGTAATCGGCTGAATTTTCACAATTTCCTCCTGGTAACAAAAAAGTCTTTTAGGTAAGATTTGAATTAAATATAGCACCAATTAAAAGAAAAAAGAAAGTTTAGGATTAGTGACTGACAGATTAATTTTATTTTTACTGAAAAGTTCTCGCCAAATTCTAAAACTTTTATTTTGTCCATAGCTTTTAAAGTTTGTAGAAAATATAGATCACATTAGACTTTAAAAAGAGAAAAATCAAATAATTTAGAACAAATGAAGCCAAGCATTTGAATGCGTAGCTTATGATGTGATGAGAAATGCTTGCTTTCATTAGCATTTTCCTAAAATCTATTCTTCTGGGTGGTTTCCCAGCAGATTTTTGGCAGAGTCGCCGCGGCGTTGCATGAATTTTTTAGCACTCTGTTGCTGGCGGACATAAATCCTCCCAAACAGCAGGCGTATCTTAAAAGCTCCTCTAATCAGAGCTGATGGTTTTATTCCCTTTTACTTACTGGGAACATTTCTGCAGCATCATGGTCTAACATTAAAATGTGCTGCCGCCACATTATCTGATTTTCATTGAACAATATCTACAGTCTGCGTTCGTTAACATGAGAAGTAGACATCGGCTCGGTTCACACTGAAGACTTTTACCCAGCAGGCTAGGATGTGGTTGTTGGTGTCGGGTTATTTCAGGGGTTTACGCTTTGTTGTCATCGAGAGTTTTGATCTGACCCCGTTTTGTTTCCTGTCATTTCTAAATGGCTGTTGTTTCAAATACTCATTTGTCAGCTTCAACTTCTACTTGCAGAGTAGAAAATCTAAAGTTCTGGAGCACAGAAACATCCCGTTTGTTGGTCCGAAATGATGCACGGTTTGTTCAAAACTCCCTCGTGGGAGAGGACTCCAGAAGTATGCAACGGTGAAAAGGCAAACTGACCTTTGAGAAACCTGTTAATGTTAGTGAGATTAACTTTAAAAATGCATCGGTCTCTCACACTGTGTGGACTTATTAGGACACTTGGAGTGAAGTCATTGGGCAATGTTATTAGTAGCACATGTAATTTTAGTTTTAGGTCAAGTCTGTATTGGAAAACTTGATTCCAGGAGGACTGAGGAGGAGGCGCTCTGAGGTTTAATCATGTCACATGTTTCTGATGAGGTAATGCAGACTCTTCTGAGGGTCATTTACTGAGTCTGGAAACTTGATTAAGATGAATAAACTTGGAGTGAAAATTTCTCGTCAGATTTGAGCAAATGTCAGTTCTGAGACTCATGCACTTTCTTCACATAGCCACCAGATGGCGACAAGACAATGATGTCTGAAGGACTAAAGTTTGATAGGTTTCACTAATCTTATGTTCAATCTGCATGTAGAGTAGTGCTGAAACAATTAATCAACTAATTTAGTAAATTATTAATCATTAACTTGAGTGTACAGACCAAAAAAATGGCCACTTGGTGAAAAAAACAACATATTCAGGGCAGTAATTAAGCCAAAACTGTACAAAAAAATCTATATGTTTTGCCTTTATGATAAAAACACCTTTGTCTTTGTAAATAAGTTCTACACAGAACTCTGTAAGTTTTAGCTTCACCCGGTTTAGATTTACTAAAGGAATGCTGTGGAGTTTAGGTAATATAAAATGCTTATTTTCTTATTTCAAAAAGCAATTGAAGTATTTGATTCTTTGCATCTTTTAATGTATTTCTAACACTATAAAAAAATCTGTAGACTGTGCTGTTTTTTTTTTATCGTCAGAATAATTGTTAAATCAAAATAATTGTTAGTAACTTAGAGGTAATCTTTGTGCTGCAGTGTTGTGATGTTTCTCCGTGTCTTCTTCTTCTTCTCTCCCACAGGCCTTCTGCTGGACCTCATCCTGGTCGGCGCGGTCAAAGCGGTGGTGCGTCGGCGTCGGCCGGCTCACAACCAAATGGACATGTTTGCCACCTTCTCCGTGGACCGCTACTCCTTCCCCTCCGGCCACGCCACCCGAGCCGCCATGTGCGGCCGCTTCCTGCTGGCCCACCTGGTGCTGGCTGCGCCGCTCAGGGTCCTGGTCTTGCTGTGGGTGGGCCTGGTGGGGTTCAGCCGGGTGCTGCTGGGCAGGCACCATGTTACCGATGTGCTGTTTGGGTTTTGGATGGGGTACTGCCAGTACAAACTGGTGGAGATACTGTGGCTCTCCCCTCAAACTCTACAGGGGCTGCTAGGGCTTTTAGCTTAAATTTAGAGACTGAGACAAAGAGGGGGCGGTGTGAAATGGTTTTGCTTTAAGGGCCTCTGCACATTTTTTATTTTCATTTCTCTGCTGTAAAATTGTTTTTATTGGGGTAGACTCAGGAGAAGAGTTCCCCAAAGTCCTGCTTTCTGCTACTTAACAGACATTCAGTCTGGTTCTTATCTTTTATTTGAGTTTGCAGATAGAAAGCATCTACTAAACATCAACTTTCAACCTACCTGTTCATCAGGATACACACGGTGACTAAATACATTTCTAGGACCAAGTTGTGCTTATGTTTTTGTTTTTTTTAAATCACATGATCAGGATAGCATTTGTTATTTTCCATTAGTTAATGCAGAGGCAAGCGAATATAAGAAGTAGTTTTGAGTTCTGATCCATAAGATGCAGTAAAAAAAAATAAAACTAATGCATGTTTAGATGTTTTTCTACTACTGTGGATGGGTCACTGTTGTTAAAGTAAGATTAGTAAAGTTGTTTCAAACATGTGGGTTGGGTGGACTGTGTGATACATTCAGCCCATCACACTCAGAGTAAACCCAATTAGCTTCTTATAATCAATATTGTCATCATGTTTACACTTTTTCTGACTGATAATCTGTTCTGTTGCATTGCATCGATCTGGTTTCCCTGCTCTGCCAGATCAGATCTGACCACTATGGGGATATTTTAAGGATTTGGGGGTTGAATGTTGGGTGTTTACACTCAATCCTTTTGGCCATGTTTGCTGGTATCTGTGGATTTTGCTTCACCCAGCAGCAGCAATCATAAAGTTCTGGTTCACTAAGCCATATTAATATCAGCGGGAACATGTATAAGTTTTTAAATCTTCTACTTGATATACAGCTAGCACTTATAATCAGTCATCCGTCACAGCGTGCGCTTGCTTTGGGTGACAGGTTTTTTTTTATTTCACTTGATTATTTCCTTTTTACCTTCTGTTATTAATAAATTATGATTAATGAGGGACAGATTATCACTTGAATTTCCAACATTTAAAGAAAATCTCTGAAGAATATGCATTTGAATTAAAGCTAAACTGTTGTTTTTAAGCAGCAGGTATCCAAAAATAATCAGAGAAAATAAGAGAATTGTAAACTGTAAAGTCAAAATTTCTGAGAGAATGTCTAAGCATATTGTTTAGATAATCAGCTAACGCTGCTAGCTTTCCACTCTGCATGGAGAACAGTTTCAGGCTTTCCACACAGCAAAGGACACGATGCATCGTCATGGCTACCTTCTCTATAGCTACGTATTCACTGATCAATAATTACAGCACATCTTTAGCTGTAGAGAAACTAAAGACAAAAATCATAGATGTGTTGTTTTATTAGTATTATAGGAAAGTTTACATGTGTGATGCATGGAGTAAGTCTCATTTTCTTCTGATTGTCAAATATTTAAATTAACAGAACAAATATATGCTTTACGGGGGGAAAAAACAACAGAAGTCAGACAAAGGCTCAGGTTTTAGTGAAGATGCGCTACTATCCTTTCCTCATACGAAAACTAGCAGAAAATGAACTAATTCCTCTACTGCAGATGTGTCAAGCTTGTGCTCCCAGTTCACACTGCAAAAACAATCCTTGGAAAGTGTCAAAAACTTAGTTTTGTGCCCTACTGATCTGGTATACGGCCCGAAAGTTCATAGAGGTCAGCAGGTGGTGTACAGCTTTGTAACTTTCTTTACCAAGTAGAGTAATAAAAACATAAACATGTCTGTGCAGCATGCCAAAAAGAATTGGCCTAACCAAGCACATTTTCCCAGTACAACATATCTTTGCTGGAGCTGATGTTTGCTATATAATGTCAAACACATTTTCATGACTGTGACAAAAAACAAACTAAATCTTATTTCTCTTCTGCAAACTAGCAAAAGTTGCCTTTCTTGTGAATGTGCTACTGATCTTTGTTTTGAAATCCCTCATCATTTCTTTCTAAGATCTCTAAAGGCAATAACCTGCAAATGGGCCAGACTGACATCCAGGTGTCTAAACACGATGAGTCTTCCTTTAGACTTAAGCTAATATTTCACAGTGTGTGTTTGAGAGTGCATGCTTAGGAGTTCATTTTTTAGCGTCATCTTGCACTTAATATTTACATTAAAAAAAAAGGGCATTTCTGCGTAGCGACGCAGCCGGTGGAAATGACGCAACAATTATGTGTGTTTAATAGCAACACAGGGTCACGGAGGCTGATGACCCTGGATTGAGGCGTGTGAAGCTCTGGTTAGCTGTAGTGGCTTTCTGCTGGTTGGTTTCAGCCAGATCCAGACGTTCCGTTCCACAAACGTTTCCATCAGCGACTCTTTGGTTGACCCGTGTCAGACTGTTCCCTCTTTCTGCAATAACGGACCAACGGTCTTCCCAGTACATGGCGACTTTCCAGATTTCTGCGTTCTTTGCTGTTGCGAATCACAATATGCTGAATAGCACATTTATGACCAAATTTGTTTTATGGTTGTCCTACTGTGAAGAATATGAATAGACCTTAATCTAAGAGAAGCAAAGTAAAATAAGTTGCTACACTGTTAATATTTGAGTGGTGGATAGATTTTGCACTCATCAGCTGTTTTCGGTTTTGCTTACTTAAAACCGATATACTGTATTGAAGCTTTATCTTGAAGTGTTCAGATATGTGTTGGTGTGATTGCACTGTGTCGTGTCAGTACATTTGCTTCTGCTGTTGAATATGCTCTACACTTTGAATGTAAAGATTTTTAATTAAACGGGGAACGCAACCGAAACCGCTTACCGTCGTTTCTGTGACGAATTATTGGAAAAATCTAATTTGTTTTTCAGCTCATAAAGATATGTCATTCCTCATTCCATAAATAATTTCAGGACAAGATGTTTTTAATTATGCATTAAACAGCAGCTTTAATAATGGAGTTCATCAAGGTTCTGTGTTTGGATCAAAAGAGAGCAATTCATAAATACTACTGCTACATAATTGGTGGTGAAATATTTTAATCTGTGAATTAAGATAAAACCAATGAGTCACTCAATTAAGCTAAAAGTTGAAAAGAAACCAAGATGTACAAATTTTCAACTCACAATAACATGGAAGGTTACAACTATTAAAGTTCTGCAACTATTTCTTACTGGCTGCATGTGTCATAAGATGGACCATTAATCAGAATGGAAAACGATTATAGTAAGATAAAACTGTTCATCATTCTTATTCTTTAATGATTGTAGACTACATCAGCGCTCTGACAAAGTTCATCAACATTTCTGTGCAGGAAGGGAGGCAACATTTAGAGTCCTACCCTGTTATTTTCAATAATGTACAGGTGTATTTAAACAACAAAGATGAAATATTTTTATGCTCATTAAAAAACCAAGAGAACCAGCAGTTCAGATTTTGCTGAAAAAATGCAGACAGATGTACAGCAACTTACAAAAGCATTTACATTCCTTCACCTCTTTCAAATTTTGTCACGTTAGATCCATAAGTTTCAATGCATTTAATTTGAATTTAACACAATTAACCAACATAAACATCAAAAAGTTTCCTCCATAAGTCACTTTGTTAGTTATCAGAGTTTACCCATTTGTAATTAAATCTCTGTATAAGAAAGCTCTACAACAAAATATCCCAAAGATTTAACAAAAAAATCACCCATAGCAGTAATTAGAATGGTCCAACTAAATCCAGTCAAGAGTTGTGGCAATACTTGAAAAGTGATTCTCAAAGACACTCCTGATCTAATGAAGCTGTAGATTTGAAGAACAAGGGGACATTTTAGGAGTGGAGAGTCTAAATGCAAACACACAGCAAACTGTTCAGATTTTTGTTTGAAAACGAAAAAAAACATGTAACAATTTCCTTTTAATTCACACGAATGACATGAAATAAAAGTTAAAGTAAGTCATCTGAATGCATTAGTCTTCAAGGGAATGTAAGTCACGACAAACGAGAAGCCCACCTCATACCGTAGAAGATGCTTTCAGTGTTTCAGTAGATTGAAGCTGGACATTGTGCATTAAAAAAATAAAATCATAATACAATCATGCAGACGACATGTGCAGTGAGTGCCGCTCATTCACCCGTCAGCCGTCTCCCACCCACTTGATTTTAACACGAACTGGACTTTAGTCAAAGTAAAACCTCACTGATTTGGGTAAACATTGCTCAAGCCAATAAAAGCCTTTTTCTGGCAATTATATCAGGAACAAGAGAAAACAATGAGGCTCTGCGATGGTTCCTTTGTGTATAAAAGACTGCACTTCAGGTGATGCTTCTCCAAATGGGACCGGACAGCGGCACACAAGGATCATCACAGTAAGAACAGGCACACTAGATTTCTGTTCATTTTATAGTTAAAACATTCCAGTCCAGTGGTTTAATAAGATAAAACTAAAGGGCTCAAGGATTTTGCATGGGCTTTTGGATTAGTGTTCACTCTTTAAAATATCTAATCAAAAACAAAGATAACAATCTAGCGCTTTCAATGAATTGAAAGATTGCCTTTGCCCTGATTTATACTTCTAAGAACCAAGAAGATTTTATGACGGGACATGAAAGGAAAAGCTGATAAGAACATAATGCAGACAGCAGGTGAACTAGTAATTGCTTTGGGTGCAAATAGCCAGATAGTGACTGCTGCAAAGGTGTACTTTTAGTTTAAAATGTCAATACAGCATTTACAGAAAGTGTACTTATGTCAAATAAGGAATCACAGATATCAGTGATATGAAGAACACTGGTTGACGCAAGGGAGGAAAGTAGATAAATTGAGAAATCGAGAGGAGGGAAATAAAATGAAACCCTTGATAACAGTGGAATTGCTCAACTAAAACTGCACATACGGTTGCTAAAATTGAATTCGTTTTCTGTCCTGTTGCAGCTCCATCATGGTGCAGAGAGTGGCAGTGATCGGGGCGGGCCCCTCTGGTCTTACCTGCGTCAAGGCTTGCCTGGATGAGGGCTTGGAGCCCACCTGCTTCGAAAGCAGCGACGACATAGGAGGACTCTGGAAGTTCAAGGCAAGACGCCAGCTCTAGTTGAATTTCCCTATGTTTAATCACCAAACACAACCTTGAGAAAGTATTTGCACTCTTGGATGTTTTCCACATTTTTCACATTATAATTATGAACTTCACTGTATTGGTTTGAGACCTCTTAGTTTTGCAACGTTATTAGATTCCTGTCAACTGGGATGTTCCTGCAGAAGAAAAGCAGCCGTCTTTTTTAACAGTGTTTTTTTTTCTTCATAGTCTCTTTTCCTGCACAGTGTTTGTTTTTCTATGCAGGAAGTGCCTGAGCCAAGCAGGGCCAGCATCTACCGCTCTCTCACCATCAATATTTCCAAGGAGATGATGTGCTACAGCGACTTCCCCATCCCCGCCGATTACCCAAACTACATGCACCACTCTAAGATCCTGAAGTACTTCAGGATGTACGCAGAGCACTTTAAAATACTGCAACACATTCGTTTCCAGGTAATGTAAAACAACCTAATTCTTAAGAAACCTTTATTGGTCGAAATCTGTGCTGTCAAGCCTGTTTCGATAACTGCTGGGTGTTTTTCAGACCTCAGTAAAGAAAGTCACACAAAGACCTGACTTTTCTCGCACCGGTCAGTGGGAGGTGGTGACTAAGACCAAAGATGGACTGGAGGAGAGGCACATATTTGATGCAGTCATCTGCTGCTCCGGTCATTACACCTACCCTAACCTGCCACTTAAAGCCTTTCCTGGTTTGTCTCGATCTTGTATTGTTTAGTTTGCACATACAGTTAGAAAATTCATAGCAAAACAATCGTGACGGATTTTCCAAAACCCAAGAAGCGATTGTAGCATGTGATACCTCCTGCAGGAATTGAGACGTTTGAAGGAAAATACTTCCACAGCTGGGACTACAAGGGACCCGAGGACATGCACGGGAAGAGAGTGGTGGTCATCGGCATCGGCAACTCTGGAGGAGACATCGCCGTGGAGAGTAGCAAATTTGCAGAGCAGGTTCTTGTTCTCTTTGTTTTGTCTTTTTTTGAGGTAACACATCTCTCTGTTACTTGCAGGAATGTTAATTAGCATCTGTTCTGTTGCCCAGGTGTATATGAGCACCCGTCGCGGCGCCTGGGTGATTCGTCAGGTCTCAGATAACGGCGTTCCGGTGGACATGATGTACAACACAAGGTTCGTCCACATCCTATTCCAGCTGCTGCCCGTCAACTTCTTCAACTGGTTTGGAGAGAAGAAACTCAACGGCATGTACGACCACACAACGTACGCCCTCAAGCCCAAACACAGGTGGGTGCTCTCCTGAAAATACACAATGCCGAGCAAAAAGCATTTCTTAAATTTTAGTCATTAAAAGCCGGTGTCCTGCAACTTTTAGATGTTTCGCTGATCCAACACACCTGAATCAAATGGCTGAATTACCATCTCAGTATGCACTAAAGTTCTCCAAAGTTAATGACCTCATTACTCAGGTGTGTTGAAGAAGGGAAACATCTTAAAGACATCAACCCTGGAGGACTGGAGTTAAAGATCCCTAGTCTATCGAATAAAATCCAATCAGTCACACTGATGTTTATGGAAAAAGTGTGGAAAAGTTCAAGGCAAGGTTGATTAGATTTCTGTATCTCTTTACTGGTCAGTCACTATGGTGATGTGCATCTTCCCTTTGATCGATCATTATCTCCTGATCTCTCGTAAGTCCTGTGTTCCTCTCTCCTTCCTGCTTCCACAGGCTCTTCAGTCAGATCCCAGTGATCAATGATGATCTGCCTCTGAAGATTCTTTCAGGATCCGTCGTCATCAAATCGAATGTAAAGGAAATTTGTGGCTCCACTGTGGTGTTTGACGATGGGAGCACAGTGGAAATGGTCAGAATCTTCCTCCTAAGTATTTTCAAGAGTCTTTCTACACTCCCAGAATGCTTTTCACTGATCTATGTCTTCTTCATTGCAGGTAGACACAATTGTGTTCGCCACAGGGTACAACTATGGCTTCCCCTACTTGCCAAACAATGTTCTTTATAAGTCAGGCCACAGAGTAGGTCTCTACAAGCACGTATTCCCTCCAAACTTGGAGCATACCACTCTAGGTGTGGTGGGTTTCATTCATGCCCTCGGCGCCATCATGCCTCAAGCGGAAATGCAGGCCCGATGGGTGGCACGTGTCTTCAAAGGTGAGAGGCAAGGCTTTTACATCTCCTGTTGTTAGTTGAAACCCTTCAAAAGCCTGAGTGACCCTAACATGTCTTTATCATTTTTTTGCTTTTAAGGACTTAAGAAGCTTCCCTCAAACCAAACCATGACCAAAGCTGTTGACAAGGACACTAAGGACATTGAGAAAAAGTAACTTCCCATTTTTGTCTTCTTTAAAGATAATAGATCACCTATTTTTCGCAGTCTATTCAATGTTTGATGTTACAACAATTTGTTGGCCACCTCCACAGCTACATTGTGTCAAAGTTGACCCCGCTGCAGGTGGACTTTGTTTCCTACATGGACGACATCGCTGGAGAGATTGGAGTGAGGCCGAGTCTTCCCTGGCTCTTCTTCACAGACTACCAGCTGTTCAAGCATGTGCTCTGGGGACCCGTCTCCTCCTACCAGTACCGGCTGATGGGGCCAGGGAAGTGGGATGGGGCCCGCAAAGCGATCTTCACCCAGTTCGATCGGATGTACCAGCCCCTAAAAAGCAGGAAGGTCTGAATAAACACCATTTTTAAACCAGTTTTAAACTTCAAATCTAATCTTTTCAAATATAAACTACATGCATTCTCTTTTCACGTCCGCCCAGCTGGAGGAGCCAGAGTCCTCCATTACGGGGCACCTGGTTAAGCTGAGCCTGGTGATCCTGAGTGGAGGAGCCGTGGCGTACTACTTCCACACACACCACCCAAACACCATACCCACCCTGCTGTCCAACATTCGTCCACAGGCAGCCTGGAGATGAGTGAAGAACTCGGGACTGTTCAATCCAATCGGCTCAAAACCAGACCAATGACAGTGACATTGTGCTTATTCCGTGCGCTTACCTTTTGTGAACTCTTGGAAGTGGATTGCCAAATTATGCTTATTAGGCGACTGTTTCAAAATACAAATGTAGATTTAAAATGTGTTTGTGCTTTTAAACAGGTCAGCTAAACTTCACTTCGGCTGCTGTAATGCAAGCGGTACGCTCAAACATGTATATTTAAGTAAGTGATTTTTGTTTTTTATCGCAAATGTAAAAAAAAAAGACTTGCGGGGTTTTTTGTTTTTCAAAATAATTTTTTTTTCACCCATTTTCTGTTTACTGATAGAGTCCATCAGATTTTTTAATTAAAAGTCTAGTAAGTATATTTTGTTTTTCCTCAAAAGCACTATTAGACATACCACCCCAGTTTAATTCTGCATGTGTCACTTTTTTTTTTTTTTTGCACAATAGAGGAACACTAAAAAATAAACTATACCGTACCCTGTAGCTGCTTTATCAGATATATAACATAATGTTTGTGTGCAAAAACAATTGTATCATCAGAACTTGCATATTCATAATAACAGCACCCTTCGTATTTTTTGGAAACACATTTCTAGATGTGCGAAGTTCATCGTGTTCCTCTTGTATCGCAGCAGCAAATTTTGAGTACTTTTTTTCAACTAGAGGATCGCTGCCAATAAAGTCGCCAATATTTCTTGGGAATCCTAGCAGAAGTATCTTTCAGTTCATAATTCAGGATCTGTCTAACATCTAGTGATTTTATCAGACATCTATGTCTTCCTTTTTCTGTTGAGTGTAAATATGATCTTTTCTCCTCATTCATTAACCTTGTATGTTTTGCATGAGGTTACTCAGCCCCACCAAACTAAAGTCCCAAATGAAATATTTTTGCAATATGTGCTGCTCTGATCAATTTTTGACTAGCTTTAATTGTCAAAAGGAACTTTTAAGGGTCGTAGTACAACAGTTTTGGAGATAAATAAGGTAAATGTAACAATGACTTCAAAACAAATGATTTCTAGTCAAGTTGGTGAGAAAAAAACATCTGTACACAGATCATACACAAGCATCTAAAAACAATATAAGTTTCCATTTTGTTGAAAGATATTTGTGTTGGCTGCATGTAAGATTTTGATTAATGTTCACTTTACCAAGTAAGTAATTTTTATTTTGAATCTTCATCCAAAACCGAACGACACAGATTCCACCTGTGGGTTATTTTTAATCACAGAAGAGAAACTGGTACATCTCTTTGTAGGACATCATAATTATGTATTTGAGCTGCTCATTTTACCCCGGTCAAGCCTGATCAACACGAGAAGTTGTGAAAAACACCGTTTAATCCACCTATTGTCTAAAAAAAGCTTCTTTTTTTTTTTTACACTTCAGATTTGAAAGTGAAGTGAAAATCCGAGTCTGGAGGAACTCAAACATCATCATAGTGCGCCCCCTGGTGCTGACGTCTCGCAGTGTAATCTCCTGATTGTGGCTGATCAGCTCAAGCTGAAAGCTGCTGTAAATGTGAATGTTGCTTTAAGAGTTGAAACTTTGAGCTTTTGAAATCACTCTGTGGCCTTTGGGACTTGTGAAATTTTTCCATGCACTTTCACTTGCTGAGAAGGTTTTTTTTTTTTTTCCCCCAGCTCAACCCAAAGGGGGGGTTTCGATCAAAGCTACCCAGAACCTTTATCCTCTGGAACTTTTGCAGCCGCCTGCAGTCTGGTACAAAGAGCACACTCGTCTAGTTTCTTTCATTAATGAGTAACATTAGCAGCAGATTTTTTTCTTTCTTTCTTTTCTCAGATGTTTTTAATTTTTAGGGCTCCAGAAGTTCGGATATCGTCTTTTTTCTGCTATAATGTTTTCTCTTTTATTAATCCAGCATAAATATGAGCCAGTGCATTTACCCATTAGCAGTCTCATTAAGAGTAGTCTAAAACACTTTATTCACAAAGAATGTTGATGCACTTAACTCATTTACATGCCAGAGACAAGCGTGGAATTTTCCATCAGCCTGGGCAAAGTCTGGCCTGCTCTGTCTGCGTCACCTTTGTGACCTTGATGGGGGTTTTCTAACATGTGGGATTATCTTTCCCCTCCCCCATATATAGGTCTTCCAACATCCTCAAACCGTTCTTACTGTATTCCTACAGATTTGATGATGAATCATTGTTAACTGGGAAGGGATCTTTTTTTCTGAAACTAGCCCAAGTTCCAAATAAGCTTAGATGCACCAAAATCAGGGTTCCGAACTTTGACCCCTCTCCCTCCGGAGCTAGTAGATTGTGCTTTTCCATTAAGCCAAAAAAGGATTTGTGATTAGCGTCAAGGAAGAAGCTAAAATGTGCGTAATATGGAGGGCATTAGGGGATAATATCCAAACCTCGGTTCATTTTGATCATTCTTATTCAGCCACAAGAGAGAAACCATATTTCATTCGGGACTTGCAAAAATAATAATTTGATCCAAACTTTCCCATTGCGACTGATTGAATTGATGTCCTGATGGAAGGTGAATCTCCATCACAATCTCAATGCTACTGCAGCCTCTAACACAAAATTTCCCACAATATTGTCATGTGTAGCTTTATTCATCTTCCATTAATCAGCTTTTCTGTCCTCCTCATAGCATGATGCTGCCACCACCACCCTGTTTCACCATGGAGATGCATTAAAGGATGTGCTTTGCTACTTTTCTTTAACACATTATTCTGTCAGTATAGGCAAACATTTTAGGCAGATCACCTTCTTTCCGGTTGGTGCCTACGGACAAACTTTCTTTCAACGCTAGTTTTTTATTTGCCAGATTTGTGGAGTGCACAAATAACAATAATTCTGTCAACAGATTCCCCCGTTTGAGCTGCGGATCTCTGCAGCTCCTCCAAAGTTACTATAAACCTGTCTTAATAGGTTTATTGTGTTGTATTTTTTTCTGTAGGAATCACATACTTAACAGAATACAAATATACTTTGCAGATTTCTATCTTTAGAAATGCTGAACGGAGGGGGGGAAGCATCGTCTAAGCTTCAACAGACTGAAATGTTTAAAGTGTTGATGTGAGGTCCGGACGCCATTCAACAGTAACCCAACTTGATGTGCAAAGCACTTACAAAGGACGTGACCCATAGTCCCAGTTTCATCAAGAGAACCGTCCTGTCTGAGCACAGATGCTGGAAGGCAATCAGAGGCAATCTCTGAGTAAATAATAGTTTACTGAATAGTTGACATTCATAAGCTGGGAACGTTTGGACACATTAACCAATTTATTGACTCCATCTACTGTACACTTAACAAGTGCAATCTGGTTCACATAAAATGATTTGGGGAATTATAGCGGTACAACCCAGTCAGTTGTGACCTTGACTTTTAGTCAGTCAGTGTGATGAAGGACTGAGTGACTGAGGAAGGGACGAAACTGCGACCTGCTGAACAGACGTCAGTAGACAGACTGAGGACAGACGATGCAGCCGCACAGACGAGCACCACGAACTGCAGAATTCAATCTTTTTTAACTTCGTGTTTTTAGATTCATTTCACGCCCTGTCGTGTACAAACGCGCATCTAGATGGCGGCGTGCACGCGCAGCCTCTCAAACGAGTTAGAGTAACGCGCGTGTCCGAGCGGGCGCACGTCAGACAGTCGACAGTAGAGTAATTAATAACACCATGTATTTCTTTTTATTTATTTATTTTTTTTTTTTTAAGCGCATCCTGGCCACACTGTGCTGACCATATTTGTAACGACGCTTGACATGTTTTTTCTTCCTCGGTTGTCTAACAGCTCACGGTTTTCCCGGCATCGGCGGATCAGGTCCTCAAAGTTTGGACCGCCCCTTTTGAAAAACATAACCCAAACTTAAAAGTACAGTCACAATAGTCTGTGAAAACGCTCTAAAATATATATTTTTTTAATACTTCCACAAATTAACTAATGGTATATTTCTCTGATCGACAAAAGAAAAAGTGCCTGATCCTGTCATCCACAGACTGTATACAGATACAGCCGGGTGTCTTTGTTGCCTGGAGGGAAAAAAAAAAAAAAAAAAGTCAGCAGCGGGTCTGTATAAAAGTCGGCGCTCTGATGAGATTCGTCCCTTTTCCAGAGACAGGCCAAGAAGCACACAAGGTAAGACAAATAATCTGCAGCAAGAAAACCTGTTTGTTTACAGCTGTTTTGTTGTTTTTCGTAAATAAATCCTTTAATCGTTAACATGCCCGTTCTTTAAAGTCATGAAGAAATTAAAGAGATTGTTGCAAATCAATGCAATGTTTTTGCATCGTTATTATTATTTTTGCATGGATTGTGTCATTATGCATTTACACAGAACATTCCAAACGGTGTTTTAAAAGGTAAGAATATTTACTAGCTTTTACGTTTTCTTGATCAGAAATTTGAATGAGAAGAAAATGCACGTTGTTAGTTTATTCATACAAATGAAAAATCAGAACATTGTGCCAAAGGTTTTTGAAAATAATTTTCATTTTGTATAGATATTGCCTTTGACATATTTATGCTCATTTTGTTAAAAGAAAAATGCAATCAAAGTATCTCTGCGTAAAAAAAAATGTAAGGATTAACCAAACAGTTTTAAATTAAAAAAAGAGACAAAAGTTGGACAAGGCAAAAAGTTCCAACAGGGGTGGGGGTGGGGGGGGGGGTGGGGGGACCGGTTTCTTAACATGAACTGCACAGATGTGATATAACAATTTACAGGGTCATTGGGTTTATGTGATTTAAAGCAAAACCTTTGTTCTGCATGCGACTTCTAGGAACTTGTTTTATGACTCTGGCTGCAATCAGGAGCATTACTGAGGGTTTTATCTGGAAGCCACGAAAGGCTGCCTCCCCTCAAATATTGGCCATGTTTATCAAAACTCAAACTTATCTTTAAATGCTTACACTGTAACGATGTTTGTGAATTCAGCTGAGCAACAGTTTGGTGCTGTGCTCTGATTTCATCATCACGTAAAACTGATATTTGCAGCTTTGAAATCACATATGATCACATTTAGAAACTACTTTGTCAGATGCTTTTTGCTAAAAAATAAATAAAAAGACATTAATTTAGCTTTGTTTCTGTTTACTAGTGCTACACTTGCACCATTACCTGCATACGAGTAACACGAACAATATTTTCTCAAAGCTGAACATTTAAACCAGATTGAAGACAAGAAGCGCTGATTGTAATTTTTTTTTTAAAAAGCACAAAAAAATATTTTCTTATCTCGTGATCATATGAAAAATATTGCAAAAATATTGCTGAAGAAAACCGCATCTAAATTACCTGAGACTCGACCATTTTTCCACATTGCTGACAGCTCAAGCTTCGTCTTGCCAAGGGAATGTAGAGCAAACCCGTTGAAATGTGTAAGCACATTCCAAAAGAGACAGATCCTTCCAGGAATGGTGGCAGTTTGGGAAAAATAAGGTTGGATTCAGGATTTCAACGACGAGGGGTGAAAACATTTTATAATCCACACATAAAATGTTTTCCTGCTTTAAGCAACCAACTTGACTGGCTATAAAAAGTTTTGAGACATATTTCTGTTAGTTGTATGTTAAAACCATAAACTTGTGGGGGGAAAAAAGTAATTCTAGTCTGAGCTAAAGACTTCTTTAAAATGAATTAATGACACATCATTACTGTAATTTGATTCAACAGTTTAAATTAATTGTGTGAAACACCGTGATATAGATTTTTCGGTAAAATATTTGATCTTATCCACTGTAACTTATACACTTTCGTTCTTCCTGTCCTGTTGCAGTTCCATCATGGTGCAGAGAGTGGCAGTGATCGGGGCGGGCCCCTCTGGTCTTACCTGCGTCAAGGCTTGCCTGGATGAGGGCATGGAACCCACCTGCTTTGAAAGCAGCGACGACATAGGAGGACTCTGGAAGTTCAAGGCAAGAATTTGCCAGCTGCTGAGGAGATTGTTTTAATCCTGCAAATTTCCCTGAAAAAGCAGGAAAATTACTTTCAATTCTCCGTCTTCCCAGGAAGTCTCGGAGCCGAACAGGGCTAGCATATATCGCTCCCTGACCATCAACATCTGGAAGGAGATGATGTGCTACAGCGACTTCCCCATCCCCGCCGATTACCCAAACTACATGCACCACTCTAAGATCCTGAAGTACTTCAGGATGTACGCAGAGCACTTTAAAATGCTGCAACACATTCGTTTCCAGGTAAATGCACAGGAAGAAGACCTTAAATAATTCTGGAGCTGTTCAGAGAGCTTTGTTGACCTTTTCCTTGTTCTTTGCTTATAACTTAGACCTCGGTGAAGAAAGTCACGCAGAGACCAGACTTTTCCCGCACCGGTCAGTGGGAGGTGGTGACAGAGAATAAAGATGGATTGGAGGAGAGGCACATCTTTGATGCAGTCATCTGTTGCTCCGGTCATTTCAACTACCCCAATCTGCCGCTTAAAGACTTTCCAGGTAATACATGGTGGAAAACACAGAGCCTTGTGCAAGTATTCATTCTTGAACTGTTTAAGATTACGCTACAAAAACACAAAATCTTATTGAGTATTCGTTTTTTTGTCTACTTTCTAGTGCAATTTACTTGAAATAGGCCAAACTAACTTACAAGCTTGCTTTAAGTGAATAGTTCCTTAATATCAATTTTAAAAACAGAAGTACGCATTCCAGATTTTTCACTTATAACATTGGAAAAATTTACAAATAATTTCAGAAGCTGCTGTTTTAATGCAAATCATGCTCGCTATTTGCATTCCACGCACTCAAATATCTTTCCAATATGTTGCAGGAATTGAGACGTTTGAAGGAAAATACTTCCACAGCTGGGACTACAAGGGACCCGAGGACATGCACGGGAAGAGAGTGGTGGTCATCGGCATCGGCAACTCAGGAGGAGACATCGCCGTGGAGGGCAGCAGAGTAGCAGAGCAGGTCGAGAAGACTTTCTGGGGGCGGGGGGGGCCTCCAACTGTTGCCACATTGAAAGTCTTGAACTCCCTGTGAAATGCGATGCACACTTTCATCGACGGCTTCATTTACTTGTTGTCCTTGAATCTTTCCCTGCAGGTGTACCTGAGCACTCGCAGCGGTGCCTGGGTCATCCGTCAGGTTTCCGACAACGGCTTGCCAGTTGACAGGTTCAACACGCGCTTTGTCCATGTCATGTTCAAGCTGCTGCCCATGAGTTTTCTCAACTGGCTCGGGGAGAAGAAGCTCAACGCCATGTACGACCACGCGGTGTACGGCCTCAAACCCAAACACAGGTAGGATGCTTCAGTGTTATGATGAGGCTGTCAATCGTCGTTTTCTGAGCAGATAATTGTTTTCCTCAGCAAAACTAAATTGCAGCATCTCTCTATTGGAGAGCATGGTCTAAAAGCTGCTCCAATGGTCAACAAAGCTTTCTGATTCCGGCTATAGAACAACAAGCCATTATGTCCAATCCAGCAGAAGAGCAGCTTGAATTGCCAAAATGAAAATTTGGATAGATAGGTGCCTAAGAATCCATTAGATTGCAATGTGTTGCTCAAGTTGCTGCTGAGGGTTAACTGAGCCAGACACAAGTGTCTGACAACACAAGTGTCTCCTGCAGTCAGTAGAGTCAGCGGACCAACAGGAAAATATTAACCGCTCTGTGGGAAATAGGTATGCATACTTTGTTGCTTTGACATGCACCACCTACCAGGGGTTAAGCTCAGCCGGGGTTATCTGGGGGTGAAGCTCCAACACGTGTTTTCCCAACTGTGTTAGTCTGTCGGAGCAGGAGCTGCTGTAATCTGTTCTGGATTTGATCAAATCTTTAGTGGGAGCAAGAAACAGGACGGCTTAGTATTAAGTTAGAAAGGAATCTTTAGACTACGAGGGCATCAAACTCTCGTTCTGCTAATGTTCTACTAATGTTCTACTAATGACCAACTATTGGGTTCGTCTGTGTTAAATCAGAGAGTCTTGGAGGACTGGAGTTTGACACCAGTGAAATTGATTTTAAATCTCTTTGCCCTCCACTAAGACAGGCCTGGATAAGAGGGGTAAAAAGCCTAGAAAATGTATTTGTTTGTAACTCCAGTGCCATAATCTTGCTCTGCAAAATGGGGAAAGACAACAACTTTGAAGGTAAATCTGTTTATTCAATATGGGATAAAAAAAGAAAAAGAGAAATGTAAAGAAAAAGTTTCCAAATTTATGGACAATAATTCCATTGAGACAGAACATTTTTTACTAACAGTAATCAGTCAGGATGCAGCAGGAGAGAGAAGGCGTGCTGCAAAGATCCTAAAGTATCAAACACTAGAAGGCAGTGTGCCTCACCACACCCCACGATGTTACACAAACACTGATTCTTTTTCCACCGTTTCAAAATGAAAAGAGAAAAACATGCCAAGAAAATTGTTACAAGACAGTAGTCGCCATGGTTGCTCCTGCATTATCTGATTGCAGTTCAGAATATAAACTATCTCTACTTGATTTTCAGAGGGTCTCATCATGTTTGCACCGTTCAATCGTGTCTCCTCCTCTTTTTCCCAAGACTCTTCAGCCAGATTCCAGTGATCAACGATGACCTTCCGTTCAAGATTTTGTCCGGGTCGGTCCTCGTCAAGCCAAACTTGAAAGAGATCCGTGGCTCCACCGTGGTCTTTGATGACGGCAGCACTGCGGAAAATGTTAGAGGAAAATTTGACAAGACGCGTGTCACAGCCTTTTATTTCCTTGAGGTAAAAAAAAAAACACAACAACCTTTTAACCAATGTATTTCCTCTCACAGGTGGATTTGATTGTGTTCGCCACGGGGTACAACTATGATTTCCCCTACCTGCCGAAGCACGTCATGTACAAGTCGGGGCACCGTGTGGGTCTCTACAAACATGTTTTCCCCCCCGTCCTTGAGCAGCCTACTCTGGCTATCGTGGGCTTTATCCATTCTGACGGATCCATCATGCCACAGGCTGAGATGCAGGCCCGCTTTGTCACTCGTGTCTTCAAAGGTGAGGCTTCACTTCAACAGAGGCCGTCTTTAAACGATGTAAATATTACTTGTCCCAACCTCGGCACAGACGTGAAGGTCCGGTTGTTAAATGTCTGCTTTCTGTCTTTGGGCCTTCAGGACATAAGAAGCTTCCCTCAAATCAAACCATGATCAAGGCTGTTGAGAAGGACACCAGAAACATTGAGAAAAAGTATGAGCGACATTCATTATGACTTAGATGAACATTACTAAAAAGCAAGGCTTTTATTTCAGTTGAAATAGTGTTTAAGCTTACATGTTTTTCTCCTATAGCTACGTCGTGTCAAGGCTGACGCCCCTGCAGGTGGACTTTGTCGAGTACATGGACGACTTAGCGCAGGACATCGGAGTGCGCCCAAGTCTCCTCTGGCTGTTCCTCACCGACTTCCCCCTGTTTATGCGGGTTTTCTGGGGGCCCATCACTGCTTACCAGTACCGACTGATGGGGCCGGGAAAATGGAACGGGGCCCGCAGGGCGATCTTCACGCAGCTCGACCGCATGTACCAGCCCCTGAGGACACGGCAGGTCTGAAATGAGTGCTTTGTACACTCCTGGTCACAAGTTTACATGCAGTCATCATCAGCACTAATATTTTTTTAACTGCTTCTTTTTTTTTACATTAGAATAAAATGCAGAACTTTATGAATTTTTAAAAGAATTAAATGGCATATGGACTGAACTTATATAGCGCTTTTCCAATCATTTTGACCACTCAAAGCATTTTACACTAGAGTCACATTAATACACCAATATGCAATTTGGGGTTGAGTGCCTTGCCCAGGGGCACATCAACATGTGGCAGGAAAATTCTGGAATTGAACCTACAACCTTCAGATTACAAGACAATAGCTCTACCCATAGAGCCACAGTCACCCCATAAATGGGGTATGTCTCAAAGCAATGTGGTACATTGGCCATTCCTGTTAATTTTAACTCCCTGCCATCTGAGAGGATCATTTAGTACAAATGGTTAGAAAATTGGACACACTTGCGCAATCCAAGAGTTCAATAATCCCAAACATACTTTAAAAGTGTTTTCAGGATGGATCAAACTGGCCAACCTTAAGCTTCTGGGAGGATTCAGACCTACGTCTCTGAACCTGTATGTTTAATTTGATCATGTTCCGAGAAAATCCACAATAAATTACCCCTTCGACCTGATTTCCACATCTAAATATTGTTGAATTTATATAATCAGGCCATCTTTAAAGAAAGAACACTTCTAATGCATCATCAAAAGCCCCAAATCAATTTGACTTTCATGCCGATTGACGAGTAAATTCAGACAATAACTGTTTGTGTGTTCCCACAGCTGGGTCCTCGGGAGAGCTCGACAGCAGGCCGTCTCTTCAAGTGGAGCTTGCTGCTCGTGGCTGGAGGAAGCGCTTTCTACTACATCCAAGTTCACAATCCTACCCTCATCCCTACCCTGATGTCCAAACTTCGTCCACAAACCGTCTAAAGAAGCCCCAAGTTCAGAACCTCTGATGTTAACTGTGGTCATCTGTCAGTCATGCAGCAGCGTAACCCCATCTACTGAGATCGAACAATGCAGCTCTTTTTACTTTAACATGCAACGTTGGTGACACTCACTCTAGCCTGCGCTGAAGTAATGTTTCACAATGCAAATCTATTGCAGTTTAACTGTTTACAAGCAGGCCAGAACTAAACCACTGATGCGCTGAAGATCATTGTTTATTGACAAGAAGGGAGGATGTGGAGCCAGGATCAGAAAGCTGACAGAGTTCACCTTCCTGAACCACGGAAGTAGAAAAACAGAGGGAGAGACACAAGAAGTCAGGGAAAGCAAAAATAAAGACATCAGATGTTCCTATAATGAACTGGGCTCTGATTATATATATTATACAAAAAGCATTCCAAACAATAATGTGAACCTGCTTTGCTCATTTCAAACCCAGCTCTTGGGCATTTTAAGGATAGATTTATGGTTGGAACACCAAGTTATGTTTAAAGTTCAAACATCCAGGTTGTAACTTGTATTCTTAGGTTTAAGAGCCACACTTTGACTTCTCCAGAGATTCCTCCCTCTTGTGGTTTAAACATTGCCTGCACTTGTCAAAAATTCTGCACAGTTTGTGTTGCAGTTCTTCTCCTGCACCAGCAACCAGACGCTGTCATCACCATAAATATGCTACCATTACAAAAGTGTGACACGTTTCTTTTTGTCTTTTTGATATTACATTATTTTTCATATAGACTACTACCTTCTGGTGTTTTCAGTGAACATGAGGCTTTTGTCATTTGAATAAATGTTTTAAAGGAACATTAAAGCAATAGGTGCTGCTAATAATACTTTTCCACCCAGAGTTTGATTGAGTGCTCTTTTTTCTATTTCTTCTTTCTGTCTTAAGCTTATTATCTATATTTTCACTCTAAGAAGCAATTAGAAAATCTTAATGTAAATTGAAACCTCTCTTGCAGCTCTGTTTTCGCTGGCAGTCACAAATATGGTCGTAGTCAACTGGTCAAGGCACTTAAACACTATAACCCAAACTCAAAACATCTCAAAAAGCAACTGATCTAATGAAAACATGAAAAGAAGGATTACGTCATTCTTAAGGCTTTAAATCTCTGTTGAATCACATTGGTGTAGTCAAAGTCTAGACTTAAATATGATTGAGCTTTTGTGGCGTGGCTTAAAAAATTACCCATTCATACGTGAACTTCAATGTAGCTGAATTTAAAACATATTGAATATTTTTATATTGAAAAGAGTGGGTCAAAAAAGGCCCTAACCTGTAATTGCCTCCAAGGAGGGGCACAACTTATGATGTCTGGGGGGAAAATTACTTTTTTTTTTTTCTTCACATAGAGCCAGGTCGTTTGAACAACTTCTTCCCCTTTAAAAAAAAAATCATTTGAAAATGCATATTATGCTTATTCACGTTTATCCCTGATGCAAAACTTAAGAAAGAAAACAGTAGAAGTAACCATTAGGGGGCAAATATTCTTTCACAAAACTGTCAAATCTATTTTGGTTCAGATTAGTTCAGCTTATTCCAATCCAATAATAAGTCTATACTCAGATCTCTATATTTTTATTATGCAGTTCATGTTTTAGAGTATTAATTCACATATGTGGATAAATGCATTATAACAAAACATGTTTTTTTTTATAGCTTAGCTTAGTTTAGTTCAGCTCAAATATTTGATGTAGCGACATATCAGTATTTTCTCAGAGAAAATACACAGACAGAATTTTTATACCTTCTGAAAACTTACTTTGTTGTTCACAGTGTTCTTTTTTTGTTTGTTTGTTTTTTTATTTGTATGTTTAAAATCTTGCAAAGAATATTTTAAGCGTACCATCTGGTCAACCCTGCAAATAATTCGCTCAGCACCACGGAGGGTTAAAGTCCCTCCTCTGCCTGACTGGTGACGAAGCCGCAGCGGCTCGGTTTACAGTTGCTGCCTAAAGGCAACCTTTTTTTTTACACAGCTTGCCACAAAAGCTGTTGAGCACATGTAGCATTTCTCACAGACTGCAAAAATATGATTATTGTTGCTAAATAATTGCAAAGCAACGGCTTGACTCTTTCTCTCTGGAGCCCAGGTGAGTAAAATAAGTCTATTGTTATACATGCTTTGCAAGCTAATACTAGTGAAATCATGTAATGGTAATTAATCATTGTTAACTGCTGCTAAGTTCATTTCTGTATTGTTCAGTAACTCGCATAGATTTTAGTTTTTGATGTTATTCAAACACTTTTTGTGTCATCTTCACAGCTAATCGAGGAAGTACATAACTTTTTTTTTGTTTTTGAATAAAACTTTATTCAGTGATTCTTGAGAATAGGGACAAAATGGGTTTTAATTTTCCCATTTAAAAAAAAAATAATTTGTCAACATTATGTATGCAAATATGACAAATAATGTTTTGGAAATGTAAAGATGCTAAGGTGCAGGCTCTCAGTTGCAACATTATTTTAAAAATTACATTTTTAATCGACCTGACCCACGGAAAGAGTCACAAAAACTCCGATGTAGTTGACATTGACTGAGTTAACAAAAAGTCAAACTACCTCAATTTATATGATGTTATTCCATATTGTAGCTCATCAGGTCCATGAAATCTTTACAGTACACCAAAATTAAGCTTTTATTTCACAAAATTTCATCAAAGTTTTGTAAATGGTCAGTTATGGAGTTGACGCATCATGGTTGTGACAAGCAACTTAGGAATAAGACAGAAGAAAAAAACTAAAGAATAACATAAGCTAATTAAAGCTAACTAGCCCTCTTGGCAAAGAAAGCCAAGTACACCTCGCTGCAGCATGCAGAAAGGGGCGGGGACGGACCACTGTCAGCCTCTTACCTTATATGGAAATGGGACCATTGCAATCCGGAAGTGAAGGGGGCGCTAGTGGCGCTATTTCCTGTACCAGCCGCGTTAATAATAATAATAATAATAATAATAATATTGATAATAATAATAATAATAATAGAAATAAAAATGTAACGTGGTATGTCCCTTTAAAAAAATAATTAAAACTATTGTTTTTTAATGTTAAAATCACATTAGTAATAAACAACTTAAAACAAGCAACAATAATGAATTATTATGTATATGTATTTATCTATTGTCACCCAATCTAGCTGAAACAAAAGGCTTAAAAAATATTTAGGAACACATTTATCCATCCATTAATTATCATACACGCACGCATGACCCTGGGCAGATCACCAGTCCATCCTAGATTAAGAAAACAGATACCAAATACTTCAAGAACGCTGTAGTTCAATTAATAGATTGTGATGTAGTGAAACGTACTCTTATAATAAATAAATTTAAATATAAAATATAACTAGTGCCAAAAACTATTATGCTTGGTTGCAGGTGAGCTCAACTATTGTCATTGTTTACCATAAAGTCTCATTGGAAACCTTTCCTGTAAGGACTCCAGCTTAACCAGTAATCTGATAAAAGACACTGGACTGGTGTCCCACTATTCAATTTAGAAATTCTATATCAACTCTACCAGTTGTATTTGATTCACAAACTGCGCTCAAATATTCAATTGTTGCAAAACCCAGAGAGACTTTTGTAAAACTTTAAATGTAGCTTCAAACTGGAAACACTCAGAGAAAGTAGATTTTAGAAAGTTTATTTGACAAGAGAATGATCCACTGTGGATTAATCATTGTTTCTGTATGAAGCTTCTTTGAAGTCACCAGATAAATAAATCAGGCTTATGTGTACATTCTAACGCTCTTCAATTCAGCCAATCAGCTCATCATGCGCCTCCGTCTCAGCCTATCGGCGCCGGTCTCCTCATCTTCTTGAATTACCCTTCATAAAGTCCGGCTTGATGTGAACAACTGCTCCTCACCCGAGTTTCCATCACCTCCACCCGGTCTCCACCGTCGCTCAGCATACCTTTAATCTTTGTATTATGGTATGATTCTAACTGAACATGTTTCTGTATTTGGTTGCTTTATTTAAATAAAAACTGTTGATTCTGATTGCTAAAACATAAACGACTGAGGTTTGCAAAGACAATTTTTATTTCTTCCAGTCATTGTTAAAGTATATGAAACGTTACACATGAAATACTGAAAGGTATTATCTTTGCTTGTATTTCAAAATTTTAAAACAAGGTTATCCAATTGTTAAACAATGCTGTTACAATATATTTACAACTACTTTATTGGTTCTACTTTCTCTTTAATATATTAGAGCCACAATGTTACTTTTCCTGGAAACAACAGTTCTACCAAAAAACGAAATAATATAAATCAACTGAACTACAACAAAAGGAACACTAAAAAATTTACATAATGTTTAAAGAACACATTGTGAAAAACTAAAGGATGACAGAACAAATCCAAATGTCAGCAGAACAGATTGACAAAGATGTCACCAAAAAAGAACAATGTGTGACAACTGAAATGTGTGAAAGACTGTGGAAAACAACTATTATTCTCCTCGCATTCAGTACTGACATCAAGGGCAGTGTCCAGGTCTGCCATCACAGTAGTAACGAGGGTAATCTCCTCGTCTTCCATTTCCAGTGAAGCCCACACAGTCTTTATATTGCCGGTTACAGGAAGAACACGTAACAACTGCAAAAGGAATCCGGTTTTCTGCCTTGAATGACTTTGAAAATTTACCCCAGTTGATCTCACCTGTAAATGAATGATAAATTTCATGTAGTTTAAATCTAATTTAACATGTTTTATGTGGAAAAAAGTCAAAGGTTCTTACCATCCAGCCAAGCAAAGTGAGTCCTCTTCCTGAACACTGGGTCAGACACAATGGCTTTAAAGCGCTTGCAGGTTAATGCCAAGGTGAGGTAAGCTGCATCTCCCTGTGCTAGTATCACCTCTGGAGAACAGCTTCCAGTACATCCAAAGGCATCTGAAAATTACAGAAAAACAGGTGCATTGCAAGACTATCACCAGAATAATGGCTATGAGGGAACTACACCCACCTTTGATGGCAGCTTTTAGTTTATAAAAAGTGTTAGACTTTCCAGAAATGTTGGCGTGCAAAAACATATTTCAAAAAGGATTAACCTTTTTCTAGTCTTTTTTATGAAAAAAAAACCAACTACAAAACTGTTAAGAAGGTAAATAAATAAATGATAGTGTAAGTGTAGCTTTACATACCGTTATGTTGAACCGTAGCAGTTCTTGTTATGTGATTCTGTACCTTAAACGACTCATCGGCTTTGTATGAGCAAAGAGGACAGAAATATCCGGAATAATCTTCTCTCCGTTACGAATGTTACAAATAGAAACGTGGATCTGTTAAATAAAATAAAAAAACAAAGTTTGAGCATAAAATACACTTATCAATTATACATTTTATTTACTTTTCTATTTTTATCTAATGGTGCCCTGCAGGGAAATAATTAGCTATGCTACATGCTAAATTTAACCTTACCTTCTATGAATTACGCATTTAAATAGTCTACAGCTGTTTATTATATGCTCAACGTCATCTAGAAAAGCGTATTGATTTACTATGTGATAAAAATTTTAAAGAAGGTAAAAATACCTTTTGCTGACTTTGCGCCTTTTCCATTTTGGATCGTGTGCCGAACACATGAACCCTCTCAAACTTCTTTCAATCGGCATCTCAAACCCGCTTCTTTAAGGTATTTATACTAGAAATTAGGAAAATAGCGCCCCCTTCACTTCCGGAGTGCAATGGTCCCATTTCCATATAAGGTATGAGGCTGACAGTGGTCCGTCCCCGCCCCTTTCTGCATGCTGCAGCGAGGACCTTCTCCACTTAGCAAAGAAAGAGATCATGGGGTCCTCAGAAGTTCTGGTGCCCCCCAATAATGCCTGATTTTTTTACATTCTTTTTCTTTGTCTGACGGTGTTGGCAAAAACTAGGGACCAATTTCAATGGAGTTGGAAAATATATAAAAATTATTTTTAATTCAATTTATTGATACTTTTATAATTATTTATAATTAATTGTCATAATATATAATTTTAGTATTTTTTTATTTGTTTTAAACTATTATAATATATTGAGTTCTGCTCCTGGACAAGGGTTTTTACAGGCATCATCCACCGACTACAATGTTTAAAATAAGAAAAATATTCAGCAAACACCAGGAAAATATATATTGTTGTGCTCACATGACCCAGGTTAGTTTAGTCAGATATTTGAAAAATTTATATTTTGTGTATATTTTATTCAAATTTTGTGCTTTCTCCATAGGACCTGTTTTGTCCCTATTTTCAAGAATCACTGCATTGAAACAGAAAAGAGTGATTGCGTGAAGATGGTTTCGTTGTGCAAAACTGAAATGTTGCTTTGCAAGATGAAACCTCTGACAATCCTGTTTCCCCTCAGCGATGGTTCGCCGTGTGGCAGTAGTCGGTGCAGGCAGTTCGGGTCTGGCCTGTGTCAAAGTCTGCCTGGAGGAGGGCTTGGACCCTGTCTGCTTTGAAAGTAGTGATGACATTGGTGGCCTGTGGAAATTTAAGGTGGGACAGGTGGAGTAATTGTGTTAGAACTTGTTTGTCAAGCTGCTACTCAAGAAAAACCTAAGGCTGTTTGGTAAACATAAATTTTCAAGTCAGGCATTTATTTATTTTTCTTTTAGTTAGTTTAGAGAATTGGGTTTAGGTTGATGTGTAGTTTTAGTTTTTGATTTGATTTTTGCCCTGTCTTACCAGAGGACCTTCTTTCACACGAATGTTTGGTTAAATTGATTCTGAAGGCAGTCGGCCGCACTGAGTTTGATCTAAACGGTTCACTTTAAAGGGAGTTAAATAGGAATGCAACCCTCTTATTTACAAAAACAAAAACATTGAACTCAATGTGTCACTTTTTTCTTCCACTTCAGAATCATGAAGTCTTTTGTGTTTGTAAGCGTGTAACGCACAGTAATGGTCTTCTTTAACAGCTCCCATCTTTTTTTTTCTTCTTTTTTTTCTGCGCCTGCAGGAGTCTCCAGAACCAGATCGATCCAGCATCTACCGCTCTCTGGTGGTGAACACCTCCAAAGAGCTGATGTGCTTCAGCGATTTCCCCATGCCTGATGACTATCCCAACTACATGCACAACTCCCTGCTGCTGCAGTACTTCAGGCTCTACGCTGAGCGTTTCCACCTGCTCCAACACATTCGCTTTCAGGTCCGTCCCCTTCCGTTGTTGTCTTTGAAAAGGTAGTTGATCTCTATGTTAATGCTTGCGTTTCTGCACACACTTCAGACCACTGTGAGGAGCGTTACACAAAGGCCAGACTTCTCAGTGTCTGGTCAGTGGGATGTAGTGACCGCAGACAAAAACAATGAGGAAGAAATACACATCTTTGATGCGGTCCTGGTGTGTTCAGGACATTACACCCATCCGGTCTTACCCCTGTCTGATTTTCAAGGTATTAAGATTACTTCAGTAAATTCACGCTATCATAAAAGCCTTTGCCTTTGAGCTGTTACGTTTTCTCTACAGGACACGAAACATTCCTTGGCAGGCTTCTTCACAGCTGGGAATATAAAGACGCAGATTCCTTCAGGGGTAAAAGGGTGGTGGTCGTTGGCTTTGGGAACTCCGGAGGGGATGTTGCGGTAGAGATTAGCAGATCCGCAGAAAAGGTGAGAACAGGACAGACGCAGGAGAACTGCCACGTTGTTGGAGAAGCTAAGAGAGACGACGACGACATCTAACATTCTCCACCCTCCTCAGACGTTTCTCAGCGTTCGGGACGGGTTCTGGGTGATTAGCAGAATGGCCCATGGCGGCCTGCCTGTGGATATGTCATTGATCACCAGGTTCAACATCCTGCTGCTGCAGCTGCTCCCCACGACGTTAATCAACTGGGCAGGAGAGAGAGCACTGAACCAGAAATGTGACCATGAACTCTACGGTCTGAAGCCCAGACACAGGTATCACAGTTTGACTCCACCCACTAGTTTTGACTGTTACTCAAAAGCAACACGAGCTGAATTCAACGCGGACAAATTAGCAAAGCACGCAGCAAAACCTTTTATACCAACTGGAACTCCCTGAGGACCACTCTGGCACTAACGCTCCAATCGACAAGGTCAATCAAGCGATCATTCAGAACCAGACTGTTGGGCAATGTGGGAGCTGCACCAGATTTTCCGGTCAATAGGTGAAAGGGCATCTCAAATGTACCTCACAATATGGCGTATAAGTTCAGCTGAAAAACAAAAAAACATCAAGGAAAAAGTAAAAACCTTACAGTAATACACAACATAAAGCAAGGTCAAGCACCAGACATGAAATCTGGGGCGGGGGGAAGGAAAAACCCAAAAATATATAGAAAATACAGAAACGACAAAATAAAAATTTAGAGGCGCTATTGCACAGCGGCCTGCAAATAATTGTCAATAAACATCTCTTTTGCAATTTATTTAACAGATTTTTGGACAAAAGGCCTCTGGTCAACGATGATCTTCCTGGTCGAATTCTTCAGGGCGCTCTTGTCATGAAGCCCAACATACGAGCTTTCAAGGACTCAGGAGTTACATTCGAAGACGGGACAGTTGAAGACAACATTGACGCCGTGGTCTTTTGCACAGGATATAAAGGAATCTTCCCGTTCTTGCCCTCTGCTCTGTCTGAAGGGCCACACCGTGAGCTGACACTGTACAAGTAAGTCAAAGCAGAACAATTAACGGGAAAAGTTCAGTGTTTAAGGGGCACAGACGAGATGCGTCACAGAACATGACGTAAAGCGTGTGCTTTATATTATGAAAGATTACTTATTTCCTTTTTTTTTTCATAATTCAGAAGAGTGTTTCCTCCATCTCTGCAACAACCCACGCTGGCCGTCATGGGTCTTTTCCAAGTAAGGGGACCAATCATGCCAATTGTAGAGATGCAGGTCCGCTGGGCTGTTAAGGTGTTTTCAGGTAAGACACAATATGTACAAAAACAGTGACTTACTAAAGTATTCGTTGCCCTTTTGACATGTTAGCCTCACAAACTTCAACGTATTTTAAAATAATTATGTGTGACAGACCCACAAAAGGTAATTCCTAATTGTGAAGTTGTTTTTCAGAATTTAAAAAAATAAAAATCTGAAAGTGTGTCATACATTTCTTCCACATGCATGTGGGGATTCTCCCTCCGTCTTCCTTCCACAGTCAACCTGTCGGAAAGTGCAAATGATTAGAGACTAGGGCAAAGGTTCACCTTTCAACACATCAGCGACCTCAGATACAGCCACAGCTGCAACGAAGGGCTTCGATCAAATTCCGGTCATGTTAGAATGGTTTAGTCAAAGCCCAGAACTGAATGCAATTGAAAAATCCTGGCAGCACTTTTTGTGTCCCCAAATGTTTTCCATTCTTAGGTTGAGCTAATTTGTAATGAGTTCAAAACATTTATTATATTATTGATCTAAATTTGTGGTTTTTAGAAGATATCTAAAAAAGATCAAGAGTTCTGAATATCACTGCAAAACAATGTTAATTAATATGGGGATGAAGAAGATGACATGTTTAACGTTTCAGGTTTGACTCGTCTCCCATCGATGCAGAAAATGGTTGAAGTCATTGAAGCTGATAGGAGGCGAAACATGCACAGGTAGCTGTCATTCTCACACTCAAAGTTGATTTTTACGCCAAAATAAGTTCGCTTACATTCCTTCTTGTGTTTTTTAAGCTTCCCTAACCCACAACAAGCCGTCCTCCAAGTTGATTTCATCCAGTACTTGGATTTCATGGCCAAGGAGGTGAGCAGCTCCTAACACTTTGTAGTTCCCAGCATCTAAGACACAGACAACCGAATACTGATAAGCTTTTCCTCACAGATTGGTGTTAAACCACATCTCTGGAGACTGCTCCTAACAGACCCAGTCCTCTGGGCGAAGATCTTCTTCGGTCCCTGCACTCCTTACCAGTATCGCCTCGCTGGACCTGGTCAGTGGGCAGGAGCCAGACAAGCCGTTCTCACGCAGTGGGAGCGGGTTGCTGAGCCTTTCAGAAGCAGAGCGGTACCAGAGCCAGAGGTCCGGAGGTCTTTCCTGTGTTCTCCTTGGTTAACGGCGTGTGCAGGAACCATGGTCATGGCTTTGCTTTTGTCACATAAGATTGTCCCATTAGTTCAACGTGCCACCCAGACGTTGAGCAGGAGTAAAGGTTTTCTGTGATTTATGGTTCACTGACTAACCTCAAAGACTTGAAATAATCGCCACTTAGAAGAGCTAATGTAGAGTCAGCTGCATCAAAGAGACGTCACAGGGAATAAGAGATAATCTGGACATGGGTTTGTCTTTTGTGTTTCTTTATCGAGAACATACAAATGTCAAACTAAGATAATCAAGATAATAACTGACAAAAAAAAATCACACCCTTGTAAAGTGATACATATTTGTCTTAAATTTGTGTATGAAGATTTTAAGTTATTAATTATCCAATATTGCCTTTTCGTAGCATGCATAATTTCTAGCAGAGAATGACTGTAAATGATTTGACAATGTGCAGCATCACAACTGGAAAGCCCAGATAGCAACATTGTTACAGTATTGATGCAAATGAAATTTAAATGTCAAGTTAAAGGCCTGGTAATACTTATCTTATGTGGTTCTTTAGACTCCAAATGACATCAATAACTTCTCCCAGTGTTTAACAAATCTGCAAAATTCACACAAAATCAAGAAATCTCCACATTTTTTTTTTCAAATTTTACTGCAAATCTTCTCAAAATTGGTCGAAAACATTTAGTCTAAGTTACTGAAGCCTCACCTGATGTCATGTTATAGTGTAATTGATATGGATAGTAATAAGTCACATTTAACGTCATACATTTGCACAAATATAATTCCTTACAAACATTTCTAAATTGGCACCACAAAATCTGCAATTTTGACTGAAAAAGAAAAAATCCGGGAAGAACAGCTTTTTATTGATATTTTAACTATTTATTGGGTTTTATCAATACATTCTGGCATAACCGGCCCTTTAAGAGCATTCTGGTTTTTGAACGTGGTCGAAAATGAGTTTGACACCCCAGCTCAATAAGGCTGAGGTTTCTGGGGACGAGTGTAAACTAACACACTTTTGGGGTCGGCTGCCGCCTGACTCTGACAGAAGACACTAGAGGTTGATCCTGGGAATGTACAGAAACTCAAACTGTGGAAGACTAACGGATACAAGTACGGGGGCGGGAATCTCTGAATGTTTACATCACAAAGCTCAGACCAGGTTATTGTGAACGAACCATTTGACAGTACGAGCATCTCTAAAACGACGGTTCTTAACCCTGATCCTCAAAGCACGCTGCTTATTGTAGATGTTATCCTCTTTAAAGCACGAGTTCAATGCATGGCTGATTAACAAGTGTTCGCTGAACTGCAGTCGTCTCAATCAGATGTCTTAAATCACCTAATAAAACATTCAGGGCAGGTTTGGGAAACACTGCTGCAAAAAGCACCTGCTAAATGCTCCTGACAAGGGTTAGAGCTGCCTGTCTCCCTTTCCCAGTAATCCATCCTGTCGTAACCAGAATTTAATATGCCGGCAATTTTATAGTTTTCCAGCTAATATAAGGCAGATTTTTAAATAGCAATTATTTTGAAGCTGTAATTTAATTCTGTAAGACAGGCAGATCTAATCAGGAAACGCTCTTTGGATTATGAAAGTTGCAGATCTCTACCCTCCCCTCCCTCTGACCAAACACTGTTGATCCGTTTTTGATGAAATCATATCTGATCTTCAGGCAGCCCTGTCTGCATTTCTGCAAGCCGAAACACGACCAAGTGATTAAATAAGAGGACATGCAGCTTCTCTAAACTACTTTCTCCCAGGAGAGAAAAGGTAAGGTTGGTCAACTCTGCTAAACATTTAGCTTGTTTGATTTTTTTTTTTATTGAAAACTGAAGTCATACTAAGAGAAGGGATATTCTGAGTCCAAGATTAAAGGGATTAAGATGGTTGCTATATAAAATTACTCTTCAAAGTGCAGCTTTATCAAGAGTTTCTTTAATATAATTATCTTAAACTGTTACATCTGTTTTGGGGGATTTGGGAGGAGGTCAGTCAGCACTTTTCGCTGTGATTTTTAGTTTGTAAAGCTAAGACTTTCAGTGTTTGTCAATGGTTTTATGCAGGAGTTTGAAATTAGTTCACTACGTTCCTCTAGAAATATGACTATTGTATAATTTTTGACAGACCGTGTGTTGCTTCGGTGGAACGGTGATTTTATTGTGCAAGGAGAAAATTGACAGTTCAATGAAGCCACGTTTACCAAGTGGAGGACCCTGGTTGGAACTTAAAGCCACTTTAAGCTCAACAGTTTGTTTATCTATGTTCTCGCATCCTCCTGAATAATGTGTAGTTGCGCCACTGATCTTAAGCCCAGGGCTAAGGCAACCTACAGGAACAACCTGTGGCGTCTCGAAGAAATTCCGCTGGGGTAGGACCGGGAGGGGTGAGTGCACGGAGCTTGGCGACTGATCGGTAATACCTATGGTGTCGTGAAGGTGAGATCCAGGAGGCAACAGCGTCCGCTGGAGATCTTGGCAGACAACGGGGAACACTTGACTAAGAGAACATAATGAGGAGTTACTCAGAGGAAGTAGCACAACAAAGAAATGCTCAGAGGTTAGTTCTAGGCCGACGAGGAGAAACGTTTACTATAGTATGCAAACACTCAGCCACTGAAGTGTTGGCCAGCCGCTCCATAAACACGCCACAGCAGCCAGCTCCTGATTAGACACAGGTGTGTCTACGGGGTCGACACCGCATCTCTCCAGGGGCTCAGTCAACCGGTGACACCTGGTGGACGGGGAAGGAAGTAGCAGGCAACCAAAGAAAACGAAGAAAAACCTGTTGGATATTAAACACTTGATTTTATTTATATAGTGTCATTTTCTAATCCAAAATTTTGTGATTGGAAATGGCAGAACTAAAACGTCCCGTGCAGTGGCGGTTTCTGATAAAGTCAACCACCCAGGGCAGTGGCGCAACTACACATTATTCAGGTGGATGCGAAAACATAGATCGGCGCCCCCTCCTCCGAGGTAAGGAACGTCAGGGTGAAGGAGCGACGCTCGCTTTTGTGACTACATTAATTTAAGGGCGGGAGTATTAATCTCTTGTTGTCAAACTCAAAAGCTGAATGTGAGAAAGTGTTAGGTACACTAGATGACATTTTCACACGTCTCAATATTTTAAAATGTATTTATTTGATCCAAATCTTCCTTCCGACACTGCTTTATGGTCTTTAATGACAAAACAGGCCCAGCCAAGTCTTTAAAGCAACTGAACCTTCTGCACAGACAAATTAGAGGTGCACACACTATAATTCTGATTAGAAATCAGACCATGTTCCCTGACTTTTTTTTTCTCCTCCTGTCTTGCTTCTCCTGCAGTTTAATCTGCGGGTCAAGGCTTCCTCTGCTGCATCGCTTCTTCCGTCATGGTCCAGAAGGTGGCAGTGATCGGCGCCGGCCCCTGTGGTCTGAGCAGCATTAAAGCCTGTTTGGATGAAGGCCTGGAGCCAACGTGCTTTGAAAGCAGCGACGACATTGGGGGGCTGTGGAGATATAAAGTGAGGCCCGATAATTAATAATCAACCAGAAATCATCTTAACGTCACCATTTGTTTTTTATTACTACTATCGTTATAGTTCTCATATGCTGTAAAGCTGACAAGAAAAGTGTTTTTTCCTCTCCTCAGGAGAAGCTGGTACCTGGGCGAACAAACATCTACCAGTGTGTGATTATCAACAGCTCCAAAGAGATGATGGCTTTCAGCGACTTCCCTCCTCCTGCAGAACTCCCCAACAACATGCACCACACCGAGGTCTTGCTCTACCTCCGTCTGTACGCTCAGACCTTCAACCTGCTGCAACACATACATCTGCAGGTCTGTGAGCCAAAGGTTTGCAGAAATCAAAGTATCTACTGCACAAGCAGGGTGATTTTCATCAGATTGACCTAAAATGTTTATCTCAGACAAAGGTGGTCGGCTTGAGGCGGAGGCCGGACTTCGATGTGACAGGACAGTGGGACGTGGAGACAGAGACGGCTGACGGTCGGAGGCAGACGCATGTTTTTGACGCCGTTATGGTTTGTACCGGACATTACACGCAGCCACATCTGCCGCTCAGCCACTTTTCAGGTAAAACCCGTCGTCAGCTGCTGTTAATTCAGCTTTTAATGTTTGGGGCGCACTTCTTTTCTTTTTTTCTTCATTTAATCTCAGGTATTGAGAGTTTCAAGGGGAGGTATTTCCACAGCTGGGAATACCGCAACGCCAAGGGTCTGGAGGGGAAGAGGGTGGTGGTGATTGGATTTGGAAACTGTGGCTGTGACATTGCTGTGGATATCAGTCGAGTTGCTGAGCGGGTAAAGCATACACGTGTATTTATGAAAAGTCTCACAAAGGGAAAAAAAAAAATCAAACCCTCCCACTGAGTGCTGCTCTGACGTGCAGGTGTACCTGAGCACCAGGAGCGGAGCATGGGTTGTCGGTCGTGTTGGACCAGGCGGCCTCCCGTTTGACGCAGCTTGGAATAGTCGCCTGGTTGTGACTCTGGCTTCGCTGTTTCCCACGTGGAGCAACTGGATGTTGGAGAGGAAGCTGAATGAATTCTTTGACCACAAGTTATACGGCCTCAAACCAAAACACAAGTATTATAAAACATTATAAGTCACTGCAAAAAAAAAAAAAGTGGCATGGATGATTTATGAGGAGTTCCTTCTTTTCTAAATCTTGGGACTGAGTTTTTTACGCATTAGTTTCTCCCTGCATGTTGTACTGAATTACAGAAATATTTGACCTGGTGGTGGCGCTGCAGGACAGATCATTACCTTGCGAGAAGCATCCAATTATGTTCAACATAATCAAAATTTTGCTTCAAGATTCCAATCAATCAAATTTCCTTTGTATAGCACATTTCAGTAACAAGGCATTTCAAAGTGCAATGTAGTCATGCAATGTAGAATCAATTGGTTCTGGTTCTGATGCAGAGCAGAACCAGAAGACCTGGCCAGTGTACGGACTTTAAAACTGGAGTGATGTGCTCTATCGTCCTGGTTTTAGTGAGAACGTGAGCAGCAGCATTCTGGATCAGCTGCAGCTGTTTGATTGATTTGTTAGGCAGATCTGTGAAGATGCTGTTGCAGTAATCGATGCGACTAAACATAAACGCATGGACAAATTTCTCTAGATTGTGCTGTGACATATTCGTCTTCTAATCCGGGATATGTTCTTCAGGTGACAGAAGGCCAACTTTGTAACTGTCTTTATGTGGCTCTGAAGGTTAGGAGCTGGGGACTTTTTATGGTTGTGTAAAGATTGCATACATACTTTGCTTTGTGTCAAATGGGATCCATAAATTCCTCCAAACTTTTAACGTTTCTCCTCCAGCTTTTGGGCACAGATTCCTGTCATAAACGATGACCTTCCAGGTCGGATCATCTCCGGCCGTATCCAGGTGAAGCCCAACGTGAAGGAGTTCAGGGAGACCAGCGTGGTCTTTACTGACGGGAGCGTCATAGACAAGGTAGATATGTGTTTAAAAACCCTGCATATATTTAATGTCGGCCAGGATTACAAACATTATTTGTATTCTGCACTGTGGACGTCTTAAGTCTCCAGGCAGCGCAGACAGGAAGCTGCGGAAACCAATAGAGTCTCGCTTTCACAGAACATTATCGGAAACTTTAAAAATATCCGAATTCTGAAAGGCAAAGATGGTTTTAATACAGTTTTACTAGCGGCACGCGTTACTGCGTTGTGACAGGTTTATATTGCGTGTATTCCAGGTGGATGCTGTGGTGTTTGCCACAGGGTACAACTACAGCTTCCCTTTCCTGCCCCCAGATCTTCAGGCTAAATCTGACTACAGGCTGCGTCTCTACAAGCACGTGGTCCCACCCATGCTTGCCCACCCAACTCTAGCGGTGGTGGGCTTCATCCACGGCTTAGGTGCCATCAACAGCATGGCGGAGATGCAGGCCCGCTGGGCTACAAGAGTGTTTAAAGGTAGACACGTGATTTAAATTTCCTGCAAGTTTTGTAACCACTGGGTTTAAGAAAAAAGTTATAGGTATCTCTGGAACGTAAATGTTGCACCCCTGGAAAGTGTTTTTTTTCCACTTTCTTTCAATGTTTTGCCTGCAGGTTTAATATCCCTCCCAGCAGAAGACATCATGGTGAAGGAAATTGAGACAGAAACGGCAACAATGAACCGGAAGTAACTCCTGCTAAATCGCACAGCTGTTCATATAGACTTATTGTTGGTGCTAAAACTGATCATTGCAATAAACATGAACTAATTGGACTCTCTCTCCGTCAGGTTTGTGTGCTCTGAGCGGAACCCCCTGCAGGTGGACGTCATACCCTATACGGACTCTCTGGCTGAGCAGGTGGGATCAAAGCCAAACATACTGCAGCTCCTTTTCACAGAACCCACGCTGGCACTGCAGGTCGTTTTGGGTCCCCGCACTTCGTACCAGTACCGCCTGAGTGGGCCAGGGAAGTGGGCCGGAGCCCGTCAAGCCATCTTCACGCAGAAGCAGCGGATAACTCGTCCTTTCAGAACCAGAGTGGTTTCAGAAGAACCAGGAAATGAGGCCTCTTCTATTCTGAGCATCCTCCTGGCTTTTATTGCAGGAGCTGCCCTGCTGTGCTACTTAATCTACAATTGGCACCTTCCTTTTCTTCCCTCCGTAGCCCCCCAACTTTGATCAACATACGGCGTGGTACAACGTCTTCGTCGACGTTTCGCCAATAGTAACATTCGACAATCGATCACGCAACAAGGGGAAAAAGCGTTTCCATAGCAGTTTTGCAAAATACATTTATTTGGATACGACCACAAACCCACCCCATTATAGTGTAGCTCGAAAAATAAACATTTCTATTAAGCCAATTTAAGAGAATTTATCTTTGAAATTTCAATTTTATGGTTAACAATGGAGACTCAGCTAATAATGAGCTCCTTTGCCACCGTCAAACAATTAAGTAAATAATGAGTAAATAACCAAGCTTCAAGCTTTGGAGAGAAAGTGAAGCATTTAACAGTTAAGTCTGAGTAAGAAGGTGATTTAAAAAAAAATTTTTTAAAGATTTTTGCACACTAGACCGTGAGCTGCTTCAGTTAAAGCACTTCTGCATAATTATAAAGACCTGATTGGAATCCTTAATGGAGACTTCCTCTAGAACAGGTAGTCACACTTTATGTGGTGCAGCTAATTTAGATTTGGTGAACTGATTGTTCACCTGGAGGTGATTAAAAAATGAATTATGTGTTTTATCACACACATGATTTACCAGCAATGTCTTTAAAGCATTGTCCACTGTGGACAATGCTTTAAAGACATTGAAATAATTGAAGCATTGCCAAGAACCAGGATTGTAATTATTAAGAGTTTGTCAATTCAGTTATGCTGCAACATTGGCGATTGAGTTTAAGAGTGAATTGACTTTTTTTTTAACACCATAAATTTGCTAACTAGTTGTATTTTTGTAAAGACAGTTTTGTGTAAGGTAGTCAATTTCAACAAATCTAACAATTTATCAGATAAATGTGAAACAAAAAAAAGAAATAAGGAAAGAAAAAAAGTAAAATTCCGAGACCTAAATCTAACTGAGAATTGGGAACTAATGTCTACGTGCCCTCCATCTCCAATCTGACAGGACTGGAGCTATTCTGAAAAGAAATGAGGGCATTAAAAAAATTATGTTTCTATATTTAGGTTGTGACTTTTGCTTTGTTTTGTTCTAGTTTATCTAGTTGATATACTCTGGATGAACATTATTAGGCTACTTTTTAGACTCCTGTTCTTCCAACCCAGAAATGGAATTAGAGCAGAGGATACTTAGCACATAGTTTACATACTTTAGATCAACATTAGATTTTTTTTCTTCTTCTTTGGTTTGTTATTTTTGTTTGTATTTCCTTTTAATTCCTGTAAAGCACTTTGTATCGCCTTGTTGCTGAAAATGTGCTATATAAATCAAATTACCTTACCTTACAAAAATATTGACTCAGAATACTGTTGAAATTATAGTTGAACAAACGTATTTCAGATTTTCATTGCAACAAGAATACTTGTTTGCTTAGCAATTGCTCAATGAGTATTTGAGTTGATTTCAGGCCAAATGTGGAGTTGTATAAAGGCCTTTTTGTACAGAAAGTACAATATTCTGTGCTTATTCTTTAGCTAAAAAAAATAAAAATTAATCCAGGACAACACAAAGGTCAAACATTAAGACTGGGGTATGAGAGTGATTGTCAGACAATAATGAATGATTAGAAAGTTCTGGACTAAAGGTAAAGTTGATGCTTTAATCATCAACTACAGATACACAAGACAATTCATGACTTAATTATTTGCTAAAAGCGGAAGGTTTTGGACTCTTGCTTGTTGTTTTTTATTTTTAGTTTTAGCAGTTAAATATCTGAAACACATATCAAAATGAAACAATGTGAGCTCTTTAACATGTATGTGATATTTTAATCTAAAGCTGGTAGTCAAGAAGAAAATTTGATTGGTTGAATGTACCATTATTTCAAGTCAGTAAAACAGGACCAATAAATCAAACAGCATATTTTGAAACTTTTTCCATAAAAAATGTGGCTTTTGTCCTGTATTGCTGTACAGGACAAAAGGCTGTAATTTATTAAGGGCGTGGATAAAAGCTTCCTCTCGTACAGCACGTTCTCAAACAAGGTTGTGGGAGTATTTTTAAAACACGCAAAGCCTCAAAACCGAGCGCATTGCGTCTAAAATGTCACCAACTGCAAATGATTTAAAAAAACCCGACTAAGTCATAAAATATCCTCATCAATAACTCTCATCTTTTTAACGTTCGTCTTTTAGCTTCTGTGTCATGTCTGTAAGCTATCGCTCCAGTTGGTGTTGTTGCCAGCAGCATGATTAATGATTGTTTAAAGTAGCGGGTATTAAAGCTTTTCCCAGCCCAGGAAGTCTGTTTACTTTTCCTCTCTGTCTCTGTGAAGAAGCAAAGGTTCAGTCTGCAGACGAAGCTCCAGGTTGCGCTCCACCCACTGCATGCAGTTATATAAAACACCAAGGAAACGGGTTTCCTCCTATTGAACCAAAAAGGTACGCCATTTAAGATCACTTTTTGGCACGTTTAGAGGAGAATGCATGTCGTTTTCTTGGAAATGAAAGCGCCAAAAATGAAGCTTCGGAGCAGAAGTTGTTGTTGTTTTGAATATCTCAGGGAGGGAGGAGCGTCACGCTTTGCACTCTTTTCGACTAGATATAAAAAATAATAATTTAAAAGTTGTTTTTAATTTGGTTGGTGATTCTTGAGTCGTTTAATCAGGTGTTGACGCGAGAGAGGTGTGTGTGTGTGTGTACGGCTTTGTAGTTTTTTGTTTTTGTTTTTTTAAACTTGAGCTATGAGATAAAATGCAGCTTCGTGACGCGCGTCTCTGCACGGATGCGTGTTGATGTTCTGCAGGGTAATGATGGTAATAATAATAAGAATTTCTTTCTCCTCAACGATCCGCTCCGCAGAGCTGAAGCATGAGTCGTCGCGTGGCCGTGGTCGGAGCGGGGAGTTCGGGTCTGGCCTGCATGAAATGCTGCCTGGACGAGGGGCTGGAGCCCGTCTGCTTCGAGAGCAGCGATGACATCGGAGGTCTCTGGAGGTTTAAGGTCGGTGCACGCATTTTGAAGCGAGGGTCGCCTCGGTTAATCAGAATATCGAATATTTTTTTGTGTGTGGTGGAGGCGGGTTGAGTTCTGTACAGCAGGTTCATTACACAGAAAGCGGTGTCCATTCCAGGGGTCATTTGTTCTTTATAGTTAATGAAATTTCAGTTTTTTTAGAGAATTAAAATTTGATAAAGGACTAAAAAAAATCTGCAAGAACTGCCCCGTGAAGGGTAATTGGTGAGCTGTATGTTCAGAGAGCCGTATCCTAGCATATAGCTGGAACGTTCAGTGGAAGGAAAAATCACAGGAGCATTCCTTGTGATAGTCCCAGTTGCTTGCAAAATTGTAAAGCAAAATCTGATCAATTATGTGTAAAATTTCAATTGGAAATCAATGTCCCAAGCGTCTGGAGGAAAAGGGGAAGTGGCAAAAAAAAATCTAAGTGGGTGGGAGGAACAGTTTGGGCTTCCATGTCATTTTCACATTTTCTGAAAAATTTTAATTTGGGCTTACATTAGCAATAAGACAGAATGATGTAGATTATCAAAACTATATGCTTAAAGTTCAACTTTTTGGAGTGGAGATGCAGCTGTACTTTCACAGCATGGAGAACTCAGTGGACTTTGTTTAAGCCTCAGCTGTCTGTCGCTGCAGGAGAATCCAGAGCCGGACCGCGCCAGCATCTACAATTCACTCATCATCAACACCTCCAAGGAGATGATGTGCTACAGTGACTTCCCCATCCCTGCACACTTTCCGAACTTCATGCACAACTCTCTCATCATGGACTACTTTCGGATGTACGCGGACCACTTCCAGCTCACCAAGCACATCCGCTTACACGTAAGGACGCGACTGCCAACGTTAGTCTTCCGCCTCCGACGCGTGCGGTGGTCGACCTCCGTGGCCGACTGTCTCTGTCTTTCTGTTTCCCCCAGACCCGAGTCGTGAACATAAAGAGGAGGTCCGATTTTTCCCGTTCGGGACAGTGGGATGTCGAAACGGAGAACAAGGACGGCAAAAAGGAGAGGCACATTTTTGACGCTGTGATGATCTGCATCGGACATCACTGCCACCCTCACCTGCCTCTCCATGACTTCCCCGGTAACGCCTCGGAAAGGTTTACACCCTTCAAACTGTTTCACATTCGTAGTGGCGACAACAAACTTGAATGTACTTTTAGGCGACGCACCAGCATAATACTAGAGCATATTTGTGATGAGAAATGAAAAAGGAGATATAGGTTTTCTATTTTTTGCAGATGCGAAAATCTGAAAATTGTGGTGTACATTTGTATTCACCCCATCCCCGCCCCTTTAAAAAAATCCTGATAAAGCATGTTGAAATTTGTGTCTGCTCTGTAACAAAAGGTTTAAAAAGGAACAAACAAAACGGATAACTCTGTTCAGGGCACTGAACATATAAATAACCTTGTTTTTATCTAACACCTTCTGTTGTATGTTGAGCACAACTGCAAAACCTAGCAACCTTTGAAACAGCTTAGCTTATCATGTTGTGGGAACTCTTTACTGAACAGTAAAGTGGTTTATTATCAGCAACAACACCGAGCAATACTATAGTGTCTGCAACCTGCAAACACCTAGTTTTTATCTAACCCCCCACCCCTACGTCTCACCTTTGCCCCCTGCAGACACAATCACACCCATTCACTGCACCTTAAAACTGCTAGACGTTTGCAGCGGGTCCACTACTCTTTATTTTCTCTCTGCTTCAGGCCTTTGCTGCTATTGTTGCTTTCACACTTTATCATTCGCGTAAAAATGCCTACAAGTGCAATTTCAACTCTCAGTACAAACTTGTTTTAATTTATCTTTTATATTCTCCTGAGTTTTTCCCCTTTTCATAGTTTCTTTATATACATATATTATTATTTTTTCTATATCACCGAGGAGACCACTGCAATTTTGTTGTTTTCTAGCAGCATAATGACGAATAAAAATCTTCTGTTTTTGTCTCAGGCATCGAGACTTTCAAGGGAGAGTATTTCCACAGCAGAGACTACAAGACTCCAGAGCAGTGGAGAAACAAAAAGGTGGTGGTGATCGGAATAGGAAACTCCGGGGGAGACATTGCAGTCGAACTGAGCAGATTCGCCAAGCAGGTGGGACTGAAATCACCTCGGACCCGACTCGCGTCTTTAAACCGAGATGAACTTTATGAAGCTTTCAACTAAAGACCGTCACCTCCATGAATGTTTTCACATTTTGTCTTGACACAAGCATAAATTCAGTGTATTTGCTTAGGATTTCAAATGGCAGAGCAACACTGAATAGTTTATGAAGTGAAAGGAAAGTGATGGAAGTTGTGTTTTTACAAATCTTTGTGCACAAACTCTCCACTAAAAATTGAGGGTTTGTGCTTGGTTTACAAGCAAAAAAGAAAAACAAATATATTTTCCCTTTTGGTTTAAACTCTCAGTGGTATTTACATGAAGATTTCCTAAAAGTGGCAACTTTTTGTTCTTTCAGGTTTACCTGAGCACTCGAAGGGGAGCCTGGATTCTGCACAGAGTTGGAGACAATGGGATGCCGCTTGATTTACTGTATAACAGAATGAAGAATTTTCTGCGTCACATCCTTCCCTCTGACTATATATCCTCCATTGTGGAGAACCAACTCAACAGCAGAATGAACCATGCTCTGTACAGTCTAAAGCCCAAACACAGGTACTGGATGTTTGCAGATTCTATTACAACATGCAAAAAAACACTGAATCTTACCAATGCAACTGTCATTGAATTTGCCTTACTTCAGGCCTTATCAATAAAATTCTTATGATTCCTGCAGCTAAGTTGTGAATTTAGCCCCTTTGTGCCTCCTGTTTCTCAGGTTGTTCAGTCAACATCCTACCGTCAATGATGACCTTCCCAACCGCATCCTGTCCGGAACCGTTCAAGTAAAACCCAATATCCGCAGATTTCATGGCTCCTCTGTCGAGTTTGACGATGGAAGCGTAGTGGACGATGTTGACCTTGTGGTGGGTTTAATTGTCTTTTTGTGCAAACAAAGTGGCAGCACTGGGACAAGGATTGACAACCTCTCTTTGTGTCTTGAAGGTGTTTGCAACAGGTTACAAGTTTTCCTTTCCTTTTCTGGCCTCTAATGTGGTCCCAGTGACTGATAACCACGCATCTCTGTACAAGTTTGTGTTTCCACCTGACCTGGACCGCCCCACGCTGGCCATCATTGGACTGGTGCAACCACTGGGAGCCGTCATGCCCATCAGTGAAATGCAGGCTCGATGGGCTACAAGGGTCTTCAAAGGTAAAAAAAAACAAAACAAAAAAAAACATATTGACTACCTTTATTTGATTAAATTACTTTTTTGTAGTATAGATAAATTAAGAAAACAGCTGGAAAACAGAATTGAACTAAACCTGAAAAATCTGATATCTTTTCCAAAATGTAAACATTCCTCCATTGCACTGACAGTAACGTTAACCCCTCCTCCATTGTCACGTCTCACTCTAGCCAGTTAATGTCTAGTTTGGTTTTAGCCAAGTTGGATGTGTCCATTGGTGTTGTGTTCCTCACAATATGTGCGTGAATATGGGCGTGAACGCGGGACCTGTAAAACAGGGAGGAACGGCATACGAGCTGCAAATGGACACAAATCTGACAGAGGCTAAATGGGGAAGAGCGAGTGAAAGCCCCGCCCAGAAGGGAAGGGGCGTGGCCTCACTGTAAAAGTCGTTACTAAGGGAGGAAAACTGTTAATTTGTTATTCTCTGCATCAGCGAGGTGCTGAGAAGCTGAAGTACAAACTCTGTAGGAAGTTGTACTTTCAATGACGAGACAAGTCTGTTGTTAATTCTTGCCGCAAGGGGGAGAGCGAGAGCAAGACTTTCAGCAAATAACTGGGAGATTGAATGGAGCACAGAAATGTTTCCTGATTTTCTTCCCTCCTGTCAGGAATCATGCTGGATTTTGGAAATATTGACATGCTTTTGGCAATGCTAAGTTACATTAAAAATGTATGTTTTCTTTGGAACACATTTGGGGTGGTTTTAGTAATGCTTGCTGCTCTTAACTGCACTTACAGTGCAAAAGACAAGCAAACAAAAATTATTTTGTAACCGCTTATTGCAGGAAGGCGAGAAAAACGTATTTAAAATTCAGTTTTTACATCTTCTTACGTTATAGTTCTTATAGATAAATCATAAAAAGCTGCAATCAGTTCAGATTTGTCAGAAATCTGCAAAAAATGTGCTACCAATATATTTACTGCGCGTGTGTCTTTTCCAATGTCTTAATAAAATATCTTTTTTTTTTTTTTGGCTTAGGTTGCATAAAGCTCCCCTCATTATCCACCATGCAAAGAGACATCCAGTGCAAGCAGGAAGCCATGGCCAAAAGGTAAAAGTTATCCAACGGTTTTTATTACCCTCTGTGCGCGTCATGCTGTTCACATGCTGAACTCGAACCTTGCTATCAGGTACGTCACCAGTCAAAGACACACCATCCAGGTCGACTACATGGACTACATGGATGAGATTGCAAACCTGGTGGGAGTCCGACCCAGAGTCTCCAGGCTGCTCCTGACCGATCCCAGGCTGGGGCTGAAAGTGCTGTTCGGCCCCTGCACCCCCTACCAGTATCGACTCAGGGGACCCGGAAAGTGGGCCGGCGCCCGCAAGGCCATCCTTACCCAGTGGGAGAGAGTCTCTCAGCCCTTGCAGACCAGGCCGTGCAAAGACCCCGAGCGACGGAGATCTCTGAAGTTCCCTCTGCTTCTGTCCGCGGCGGCGGTGGGATTGGCCGCCTACTACAATCGGAGCAGCCTCTCTGCGTTTCTGCAGGATCCTGCTGCCTTGCTGGACAGAGTGAAATCCTCCCTCCCCACACAATGACGCTAATGTCCATTCGTTCATCAATTATCTCTACCCGCTTGTCCTTGCAGGGTTGAAGCTCATGCCATGACTGATTACATTTGCCTTTAATTGCGGTTTTAACTCATAAACTTTGCTGCATACTGTTTCACTTCTGATCTTTTTAAATGGCTAAAACTAAAACTTGACAATACTTTATTCTCTCTTTGACCAAATAGAGCCTTTCTGCATAGTTAGCTTCCTGTAGTCCTTGGTTTATATAATTTTATAAATCTGTTGCAACACCTACAGCCTTTGTTCTCATTTTAAGTTTTGAAATGCCTCCATGCATTCATTTAAGACCAAATATAGTGTGTATTTTTAATTCTTACACTCTGAAACCCTCTCTTGAAAGCATGTATGCACTTCATCTAATAAAGGTTGTGTAAAAGTTTTTTCTTCTTTCTTTCTTCCAAGTTTACAGACAGAAACCAAAATCCATCCTGAGCCTTTAGTCACATTACAGCACAAACTTTAGTATACATTTTATTATATTTTTATGTGGTAGACCAACACAAAATAGTAAATAGTTGTGAAATGAAGGGCAATTGTGAGGCATGCATTCATAATTCAGATACTCGGATACAATCTAGTGCAACTAATTATTCATCCTGCCAAGATGGGAAAATGCCACAAACCATGTAGTGAACAGAGCAAACATGAAAGAAGATGTTTTGGTTCAATGAACAGTAGTGACCCAAGGAAAGTGCAGACCTTAAACTGGTTAATCTGCTTTAGGACATAAATAGACTAAATTGCCATCTTTAAATGCCTCAAACGGATACCGACAGCACAAAAATACTTGCAGCTGCAACAGCAGCAAAAAGGATTTCTGTGAGGGACTGACTCAGAATGCACGAGAAAACATAGAGAAAATCTATAGATGTGCAAATGCACACCACACTTTTCAGACTTTTGTTTGTAAAAGAAAATTTGAAAAGCAAGTATTATTTTCCTTCAACTTTTATATATAATATAACTCACTTTGTGTTTGTCTGACACAGAAAATCTTAATTTAATAAACTAAATGCATAAAAATAGATTTTTATGTATTTAACGACAGACTGAAGTCAAACTGAGCTGAAAACATTTAACAATCTTTGTATTTAAAGCCAAAGGACCTTGTTCTTTGCTTCACAAAACCTTTCCGTGTAACTAGTCATCTTTTAACAGCTTTCTGGCAACTTTTCTCAAACCCTTTAATAAGTTACATTTCAGGAAAAGAAGATAAAAAGTGTTGTTTTTTAACCACAAATTCTTTACTTATATCACTTTTTATAAGCTTGTAATGGAATAAAATGTACACACTCTTTTTTTCTTCTTTTTTTTTTTAATTACAAAAGCCACTTCATCAGTGAAATAAACCAAACACTTTCTGAATGAGATGAGGGGCTGGAGCAACTGGGCAACTGTTTACTTATTGCCAGCAGGCCTTTGATAAGGAGCCAAAAGTAGGTCAACGCCGAGCTTTTTATGATCATTGTTGACGTATTTTTCTTGCGCATTTGTCTCTCACAGTGACACAAAGACACAACCTTGTATAATGTCATGCTGATATGGTACTACAATTATTATCAAAGGGACAAAAAAGAAAATCAGCTTTTAAAACATGGATAAGCTCCGGTTAAGTTATCCATAAACACCGTTGACTCAGTGCTAAAGGTTCAGACTGTTTTGCATTCACACAGAGACACTTTCCTTTGTCCGTCCTCTCAAAGTGTTGCACACCAATATCTTAAAGAGACAGAAATATTTTAAATATATATTTTAAAAAATGCTTTGATTTTTGTCGCAGATATTCTGGAAAGTCACGCTTGATTCTACAAAATATATAATGGAGTTGGAGAAAGAGTTGGAAGAAGCAGACAGAGAAGGCTCTGTGATTAGCTGAAACTGAAGAGACCTTTGATCGGGCCTCTCGCTCTGTCGGCTGTAGCTGGGTTATGGACGGTCAACAAACATCCTTTCAGCTCTATCAAGGGATCTTCTGAACACACATTAACAGAAACAGATGACAATATTCAAAAATCCTGACTTGGCATATTGTAGTTGCTTGCTTTTTTTTGTATTTAGAGTCCGCAACAGTAAAAGATTTAAAGAGAAACTAATATTTAAACTTTGAATTTGACACCTCTGTTGAATTAATATATATAAGAATAATAGAAACGTGTACAGATCTGCATTGTGTGATAGTCTGTTTTCACGGTGGACATCGGGTTTAGGCGTTGTTCATTTGCTTATGGCGCCATCTAACGGTGAGTGCAGACTGCAGCCTGAGTTCGGTGTGAAAAGGTCAGGGGTTGTTGTGGTTCACCGCGTCACACTGTCGGCATGTGAGAGGAAGTTCCCGCTGGGAACCGACTCAGATGTGGAACAACTGCAATGCAGGATGGAACAGAGTAAAAGTTAATTTTGTTGTTTTCCTCAGGTATAAGTAATTATGGGAAAGGAGACGATGCATGTAGCAGTGGTTATGCCTCCATCAAATTCCCTGGTACAGGTGATGTGTTGATTGTTAGTTTTCTTGAAACAGTCAGAAAGATTATTTTCCTTAATGATCCTCCATTTTTGAGAAATGTAGCAGCCTCCCAGTGTTAGTCATTCTTTAGGTCGTGGGGTAAATATTCTGGCATAATTCAGGTCGTGTTTTTAGGCCTCTGATTTTTCCAGACTTGGTGGAGTTCAACTGCCTTGCTGGAACAGAGATGTCTTTTTTTTCTTTTCTTTTTTTTTACAATTAGCAAATATCTTCCTGAAATCATTAGGCCTTATTCCAAAATACAGAAAATAATTTTTTTAATGCAAAATTATTTATGCTACTTGCATTAAACTACTGCAAGTAGTTTGCAGCCATTGCTCTGTCAAAACAACCAAAATATCAACTATCTGATCCAAACGGTCGCCCTCAAACGAAAGACAGTTTCTCAGAATGAGTGAGAAAAACAAAGAAACAATCAAGACTAGATTTCTTCTTTGATGGGCAGATGAGACAAGGATTGAGCTATATTTAACAAACTTGTCTTTCACTTATTCTTATATTTTGAAAATAGAAAATATTTAGGTAATTATCATAAAACAGAGAAGATGTCATCTGATTTATTGGCAGACTGGGAAATATGTCTTTTTTTTATACAATGTATTTAAATATTTGATTGATATTTGATTGGATTGTATGTCAATGTCAAAGGTCTTAGAATGGTCCAGTCAAAGTTCAGACTTGAATAAAATTGAGAATCCTTTTAGAATTCACAGACTATCCCCATCTAGTTTGAGGTATTTTGTAAGAAAGAATGGACTAAAAAGAAATAAGGATAGATGTGCAAATCTGGAGAATGACTTCAATATATATATACACACACACAGCAGGTGCAATAACAGCAAAATGCTTTTGAAAATGTTTGAATACACAAAACGCTTTTAAGATTCTGATTCGCAAAAAAAATAAAAAAATACATTAATTGAAAACAATTAATGAAATTTGAAAATGATGCACTATTTTGTATTGGTCCACCACATAAAGTGTCATTAATTTACAAAATGTGAAAATGTGTAGCAGCAAATAAATTCCTTAATTCCCGTCGAATAAAGTGAGATCTGCTCTTTGTTTCACACTGACTCGACGCTTAGAGCGACATTCAGATCAGAGACACTTAGTTGGATCAAGTCTTGGATAGACAGACGGACAGAAGAATCAACACTGATTCAGTAAATCTGTAAAGTTCAAACATTGCGCCGCGCGTGATTCGCCGGTACGCCCCGGAAACAGATTTCGTCCACGCGTGACTCCTGGGAGTTTGGGTTGCCAGGTTTACATATTCAAGTATTCAAAAAAGTTATCCACAGGTTGTCTTGACTTTTTGATGTCCTGGGCTGGACCTTACTTTGTTTTATTTCGTGTAGCAATGCAACACTTGTTAGAACATGTGGTAGAGCTGCAGAGAGATTATGGGGCATTCTTATAAACTAGATGATAAACTATGTAAATTACGGAGATTTAAATGACAAGCTGGAGAAAAGGTTACCTCCTGTTGCTGTCTTTCTTATGGAAAGATTTTTACAAACTGGAAAATAATTGAAAAGAGGCCTGATCAGGTCCAGGTGTGGACCTCATTGGAAGGTATTATTTATTAAAGCACCCACTGTCTTAAAGAGTAGCAAAAAATAGCATGAAAACCATCAATGATATCAAATCTGAAGGTTCTGCTCAGATTTTATCATCTTCAGCCAAATGAAAAACTAAAGTTAATGAGGCCTCCAACTCAATGATATTTAATGATGTAAAAGCCAATATTTTCAAATCCTTGGCAAAAGGCGTTTTGTAATCAAATTAATCTTAATGATCTTGCAAATTGTTCAGATATCATTTGACACACTGATTGTTTTTTGGATAGCCAAAGGGGGAAAAAAATATATATATATATAAATAAAACATTTTAAAACCAAACTGTTGAAATTGTTGCAATATTTGCCTCTTCCAGAGTTAAGCAAGTGAAAGTCTGACAAATTTTTTTCTTATGTTTTGATGTCAAACAGAAAATAGCCAACAAGGTCTTTATGTTGTAAAAAAATATATATATAAAGAAACACAAAAAGAACTGAAAACAATGTGTGCCCCAGTCTACCATTTTAACCTTACAGTAATTATCATTCTGCTTCATCAGTTGCTACATTTATTCATAAGGTTATACAGAGTTTACACTTGCTGTTTTTAAATCAAGTATTATTTTTATGTTTTAATTAATTACCTTTAATACATTTTCTGTATACATTTTAATGAACCTCAGCACACATCTCTGAGCAACAGCAACCATACACTTGAAGAAGTTGATAACATTAAATTCCTTCAAGCACAGAGCTCTGATAGGCACGTTCATAAAGTTTTAGATGGGTGTTTTCTTCTTGGTGTTCTAGGTATTGAATCAAAAATCATAATGGGATTTATCATGCTTTGGGACAATGTCTTGGAGTAGGAGAGGGATTGTTGGGACAGACCTTCAAAACCAATACAATATATTTTTTGCTGATATTTTAAACTCTGTGTGATGTGCTTTCTACACACATAATCCCGGAAAAATACTATTTTTGCTTCACAATGAAGTGACAATAAATGAATTTGTTTGAATATGACTTTATTTTTATTTGAATGAGTGCTTCAAAGAGGAAGCTTACCTGATATGACAGCAAACGTGGCTAGCTAGACATGTTTGAGCTCCAACGCAGACCGTTGGAAGCTCTGAAGGGGGATAGCAGACGATAAATCTGGCAACAAACGTCTGCCATCTTTGATTTTTTTGGGGACAGGCCGCGGCGCGAGCGGGGCCTCACTCAACCAGAAAAACGGTCTGGCACGAGATAACGGAGCCACGGGACAACCGGGAATACAGCGCGCCGGCTCCCGCTTCAAAGGCCGAGCACACGAGGACAGACGGGGGGCTAGAAGCGTCGGAGCACGCACAAAGCAACCAACCCCCCCCTTTTGCATGTGGACAGCGGCTTGTTGGCAGCTAGCGACCAGAGCTAAACAGAGCTAGCCAGCTTTTGTAATCCGCCGGCCAGACAGACAGTCGTTCACCTCCGACCAGGCCGAAACCGGATTTTTAGTGGTGGACGCGAAACATTGCAGAGGACAAGGGACACAACGGCGGTGGCAGGTGGGTCTGCGTTTAACGCTGGAGTGTGTGGCTTCCCTGCTCTCTCTCGCTCACACACACACACACCGCACAGCGCTAGCTGGTTAGCATACGGACGGGCTGTGAGTGGAGGTGATGGCGACCAGTGAGGAAACGAAACTACGCTGAACGATGCGAGCTTGTGGCCTGCTCTGTTGCAGCACCACGTTCAGAACTCCACATGTCGGGTCGAGCTGCCGAGGACACTACAGCACCTTTTAAGTACAGCTTTTGTTGACTTAAGAGGTGGCATTTGCTTCTTTTCTGATGTATTTCTGGGGGAAGAAGGCCTGTACCCCCCTGCCGGTATGAGCCACCCACCCTGCCCGTTGTTTGACTCATAGAAAAGGATGTTGACCCATCAGCGGCAGTGGGTCTGAAAACCTAAAGAAAGCTGCTAAATGTACTTTGTTCAAGCAGCGAAACCTGTGGTTATTATTGGTTTAGATTGAATTGTGAGTAACTTATGAATTAAGTCAAAATGGCTTTTTTTTGGTGAAACTAGTAAATGATTTTATGGGTTTTGCTCATTCACAAACACTAATTAATGAGCAGGAAGCTGTTCAGGTATCGATTGAAGCTTTGCTTATCCATCGACTGGTCCGACATATGACGGGGCTCATGGAAAAGTATGGAAGTAGTTTCCCAGGTCTGGATCAGCATGGGGAAAATCAAAATGGGTTGAGGATTATTAAGCCTCACATTTTCCTAAAGTTGCATCCATCCATCTGAATACTCATCAGACTTTCAGCTCATCTGTACTGACATCCAGCCATCGATCTGACCCATCCATTCCTCCATCTGTCCAGCGATCCACCCATCAATCCACGCGTCTGTCCATCCGTCCATCTTTAAACCTGTCCACTATTCACTTCTCCATCCTTCTCTCAAATCGTCTGTCCTCCATCTATTCAGTCTGTCCATTCATATTTCCTTTCTGCTCCAACCTTTGGTTTGTCCAGACATCCATTTATCTTTTATGGTATTCTTTCATTTGTCATCATCTTTAATTCTTTCGTCCTGTTCACAGCGGATGTTTGCAGGTGCCAGATTTAAAGTTTGTTGCAGTAGCTTCATAAAAGTAAAAGTGTTTGCGAACCAGAAAGGTGAGGAGTCTTCTGAAAAATATGTGGGAAACAAGGATGTCTTGTTGGACAAGAGGGTTGATTTTTTTTATTTTTTATTTTTGATAAATGAATGTTCAGGAGTCATACTTTGACTTCTGACAAGAATCAGACATGGGTGAAGTCTGACTTTACGTTCTACTTTCTACACGTAAGAGGCGTTAATTAATACTTGTATTTGCACTTGTAAACTTCAAGATATCCACTTCTCTTTAAGGCTGACGAAACTATAGTTTCTTTGACTGGACAACCTGATTTGAACCACAGTAATTTGACATCATCTCCATTGCAAATCCCTCTTGACGACTGTACGGTCTGGAAAATCATGATGATTGCAAAGATGCGTATGCCTTCTTCTTGTATTTAATTGAAAAGGAGATTTGATCCTTGCTGTATCTGGTCACCGGAGCATTTTCTTTACACAAGATTTCAATTAGCAGTATAGGAAACCATTATCGTCAGGATGTTTGGTTGTTCTGCATCAGCGAAGGAGTAATTGTTTTAAAGAGCACGATACTCAACGGATGCCTGATTTGTACAGGTCTTTAATCTTAATCTCGAGCCGCACAGTCGCTCCTGCGTTTGCCGAGTTGTTGGATGGAGTTTGTCCGTCCGCACGGTAGAAAATGGCCATGATTAAGATGTTGCTCGATGACATCTGGCAACCACGGTTGCAGCTGAAAAGCCAAGACAGGCCGTCCTAATGCACTTGGAGACGGATCTGCGGACTTTAATGGTCCGTCTTTGTCCCGGTCTTCCTGTGCTGACCTTTCATTAGGGAGGAAATTAGTGAATTCCTCATGGGATTTACTCTGATTCACGCCTTTCGAAGGTGTTGCTTTCTGAATGTTTGATCCTGTCACCTTCGTGCCTCTCTGTCATTAGCAGTAGCTTGTACGTCTGCGTTTGCCCTTTTATTTTGTCCCTGAGATGAGTGATTTGTCTCGTTGTAAATTTCCACATCAAACCGTTTACTTTTCCGTCTTGCTTTTAGAGCATTTGGGTTAATTGGGATTGAGAATTTTGACTCATTGTTTATAGTAAAAAAAAGAAAAGTTTTTTGTTTGTTTTTTTGCACTTTTCCAACTTTATTTTAGCCCCCCCCCCCCATTTTGCATCACACACTTCCACTGATTGAAATATTAGCAGCAATAGTTTTGCTGGAAAGATCACAAGAAGATCAGTTGCATGTACTGCAAATTCAGTTTTATGCTTTTGACATTTTACTGACTGGTAACATCTGTTTGCTTTTTCTCTTGCTTTCCTCTCGCTCGCCGATTCCTGTTCCAGCCAAATTCCTTAAAAAGAAACTCCTCTGCAGACATTTCTGTTCCCGTTATTAAAGAGAGAGGTGTGAACGTAGTGGTGCTCGGACACAAGCTCTGCTTCTTTTCTGTTTGATAAGACGTTATCTGCAATAATATCAATCGTCTGTTGCTCAAAAAGGTGTTCCATAACATGATATAAAAGATGTAAACGGGTTTTTTGTTTTTTTTTCTGACCTTTTTCTTCCGTAGTTCCTCGTAAGAAAAGACGAGGACGAGTCGAAGCAGGAAGTCGCCTCGGCTGTAGCTAGAGTAAAATTATCTTAGTTTTAAATCACATCATTCCCACTAAAAAAAAACATGAAATTTTACTTTAAAACGGAAACGCAGCAATTGTTCGTACTACTGCTAAAACCATATACGGTTAGTTCAGTTATAATTTTGCTGGACCATTTGATACCCAGACTCGACCAGGCAGTCGGCTGCCTGGTCGAAGCTAAATAGGCCTTTTATGAATACGGTAACTTTGTGAACCGTTCTTTTTAGGGAAATGTTCCTTCTGCCTGTTAAGGAGCGAGTTCAAACATTTAGCCCTGACTGATCGAAGCTGTTGGGTCTTTTCAGCATAACACACACTTCAACTCGCTACAACGGTCACAAGGTCTGTTTCACCAATCCACTGTTAATAATAAATGACCTCTGTGTTGCTTGGGAAAGACTGCAGTCCCAAAATGTGCTTTGTCTCTTGTCTTAGACGATCCACATTTTTAAATCCGCATTCTGGACTCTGGGCCTTGCAACATTCCCTTCAAAGACCGTGTTTTTGTTTCCTTCCTGCTGTTAACATAAAACTGCAACTGAGTCAAATTCACCTTCTCTTGTAATGTCTGTTTAAAATCAGCAACAAAGCTCAATATTGTAAAAAAAAAAAATCTTCTGCTCCATTTGAGATGTTTTTTTTTCTTCTTCTTCTTCATGCAGGAGGCTGGTTCTGGGGGCGAGGCCAAAGGACCAGACTCAATGAGTTTCCAGCGAAATGTCAGAGAAGTCAGGGCAGAGCACCAAGGCAAAGGATGGCAAAACAAAGTATGCAACCCTTAGCCTTTTCAACACCTACAAAGGCAAATCTCTGGAGACCCAGAAAACTGCTGGTAAGAGTCGGCCGTCATTTGCTTTGTTTTAACTAAACAATGCTGGTTTTAACTAAGCCTGTTGCAATTAATCGCCTAAATGAAAATGAGCCCAATGATTTCCATTCTGACATTTTTTTTGAAGGGCAATTTTGTTTAAAGACTTCATGATAATTTTTTTAAATTATTTGATTGTGTGTAATCTTTTTTGCCTTTTTCTTTATTAGGGTTGTTGTGTTTTATTTAAAATGTCTTCCTGTTCCAGTGTGAAGATTTCTGTACAAAATCTGAGATGGTGAACTTGCATTATTATGCCATTATCTTTATACGAGTTGAATATATTGTCTCAAAACCACAATATTATTGTTTATCACAATAATTTCTAGGACAATTTAGCATCCAGCAAAATTTGCTATCGTGACTTACCTACTTATAACTAGTATAACTAGTGTTATACAGGAAATTACAATCAGCTTTTTGGACGCAGCATATATGATATTTATGTTGTCGAACCCTAAAGAGGAAATTGTGAAACTAGTTTTTTTTCGTAATGGATTTTTTTTATTTTTTTAATGTCCTGTTTTGTATAACTTAAGGTCAAAGAGCTTCAATTGGCTGATCAGTGATTTTTCATTTTGAAAGTCCTGTGTTGACCTTTCGTTTTCTGAAAACCGTGTGAAAGCTTCTGATATTGATGCTTTTCTTATGTCTGAAATGTTCCCTCCAGTGGCTGCCAGACATGGCCTCCAGAGTTTGGGCAAAGTTGCTGTCAGCCGGCGCATGCCCCCCCCAGCTAACCTGCCCAGCCTGAAGGCGGAGAACAAGGGAAACGACCCCAACGTCAACATCGTCCCCAAAGACGGCAGCGGCTGGGCGTCCAGAGCCGAGGCAGGAGACGAGAGGTACGCTTCTGTTTGCTTTGGTTAAAAAAAAAAACGGCTAAAAAAAGGAACATAGCTGATAATGGGGGAAAAAAATAAATAAAAGTCGGCGATTTAATTAAAAACTTAAAAATGCCATTATCTTCAACAGGCAGCAGGAAACGCCCCCACCCCAAAACAAACCAGCACCACTCCAGCCTCAAGAGCTCTCTACCGGGGGAAGCCGCTCCTGGGCAAACAACAAGCAGCCACAGCTTGATGGTAAATATTGTTCCCATCTGCTCCCAAAGTCTTATCTCTACTTAAAATAAAACTTTCTATGTTTCAGCTTCATCTGTTACTGTTAAACACAATACAAACTCTCCCCATTGATGAGATTTATTAAGACCGAATTTGGTAAATGATCTCAAATGTGACCTTTGGTTTAATGTTAGCAAAGTTTTTGCATAAGAGCTTCACACGCTGCCACTGCCATGTTTCCCCGTGGAGGCATGGTAATATGCACTACTCAGTTTCCCAATAATTTAACCCAAAAGTTGCATTTTTAGATCAGGTGACTGGACAAACTTCTCAGTTTCCTGGGTTTCCACTACATGACTTGTGGGAAATATTAAACTGGATTTCTTTTCAGTCACCATTCATTCATTAAGCCTTATTTCTTTAAAGTTTATGGCTGATTGTCTTCTAGCGGTTCTCTCGTCTGAGTCGTAGATCTCTCCAGATTTAGACATTAAGAGTTTTCTCTCTAAAAATTTTAACGTGTGCCTTTTGTTTGACATATTAATAAGACATACTTAATTCTGTGATTGCTGTGTGAAAAAGTTCAAAATGTTTACGTACATTTTGCTAATTCTGAATTAAAATGACTGATTTGTCCTGTTTTCTTTGGTTACAGCTTTCATTCACCTCCATAATCTGTAAAATTTTCTAACGATATGCTTTTTTTTTTTGTCGTTGTTGAAGGATCTCCTCGCGTAAGCACCCAGTTTCACCAAGAGTTTCCCAGCCTGCAGGCAGCTGGTGAAGCGGAGAAAGGCGATGGTCAAGATGAAGAGCCCTATGGACCAGGCCCAAGCCTCAGACCACAAAGTAGGGCCACACTCACACACATAAACACGAGGCTGTGTTGGACCAAATGGTTTAAAGAGGAAGCTTAGGGAAGGTTGGGGGAGAGTAACCCCCCCTTAGAGGGAATGTCTTCAAAGTTCAGTTTATGTTGTATTTGTAGCCCAGATGGAAACACTAAAGTTTTGTTTGAATCACCTTACAGAAGAAAAGTCTTTCATTCCTCCATTCCGCATAAACAAACTTTGGCTTGTACTGCAATTTATGAGATTTGTAATGCTGTCTTATTATGACTTTGGCGTTTTTGTTTGACTTTATTCCTTATGTGACGTTCAACAATCTCTCCGAAATTCTAAGGCTTGTTTCTAGTTGTCAGCTTTTGTGCTGAAGTTGTTTGTGGGAAATGATTGAAACACCAAAGTGGATGCTTTTGAGTTTTCAGGGCTTATTCCCGGTTCCATTGTCTTAGATATATGGTCCGTTTCGTTCATTCTTTACTTGCCCGTCTGTTAATTTTTCCATGAAATAGTTCATTGTCTGTTATCCGTTCATGACCTTTTATCAATGTTTACATTTTTATTTGTTTTTGATCCATCAATCTGGCCATCCTTCCTTTCTTTCAGACACTTCCATAGCAACTGTCAGGATAAAATTTAAGAGATCATGTATTATCTATCAAAGCAAAGTACTTTTTATCTGTATACCGCCAGATTCCATCAATGTGCAAAGATGTTCATTATTTAACTTTAAGAAGTACTAATGTAATGTAGAGACGCCATTCATTAATATTTTAATAGTTCGGTGATGCGCAGTTTTATCAATGCATTCTGCCACATCCGGCCCTTTGAGGACATTCGTGATCTTGATGTGACCCGGAATGAAATTGAATTTGACGGCTTTCAATTAAACCACACATTTATATACGTTTGAATGATTCCAAAGTCTGCTTAATGTGGCCCTGTCTCACAAACGGGAAATGTCCATCACCTCCCTCCTCCTTGTGATTTCAGACGTTGGCAGTTGGCGTGAGGGCGGAGGCAGGAATCTGAACAGTGCGTCCAGCCCCCCTGAGATGGACGCCAAGCCTCAGGAGGAGGGCAGCACGAGCCTCGGTACCTCCACGCCCCCCGCGGAGGCTGAAGAACCCGGCCGAAACGCAGCAGGTGATGCTCAAAGGGAGAAAAGGGAAACCCGAGAGAGGTTCCCCCCCCCTGCCGCCGTCGCCACCGCTGCTTCTCAGCCTAAACTCAACGGGGGGCAGCAGCCTCCTGCAGGGGTGCCAACCCACTTTGACCCGGCTTTCAGGAGCATGATGCCACCTTATGTAAGTCTCAATTTGGCAACAAAATCGGTAACTTTTTGTTTGTTTTTACCCTGTATGACAATGTTTGTTGTTGTAGATGTTCCATGCCTACCCGCAAATGTCGTTTGCCCCGGGACAGGGTAACTTCAGATACCCTGTGCCACAAGATGGGGGAAAGTGAGTTTTTTTCTATTCATTATCATTTAAATTACTTTTAATAGTTGCACTAATATGGCACAATTAATCTCCTGCTTGAACCAAAATATATAAGCTTGTTTCTGCTTTATCCTCCGTTGGATCCTCAGGGGTCCTCGTTCAGGCCGCCCCCAGCAGGCGCCCCCCCAGTCCTGGCTCCAAGACCCCGACAGACCCTCAATCATCAGTGCAACAGAACTGAAGGAACTCGACAATTTGGACACCGACGCTGATGAAGGCTGGGCAGGTCAGTAGCTCTGGCTTGGCTCGTTTTTACAACTCATTAACCACATTTAGGCAGATTAAAGATCATTTCAAGTTTTAACGGATTGCGTCCCGTGTGCCGTTCAGGAGCTCAGATGGAGGTCGACTACACCGAGAAACTGAACTTCAGCGACGACGAGGAAAACCAAGCTGCTAAAGAAAAAGGAGAAAACTGGTGAGGATTTGAGCCATCTTTTCAGTTTTATAGTTTTAAACTTCTTGAGCTTGCTTCTACCTGTAACTTCAGCAGCAGGTGCTTTAAAGAACGGAAAGCTTCTAGAAACTTGAATCTTTCTCCAACCTGGAAATGTGCTTGAGAATCTTTGCTAAATTGTATTGTGAGAAGAACAATGCAGTGAATTACAAGTCCCTCTCTGAAACTACAGTAAAAGCTTTTTTTTTTTTGCTGTCTAAATACTGGAGACAACTCACTGTTTGGTAATTAATTATTTTTGAGTTATCTTAACCATTTTCTAAGCTTTCTGGAGGGCTTTCAAATCTGTTTGTAAATGTGCGATTCTTTGATTATTATTTTTTTAGAGAGCATGGCCAGATTTTGATTCGACCAGTTTTAAACTTGAGTAGTATGAGGAGCAGCATCTGACATGAGAGAATGTCTGTGAAAGTCTTGTTTTAGAGATCTTCATGAATAATGCAACAAAATGTACCTAAATGTTCAGATGTTATTTCAGAACAACCCCTTTCTTACCAAAAATATAATTTAAAGAGGGTTATTGTGTTTTTTTTTTTTTAGCTTTGTCATAATGTTATTCCCTCATCAAAAACACACAGGGAGTGTTGCTTTGATTCCCTCATGCATGTTTGAGGAATCCTTGAATCTCCCGTGACAACCATTCAGGTCTGCAAAGCGTTTGCTCTCACTAAGCTGCACCTGTTTCCACAAAGCTCCTCCCTGGAGCTGCGGTCTCCAAGCCGAGCTTCCACCTCACAGAGCACACCTCTGCTCGGACTCCCACACTCAGCTCCTCCAGACTAGCCAGCAGCAATTGGCAAACATCTGATGGAACTGGGTGTCTGCTGAGCGCATTGTAGGAATTACTACTGAGTCCAACTCTCCCGAGTGTCTGTAACTGCGGAAGGCAGAGTGTTGGAAAGAGCAGTAAGTAGCCTCTTAAAGAGACGGAGGCCCAATTTCAAGGAGATAGATTTATTTTAGGTTTGATGTCTACAGCATTTTTATAACAATTGAAGCACACTTAATTACTTGATTGTGCTATAAAATGACACAAAGTGCCTGGAGCATGCACAATATCACTCTTTTAAAACATGTTTTGAACTTCCACACTGACATGGCTTTGTTACCCATAGCAATGACCCTGCTGTGATTTGGCACACAGAAAAGAGATGATGACCAATTACCAGCTCAGATCTTTGTTCATCACCCTAGAAATCTGCATATTTCACTAAATTGCTGCAAACTATAAAAACCTAAATGGGGTCTCAGGATTTTCCATAATTACCAGAGACTTTTCAGCCACAATATAAAGTTAATTGTGTGGTTGCATTTGAAGCTTCAGAGCAGAGATTGGTGAGAAGACTGTCTAGTTGACTGCTTCTTTAATGACATTCTAAGGGAGTGGATGAGAGCTCGAACATCGGACAATCAAGAAGGCTGGAAGGAGGGACCTGAAGACCGTGGGGGCTCCAAGACCTCCTGGGCCGACTGCGGTGATCCTAGAGCGCCCTCACCTGGCAGTGTGGGGCAGTACATTAAATCAGCTGCTTCACAGGACTACCAGGTAAAGCAGGTTTGGATTGCATGAACCCACCATGAGGTGCTCACTCCTCCTCAATGGTTTCTCACACTGTGTTCGTTTGTTTTTGTCCGTAGAGCGGCGCTCGATCCGTCGGCAGTGGCGCTCCACGGGGGAACAAGCCGCAGGCCGTCGCACCAGCAGCTGACGAGGATTCTGACGCTTGGCGACAGAAGCGAAAGAAGCAGTCCGAAGTCTCTGAGGCGGTAGAGCGAGCAAGACGGAGGAGAGAAGAAGAGGAGCGGCGCATGGAGGAACAGAGGCTCGCTGCTTGCGCTGAGAAACTAAAGCGTCTAAATGAAAAACACAGACAGGCCAACGAGGGCAAACCGGCCGTTGGCGATCAGACCACTAATGAAGAAGCGGGAGCTGCTGGGGAGGAAGTCCTGTCGGCATCTGTCCCTGCGTCCAGCCCTGTACCAGCGGTCCCAGTCCCACAGCCAGAGCTCCCAGTTGTTCAAGCTGAGATGGAGCGAATGGAACGAGTGGAAACAAATGCTGAGGAAGAGCCTGAGCTGGCCCGTCAGGCCAGTCCCCCCATCCAGAGACCTGTAGCTGTAGCCCCGGACCCTCCAGGCGACGGAGAGACCTCTCTGGCTGAGGTCGGACCCTTGGTGCCGGAGAACCAGACCGATCGGGCCGCAGCGCCCATTCGGGACTATTTCAACATGGAGGACAACAGAGGTAGGCCAAGTCCTGTCAGATGTTTTAATATCCTGATTCTTTCCTGGTCTTAGGCTGTGATGTGTTTGCAGTGGATGAGCCCCACCTGTCCCTGTCTCACATGGAGCCTCCTGCAGGGGACGAAGTCTCCGTCGCTCCTCCACAGTTGGAAGGAGAGGCGGCCGCTGCTATGCGTCCCTCTGTCATCTCAGGCTACTCCAAACAGTTTCAAAAGTCTCTGCCTCCGCGTTTCCTCAGACAACAGGTAAAACTGTCTCAATCGGCCGCACTGATTTCTTCAAGAAGATGCAGTTATGACATTTTTATTTGCTGATGGCTCAAGATGTGGAGAAGAGAAGCTGTTTTAAATTTATGGTCACAGGAACTTTCATGATTCACTTCTTTAATAATTCAAGAGGGTTGAGTGAAACAAAGTGATGGTGGATTTATTAGTTTTTGTTTAAGCTTCCATCCACAGATGCCAATTGTAACTGATTCCTCTTTGTCATTAAATACTAGAATATAAGATTATCATATATATATATATATATATATATATATATATATATTAGTTTTCCTGCAGTGAGTTATCAATGATTATATTAAGAACTGTGGGTGTGAGAACAGCTGCTGAAGAAAACATGATCTTATTTTAAAATGGTAAAGGCTGACATTTTGAAATCAACTTCATCTCATTTTAACTACTTTAGCATTGCATAAAAGATTTCCTTCAATTTATCACCTCACTGACACTGAAAAGCTTTGTTTCTGTATCGGATTATTCCCCATGCACCTAAAATCTCTTGACGCACCCCGCCCCAGCATTTCTATCCAGCAGCATTTGCAACCCTCACACAGACTCATTGGTTAATAATTAATGGATCGATTGTTCTCATACCTATCGTTTTCTGTTTGAGTAATCTCACTTGGGCGAGCGTTTTCTAACATCCACACTACAAAATAAGTAATAAAAGTATTTATGATTCATGCCAATATTAAATTGGGTTAATATCTTCAGTGACCGATATTCAGACTGCAATGTTGGTATTGTATTGGAAGTGAAAAAGCTGTAATGGAGCGCCCATAGTAGTAGCAGTACCTTTTTAAAAGAAAAAAAAAACAATCAGCAAAATGTTTGCATTGTAAGGGTGCAGCTAACAATCTCTTGCAGATTATTTTTACATGTTTGACCAGGCTTGTGAAGCTGTTGATGTATTTAAGTGAACTGTTCTGGACCAGAGATATCAAATAAATTTGTAATTCAATATTTATATGTGTGCATTTAAAAGCCAACGTTTTAAGTCAGTTTTGCTGTTTTTCTTTATCAATTTTTTACCGGCTGATGCTAAATTTCAGATATCGGCATTGGTATCAGAAGTGGAAAAAAAAAAAAACATCCAAAGCTTTCCCTCTTATTTACACATTTCTAAAATTATTGAGGAATTGTCAGATTTGTTGGATCACATTCATATGTTAACATAACTCAGCATTATTCAGTGGATTCCTACATTGTGTTGTTTATGGTGATCTAATCATTACAAGGAAAGCCTAATCTTCTTTACAAAAATTTATACGTGTCTGTCACTGATGAAAATGGATCAGTGTGTTGTTAAATCGTTGTCTCCCCAGGAGCAGATGAAGCAGCAACAATGGCAGCAGCAGCAGCAGCAAAGTGGAGGTACTGTGTCTCCGTCAGGTGGCAGCACCGTTGCAGCTTCCCAGCAGCAGCAGCACCGCTCCATGTATCAACCTATGGGCCCCCACCACCAGCACTTGCCCTCCATGGGGTTCGACCCCCGCTGGCTCATGATGCAGCCGTACATGGACCCCCGTATGATGTCGGGACGCCCCCCTATGGACATCCCTGCAAATATTCACCCTGGTGAGCGTAAATAAGTTTGGGGAAAGTGGTTGAAAAATGATTTTTACATAGCAAAATGCCACAATAATGAGATATTCAGCAAATTCACATAATTTTGATAATCCTGTTTTAAAGGTGTGTGCACAAATTGCTAGACGTTGAGCGAAGGAAAAGGCAGTCTGCCTTGTCTTAGAGTAATGATGTTTGTCAGATCAGCTGAGCAGATTTGCTCTGCTCTCAACGTTTTCAGGGCGAATGCCTCAGAAGCAGATTGTCCGCAGAGAACCAGGTGACAACTCCAGTTCCAGCTCCGATTCATTTGACCACCTGTCCCGACCAGTTCGAGACCACGGCTTCCCCTCTGACTCACGGATGGTATGGGGATCGGACCCATACCCTCCGTCAGAACCGTTGCCATCTGTAACTCCTCCAAAAGCACGTGAGGATAACAAGGAGCAACGGTATGGCAAAACATTTTACATTAGAGCTGTTAGTTTATTGTGACAGTGTGGTCAAGCTTGGTGAAACAGACTCTCTTCTTCTCTTCAGGATGGACTCTGGTTTGGATCTGGACAAGGGTCTGCCAGCTATTTACGCTCAGGATCACGGTGCGGTGGACTCAATGAAAAATAATTTCTTTCGGGACTCGGATTCCCTGTCTGCGTTTACTCAGGGCCCAGAGGATGTGCCGGGGCCTCTAGATAGGGCGCCCGTAAGCTTGGCCTTTGACGCCGATGAGCGAGGCCTGCCTAGTGGGGAGGAGGTGGAGGCCCTTGGTCATGCCATGCTCCAGAGAAGTGTCTCTCAGGGTTCCAGCCACTCCATTAAGCTGGATGAGCCCAGGTTTGACGGGTTACCGCTAGCAACAAAATCACTAGAGCTCCAGGACGCAGGGGAGCGGGCCGCTGATAAGCCCCAAAGCGAGCTCTACTCCCAGGCTGCCCTTACTAGCAACAGGGCGACTCCTCCAGCAGATGGATTACACAAACCGGAGAAGCTCCCTCTGCCAGCTCCCAGCAAGCAGAAAGCTGAGTTGCGTTGGGGCGGGAGATCCGGGTCTGGTCGCAGAGACGGACCGGGAGGAGAGAGACCTGTTCGCAGGTCGGGCCCCATTAAAAAGCCCGTCCTGAGGGACATGAAAGAAGAGCGGGAGCAACGAGAGGAGCGGGAGAAGCGTCACGAGAGAGGAGACAGAGGGGATAAAAGCGAGCGGTCCAAAAAGGATCAGTCGGCCAAAGCTCCGTCAGCAGCTGCAGTGGTGTCCGAAAGCTCTCGAGCTCAGAGCGATGGAAAGAGGGAACCCGCAGAGGCAGACGAAGCCCCGGCGTCCCACCATAGGGCCAGAGACTCTCAGCCTTCCTCGGGGGTTCCTACCTCATCCTCCCAGGAGGAGAAAGCGGACAAACTGCCCAGTAACGACAAGCATCCAGAACCAAAACTACCCAGTCGGAAAGAGTCGCATCTTCCTGCGCGTGCCTACAGAAGAGAGGAGAGGGAGAGGGAACGGGACAGGGATCGGGATCGGGATCGGGACAAGGAGGCCGACAAGGAGAGGGAATGGCCCATTGACTCCAGTTTCAAAGGACGCGGGCGAGGGGAGTACTACTCCAGAGGACGGAGCTACAGAGGAACTTACAGCGGGCGCAGCAGAGGGAGTCGCGGTCGTAGCCGGCCGGAGTACCCCTACCGAGAGCCGCGCTTGCGCTCTGATTTACCCTCCGCTGGAGGCGCCGCTGCCTTTCGCAACAGGGAGGAAAGCGAAACACGTAGCGAGAGCTCGGACTTTGAAGTCATTCCGAAACGTAGGCGGCGGCGCGGTTCAGACACGGACTCTGAAAGCGAAGGCGGGAGAGAATCAGCCAGCGACACCGGACCTTCCGACCGGGAGCCAAGCACTAAACCTAGCCGTCCGGTAAGAAGAGATCTCCCCGGCGACGGGCGTTCAGGACCCCACAAGTTGAGCTTCGATCCGCCTCACATCGGTGAAAAAGGTGGAATGAGAGGGGATGACGACGGCCGGCCCAAACCAGGGTTTCTTCCCAAGGGGGAGCCTTCCCGGCGAGGAAGAGGAGGGTTATATAGCAGACGAGGCGGCGCAAGAGAGCGTGGCGGTCCTCGCTCAGCCCCCCTTAGAAGGCCAGGACCCAGAGACTCTTCCTCTCAGTGGCCTTCCAAACCGATGGAGACGTTCAGGCCGGAGGATGCAGAGTCTGCAACAAGATACAACAATCCCCCTACTGACCGTCGACCCCCGAAGTTGGAAGGAAAGAAATTTGGAGAGGTGGCTCCTCAGGGCAGCAGAGAGCGGCCTCGTCGATCTCGACCGGCCCGACCCCCAAGGCAGGACAAACCTCCTCGCTTCAGACGCTTGAAAGAGCGGGAGGCTGGCGTGTTGGGCACCGGAGATCCTGCTACAAGTCTTTCTGCGACATTGGCGTCTGTGCCCTCTTCAGCCACCCCAAGTTCTGCTCCCGCTCAAGCATCCCTCTCTCCAACAATGTCCAGAGCTCCAGGGACTCCTCTTACTGTGCCTGCAGAGGTGGCAGCCACCACATCTGCACATGACCAAACGTCTCCTGTCGAAGCCTCCCGGCCTGAGGCCAGCAGCCCCACCATCACCGCAGTGGGCAGCAAGTCCCCTGACCTGTCCAACCAGAACTCCTCGGATCAAGCCAATGAGGAGTGGGAGACCGCTTCCGAGAGCAGCGACTTCAATGAAAGGAGAGAACGGGAAGAGAGGAAAGGAGCGCTGGAGGCTGCCAACGAGGCAACCACCGCCACGGCCCCAGCACCCGCTCCCTCTCAGGGCACACTGACGCCCAATAAGAGTCCGCCGGACGGAGGTGTGACTCCGAAGCGAGAGGGGTCCCAGGCAGCCAAGAGGAGCTTCTCAAGTCAGAGGCCTACGGAGAGGCAGAATCGCAGAGGCAACAGCGGCGCCAAACCCGGCCGGAGTTACGCAGGAGGCAAGGGGGAGAGGAGAGGCGGTGGCAAGGCTGGCCGCAAAGGGTGAGTCTCAAACAAGGGGCCTCTGTTTGCTGTCGTCTGTGTTCTTCCATTAGCATTTGCACAAAGAAATTGACTCGATGAAACGGTGTGCCACAGACTGATATATGCAAACAATAAACCTTTGTGAAATTGGGCTACATGATTGAGATCAGCGCTGACTACCGCAGACCAAACCCAAACATCTGTGGGAGGGAGAATTTGATTGGAGTATTTTCTTATAAAAAGAAAAAAAAAAGAGAGGCCTGTCGCGATAAACGATAAATCAATTAATCGCACGATAAATTAAACCTATCAACCTCATTTTAATTATCGACTTTATTGTCTCTTCCTGCCTTTTTTTCTTTATTGATGACACTGAATGAAAAAAGGCTCAACTGACCCCTCCACTCTCCACTGACCCTCCCTTCCTCGTTTCCTTAGTGTAATGTCCAACTACACGAGTTGTCAGCCGACTGTCGGCCCATTTTCAAAACCTGAGACACCTTAGCCGACAGAAATCCTAGGTATAACGGTTCGATCGAGTTTGTTGTGCCGTGTGGTGTCCAGCCACTTGGGCACTAAATAATGGCTACAAGTCGTTAACTAATTTTTAAAATCGGGCATTAATCAATGCTTTACTAGAATCTACCTGTGATGCATGTGGCTAGAGTCAGCAAAGTCCTGACTGAATGAAAATCATTATAACCTGTCTATGTCACGTTAACAAAGAACAGCTGCAAACCTATCGCGTTTATCAACTGCAGTAGCAATTTGGCTCCAACTCCTTGTCATTTTTTATATTTTTTGCACAAAATGTTGAATAAATATTAATGTTGTTTCCACATATCATCTCAGATGTCCGCTGGATTTCAGGTTGCACTGTGTCAGCTGTTTGGGATTCCTCTCGTAATTTCCCCTCAGAAAGCACGGAGGAAAATCCACGCTTTCTGGTTAGCTACTTGTCACATTCAGCGTTGAGCTCCCAGTCGGAGAAAACCCCCGATTTAGATCGGAGCGATGATCGGTTACGAAATCACCAGCGACAATCTTAGATTGGCCAACTTTCTAAGATTTTCGTAAAGGGAAAATAGGGGCAAAAAATTGTGCATTATGAACTACTGCATTAGGTAGTCGGATGTGCCCGTCTTTTCTATTTAAATCTAGTGATTACTGAAGAGGAATATAGTATACAGACTTCATAATCTGCACTCTTTTGGTTGAATGCAGTATTTATTTCCATTTTGACTTTATCTTGTTTAGTTTTTATTCAAGTACGTTTTTTGTTCATAGAGACTGAAAATCCATTTTATTTTTGTTTTTGGTTGTTTTGTTTATTTAGTTTATCAGTTATAGTGTTACGTATTCTTTTGAAAATAAAGTGTATATCTATGGCAGGAAATAGCATGCATTATTACGTAATTTCCATTAAATCAGTGTCAAACGGTCTTGAAAAAATATTAATCGATTATCGCAATAATTTTTTAGACAATCGTCCAGCAAAATTTATCATGACAGGCCTAATTATAGAGCAATATTTGCATCTCCAGAGTTTATATAATATCTAATTATCTAATAATAATCCAAGATTTGGAACTTTTTACATTAAACCTGTTAATACTCTGAATCATATTTAGTGACATCTTATTTACTTTTTTTGCTTATTTTATTTTAGAAATTAGATGAGAGCAGTCCTAATACTTGGTGCATCATCATTCTACCAAAGTAAATTACTACTGTCCAAAACATTTACAGGTTTATCTTATTCTGAATCTTTTTTAATCTGAACAGCCCTCCAGCCCAGCAGAACTCTGACGGATCAGCCCCAACATCTGGAGGGACCTCTCAGCGGGCTGCCAAAGAGCAGCCTGCCCGACGCAAGGATGAGGCCAAACAGACTGCCAAGAAGCCAAAGGAGAATGCTCTTTCCCAGTTCGACCTCAACAATTATGCAAGTCAGTAAACACCGTTTTTCAACCGGCTCGTTCCGTTTACCAGTAAAATAAGCATGCTTTGGATGGATGGACACAGAAGGGCTAAAAGGCATATTTCTGTTTATTGCAGGTGTTGTGATTATTGATGACCATCCTGAGGTGACCACCACAGAGGATCCACAGTCCAGTGCCAACGACGATGGTTTCACCGAGGTCGTTTCCCGCAAGCAGCAGAAACGGCTGCAGGATGAAGAGAAACGCAAAAAGGAGGAGCAGACATCTCAAGTAAGGATTTCCTGAAATATTAAGAAATGTCACCTTCTAAAATGTCTGTATTTAAATTAGATTTCATTACTTTAATTGAAGTTTCCAGAATTTCTACTTTTCTTAAAGGATTTCTTTTTACTTTTTGTCATCTTTTCTTAGTTTATTTGTGTGGGTTTTTTTTGGGGGGGGGAGTGGGGGGTTAGGGGATTTCCTGACGAATCCCACTGAAAGAAGTAATCCATGCAAAAGACAAACATGGGCCTGTCACCGATTAAAAGTTTAAATTTGGGCTTTAAACATGAACTGTAGTTTGTAAAATTGGTCCTATTGAAATAGCCAAAAAGTACAAACATTTTTTGCTCACTAAGAATCAAAGATTACAAACTGCCTGAAAGAATCAATATTTAGTGTAGAGTAGGGGTGTCAAAGTCCTGGAGGGCCACTGTCCTGCAACTTTTAACTGTGCCTCTGCTGCACCACACCTGAATAGAATAATTTGGTCATTAGCAGAACTCTGGAGAACTGATCTACACAAGGAGGTAATTAAGCCATTTCATTCCAGTGTTTTGTATCTGTGGCACATCTAAAAACTGCAGGACAGCGGCCCTTCAGGACTGGAGTTTGACACCTGTTGTGTAGGGTAATGCAGTCAAGATTTGATAAATGTGAGTGTTTTGGATATTAAATGCATCACAGCTGAACTCGGGCTTAGATCCTTTAAAACAGTGGTCTCCAACCCTGGTCCTCCACTGCCCTGCAGGTTTTAGGTGTATCCCTGCTGCTGCACACCTGGGTTAAATGGACAGGTGATTAACTGGCTTCTGCAGCAATTGAAAGAATGCAAAGGAGGTGATGCAATCATATGAATCAGCTGTGCTGGAGTTCGGACTCTCAGAACATGCAGGACAGCGGTCCCTGAGGACCAGGGTTGGGGATCACTGCTCTAAAACACTGTTAATCCAGGTGTCTGAGTATTGTGTAGCTGTATAAAACCCAGCTAGGTATGTATTTCAGAATGCTGTAAAAAAAAAAAAAAGTAGTAAAAACTTTTTAGAAATGTCATTCTGGGAAAGTAGATGCAGAAATTTGTAGAAACCTTGATATTGTCATCAAGCCTGAAAGTAAAGTTGCTGCTTCTCCTTCAGAACTGGGGTAAGAAAGGCTCAGGCGAGAAGAGCAGAGGAAGCGGAGGAAAGCTGCCACCAAGATTTGCCAAAAAGCAGTCGTCCCAGCAGCAGCATCCTCAGCAGCCGTCACAGCAACAAGCGGCGCAGCCTCAGCCTCCTGCAGCCTCAGCGGCCTCTGCCCAGCAGCAGCCATTGGCTGCTTCTGCTGCACAGCATCCCCACCACGCTCCCTCACAACCGGCTGCTTCTCAAACTATGGATGGACCCCCAGCTCCTCTGCCCTCCATTTCCATGGCGACCGTGGAGTTCGCCTCAAAGAGCCTCCCCCCTGCGCCTGCACAGCCGCACAGTGCTCTCGGTACAGAACTGTGGGAGAACAAGGTGGCAGGCTCCACTGTCCTTACTGATGTCAAGAAATGTAAGTGTTGGATGAAAGTTATCGATTAGTGAGTTTATCTGAAGTTGATTTGTCTTATTGATCAACTCAATTTTTTTGCGTTTTGCTTTTATTTCACCACATCCTCGCGTTCGTAGCACATGAGAAGTTGACGCTTCTCCATTTTGCATCTCGGCTCAATGAGCTCTGTGAAACTTAAACTTGTCAGGTGTAAATATTAACTATTAAATGACAATCATAACTCGATTAATTGTTTGCATCTCTTAACTGTGAAGGTTTTACTTTTCTGCTGATAGGATTTATCAACTTAGCATGTGTGAAATGTTGCTTTGTTTATTCCAGTGGGCCCCATTAGCCCCCCACAGCCGCCCTCTGTGAGCGCTTGGAACAAACCTCTAACCTCCTTCACAGGCACCGTGTCGTCTGAGGTAGGTTGAATAAATAAGTTGGTTTGTTCTGACTGGTTCTTCCACCTGATATTCCTCATTAACGTGTCTCTCTGTCTCCCTGCAGGGTGGGAAGCCTGGTGCTGACGGCAGCGTGGAGTTGGGCATAGACAGTATTCAGTTTGGCGCCCCGTCGTCTGCAGGAAGCACCGACAGCGACGGAGGACCGGCGCTGTTGGAGACGGTCTCCGAAAGCAAACTGCCTGCTCCCAAAGAACAAAGACAGAAACAAACTCGAACCGGTCCAATCAAAACCCAAAAGGTAACCCTCAATTTCCAGGTGAATAATGTGGATTCATATCGGTCATCTGGCCCCTCCCTTAACATCTGACCTGTCTTGGTTAAGCTGCCCGAGATGGAGCCAGTAGAACCCAAGGAGTACAAGCCGGGTCCAATCGGTAAAGAGCGCTCTCTGAAGAACCGTAAGGCCAAAGACGCACGTGGAGCCGAGGCCGAAGGGATGGAGGGAGGAGTGACTGGAGGAGGGGTCAGTAGAGCCACGGACTCCAGTCCTCCCACCAGTGACACCACAGTGCCAGAACTGGGAGGGGACATTGAGGGGATGATCACAGTCCCCTCAGCAGAGTACACTAGCAACTCTAAGGTAAGTAGAGCCTCTGTTCACCTAAAATAATAAATACATTTAGGGTGCATTCACACCAGCCCCGTTTAGTCTGCTTTAATCAAACTCTAGTTCTTTTGTCCGGAAAGTTTGGTCTGATTGAGGAGATGTGAATGTGAAAGCAAACTCTCTCGGTCTCAGTTTGAATGCATATGTGGATGCAAGCAGACTGGAGACTACTTCAAAAGTAGGAAGCGAACTATAGCACATGGCATTCTGGTTAAATGCAACCAAAACAAACGCACAAGCCTGGCGCTAGTGGGAGAAATGACTTGTGGTCGTTTACCAAGGAGAAATCCTACAAAAGCTAAAAACTGATGCTACTTCATGTTTGTTTACATTTGGCAAAGAAGAAAGTTGTTCTCATGTCGTCTTCAGAGGTTTTTGTGATTTCCTTCAGTAGCTGTTGGTGCAACACAGGCGAGGGGGGTGAACAGGTCTTTCAATTAGTTTACATCGTTTGACCCAGTGCAGTATGAAAGCGAACCACACCGGTTGAAAATGTAACAATGTTGCAGCTTTGGTCCACGGTTAAACCAAGTCCACCAGATTATCAGGTGTGAAAACTTCCTTAAGTTATTGAATCTTGTTTCACTTTTTGTTCTCCCAGGAGTCTGTCACCGACTACACCGCCCCCTCTTCTTCTCTGGCTGACAGCGTTCCCACAGGAGGCAACAAAATGGAGGAGAGCTTAGTGGCTAATGTGGGTACAAATCCTTTTTCCTTCACACATTTTCTCAAAAAAAAAAAGTATAAATATTTCAGGTAGTGTATTGACTGCAATTTGTTTCCCAGGTTGCTCTCCCCCACTCACTGCCCCTTCCACGCAGAGAGACCCTACAGCAGAGCTCCAGCCTCAGCACAGTTTCTCCTGCTACTGTTGACCTAACACTAAAGGTAAGGCAATCGTTTTGGCCTCGACCAGGAAACGATCGGCTCTCTAATGAAATGTCACAGAGGACTCATTTTGCTGCCCCTCCTCAGATGGAGTCGGCTCGGAAAGCTTGGGAAAACTCCCCAAGTTTGGAGAAAAGCTCCCCAGTCACCTCCTCTTCCTCGCCCATCACTTCCTGCGCTTCCTCGTACTCGTCTTTCTCCTCGGCCTCCATGCCCCAGATCCCCGTGGCTTCTGTTACCCCCAGCACCTCACTGTCAGGTAACGAGTCCCTCACTTTAGGGCGTGCAGTGCCTGGTTAGTGGATTCAGATGGAGAACCTCGTCAGAGCTAAACACAGGGAAATTAGCTGGAAAACCCTAAACGTACAGCTAGAACTAAAGAAGGCCTGTACACTTGTTAGGAGAACAGTCTAGTCAAAGCCCTAGATCCCTAAATCTATTATGTGAAAATGAGTCTGAGCCAGAAGATCTGTAACCTTTAAAGCCTAAACATCAATTTTGTTCTGCGGTTTGCAAAATAAAACTCAGAGCTTCAAACGCCATATGTGAATTTTTAGACAAATATCTGCTTTAGTAAATTTCTTGTCATGTTTAAAAAAAGAAACGGTTTTATTTCTATTTTTAGGATTTAAAATAAATAAAAAATAGGAGGATATCTTTGTTTTTAATCATAGATTCCAACCTAATGACAAGGAAAGCCCATCCTTAAACATATAACTGGTACTTTTGGTGTCATTCCTTGTGATAATTCAATGCACATATTGCAGGAAAAAAAATAAGCTGTTAAATAGCTGCATTATTGCATATGTATTTAAATACTTTAACTGGTTCCTTTTAGTTTTTATCCAGTTACTAAAAGCTGTTGTGGAAGATCCAAAGAGCCGCTTGTGGCTCCAGAGCTGCAGGTTGCAGACGTTCTCCATCTGAACGACTGAACTTGAGCTGCTTTGTAAAATAGGCTGAGCTTTCATTCTGAAGATGTCCACAAAAAAAAAAAGCTTTTCCCTACCTGTAAAAAAATAAATAAATAAATAAAATTATGTATGCTGCCTCTTTTCCAAACAGCGGGCTCTGGTACCTACACCACCTCATCTCTCAGCACGAAGACCACCTCAGCCTCCGACCCCCCTAACATCTGCAAGGTGAAGCCGCAGCAGCTGCAGGGCGGGAGCCTGTCCTCCTCCACCAGCAGCAGCAGTAGCAGCAGTTTCTCCCAGCTCGGCTGCGTGCCCCCGCTCCTGCCCCAGCAGCAGCAGACGCCGCAGGTGTACGTCTCCCAGGCTGCAGCAGGTGAGAAACTACAGCTTCTTGAATGCAGTTTGCTGCATATTGGGTGCTTCTAGTGACCAGGTGATTGCCTGTTCAGGTTCTGCAGCTCAGATTCCAGCCTTCTACATGGACACTAGCCACCTCTTCAGTAACCCGCACCCCCGTCTGGCGGGGCCTTCGCTGGCTCAGCAGCAGGGCTTTCAGCCTGGCCTCTCGCAGGTGGGACTTTTATCACTTCACAGTTACAATGCCGAAATGATTAAGTGTGCTGAATCAGTTGTTAAAATAATCAACTAATTTAATAATCATTAACTGGAGCATACAGACAAAACTGCCCAACAAATGTATACATTTTCCATTTAAGATAAAAATAAAAATCTAACCTTGTCTGTAAATATGTTCTCAAGTTATCTCATATTAAGCACCTTGTGCAATCCATTTATTAATTGGTTCATCAAAAAATAACCAATTTTTTTCTCAAGTGGTTGAGCAGATTAGATTATATTGGTAAATCAAGCAGAAATGGTCGAGGTTTTCACATGTTGGAATTAGTTTTTTTTACTGCAGATGCATCCTTTGCTAAAGATAATTAAGCTTATACTGTAGTATTGCATTTCAGACACTAAAATATTAATTTTCTTTAAAAAAGGAACTGAATTATTTGCATCTTTTTATTATGTTTCTAATATTGTATAAAAAGGCTCGAGTGGTTAAACAAAACATCTGCAGAATGTGCCCTTTTTTTCCCCATCCAGAACAATCGATTATCTTTAACTAAAATAACTGAATGTAAACATGTTGCTTCCGTAGCCAACAGCAGTGCAGCAGATTCCCATTCCCATCTACGCTCCCCTGCAAGGCCAGCCTCAGCACCAACACACCCACCAGGCTCAGCTCGGACTCGGCACCGGTCCACCGGTTTCCCAGCCACAGGACCTGTTCAGCTCTTCGCTTCAGCCCTACAGGTAAAAACCCACTCCTCTCGAGTTCAGGCTCCTCCAGACTTGATCGTCTCTGTCCTCTGATCCCTCCGCTCCGTCCTCTCCCAGGTCACAGCAGGCGTTCATGCAGGGCAGCCTGTCTCAGCCGTCTATGATGGTCTCCGGCCCGTCCCTGCACAGCTACCCCGGAGTGCAAGCTCCCGAACTGGGCAAGCCTCAGTCCAGTCTGGCCTACCAGCAGCACTCCTCCACCCAGCACATTCCCATTCTGTTTGAGCCGCAGCTCAATCAGGCCTCAGGGATGGGAGGCTCCCAGCTCATCGACACCCACCTGCTGCAGGTAAACCTCGCCTTACTGTGTCGCAAAGCTGCTGCTGCACGTCGTCACGTTCCTCCACCTAAAGCGTTGCTTTCTGCTCAGGCTCGACAGAGCATGAATCAACATTCGAACATGTACTCGGGGCAGGTGCAGCAGCACGGTCAGAGTAGCTACTACAGCAACACGCAGTCTCCCAGCTCTGCAATGCAGCAGGTAATGCAGCTATAAACTGAACTGTTTGTCAGATAAGCTGCTACGTTTCTTTTCAGGTCGTTAATTTCTCTCTGTTCTGCAGGTGACCGTCCCTCTGCCAGGCTCACAGTTGTCTCTGCCTAACTTTGGGTCGGGGGGAGGTCAGCCCCTGCTGGCTCTGCCCCCTACTCCTCCCCAAGCCCAGCCTCCCAACATCAACCGGCAGCCCCCCGTTTCTCAGCCCTACCGAGGCATCATGGGTCCCAACCATAACATGATGCAGCCGCCGACCAGCAAGGTGCTGTGCTTTGTATGGGTCTCACCCTGCAGTGTCTGCACACCATTAAACAGTCTTTAAAACAATAAATTGTACTTAAATACATTAATCACTGGTCTTAAATGCAGGGGTAGAAGAACTATGTAATCTCTTTATTCCATGTTGTTTTGTTTTCTTGCAGGACTTCACTGTGGTAGATCTCTTCAGTGTGTTCTGTGACTCAATACAATAGCAGCTACTGCTAACTAGCTGCTAAGACAGCCCTGCTAGCTTTTTTTTTGTTTTGTTTGTTTAATCTCCCAAGTTTAAATTTATCAGTGAAACCTGCAAGTGCCCAAGTTTGGGCATCAGGTTAATGAGTTTCTGTTTTTTTTTTTTGTTTTTTTTTTTCTTTGTGCAGCTGGACATGGATCTCAAACTCTTCGGCAGCGGGATGGACGTGAAGCCAGGAACTCCTCCGGTCAGTGGCCGGAGCACCACACCCACCTCCAGTCCTTACAGGTAATCATCATTTTCCTGTGGATCTGGAGGATAGCACCTCCCTTGGACTCTTTTCATGAGTTCCCTTTCAAAATAAATGTCCATTATGAATTGTGTTTAAGTGATGGCCTGATCTGCCAAAAACACTGACCTGAAGTAGCTAGAGGCCTCACGTGATGCAGTTTTTTCTTCATCATTTTAGATGGTTTGTTTTAAAGATTGGAGGAAGCAGGTTTTTTATTTGAATTGTAATGTCTTTTACATGTAAAGAGAATAAAAATAAACTCAGTTCCTGAGCAACAGAGCCCTCACACTAGACCAGTGAAAGCCTTTCCTCTGCCTTTGTTTTGCTCTTTGTGTCACTGTAATGGTTTCCTGTCTGCTCGCTGCAGGGCCAGCTCCACTTCTCCCAGTAGCCAGTCCAGTAAGATGAACAGCATGCTCTACCAGAAGCAGTTCTCACCCAGCTCTGCAGGCATGAGAATGACTCAGCATTTCCCTGGCCAGTTCAACCCACAGGTAATGTATTAAATAATATGGATCAGCATATTTATGTGTTTTTTATTTGTGGGCTAGTTAAAAAAAAAAAGAAATGGAAATGATACTCAAGGGTTATGATTGACTGGTATATTTCCCCACCATATTTCTGAGGGCTTTAGCATCTCATGATACATTTGGTGTGTAGTACAAACAGTTAATAACCATTAAATTGACTTTTTATCTTCAGAGGTGGATTGCAGTCTGGTATTGTCAAAATAGAAATCAAAAATAAACACCTGCATAATTATGATTCTAAATTAAATTGATTGTGCAGAATATTATCTGCTCTTTGTAGCGTAGCAAGTAAAACAAGCTAACATGAGCACGGTATTTAGTTTTACCATCTGGTCCAGCAGAGCCTGATAACCTGCAACCTTTACATTCATAACATAATTTGATCATTTAGATTTAGTCCCATAATTCCTTGAGTTTTTGCAAAAAAAAAAAAAAAAGCCAAACTTGTATTTCTTGCAAACAAAGGAAATATCTGATTGCTTTCTTTCAGCCAGCTGACTGGCAGTGCTCTTCACCACCTGAATCATTAATATCAGTTTTTTTTTTTTTTTTCTTTTTTAGATTCTGTCTCAGCCCAGCATCGTGTCTCCTCTGGTTCGCCCTCCTCACGCGAACTCCTTCGGTGGAGGCATTCAGCGCTCTCCCATGGGTCCCCCCATTTCACCCAACCTGAGCGGGGGCCTCATGCCTCACCCGCGACCTCAGCACCCGCAGCACAGTCAGCACCCTCCCCGAGGGCCTCCCGGTTCTTCCCTTCCACCCAGAGGCACACAGGCGGCTCTGAAGGCCGAGCAGGACCTCAAGGTGAGGCACTGCTGGTGATTTTATTTTTTTTTTAATGAAGCGTCGCTCTGTCCCAATTAGTTGATGCATTTCCTCGTTTCCTCTAAAGGCAAAGCAGCGAGCTGAGGTTCTTCAGTCCACTCATAAGTTCTTCTCAGATCAGCAGCAACTGAAGGCGCCTCCGGTCAGCAAGCCTCGGCTCGACCAGGGAGGAAAAGCTCCGCTCGACCCGGCGGCCTCAAACCACCAGGCCGGCGGCGAACGACCAGACGCAGACAAACCCCCCGTCTCCACGGCCAAGCCCATCCGAACTGGCCCCATTAAACCGCAGGCCATCAAACCAGAAGAGGGCAAATAAAGAGACGATTGAACATCTTGGATGGAAGAGAGACTCTATTCGCCCCTCCCCCCCCTCACCATTTCCACAATCACAGCCTCATATCAGCCCTGGAGGACGGTGTGGGGGAGGACAAACCAGTTGGTGTCACGAACAGGAAGCGCTGTCATATACAAGTGTAATCTTCTTCCTCCTCTTTCTCTCTCTCTCCCTGCCTCGCCTTGCTGCAGGCGGGGCGACTTTCATCACACTTAGATGCTGATAAAATTGCTGCTCAAGTTGTTCCATAGAAATCCACCGTCTGAGAGTTGGAGAGAAATCTGAGAATTGCTGCTGAGTTAGCCATTTTTATAGCGAATTTTAGTTCTCCCCTCCCCCCAACCCACCTAATAGCTTGAGACGTATTATTGGAGAAACATGTTTTTGTTTACAAGAATAAATAAATCAAATTTGTTTTCTTAAGATATCATTTATTGAAGCACACCTTCTTGTTTGACCTGTTATAACTAATCCAGAAAATTTTGTGCTGAACGGTTGGAACATGTTGCTGCAGGAAGACATGAAATCAGAAATAATGTCCTTTTGTTTTATCAGAATGGAAATGTGAAAATCTGCAGCATTTGATTGACTGTAATGATCGATTTCTTGATTTGTGAGCCTTCTGCTCCTGCCTTCTGCTCTCATCTCCTTACCTGAGAAGTGTGTGTGTGTGTGTGTGTGTGTGCGTGTGTGTGTGTGTGCGCGTTCAACGGGGAGGGGAAAAGCATGGCGCCGGACTCACGCGTGTTTTCTTTTAGCCAAAGGTTAAAACGGCGCAGAGGTGACATCAGAACCCTGCAGGGTCGCTCGTTCCCGCTGCAGCAGTTTGCGTGCAGGACGGAGTCAGTAACTAGGATCGTTTATTTACAGCTGCTCCGTTGTCGGAGCAGTCCTCCACACACACAACTTTGCACCGCTTTCACACCCATCCCAGTGTGGTCACACAAAATACTCATATACACACACCTCACTGTAATGAGACAAAAAAAGCATCCAGAGCTGCTGCTAATGACTGATTTCAGTGCCCTTAGCTAGTGTTTTAGCAGGACAGGGCTGTTTAGAGGAAATGAGGCAGAGTGTTAACTTTTCTTTTCCTTTTTTTTTTTTTTTTTTTTTGAGCGTGCATGTTGACCTTCATAACGAGAAGGGTCAGGACGAAGAACAAGGAAAAAAGATGAAATGCAAAGCCACAAGTACTAAAGCGGTTGTGCAGAAGGACACTTGCTGTTTCGTTTTGTCTCTACTGATGAGAGCAATCAGCGCTGTTTTCCGTTCTCTGCCTCGGTCCTGCCAGCTGTCCTACCCGCAGCAACGCTCTCATCCGGGGGGCTTGCAGACACAAGACGGTCCTTCAGAAATGTATAGTAGTATGCACCCCGAGATGGCGAGGGGACTCCCTTCACATCTGCCCTAGCTGGGGGGAGACTCCTTTATTTGGAGAATGGAAGAGGGAGGGAGGGTAATGACTTTTTTTTTTTCTTTTTTTGTTGTACAGGGGTTTCATCACTGTATTAAGATATGTACGGTCTTATTTACATTCTCTTGGTTTGGTTACAGAAACTAATAAAAATAATATACTGTTGAGTTTTGCGTTATGTTCTCTTTGTTGGATGTGCCACACTTGACCACGAGGTGTCAGTAGAGTGCCTTTATGTCACATCGACATGCGTGCCATGTGCAGTGATGCGAAGAGACTGGGAGCTAAAACTTAATATTTATGCGGGCTAAGGATGGGATAACATAAATCCTGTTTTTTTTATTTTTTCAAAAATTTGGATACGTATCTTAAAACATAAGAGGAAGGAAAGATATTTGTATTTTATTTTCTATATGTTGAAAACTTCTTTCCTTCCTTCCTTCCTTCCTTCCTAACATAGTTAATATTTTTAGGCCCGAGCAGCTAAACGCTGCGAAGGCTTATTGTAATCGTACTGTTTATTTTTACGATTCTGCCCCCCTAAAGAGGTGGAAATTGGCTCAATAAGCGCCAGTTTTGGCACCTCGCATGAAACATGTCAGACCTTTAAGGAGTTTTTCCACTGGAATTTGTGCACTAACCACTTAATATCTGGTTCAGTTCTACCCCAAGAAGTGAGCTTTTCCATTATCTGCTCAGTTCCTCACTGGGCGGGACGTGAGCAGCAGCAGCTGTGGCGAATTCTCTACTGATCTGCAGTGAACAGTTGACCACAGCTGCAAGGCACACTCGGCAATGAGAACCTTGACGTTCTGATGAATAAACCCAAATATTTAATTTTGTCTAACAGAAATGAAGTAATTTGACTCCACTGCACCCCCCGAGGTTATTCCATCAGCTATATCTCCTCACTGCATCAGTCGATCTCCACCGTCGTCAGCGCTGCCGAACGCATCGGTGCATATCGCCTCCATATCGGCATATCGGTGGTGCGGAAACTGCGCGAGAGCGTGTGCAGTGGCTGGCGGGCGGTGTCGCCGGAGCTCCCGCGGTCGCCAAGAGGCTGCTTCTACCTTTTTATTCCTACTTTTATCATTGGTGTATGTCATTCACTTCCTGTCTTTCTCTACACCTGTTCCTTTGCTCTTTCTTTTTCTTCCTCATCACTTTCTGTTTTTGCCCTTCTTTCATTGTCTCTGTACATTCTTGTCTTTCACCTTCCTTTCTATTTATCCTCACACCTCAGCTCTGTGCTCCATTCTATCCTTTCCTTCCCTTCCTTATTCCTTGTCTTCTTTTTTATATACCTCCCCATCTTTTCTTCCTTCTGACTTTTTGTATACCATCTTTCCTTTCTTCTCTATCCTTTCAAATACATTTTTGTGGCCCTCCTGTCCCATCGCCTCCATCTTCATTTATATTGTCCCCTTGTGGCGATCTGTCTTCCTCCCTTCCTGGTCTCCGTCCTCTGGTCTTTGCGTGTTTCATTTGTAAAACATGTCCCCATAAATATTTGCCATAAGTTTGAAGTGAATTTTAGCACATATATTATTAATATGGGCTAAAAAGACAAATGTTTTGAGGTCGTCTCACTTTATTTAAAGAGTCTTGGTCGTATAGATCTCTATTTAATCCGCCTTTCTGCTGTTAATTTTGAGATTTGTTCAGTTAACAAAATGCTAATTAAACACTTTGTAAATAGTTGCAGTAAACCATTACAGAAACTTAGAAGATACACCACTAAACAAAACTCATAGTGTGAACTAAGTGTTTGCCAGACACTTTACCCTGAAATACAAAGTGGTGCATGTTATCTTATCTTTTAAATTCCTTTTCTTGTTCAAACCTGCTGGATGAAATTGTTTCCGATCTTTGATTAATCCATCTATACATTTCTCAAAGTGAAATAATAAACGGGGCCGTCGTTGATAAACTTTATTTTATGAGGATTGTGGACACATATTGACTACACTGTGCAAAAACATGCGATATTCAATACATGCTGTATTGGAGCAGATTTATAGAGGGATGTTGGCTGATAAATCACTGCAGGGCACGTAAAACCACAGGAGCTGGCATCATAGCATTACTGAATCAAATGCATCTCATTGTTTTTGGTTAAACTGATTCGTGGTTTATTTAATTCACAAATATATAGCTTTACACGGAAAACAACAAAATCACATACATGGATTAAAGGCGGTACAAAAATAATTCCTCTGAAAACAACATAGTGGACCAGGCCACAGCAAAAAAAGGAACGGGAATAAAGGAAAAGCAGGCCTGCAGGAGGCACCGTGTCTCCAATGTTTATGGAGGTTGGTAGTTTTCCTACAGGTGAACTGGCGTTAGCTTTCTATGGAAAGACAAAAGGGCCACAATTTGTCCGACTCACTTTAAGAGATTATGTACAAAATCAATGGATTAAGTCAGGATGCTGTAAAATATGGCAAAACAAATTTTTATTTTTTTTTGGTTTGCTTGAGAATGCCTCTAGAGTTACCAAACAGAAAACAGCATCAGGTCACAAAACACTATTTTATTCTATTTTAAATCACCCTGACTAATTAAACAAGGATTTTTTTTTGCATAATTTCTTACACATATTGGGTGGAAACGGACTATTTGTGAGTTTTTTTGCTTTTCCATATGTTTTGTAACTTCTGCTACTGCTGCTCATGTTATGGTCTAAAACTGTGAGTCTCTGAAGCAGGAACAGGTGAGCAAACAGTCACTGGCGTTGGCTTCAGTTAGCCTGCTGACGACCCAGCCTCAGGTCGTAGGACACTAGGTGGAAGTTGTCCCAGGCAAACAGCTTCCTCTGGGCCAAGCTGTAGTCAATCATGCTGTTGTAGCCGTACTTGTTCTTGAAGGGGATGGACACGGCCTTCAGCTGGCCGGTTGCTGTGTCGTACACGTGGTTGATGGTGGTGTCACGGGCTGCGTAGCTGGCCACGGTGTAAAGCTTCCCGCAGATCATGAAGGAGTTGGCCACGGACGCCTTCCTGATGCTGGTCTCCCAGCTCCTCTTCACCTCCAGACTGTGTGGGTCCAGCTTCGAGATCACTATGGCCCCTTGGGCCTTGCTGGTGGAGTACACGGCCCACAGCCCCTTCTCGTCCACAGACAGGTCGATGTCCGTGTAGCCGCCCCAGGAGTAGGGGAACTGGCCGTGGAAGCCAGCGTGGGGGAGTTCACGACGGGCCGCCACGTTCTCAGAGACCAGGTCGTAGCGGATCAGGGTGCGACTCAGCCGTCTCTGGTAGTACAGGGACCCTCGGTACATCGTGGCCCCGGTGCTTTCCAGTGAGTCTGGCAGCAGCAGGACCTGTCACAGCAAAACATGAGGCAATAACTGGAACTGATCCGAGCGCATTGATTGTCACAAATTAGGACATAATTATGAAGTGGAAGGGAAGAGACCCATGGTTTTCAAGAGGTTTTGCAGAAGAAAGCCATAAGAGTCAACAATGTATTTTTATACATGTCATGTTGACGTCCTGTTGGGAGGTGAGCCTCTGCCCCAGCTGCAGATAAATTGCAACCTTTAGCAGCCTTCATTTTCCACAGCAACTCTAACCAGTTTTCCTGTTTTGGTAGAAAAGCATCTGCTTACCATGATGCTGCCACCAACATGTCTCACTGCTGTGGTAGAGAGCTCAGGGCGATGTTTAACTCAAAATTAAGGCTATTAAAGACCTTTCTAAGACCATTATGAACAAACTTAAGACCTGCATCGTGTTAGAAATGTACAAAGGAAAACTACACATTTTACATAGCAGTACTAAAAAGCTTGGCACTACTAAGCTCTTTACCAAGCTAGATTTATGTTGTGTTATCTGTGTTTGGAAGCTCAACACAAATGTCACAACTTTCAGATTTTAATTATAGGTAGTTCTGAAAACCATACGTATAATTTCCCTTCCCCTTCATAAGCGTGCACAGCTTTAGTAGTGCACTAGATTGTGGTAGGAGCATGGATACTTTTGCAAGGCCCTGCTACACGTACCTTGGAAGGGAAGCCTTTGGAGAGCTGATCCATGTCATCATACCCGTACAGCTGCCTGACCTCGGTGCCAATCGTGTCGATGCGCCAGAGCATGCTGGCCCCATAGGGGGAAACGGCCTCAGGATCCTGCATCCAGACACCGTATTTACCTGCGATGTTGTCAGCCTTCCTGTGGGTGACCGGCTCGCCCACGGAAATCAGCTCCCCGCATCCTGCAGGGCAAGGTAGACGAGACGTGGGAGAGAGGGGAACGATGAAGAGGTTCAATGTAGTTGTCACAAGTCAACAGAAGCCGTGATGAAAGACAAGTTTTAAATCATGTCAAAGCTTTGGGGTGTTCACTCTACAAGACTTTGACGTTCATTGGATGGCCCGAATCTGGCAGGCCTGCGGTATAGATGCATTGCCACTTAAAACTGCCCATTGCAAAAAATCACTAAGCATAATATTTTGCATTGCAAATTGCCTTCTGAATAAAGGTGCTGATGATACAAGTCTGGTCTCTTTTAGCTGGTTAAAATATGTATATAGCATGATTTTTCTTCATTGATAGGAAGTCAGATGATCAAAACTGGTAAACCACATTGATAAAATATTAGTTAAATAATACATTAAATGACCACTGAACAATTATTCATAAAATATATAAACATTTTTGAATAAAACACACAGAAAGTCCTAACAAACGCTTTTAATGTAGGAAATATTTATCTATTCACAGTTAATCTATTAGTATGATTTGTTCTTTAAATGGCCACTTACTTTGGCTAATGTTATTAAATATACAAACTCAACATCCTAAGCAAATAATCAAACCACAATAGTCAACTAAAATCACAATAAGAAACTGAATCAATCATAGCCAAATGTTGTTGTTTTTTATTTATTTTTTTTATACCATATCAGCCTCAGGAGATGATTGAGGATGAAGAGTCGCTGATATCTGGTTCTAACGGGTCTGCAGTTCATCTCCTGGTCCATTCTGTCTATCATACAGCAGCACACCGCGCCACGACCCAGCTAGCAAGAAAATGTTCGCACGACGTCCGCGAACGTAGTCTGAAAGTCGAACGTCGAATGTTCGGACCTGACGTTCAGCAAACTTTGTCTGAACATTCACCCTGAACATTCGTTCCCAATTAATTTTCTTTTTTGCTGTCATTTCACTCGATTTAGTTTTTATATCTTTAAAACTTTTATGACTGTTATTTTTTATTTTTTTATCTTTTTTTTTTTTTCACTTCTTATACAAAGTGCATACTTCCGAATGTTGTTTGAGCGTTCTTGAACGTCTTCCGGACGTTTTTATAAATGCTGCTTTAAAAAACTTTTAAAAAAAACAAACAAAAAAAAAAAAACGGAGGCATTACAAAGAGCTTTATTTCTCCCTACAAAATAAATTTTTAAGATTTTTTTTTGTTACTCTTGCTGTTATTCCAATGCACATGTCTATTCTATGTCTTAATAAAAAATAAACAAATGTTCGGACTTGACGTTCGCCGAATTTTAATATATTTAAAACCTTTATGGTGGTTAATATTTCTGACAAAATCTCTTTTTCTAACCTGGCACGTGGTTAAAGCGTAAAAAGCCACATAATTTGTTGCCGATGCCTTTTGTGTGCTTTTGTATCACGCTAAGCTTCGTCCTCCATCGTTTCGAGCACGTGGCGCTATTATCTCATGACTTCTCAAGTCTGACTCGACCAGAAATATTCATCTACGTGAAGAGTCCTGCTCTTTTTTCCCTAATGTTACTTGTCCTGAGCCACCGAGTCAACATAACTGGTAAGCAGGTAATCAGGAGAGTTTGTGGACGGACCACTTCGTTCATATACTGAGGGCTGTAGGAAAAAACATCATGGCGTCAGTCCGCATGTCTACTATTGAGGAGAAGTTCAGCTGCTGGCAACGAGTAAAGCTGAGTGGGAATTAACTTTTTCAGCGCATAAAATGATAACATTTAAAAACTTGAGTTCTACGTTGTCCTTTTTAAAAAGCCAGATTAAAGAAAATAAATGCAAATATATTAATAAATGAATTTATTATTTTATTTAATTAATAAATAAACCCAAATTTGGGTCCCCTAACGACAGAGAGGTTTAATACTTTGTATTGTCAAATGTGCAAAGCTTACTGACATTTTCCAACTCAGTCATGAGAGGCAGCTGGTAATGGGAGTTACACCATTTAATTTTCCTTTGGGATCAGTTAAATATTTTTGAATTTAATAATTTCTTTTTAATCCATAGGTGGAATCTAACTGACAGCAGAATCTAGAGGACCAGTAAGCACTGAAGTTGTCTAGTTAATGGTTTCTTGTGGATGAACAAAAAATCTAAATGTTCAGTCTGATCCACAGTAGCATGTTGTTGTTGAGCCTGTGGTTTATCCTGAGCTACTGTAAACACTGTCTGTCTTTTCCTTCTCTCTGGATCATCAACTACAAAATAATATGCAGCTGGACATATTAATAGCACAACATTCGTTGGTATCGCAGCACAAACTACTGGGTGATATTCTGTTTAATTCAGTGTTAGTTACATTGCCAGTTAGATCTAATGTTTATCTTATTATTTCAAGGTCCTTCAAAGAGTTGTTGATGCTGATGGCTGTGAGCAGGAAGGACCTCCTGTAGCAGTCTGTGTTACAGTGTCTGACTGAAGACACTGTTTTTCTGATGAAGAGGACGCTCAGAGTTGGTCATACTTTTTTTTTTTTTTAATTTACGTTATTATGTTTGTGTTTGAATGTTTCCTTTAATATATTTGATTAAAGTAATGATTGTTTTTTTCTCACGTAATTTCAGGTGACAACTTGAAAGTAATACAGAAATGTTGCCTGGCTGAAGATGTCAGACTTCAAAGCAGAAACCCAAGAGAATCAGGTAAAAAGTTTTTGTAAGGCAGTAATTAGAATTATTAGCTGCAAAGAGAGAGAGAGAGAGAGAGAGAGAGAGAGAGAGAGAGAGAGAGAGAGAGAGAGAGAGAGCTGTCCATGGTTTCCTTCAGTTTGATCCCTTTATGTTGCTTCAATGTGTTTAGGAGTTACTACAGTATTACAGACCACTTAGAAATATGATAATCAAGTACCATTGAACAAAACTTTGATTGATTGGATAAATCACGCTGATGATTATGCAGGTTTTTAATTAAATGTTTTTGTTACAGGTGAACTGAAATCTATTCAGATTCTGAAGAAAAGCCACAGATCCAGAAAATCTCCCACCTGTCCTCCATCTTCACTCCCACCATGAGAAGATATTTGTTGGTGCAGTTTTCTAAATCTAACTGCTTATTTACATACATTCACAAACAAAATTAAGAGACATGTTGTCAGTAATCCATAGAATAAAAGAACAACGTTCATTTTACTCAAACATATACTTATAAAGAGTAAAATCAGAGAAACTTTGAAGTTTTCCAGAGGTGCATAAACTCTGTTTGGAACAGAATCTCAAGACTACATCATGCCTGCCAACATCTGCTAACTTTAATGACAAGCAGCTGTGGAGTGACACAGTCCTAGTGTGGTCTCCTCCCCCAGAAATTAAAAGAAAATCTACTCGAAACTTTGCATTTCCAGACATTTGAAGAACATTTTACTAAATTCATAGGATTAATAAACCTAAAACCAGTTATCAAGGTAGAAGTTCAGGATAATGACTAGTGAAAATGAGTCATTAACCTGAACTTTATTTGAAAATCATACTAAGAATTTGTATTACCCTTATTTTTATTTGAGCGTTATGCTGCTGTTGGACAAACATTCTTGTTTAAAGATAAAAGGCCATCTATGGAAAAGTGGACATTATGAGGGTTTTACTATTTCAGTTCACAGTTCATGAAGTGGACCTATCATAGTTTCAGTATAAAACACCTTTCTGTAAAGGATCTGTGTATTTCTGTGTATTTAGTTTGGGGTTTTTCTGTGTCTAGAGCCGTTTTCCCCTGTGAGTCTCTGTAATGTCCTGTCCTCCCTGTTGATTGATCCCAGCTGTGTCTAGTTCCCTGATTACCCTCTCTGTGTATTTAAGTCCACCTGTTATCTTTGTTCCTTGTCGGGTCCTCATCAAATGTTGTCTGTCAGCTCTCTGTGTTTTTGTGTTCCTGGATTTCTCATTAAACATCAACTTTAACCATGTCTACCTGGTTAGCATGGTCTCCTCACCACGTCAACACCAAATCATGACAGTTTCTTCTCACAGACATAAAGCCTGATCCTAACATCCTGCACTGTTCTTTAGTTTTACCTTATTTAAGTGACTCCAGAGAAGTTTTGGGTAATTAATTACAAAACAACAAAACGGTCATTAATCAAACTTCAAAAAAGGCCAACAAGAGTAATTAACAAGGCTAAGGACCGGGATCAGACTAACCCATTATTGAACCAAATATTTTGCACATATACACAATTTTGTATTGAACCACAAAATACTCTACAAATAGTCAATGCTGTACCCAATTTCCATTCATAAATATACAAATAATTCTAAATTAAGAACCAAATATGGAACCAGAGTGGTTTTTAAGCCAATACGTGTTTCATCCTCAAACAAACTTGCGTCGAGGAGGTAACACAACCGTTTGGTTTTCTCTTGAGTCACCGCCTTCAGAGGAGAGGCTGCGTGACGCAACTCATCCCGGGTTTCAGAGAAAACGAGATGGTTGGCTTTATTTTTATCTCTTCCTAAAATACCACCTTCCTCTTGGGTTCCGGATGTAGCCCCAGATTTAAGATTGGATGGCAATACGTCTTATAAATACACCCATTACTATGTTGCCTCGGAGCGCTTTGGTCTCAACTAAGATGGAAAGATGCGCCGCGTCGACTCTTTGCGTTCCCCTATAGGGGAGACGCAGGGTGTGGTTTGGGGAGCCCACCCGAGGAAACGCTTAACAGCTACTTTAAACGACAGCCTTGTTAAAGGTGCTTTCCCTTTTCATTTATGAGGCAAACATGAAACTCAGAGGGCGCCTCACACCGACGGTTCGGCATGACGTCGGTATTCTCACCCTGAATGCCTTGGTATTAATAGTCGTATTTGCTTTGAGGCTGTCAGCAGGAGGGGTGAGTGTCATGTTTGCCCGGTCACACCAACGGAGGAGGACGAAACGGGGCTTGTATTTAAATTTCAGCTTCTTTTATGTCTTTTTATGGACACATTGGCTTCTTGTGTATGATATTCTTTCTCTCTCTCAAAAAAAAAGCTGGATTTGGGTTGGTGCGCTTGGAGAACATCCCGTGTGTTTAGCTAGTTTTAGGCTAAAGAATAAACACCTGTGTTGTCGACATTGGCGTCTGGTGCAGGCACCTCGGTCACCTCAGCCTTCAGTTCCTGAAAGCCCTGGGCTCCATGTGGCCAGGCTGAATCTGAACCAACAAGAGATACACTGATTTACATACAAATAATTGCAACATTCATTAAAATAAGAATTGTTAGGGATTAACATCTGAGAAAAAAAAAATGTTACCAAGTATTTTTAGTCAAGTTTGCAATAAGACAATTAACTTACAAGTACATTTTCAGCAACATATAGGACCTTGTTTAGTGTAAGTAATTCCTCAATATTGATTTTTTTTAAAATATGCTTTTATTCAACTGGCAGATTTGTTGTCACTTATAACATTTCCCCCATCATACAAGTGAAACAATCTGCCAGTGGAATTAGTATTTTTTAATGAATATTGAGGAATTATTGCTTCAAAACAAGCTCCTGTTTCTTGCTGAAAAGTTGCTTGCAAGTCAAGTTTTGTCCTACTTCAAGTGTACTAAGATATTTGCTCTAAAAACTAGGCCAGAAATACTTGCTCTACATTTTGCGTTTCTACAGTGCGGTCTCTGGAAGGGAATGTTCTGCAGAAAAAAACCGGCCTCACCTCTCAGGTTGCTGCTGTCGCCCTGCCGGTTGGGCCTCGTCATGAGGTGGGACATCTGACTGGAGCCTAAACACACAGACACACCACAGCTCACCGATCCGTGTTGCAGGTCGCAAGGTTGTGTACTCTGTGCAGAGTGCCTTGGAGTGTGTTTCAAACCACCCGATGAACTGAACAAGACTGGATCTGGCTCTGTACTTTGACTAGGTCATTCTAACACATGGTCACACATTTATCGAAACCGTTCAGTTGTATTTGTGACTATGTTTGGAGTTGGTTTTTTAGCCTACGACCAGTTTCCTTCCTATTATTTGGCTCCATTCAAAGGAAGCCGCTCCCACGGCATGATGTTGCCACTGCCATGTTTCACCATGAAGATCATGTTTTCTGCCACGTAGGCCAAAGAGTTTGATTCTGGTCTCTAAAGCAGAACTCCTTTCGCATGTGATCGTTACTGCTGTGGATTACGACTGGGACTGAAGTGGAAACATGTATAATCTATTTGAATCAGTCTGTGTGAATGAATCAATTTGATTATATAATCTTGTGTATAAATTGGATCTGTTTGAGATGATATTAATTATAAATTAGTGCTCAACTTTTAGGTGTTTTTGCCTAATTAGGGGAATGTGGAAAGTCACCTAGTTGCACAGTTTCCCATTATTTCTTTGAAACAAAATATAAGCTATTTATTATTTTTGTTCGCCATTACAAACTACTTTGTGTTAGTCTGTGATGTGGAATCCACAAAACTAAAACACAGGGTGTGGTTGTGGACAAAGCATGACTATAGTTAAGTGGGTGTGATTACCGCTAAAAAGCTCCGTATCTCTTTCAGATACCACTATGTCTTTGTTATATTTTTGCTCTCTAGATTCCTTCCAACCCTTTTTTTGTCTTTCTTTTTTTTTTTTCAGCTTGTTTACCTTCCAAAACCATTACAGTGAAACGTAAACCCTGTCAAACTGAATCTGACAAACTGTAAACAGCTCCGTATGGAGACTCCTCATGGTCTAAACACAGCGTTGATTACAAACGAGAAAGTGAGACGCCTGGATGTGTTCCGGTGAAAGCTGTTGGTGTGTGAGTCCACATGGGATTTCATTTTATTTTTTTCCGTAGCTTATCGCACAAGCATGTTGCGCAAAAACGTTCCGCCGTGTCAGGCAGGCAGCGAACCCTGACGACGCGGAGAGCATTAAGCCTCAACATCTGGAAGCTGATGTTGATTTTTTTCCCCGTTAATGAACAGAAGCAGCAGGTCCGTAAATGGGGCAGATGATGACCAACAGGTGCTGTCGGAAAAACTAAACGGGCGCAAAAAGTATCGGTCGCTCGTAAACTTTGTCTCGTTTCCTTGCTTTACGACGGAGTTTTGGGAAGCGTTTGTGGTTTGGGGATTTTATGTGACAAACCAAACCAAAATAGTCCGTAACTGTGAAATGGAATTAAGTGTTGTATTCGTAACTTTTGGGGAAAAGTCTGAAAAGTTTAGCATTCATTTGATTACAGGCTCAAATCCGGATAGCACTTTTAAAAATGAGTACAGCTGATCGGCTTCAGAAGTCAGCTGTAAGTTAATGTCTCTGCACATCTAGAGGCCTAAATCACCCTGTTTTTAGTCTTGCAAAAATAGCTCAACCTCAGTCAGATTAGGCAAAGAGCCGATGTGAACATCTATTTTCAGGCCTTTCCACAGGTTCTCACGAAGATTTAAGTTCGGACTTTGACTGGGACGTTCTTTGACATGAAAATGCTCTGAGCTAAATCATTTGGATAAAGTTCTCGTTGTCATCCAAGATGTCTGCTTCCAGGAATGTCCCATGTTTAACTCCATCCATTGTCCCTTCAGCTCTAAATCTCCCGTTGGATTGTGGTACATTGATAACTGATTTGGTTTCACAGAATTTTATTTCGGGGTGTCTGAGTGAAGAGGCTTAATACAGGTGTATTACATACTTTTCAGATTATTTGTTTCCTCCAATTCACAATAGTGCTTTACTTTGTGTTGGTCTCTACCATAAGAAAACAAAACAAAAAAAAAACAAATCCAGACATTTATGGTTGTGAACATTTTGAAAACTTTCTTTGGGTGTTAACAGATTTGAAAGATACAGACTGTATCGACAAGTTACTTAAATAATGACTCTATTGCTGAAGTTCCTTCTTCATCCGGTACTCCTCCAGATATGTGTCTTTTTTTCTCTTCTTTTTTCATCCCGTGTGCTCTCTTCTATCCTGCCACCTTTTTTGAGGTGTTGCGAGTAAAAACTGTATTTTTTGAAAGTCACGAATCAATGCTGCTGCAGCAACATCAACAACCGTCTTATGCCTTGGCAGCACTTTCAGAAATCACTGTGACCCATTGTAATCTAGAAAGGAATTTGGTGCAAATCGTGCCTCCCTTTTCGATCTCGATTTAAAGTCGTAAAACTCTGAAATATGTCGTACCTCGGCGATCCTCAGTCTTGTAAATTCGACTGAGCACAGCAGGCCAGGCCTCATATAAGGAAGATTAATACCGTTTGCAGCGTAGGGTTAGCACTTGTGCTGTCAACTGTATTTAAAAGCCTGTTTTTAAAGCAAAACATAACAATCAGAGACCATCAACTCGTATATTTTAACTGTTTAAAAAGGTCACAGAAATACTGAGGGAGTTGTGAGAGATAAAAATCCTCCTGTCAAGGGTTTCACTCTTCCCTACAAGCCAAAGTGGCTTGATTTATGTTCTCTCTCTCTGTCTGCTCTGGTCCCACGAGCCTCGCTCTGAGCTTGATCTATCCGGCATCTGCCTGTCACCCTTAGGGGGCCCTCCCTGTGTATTTCAGTCTGCGGGTGAAAACATGAGGAGCTACACCCATAGCTGAGCGGATGTAGGAGGTATACAAGCATCCCGAAGCAGACGGGGGTGAGCTGGTTTTGTAGGACGACGGGAAAAAAGATTTATCGGTCCAGGAAATCTCAATGTTAAAAGCCAATGATGCAGAATTCCAGGTGGGTAAACAGAGAGACGCTTCGCTGGGAAGTAAAGGAGGAGCGGCGACTAAAGGAGGAGGAGGAGGACGGGGAGGTGGAGGGGTAGGGGAAGAATTTGCCCCGGGGCACATCATCCTCCTCGTGCTCTCTCCTTTTAGGGCCGCTAGCGCGCATTTCCCGCCATGTTGAGTGGGGAAACACCAGCCATAAAGACAGCAGGGTCTGCCCTTAAATATGAAGCTGATCCTCTGTGGCCGCCCTCCAGCGTTTCTAAAAGTAAAGGCAGGAAGACGGGACAGCTGGGGGGGGTGAGGGGGGAAACCTGAGCCCAGAGGTCTCTGCTGTATAAAGGGGAAACCAAAACATTACCATGCAAACACAAACACACAAAGATGTATGTGGCATGAAAACATGGAGGTCATCCATTTCTGGTTTTTAACCCTTAAAAGCCCTGATGCAACGAGTCAGAGATAATAAACTTTGCTGTTTAAATGCTTTGGACAAAATACATGTTTAATTATTAATATTGCTACACCGATTAGCTGTAGTGACAATGACAATAGAGATAAATGTCAAATTCCAATCAAAATGTATTCAAATCTAAAAGTTTTCAGTATAAACAGAATAAATTAGGTATCCACTAAATGGCACATTGTACAATGATGGATGGAATTTACATGAATAAGTAAAAAAAGAAATAACACATTTTGACCAGTTTTTCTGTAAAGCTGTCAATGATAATTATGGTTTTTTTTTTGTTCGTTTTTGCTGTATGACTAAAACCATTTTTTTAGTTAACATCTTCTCATTCCTTGGAAATAAACTTAGTAATCCGTGCAAACTGTTTATTATTAGCTGTGCACAGCCACAGTGGGTCTTTGAATAAAAATGACACCTGTCCTCTACAGGACCTGGAGGATGAGACAGCTTGAGAATCTGATACAGCAGATTTCTTTTTTCTTTTTTTTCTTTTTGAGAAAGCTACCCTCTTTTTAGGGGTTTCAGAAACATCTGCTTAAAAAGTGCAACATTTAATGATGTAGGATTAACAAGCTAGATACACATTTGTGATCAATTAAAGTTATCAGAAATGCATGTATCAAAAACAATACATTTGGCATAAGTTTGATAAATGAATGCGGATCACAAATTGTGGAAAAATAAGCAACATTTTTAAAATCAGAAATGAATTTTATGATGCAGTTTTTTAATATTCTAGATCAACATTTAAGCAGATGGTGGGGTTTGTTTTGTGTGTATCGTCTCTTACCAGCAGCCAGTCTGCCTCTGCCCCAGTCTTGCTGGGTGGCGGTGGCAGCTGCAACTGGGCTCTGCGACAGGCAGGGTCTGCTCCTCAGCCTCTCCGTCTCCCGCCTCATCTCCTCCATCCTGAGCTTCAGCGTGTCCAGCTCCCTCTGCAGCTTCTCTTTCTCCCCTTGCAGCAGGTTCCTCTCCGACACCACTCGGTTGAGAGCCTCCTGGAGCTCGGGTTGCGGTCTGGCAGCGGCCCCCTGCTGACCTCCCCGCAGCTGAACGTCCCTCCCGCCAAGCTGGGCCACCAGAGCCTCCAGCACGCCGAGCCTGGCCTTCAGGCCGTCCAGCTCCGGACCTCCAGCCTGTGGGCAGGTGGCTTCCGCGGGGCTGGGCACGGTGAAGGTGTACTGGCATCGGCCGCTCCGGTCGTTCCCCCTCCACAGGGAGGCTCGGTCCTGGGCATCACCTCGCAGCAGGAGACCACATATGCACAGCCAGGAGAGGAAGAACATCTTTCAGACACGCCTGAGCAATTTATACTAATATCTTTAGTCTTTTTTTTGTTTGTTTCCCCACAATCCAACTTTCTGTTCCTGTGCAAATTTATTATTATAACTTTTTTTTTTTTTTATCCAAGCCAATTTCCAGATTTAACTCGGAGGTTTTTCTCTTATCAGGTCGTCTTGTGCCCTCTCCCCTTGTCTTGTTCTCTCTTCTATGAGCAGCTCTGCAACACTGAGCTCTTCCCAACTGCTCTCAGATATTTATACAGTCTGGAAGGGACACAAGGAGGGAAACTGGAAAACAGGGAGGAGAAGAGAGGTGAAAGGAAGAGAGGGAGGGGAAAGGGGGGGAAAGGAAAAGGTGAAGGGAAAAGGACAAAAACATGACTTTTTTTGAATGATGCTAAATTTGCAAAATTATGTTTTGGGATTTTAGGATGTTAAATCAGACGCTTTGTTATAGTTGGGATTTTTCATATTTTTGAAGATACTATCTGGAAAAACTTCAATTTCTCAGAAATTTAAATAAAAAAAATTAACTTTTTTTTTTTTTGAAAGGGTTTGTTAAAAGTTTACAAACAGTTGTAGTAAATTATTCTTTTGGCTTCAGTATTTGGTATAACAACAGATTATTTGATCCCAGACGCTGAACACCTAAGTCAGGAGTTGAACTGCTTCCAGCGTAAAACGTCTCAGCAGTGTACGCAGACGCCAGTTAAACGGTTATTTACAAAAAAAAAAAGCACAAAAAAAAAGCTGATGATTATTTAAGCGTGAAATGGAGTTTGGAGGTAGTGCGTCATAAATGATGTGTAGTCAAGTTGACTGGCTCCACCTCCAACTTCCACAGTAAATAATCACCAGCATCGCCAAGACGGTTATCACACTTAAAACCTTTCAACAGGACCTTCCTTCAACTACCCCTGTAAGGTCTGAGTCCAACATGGTGGCGATACATGATCCCTGTTGGACACAGTTTCCTCCTGAGGAACCAGTGTCTCCTTACATCTGGTTGGGGGGGCATTGGTGATCGGATAGGACGCTGACCCCCAGCACACCGTGTCCCTCAGAGCTGAGACTCTTAGGTGTGAAGTGTGCTTCGGACTCCACGCTGTCTCTGCAATGCGTTTATACTCTTTCATGTTTAAAACAACTTAAATTAGCTTTTTTTTTTTTTTTTACGCTCACTTTATTTAACACGGTATCTCTCCTCTTGCTCTTCACATTTTTACTTCACCTTTCTTTCATGTGCACAAACTTCTCATCCATCCATCTCTGCTGACCCGACCGGCCGTGATGTCCAAAGCATTTCTGGGTCGCGAAGGGCCTGAACGCCCGAAACGGGATGAAAACTTTTAGTTTACTCGCTGAGAAAGGCGGCGTCAACAGTAGTAACATGGGAACAAAAGTAGCTAAAGCTAAAAAAGGAGAAAAAATGTTCTTGGGAAAATGATGGGACTGAGAAAGTAGTTTGAAAACATTGTAAAAGTCTATGTTATGATACAATAATTAATTAGGGTAATTTAACCCTATCTCCAAAGAAAATACAAGTTAAAACAAAAACAATAGAAAGGCTGCCACTTTCTCTGGGCCTCAACTCGTTTCAATAAATCATCATGCAGTTGGACCAAATCATTTAATTGCTTTTATAAATCATAGATGCGGCACTATGCCTTAATACGCACACCAAATACCAACAATGTACGTCATGACAACACGACTTGCCGTGCAGATTGTCTATATATGTATAAAAACAGCAAGACTCGACATAAATAACCCCACAGACAGTTGGAAGTGGATTCATTTGTCTACATTATTACGAATATATGTATTTTTTAGAGTGTATTGTCCTTTTTTTTCTTTGCCATTCTCATTTTTGGACGTGTGAAGCACTTCAGAACAGAGTAACTTTGTCGTATAAAAACAGAGAGGCATATGAAAAAGAATATTGCAGCAGTTTAACTTTAGATGTACTTTCTTACATGTTTCATAGAGAGGTTTCATAGAAATTGTTTAAAAATTTTACAGGGAGGTTTGGTAAAACGGTTATAAGCAGCTAATATCTTCCTCCCAGTATATAGCTCTCTTGGTGACCACGATAAGCAGAAATCCATATTGTTCACAGAGGCCGAAGCTGCCAGCCCAGAGAGGAACCAAAACCAAAGTGGATGTCTACTGTCTTAAAATACCTCAAATCGGAAAACATTTATGTGAACCTAACACTATGAATCTATTGTGAGATTGGGAGTATTTAAAGAAAAGTTGATAATTACTTGGACAGTAAATATAAGTTGGAGGCAAAACAATAGTCTTCCTGTTTAAAACAACTGAAAAGGAAAACTTAGATAGAAACATGTATATGGAGAGCCATTTCAGCCAAAATTAAATAGATAAATGAGTGGGTAAATATAAGTAAATAAATGAGTAAAATAAATGAGTTTTACCCATTTATTTAATATTGGCTGAAATGGCTCTCTATACATGTAAGGCTTTTTAAGTCAGCGTAAACTGTCTAATAATATGTATAACATTTAAAAAAAAAAAGTGAAACAATATATCAATTTAATTGAAACTCATGTTATTTATTTTTTGAAGGGCTTATTTCTCTATCATGTAGATACTCAAACATGTCTTGTTCTGAATACTTGTTTCATACAGGAAGATTGTTAGTGGGGCACACCCTCCAACATCCATTAACGTGAACATTAATGGACGTGTTTACGGACACGCAGTTTGTCTCTGTGTAACAAACTGACCAATCCAAATGTGACAATGGTTTAAAGATTCTGAAAATAGTATTGACATAAACTACATCACATGGATTGGAGCAGAGATAAGAGAGTAAACATCCGGCCTGGTCCAGGCCCCTCTCAAGCTAGCAGCTAGCTTTAGCCTCCGGGACTGGGTGAACTGGAGTTATACTGTATGAACACGACAAGAGACAAGAGATCTACTGCAGGTAAGATATTAACTTTTTAAACATTGACCCATACTCTGATAAATTTATATAATTTTGTCAATATCCTCAGTTGTACTTGCTAGAGCAGTCTGACACAGAGTAACATCTTTGCCATGACACAGGTTGAGTTTTTTTGTTTGTTTGTTTGTTTCTGCTACTGTTGAGTGAATCTGAAATTAACCACTGTCATCAAGTAAGGTGTTGGTCTTTGAAACCTTTTATTATTCAGCATAGTGCTGCTATTTTCCAGCGCAAGGCTCTTGTTTATTTCCTAGAATACACGTGTAGCCCAAGTACTGCCAACCCTGCTACTGTCTCTGCTTTGTAGTATCATAATGAGAATAAGCATATTTATATTTTTATCGCAGCCTTTCTGTAACCTGAACTGTGAAATGCAGCAGACTTATTCATCAGTGTCAAAGTGTCTGGCCAGGCTCTCTAATGCTGGTTGGCACATTGTCCACTCTCCTCTCCCGTTAAATTGACTCACTTTTATGTGACTCATATAACCATCACTATGCCCGGAATCTGAGGTCATCCAGCCTGAGGATCAAAACATCCTCTGCTGCCAGCGCGGGTGTGTTTGTGTAGGCAGACGGGGGGAAAAAAAGACCGTCTCGTTTATGTGTTGTAGTAAAATCTGTCTAAACTACACAGGTGCTGACCCGAGGCGAGCTCATTCAATAACAAATGCTTTCGCTCACAGTAAAAGGTAAGCACTGTTATTTCTAACCGTTTTATGGAAAGAATAATCATTTTGAGAACCCTTATTGGTTCTCAAAATGAGGCACCTCAAATGACCGATATCGCATTATATCTCACACGTTGTTTTTATTTAATAGAAAAAAATTAAAAGGAAGCAAAAATCTATAAAAAAAAGGGGAAAGGAAAAAGTAGTTAAGTAGGTAAGTACCCACTGTTTCCAAAGGAATTTGGAGGGCAGGGAGCAGTCATGTGTAGCTCGTAAAAATGCACTGAGTAAGTAAAGATATGCTGGTGGTCATTGGCTCGGGGAGTTTAAGAGCATTCACGTGCGCCAACTCAAAGCAGACGAGAAAAATTACGTCCATGATTGATGCTATCAATCAGTTTGGAAACTATATGATTGTCAACAAACAAACAAAAAAAGGACAATCTTTCCAAGAGTTGACAGGAAGATATGCAAATGAGATGATTAGAAAGGATTTCAGCAAGGAGATCCTGAGCTCAGTTCCTGGCCTGTGGGTTTTAGAGGCTCTCTTTGTGCATGTCTGTGTTCTCCTGAGGGACAATGAAGTAATTATGCCACCTTCAGTTGTTATAAAAAATGCTGCGTGTATCCAACAGGACTTAAAAGAAATTTGATTTTGCAATTTAATGCCTTAATATTGGGCCTCTGTCTATTTAAGAAGTTCCTGCTCTTTCCAGAACTCTGCGTTCAGCAAGTCATCTCAGCAGCGTTCGTCTATCAAGGCTTTACAAACATTCATGGGAGAAGTAGCTTCTACAATGAGCTCAGCAGACGCGCAGCTCCACCAGGTGTTGGCTAATTGCTGCTGGCTAGTCTGGAGGAGCAGAGTGTGGGGAGTCGAAATCCCTGAAAACTCATTTCAGCTCTCATCTAACGTACTGAACTTTAGGAACTGGTAAGGATCAAAAAGTCTTTAATATGCGCCAGTCCATAAAACCTTAGACCTGAAAGAAGGTCTGCTTACTTTGAGTTTCTTTGACCTATGACCTTTCTGGAGTGTTGGCTGATTTATAGGTGCTGGTGCAACTGGGGGGGGAGGGGTTCTGAACAGCTTTACCTATGCCTGCTTTAATCAACATCCAAACAATGCGTAGCAGATTAAATTACCGCTTTGACTTCAGAGCGGAAACAAAGCCATCGTCCCTGTTGTGTGCATCAGCACCAGATGTGACCCCTAATGTCCAGCCGGCGTGTATCAACAAAGCAAATTGTCCCTCGGGGCCAGTTTAATGTCTGTTCCTGCAGTGGAGTTGGGCAGTTCTGGCTCGGTGCAGGGCAGAGCGGCCCATGTGTGTGTGTTCGTGCCTGTGGTACTAGGAGGAAGAAAGGCTGAGGGTCTGTCAGAGCAATAACGGTTCATGGGCTCCAGACCCTGCAACTTTAGTGCCATCTGGGGACTCCGCAATGCCAGAAAAGTCACGAGCCAGCAACAGTCGGATAAATGAGGAGATAAAAGTCCTGGAATTTTGCAAACCCTGCAAGCTATTGGACACTTAACCTGTGGGATGGCATGACGATTGTTTCTTTTTTAGACTTCATCCACTTTTTCCTACTGCTGATTCTAGTTCAAACCAGAACAAACCAGACGTATTGCCCTTTAATATCACTTTATTCCAGAGCAAAAGGAATCACAGTCTTCCAATGCAATGCCACAGAGTACTGTACAGTATCGTTACAGAATCCATATTTACAAGCTAAAATAAATTACACAAAAATAATCAAATTACCATGTAGACTTTAACCAATCACAACTACACCTATGGTTTCCATCCACATTATGCAAGACCTTCCATCTCAGTCATAACAGTACGGAGATAAACCGTCCCCCTCAGTAGCAAATACCAGCACTCATTCAGAACTTCATAAAACAAAAATAATAGTGACAACCTAAGAGGGAAAGTAAGCAAAAAGCAGCTTTAAACCGAACAGAACCGTTTGCAGAGTTGGGAGTAAATTGAAAACCTGAAGCTGTGATCAAAAGAGCCCAGAGATCAGCACAGTCCTGCAGGAAGTCAGAGGTTTAGAGCACAGAACGGTGAACAAACATTCAGAATGTGGCTGTTTTGGTTTACCATTGTTCTTTTCTTCACATTAATACGAAAAAAGAAAAAGAAAAAAACTCAGATGAGACTCAGATGTCTTCTCGCTTCGTGCGGGAGAGAATTTTAAAAATGTGCTTTGTACTACTTAGGTGTCCCCTTTCAAACCGTCTCTCCTGTTGGTGTTTGAGATGCACATGTGGGAAGACATCAGAGGTTCATCTGCTCGGAGTTTACAGCCTCGTCATGCGAGGCTGCTGCAGCAGATTCACAGGAGATAAACTAATGCAGACTGTCGGATTCCCCCGGTCCTGGAGAATTTATCTGAGATGCAACACAAAGGACAAAGGCCCAAAACCCCAAAGCCCCCACTGCCTTGCGATACGTCTCGTGGCACGAAGCGCTCCCATTACACGGACAACAGGGCCAAAACAAAAGTCAATGTTTTTGCTTTCCCTCAACTTCATCGAGCAGAACTGATCTCGGATCAGGATATGACTAAGATCTGAACTGAGGGTGAAGAGGAGAACTCTGAAGACGGTTTGGGCAGCGTCCCGGTGAGTGCCAGATGAGAAGATGCAGGTCGGCCGGGGGGGCATCGAGGAGGAAAGGTCCACCTCATCCTCATCGGTCACTTACGATATCGCAGGATTACTGGAACTGGAAAACAGAAGAGGGGCGTAACATTAAAGGTGACAACTGCATGTCTGTAGGTTTCAACTCTGCTGAACATTCAAATGTGTGAGCGACATTCAAATACTCACTGATGATGATCAGCAGAAGAGCGACAACTACCAGTGCAATGATCATCTTCATCTGTTAGGGAAATGAAACATTTGTCTCAAAACAAAACATGGACAAAAGCCAACACAGAAGTCTTCAGATTATTAAGGCCGACACAGATCGTTATATAATAACTGGAAAGTGATGCATGGTTTGTTCATTTTATTTCACAAACAAGCATTTTGGACTCTTGATTCAATACTTTTAGAGACTCAAAATGTTTCCCTTTCTTTGCAAAACAGCTGAGTGAAATTGGATCGAGAGCATCTGTAAACATCAGGTTATAACACTTGACACAGATTCTCAACTGAATCCTCACACCATGACACTGCCGCCACCATGGTGAGTTCACTGTTGGTTTTTCATCACACATATAGTTCTAACAAGAGGTGCAACCCAATTTCCTCCTTCATTTCTGGCTTTATTTAACACACACACACACCCAAAAAAATCTTTATTTTATTTTTTTTATGTTTGTGTATGCAGATAGTCTGAAAACAGACAGATAGCCCACCTTCATGTCTCTCCACCACATCCTCCTGTGCAGCTGTTTGGCTCGGCTGCTGAACGCAGACGCGTGGTCCGACAAGCTCTCTGCACCACGATGCGACCGCAGCGCAGAGCCAGGGAGCACACAAAGACAGACAACAGAACAAAAAACGACAAGTCAGTCACCGAAAAGACAAACAGGTTTCACTTAAGGTGTTAGATACACCGGCTTTACTGCTCTGGGTAGATGCGACATCTTTTAAAGACAGCTCTGTTGGCACGGTCTCTTACATTTCCAAAATAGCAACATTTCCTCCAGCTTCCTCGTCGTAACGTCTCCCCGCCGCCAGCTTGCCCCCGCGCTGCGGTCTGTTTCTGCGATATCGTTGTTAACGTGGTGTCTCTGAATGTTAACAGGAGGGTTACGGCTCCCTAGCGTCCGGCGCTGCTCACCCTCTTTCTCTCTCTTTTTTTTGCGTCTGCTGTTTCCATCTCCGTGTGCCTGTTTACGACCCGTCGCTACTACAAAGCGACGCGCCCACACAGGGACTTCTGGGAAGACGTTCGTTAATGCCGAGGAATTTAACGACGGGTCACCTGTCCCCGCGCGCGCGCGCGGCGAGGTGTCAGCCGGAGCGCGCTGCGTCGTTCACATACATACAGCTCTTAAGGATGAGACGCGCGGTCGAGACGGGCCATAAGTCACAAACGCTTCGCATAAACAAGCAGAGAAGAATGTCCTCCAGATGTGCATCGTTGTTTTGGCAGGCAGGTCAACATGACGGAGCGGAGCGCCTGTGTAGCGTCTGTGTGTGTGTGTGTGTGTGTGTGTGGGTTGACGATGCACGAGACAGGAAACAAACACGTGGATTTCAGCATCGTGTCTTCATCAGCGAAGTGAAACAACCGTGGTCGCTTTGATTGGGGCCTGGCTAGAGCGTAAATGTTATGTAATGGAGGGAAGTCAACACAACAGAGAGCAAGAGTTGTTAAGAGTTTTCAGATGGACAGCTGGGAAATCACTCAGAACCTGAACACAAAGTGAACAGCGCGTATTTACACAGAGACATCTACTCACTACAAGGGAAAGTGTCTTTAATAACCATGAAAATCATGCTGTTTAATCTAGCTGTAATGCAGGGGTGCTCAAGTCCGGTCCTCGAGAGCTACCATCCTGCAACTTTTAGAAATATTCTTACTCCAACAGACCGGGATCAGCTCTAAACAGGCCTGGTAATGAGCCTTTCATTTGATCCAGGTGTGTTGGAGCAGGGAAGCATCTGAAAGTTGCAGGACGGTAGCTCTTGAGGACTGGACTTGAGCACCCCTGCTGTAATGTATCATTTTCTATTCGAGACTATGTGAAAACACTCATAGGGGATCCTTCACGATCTGATGAAGTGGCACTTCCTTGGAACAAAGGAACAACTATTTGAAAGAGTTCTGATGCTCTTGATCATCTCATACCCCTTCACTGTTTATCTTGCTTTTACATGGCAACTTGTGATGCTGACTTTTCCCTAGCAACCCTGACCTGCGGTGTGCCTCAGGGGTTAGTAGTTGGACCTGTACTTTCCTTTTCTCTCTGTACATCTTGTGTTTCTTACCACTGCTATGCTGATGACACACAGGTTTACCCTTCCGTAAAGCCAGATGATCTTCCAACTCTCAAGAGCTCCACACTCATGCTTAGCAAATATTAGCAAATTTGGAACAGAACAAAAAGGAAAAAGGCCCCACAGTGCACTTTGTTTTTCCAGGTACCACTAAACTATCATTAAGGTCATAAATAATGTTTTCTGTAATTGTTGGACCGGATTCTAGTGCAGACACCTCACAAATGCATCACACTTTACAAATATTGACAAATTATTTTTGTCAATATTTACAGATCTAGTTTTTCTTTTTTTTTTTTTTGGAGGTTTGGTCAGAGGTTCTTAATATGATGAAGATGTAAGAGTTTCCAGGCCTCACCCCAAAAGCGTCCATGTTTTGATCTCCGAACCATTTATGACTTTTTTGCCTCGTTACATGCTGTTCCCTTACGCATAAAAACAAACTTCCTCCGTCGTCAGACTTTTACTGGATGTGTGAGCGAGCCGGCTCCCCTTGAGTGGGAGGCGCTCCCACTCTCATTAAATCCATCTCGACACCGAATAGTGTCGTAATCATTCACCTCTTCGTCTGCAGACAGCTCTCCTTAATAATTGTCCACATTTCCTGAGCAGATGCTCCTCTTCCCCCAGAAAATTTATTTTGCCCCCAACCAATCAAATCCTGGTTCTTTCTACAGAATGTGTCTTTCTTGGACAAAAATGGGTTCTTTATGCCCGGACATCGTTTGAAAGTGTCAATCCTGAGCAAGCGCCGCAGTGGTGGCAACCAGATAATGCAGCTAAATGCTCTTGAGGGCAAAAAGAGCAAAGAGTAGATTTGTAGTAATCATAGTTGAGAAAAGAAAGATTTCAAGGATCACTTCCTTTGTTAAAGCATCCAACCTGCTCTTCTGCAGTCACTAGAGAATTCGCTCATAGATAAATAGCTTTAAGAGTCATTAGATCTAAACCTTAACGTTAAATGATTGGTAATAATGTTTAGGTTTAGATCTGGACAGCGTACTGTCTAATTTTAGCTGTTTGTAATGCTGCAGCACCTATTTAACTCTCTTAACTCTCCATCTCTGAGGCATTATTTTGTTCATTCTGCACTGAGACGTCCAGGTTGTCCTTAGGACGAAACAGGACTCGACCCAGCATGACGAATCCTAAATCAGGTGGATAATGCTCTAAAATCCGCCATCTTTTTCAGTAGTTGTAACTTCAAACCTTTCACTGCCTGGTAATTTGAGGATTATTTTTTTTTCCTTTTTCCAATGAATAACTAATTATATTAATAGTGTTCTTCTCTTAAATTGGAAGCACATTGCAGAGTCTGTCCCACTCAGGCGTTTCCTTGATGACGTTGTGCGCTCTTAGGGCCTGACAGCCCTAATTGCAAAGTAAATGTTAGTAAAAACAACACTGATACATGTTCTGTGGACTCGACTCAAGTGGATGAAAAGCACAAACGACATGCGCACGCGCAAAAACCAAAAAAAGAAAAAAAGGTACGGCAGAAGGTGCGACTCACCGGACTTGTCCTGCAGGTCATCGAGGCGTTCGCCCCTCTCTATCACCTTGGAGATGTTCTCCTGCATCACGTCGATCACCTCGTCAACCTGGGACTGCACGCTGAGGACACAAATTAAAGCAGGACACGTATGGAATGATAATTTTTTATTTTTTTTTTAAAGTATTTGTTGCAAAAATTTAGAGTTATTGCCTTTTCGAAAAAGAAGTGTTATCACTTCTGATTACACCTGATCTATTGCATTAACATTTTGAGGATTCAAATTAAAATTCAACTGAAATAATTTTCTTTTTATGTGATGTCATGCAAAAGCAGATACATAATAGACTCCAGTCAGGAAATGAAAGGGGGTGACATAAGAAAACAGGCGGCCGTCGCAAACACCCGAGGAATTTAACGGCCCGGGTTCAGACGGGCGGACTCATTGAACAGCCTGGACTTCTTACACAGGACATTCCTGCACTCAGTAATGACGGCGTCTAATTTCACGTGGGCACGACGGTGAAAGACTGCAAGGTATGGAGCGAGGGTGAAGAAACAGCTTCTCGTGCCAGACGGTCTCAACAATGACCTCCTCTGTTCTCCGGCTGTCTGCGAGGCGCTGGTAAATATTGAAGCAGAGCCAGCGCGATAAATTTTCTTGCACAATATCCTAACAACCGGCTACTTCTGGTAAACACGTCGGAGCCGCGGTTACGCAACGGCAGCTTCAAAAAGTGTGGAGCCGCTACACCGACCCTGGGGTTCTACAGGGTTCGTACACTTTTCCCACAGTAAAATCCAAGCATTTGAGTGTTTTCAAGGTGGCTTTTCAAACTTTTCTGGCACCACCAGCGTCTGAAAACACAAAGGAACTGAAGAAGAAAGAAAGATAGTTTCAATTCACTGTTGTATGGCTTCATTTATTACTGTCATTAATAATATATTGTGATAGTATTCCACATTCTACAGCAGAGACGAGATTTGTCTCTTTTACACACGTGACTGGTCCAAGAAAACTACAAAAAAAAATCTCAAAAAATATGTTCTTGCTACATTTTTTGACAAGTAGAAATAATTTTGGCAATTCTAACTGGCCTAAAACAAGAGATGTTTGGTGTGATTTAACTTTACACACTGAGAAAAAAAATGTGTGTGTCCTTTTATTATCCTTCAAATATCTTTTTTCAGTCATTAATAACAAGTATTATAAAGCACTTTCAAGGACTTTGTACAGAAACCAACCGGTTTCCAAATCTTGATAACACCTAATTGAAATTCAATCATTTTCAAGGATTTCAAAAACGCATACATGTCCTGTTTTTAGCTGCGACGAGGAATCCGTACTTACTGTTTCATTTTGTCATTTTGAGGTCCAAATCTGGGTCCGGTTGGACCTCTCCTGGAAAAATAAAAAATAAAAAAAATAAAATGTTAAGGAAGTAATGTTTGAGTTGGGTCACTCAGGAAACCTAAACTGCGTTCTAAGATCAAGAACTGAGGTACACAAGAATTTAGTTATTGTGGTTTTTCTCCAATTCGCACATGGTCAAATATATATAAATACACCCCTACTCATATTTGGTTAAAAGTCTAAACTAAAATGAGATAAACCACAAATTTTCACTGTGGTGCAGTGGGTCGGGGTGCATCCCAGAACCTCTTCTCTTCCTATTTACGCAGATTAAAACATTTCAGGTAGCCCTCCATTCTTTATTTTATCCAATTTTTTAATGCGCATGTGCTCAGGAGTTTCTGCAGGTTTCACCAACTCACATTTGCTGCTTTTTAAGACCCCTACTAATGGAATTTAAGACCTATATCTCCATAGAAATGTACCATATCAGCGGTAAAGCATCTCGCAGCATCTTCAAGTTTGCAATAGGCTTAACTTTTGGTAGTTTCCGTTTTGTTTGTCCCAGTTTGGATTGCACATGTGAAACTTGGACACATAGGTGTGTGTTCCAACTGGAAAAGTATTCCAAACTGGTTTTGGAACGGATGAAACAGGGCAACGGTTCGTATCTGAAAAAGGCCCTGATCTCAGCTCTATTGAACATTCAAAGGCTGTGCTGCACAGAAAAGCAAACAATTTAAATGAGTTCTACAATTTTGTGGCGAAAACTGAACAAATATCCAATTAGGGTTATGCCAGGAACTGGTTTATGGTTACAAAATGAAAAAAGAAAAACATATATTCCAACACAAACTCACAGAAAAAAGTCTTCCTCTTCATCAGAGTCTTCCTCCAGCAGATTCCTCTGTCGAAAAAAGAAAAATATTGCAGCTCAGATAAAGGCAAGATCAAGATGAGGAAACCTGGGAGTTGAGAACACTGATATAAAAGTAAAATGCATTTTTTTCCTCTCCAAAACGCTATTTCTATGTGTATTTTTCTTTTCTTATTGACATGGATAAATTCAATTTAGAGTTCAATAGATGAACACCCATTTATGTGGATTGTTTTGTTTCGGGACACTACCGCGCACCCGGCGTCTCGTCTTGTCTGGCGGATGACAGGGTGTGGTTCATCCGAGGCGCTCGGTGGTGACGCTGCTGATGCGGCAATAGAAACATTTCTGTATAATACGGCTGAAATAAGCGATTGATAGAAACCTTTTTCCTTTTGCTCCTCTGAAGGCAAAGCTGATAGTGGGATCAATCTTTCATGACTGAACGCCAGCTTTGCATGCCAAAGCTCAATCCCCTGAACGCCGTCTAACTCAGAGCAAAAACAATCAATGTGCTGGGAAGTCAAAGTTAATCTAAATCAATTCAAGTAAGAACAATACAACATTCATGAGATCTTAAAGTTGATTATTCTTCTAGAGCACAGTCTTGGCCCAAAACCTCTGAATGCTTTAATCTGGTGTTTTTGTGTAAAGAGAGACGAGGAAGGACCCGCATACCTCATCAGACACCCAATGCACGTTCTACACACGCTTCATTTTCTTTGCAGGTCATCTGCAAGAAATCTGAAAAGATGGCGGCCACGTGATCGTAAAGCTCTTCATGAGCGCGAGGGCTAACGCTCTCCTTCTGCGCGACCTCTCTCCCGGTACCGGAGATGCGAGGAGGACTGGTAGTAATTATCAGAAGCAGAAAACTAGAAGGAGAGGAGGATGTTATGCAAGCGTCCCACTCCTACACCTCCCCCCGCCCACACACAGTAAGCGTGGCTTTGATCCGAGCTAATAACAACACAAAAGAAGAAGGGGATGGGTGAGGAAGAGGAGGTGGGACAGGATGAGCAGCCTGATGAGGAGCAGATATTTGGCCGCGAGACTTTTCTGGAGACTCTGCCGCATCGCCAATATTTTTCTTGTTTGTTTGCTGCTTGATCTAATCGGCGATTTCTACTTATTCCGTCTCCCTCTTCCATCATCGTGAATGTTTGCATCTGTCACTCCTGTCACTACTCGAGCCCTCCTGACAAACCAGAACCCCAAAAAGGGGTTATTTTTTTCCACTGCGTCCGGACCTCACCCTCTCGCTGCGGACGGATCCCGTGACCTCGTCGTCGTTGAGGTGTCGCTTAAACTTGGGGGGCATGTTGTCTTCGGGCTGCTCCTCCCGTTCTGGCTCCCTCTGTGGGACAGGAGGAGAAGATCACCAGTTTGGACAGAAAAGAGGGAGAGAACGGTCTCAAGAGAAAACGAGTTAGCTGTCGATGCTGCCAATTGATCTAGCTAAAACATAAAGATTGACTTATGAAGTCAGTAATTCAGAGGGGCATCTCAAGAAATTAGATTGATATTAAATGCTTATATTTTGATACGTTTGTCAGCCGTATCGTCCAGCCTAACCTTTCAAGGAATGAGTCGCTATATTATGCATTACATAAGTATAATATATCAACTGAATTACTGAAATATGTTCAATTTTGCTGATATTCTCAGAATTTGTATAGCTTTAAAAATATTTTTAATTTTACATTTTCTCACAGACTTACAACTAAGATTTACTGGTTATTAAAAAAATAAGGAAATGTCATCACTGCTCTGGATGCCACTGGGCCAAAAAAATTCTATGAAGCGGATCTGGAAAACACGCTGTCCTTCCAAAAACACATCCTTGAATCTCAGTTTGGGTGCTATGTCTTCCAAAGAAGTTGGGGTGGGGGGGAAGAACACACAAACACATTTCAATAAAATCCCTCTGTGACACTGAGCTAAAAAACATGTGACCCGAGCACAACAAGCAATCATCCGAGGGGCGAGGAAGAACGCTCATTCACACACACCATACACACCACCCCATTTCTCACTGCGACAGTAAGACTTGTACCATTGATTCCGGTTAAGTCTGATACTTTCTTAACGTCCGTTTCTGGCGTTGCGTTTGGAAAAAAACAGCCTTTCCCCAGCCAAGAGAGCAGAGAGGAGGAGAAGCAGGGGACAGATCTGAAGAAAGTGAAGAAACACAGAAACAGGAGACTGCAGGCCGAGCTAAAGGGATGACTTACAAATGCACTAAATTCAACTAAGTTCTTTGAAAGCTGCTACCAATGAAAAACACTGCAGAATTCACATCAAAGCACAAAAATTGCTTAATTTATGCTTGTAAAGTAGTAATAATTATGAGGCGTTTTACAGATAATAGTCTTAATTAAACGGAAAGAGAGAACAGAGTTTCTACACATCTTTTGTTTGAAATGTTTTTTTTTTTAACCTTTATTTACCAATTCTGGACATTTCATTTGAAGTAATTTACTTTTAAAACACTTGTGCAACGGACATATTATTTTCTCTGTACGGTCCATAAAATACAAAATAACTTGATGGAGGGGTTGACTTTTGACTCAGCAGCGAAGTGAAGTTCTGTTTCACAACTCTAAACAAAATTATGTCACTTCGAAATCACTGAGGCTCAGATTTCTCAAATCGGGACAGATTTGAAACTTTGAAATATTTATTCTCTTTGTTAAAAAAAATAGCTCTTCCATTGCCTTTTCATTTTCAAATGAGTGAGTGTGTTATATATATATATATATATATATATATATGGAAACTGAGTTTTGTATCTAAAACGGATTAAGTGAGAACATTGGGAAACATCAATTTTCTAAATGTGCTGTCAGCCTGCTGCGCTTTCCCCTGAATTATTATTCAGCTTCATTAATGTAATTTCCCTTGGGAATTAATGAAGTATTTCTGACTCAAAGTTGAACTGAATATTATTTATGGAAACATTTGGACAAGGGGTTTCCATCTCCAGTCCTCAAAAGCCAACACGCTGCTTCAGCACGACTGAATAAATGGATGAATTGCCTGCGACGCACGCTGCCAAGTTCTGCACAGGCCTGACTTCACTGCTGAACCAGGAAAACATGAAAACATGCAGGACTCTGACTCTTGAGAACTGGAGTTGGACACTCTTGGTTTGGGTGCATGGGCAGTCTCTGTCACATATAATTGTGATGATGTTGATATCTAAAGTGCATTAAAGTTAAATGAATAAACTCATAAATGCCTCACATAGTGTACATGAACACAAAGCACTTGCAAGACGCATGGAAATCATCATTTTTTAAATAAATGTCATAATAGAAACACAGTCTCTTCTGTTTTGAATTCATTCTCGTATAATATTTTGAGTAATATTGATTAGCAATGCTCACATATGAGCATTAAGATCAATGTTAGTCATTTTTAACATACTGGTAGCTGTTCAACAAGTACACCTGGGCCGTTATTAATGGCCAGTGTTTATTTCCATCCTGTTGACATTTGTGTATATGTTTCTAGACGGGTGGACGTTTGGACATGTTACAGTGATAGTGGTGCAATAAAGGACTGTGGGATGTTTAACTGAAGTAAAGAAGTGATGTCAGCAGTGCAGTCATTTTTCATGGTGGCAAAAGAGTACAGAAACATATACAATATTAATAACATTGGTAAATATCAAATATCAGCCATGAGGTCGATATTGGCCTAAATGTTCATATAGGTGCATCACTAGTATTGACAAAGACATAAATAGTAATAGCTCAATTTGATTTATTCTTAGCTTTTATACAATAATGTATTTATTTCTTTAATAAATAACTGTTTACATTTAACTTTTTTAGGAGGCTGCGTGTAATAAATTTGACTATTATACTATATTACTATTTGACTATTATACTATATTACTATTGAATGTTGTGATGACAATATTGTTTACGAGAGTAAACAGTATTCTTCATCATTACTCTCTTCATTCAACTGGATGTTTCATAGATGTAAATCAGCATACAACAATTTTTTAAAATTTTTTTTAAAACGAGGTAAAAGTTTTTTCTGTTGTTGCTTCTTAATGTCAAATTCAAACAGCGTTTTCTTTAAAAGATTAAATGATCTGTTGCCTGAGTGACCCTATATCCAAACATAAATTGCTATTTCTCTTTTACGTACTTTCTATTTCGTTGCTGGTGTCTATCAACTATTATTTTCAAGGCACAATCTGCACAAATTTTAATTGTAAAGCTGTTATAGCTAGTTGTGTCGTCTTGTGAAGTTTGGGTGGCGGGATTTGATAGTACAGTAAGATGATTGTTTTTAACCTGCGCATATACTGATTGATTTATGTCACATCACACCCATTTCAACTTTAGCTTTTCATTCAGCTTTGTTTATATTACCCTGAAAAAAATCCAGTCTAGTCTCGTTTTCAACAACACACGTAACGTATTAGAGACTTTTAAAGCAGAAACTACCGTAAAAACTAGTCAACTACAAAACGCCACAGAGTAATTGCAATATAATAAACCCATGTAAAACAGGCCGCTTCTAGGCTAGGCTAGGCTAAGCTAACCTAAGCTAAAGTAGGCTAGGCTAGGCTAAGGATGCCAACGTCACCAGCTACCTGCTGTTTGTCCGGAGATCCGCAGAATAAACTCCTCCACACAGAGCTCCTGTTGCCAGTCCAGAGATTTCACACTTTTAGAGACCTTATAGATCGTTCGGATTCATTTTACAGGCTGTCCTGAACGACGAGAGACCGTAATCATTGTGGATGTTGGAGATGAGCCTCCGGTCTCTTTCCTCGGTCTGAATCAGCTGACCACACGCAGGAAGTCGCAAACAACTGGATGAGGAGAGATCGCCGCAGATTTTTCAGGGTAACAAGATTATTTCCGCCACTTCTTTCAGTATTATTTCATATGCTTTTATATGTTACGGTTCTACCAAATAATATCTTGATCATTTATTGGTTTTCTGTATGTTGTAGTGATTGAATGGAGTAAAATAAACAGAATCGATAGGGTCAACATCATTCTAATCATTCTCAGAAAATACTGATGGAGTCTAATAAATGAAAAAAGTTTTCATATATTACAAAATTTAGCTCATATATAATTGCAAAAGCATAAACCGATTTTTTTAGGTCATCTTCCTCTAAAGCTGCAGGTCTGCAGTCTGACATAATTTCTGATAAATATCTACTATGAGAAATATATTGCTATATTACCCCCATTTTCTTTTTACTTTTAGGTTTTAAAATGAAGAAAAACGCAAAACATTTGCAGAAAAAAATAAGACACATTTTATTTTATGGGACGTTGATATTTGTGGGAAACTGTGTAGAAAAAAAGACACATTAATACGGTTTCAAACCTAGGCCCAAATAATTACTTGTGGTTCTGGAGCTGCAAGTTTCAGAACCCTGCTAGAAGCTGAATAAATAATCCAGCTCTTGAGTCAAAGTATTTTAGTAGTCTGGTTGGTGATGTTTAGGTCACTGTCTTAAGCCTCAGGAAAAGTTAAAGGGTAACTCACTACATGAAATCTTAGAAAGCTTTCGATAAATTATAGGTTTTTTATATTGCTTTCCTTGCAGACGTATTAGTTTCTATCTGTCTACTGTGACTCAGTTTGTCAGATTTTTATCAGCACGTTTGGAGCGCCACGTCCTCCTCGCCTTTAGGGGGCAGCAGAACGCCTGTTGAACTCATAGGAACCAAAACACGAAGCAGAGCAAAGTTTGAACGGGAGTGCATGTGGGATATTTTGCACGACTACGCCGCATGTAAGTCAATGTGTATTTCGGTTTTTTAATGTGTTATAATTCTTTTACCATGTAGTGTTTTTGTGCTTGCAGTCAGTCCTTAATACTCTACATGTTAGCTGATGTTTATCTTCCTCGGCAACTGTTGTTATCCCTAAAAGTGAGATGCAGACCGCAGCAGGAGTGGGTTCTCCTCAGCTTCGCCCTCTATTTGGCGGAGCTCTGTCGGCGGTCGTCCCCTACAACGTCACCGACATTAGCGAGCTGAGGGAGATCCCGGACAACCAGGAGGTGTTCGCCCACCCCCACACAGACCAGAGCCTGATCGTGGAGCTGCTGGAGTACCAGGGCCAGGTGGCCGACCAGGACGCAGCCAGGTATCACCTTGAGGACATCGCGGGCAGCAACAAAACTCAGGAGCCAGGAGCCTTCGAAGTGAGTGACGTTGTGGCCCTACCCAAAGCCGAGGCGTCCCTGTTGGAGTGCAGCAGCGCCTGGATGCTGAAGGGGACACAGTGTGTGTCCAAGTTCGACGAAGAGGCCAGGAACACGGTGAGCATCCACTTGGGTCTGCTCCGCCTGCCGCAGTTCTCCACAGATATCCTGATTACCTTCAACGACCCGCAGAGCATCAGCCCCGACAGCAGCAGCGCCTCTGCAGCGCAGACGCACAGAGAGCTGTGGACCGTGGACGACTTCCGGCGCACTTTACTGTCTCTGACTTTGCACGACCCTGGTCTGTTTGGCTAGAACTTTCACTTCTTGCACCACCAGACTAGGACTATTTATTGTTTTTCTCTCACACACGTTATAGAACATACATGATTTTGAGAACTAGAGATCATAATTGAAATACATTCTTTTTTTTTTTTTTCCTGGCAGGCAAATTAAATTATAATCAAACTTCTTGTCATGTGGTCATGGCTTTTGTTATAAATGATGTTTCATGTAACTCTGACTGTGAATGACTTGCACGCAAACGACATGCTCGTACATCTGAATAAGCATGATAGAAGTTCATAATTAAAAATTAATAAGACGCTTAGAAAAAGCACAGAGTTTGTCCCACTGTAGCATGCCAGCTACAGTTGCAAAAGCATCAGTTTGTTGACATTTTGTAAACCACAAACATCAGATTGTTTCCTAGAATCTTATGCAACACACCACCTCACATTAGTGCATAATTGTTGAGTGGAAGGGAAATTATGTGTTCATTTTCATTTCTATTTTGGTCCCGGTAAACAGAACCCAGGACCACTAATTGACTTCAGAAGTAGCATATGTAAATTATCCTTAATAGAATAACTCCAGTTCTTCTGTGAGGTTTGCTAGAGAATAAGCAACATCGTGAAGATCAAGCAACTTTAGACTGTTAAGGGAGGAAGTTGTGGCAAAGTTTAAAGCCAAGTTCTTCATTACAAATTTTGGACATCTTATGAAAAGTTCTTTAAAATATCTAAAAACAAAAAGAGTACAAGAACACTGAAATCCTAAAAACCCATAGTTGTCCAAAAAAAAAAAAAACGCGATGGAAGGCATTTTGGTCAGATAAGATCAAAATAAAAAATGTTATCAACATACCAAACGATGTAACTGTAGAAAAACTAACACACTGGCCTTTTATTTTATCATTTATAATTCTGGTTTATTGTCACAATAAATTCCAATTCATGTTTAGAAGAAGAAAAAAAAACTGCCCATATTGTCGGGATTGTTAGGTTTACTGTTTTCTCCACCGTTTGTTCAATGGGATCAATAAAGTATTTTTGAATAAATATCAGCAAATTTGAAAATATGATTAAATGCAACTACTGAGTGCAGATTAGTGATACAAATCACAATTTTTTTATGTGGCTGGTGTCCTCGAGGTTTTCTTACAAATCGGTATGTTTTTCAAGAGCTTTGTGGGGCTATGATTGCTGTACCATACCTAAAGAACATGTCATAAATAGTTCTAATCATCACTTTTGTTATTATCACAATAGAACCTCAAACTATCATGATAAAACTTGAAGTCCATGTCAACCCCCCTACACTGCCCAGGTCACCATGCTAGCAACAATGTTTTTCTTCAGCAAAGACGAAGCTCTGAGTTGATGGAAAGGTGGAGCTAAAACATGAGCAATCCTGTAGGAAACTTGTTTAAGCCAGCAAAAGACCTGAGAATGAGGAGGAGGATCGATCTCCTGTCAAAAACAGAAATTGTTGGATTCTTATGTTAAACATTAATTAGAAAGAAAGACATAGACATTTATTTTAGCACAAACTGACAAGTTTTCTATAAAATATTATAGAAATACAGTTTCCAATGAGTAATAATTAGGACAACTGGATATTTATGCTTGGCTGCAGTAGGACCTGGCCCCATCATCACCATAGAATCATTATGAATTCTATCAGAGGGTGCTTGGGGTAAAATATGAGACCATCTGTTAAAAAAAAAAGAATAAGTTAGTGCTGAAGTAGAATGTGGCCCTGCAGGATGACGACCCGAAACCTGCCAGGAAATCCACCGAAGACTGGTTGAGAGTTAATGGAAGAACCGGGAAGTCCTGGAAATGAGACCGAGCCCAGACCTCTTTTCTTTACAGACTGTGTATAATAGTTCTTAATCATTAAATTATTCAACACAATCTTTGTTGTTTACTTCAAGCAGTGTGGGTTTTGATGTGTGTGTGTGTGTGCGTGTGTGTGTGTGTGCGTGTGTGTGTGTGTGTGTGAGAGCTACAGAAATGCCAGGTAGATACGCAACTGTGCGTCAACCGGTTCGTGGCAGAAACACATTCTGGTCCAGAGCGACTCTTTAGAAGTGCACTTAAACCATTACCTTCCATCACATCTATATTATTAGTCCGGTTAGTGACTGCCAGCTTGGACTCCACAGTTTAAATCACCAGATTTCTAAGAGTACAGTGGTAATACAAACTGTCTCAACAGCAAAAGTTCATATTAGTTAAGGGGATATGTGATCACACAGATGAGGGGGGGGAGAGAGGTAAACTAAGTACTAAACCACTAAACTGAGTGTTTCGGTGCTCTGGATTTGGTCATAAACAGAGAGCAGCCTGGGGATGGCTCTCAGCAGGAATATGTATTAGGTCATGTGTTTCCATCATTCACAGCAGCGGGTTCATGGTGGAACAATTCACCCTTCTGAACATTTTAAATGTCTTGGAGAGACTTCATTCACGAGAGAGTTTGTTGAAACGCAAAATTTATGGGACGGAAAATGGACGTCGCTTTGAAAGGTGAAACCAGTCTTTTCGGATTTGAAGTGCACGCAGAACATAATTTGAGCCGTTTTAAGGACGAGGTTCAATCATTAGAAAGGGGGAAAAAAAAAAAAAAAAGAGTCAAGTTTCAGCAGGCGTTTACTGTTTTAATAAAACTCGCCGCAGCGGGAGACGGCAGGTATGTCTTGAATAGGAAGTGCAGCTTGTCTCCCCTAAACCACATCAAACCCTCCTCCTCCTCTGGCTTAATCCTAATGGATTAAAAGCTCATAAAGTCAGGCATCCTTTTCTCCTGGAGCAACGCATTCCTTTTAGCAAAACACAACATTGCAACAGCAAAGTCTCCTTCAGATCACTACTGGCCATTACTGGCCCTGTTTGTCGTAAAGTTGATAATGTCCTTGTTTTCCGGGCCTGATGAAGAGGTTTCGGGGGAAAAATGCATCCAAGCTCATGTCTGGAGATGGTTTTCCGAACTCCACCAGGCTGAGGCTTTTCCGGAGCTTTAAAAACATCATCAAGTTTCCCGACTCGTAATCACAGCAATCATTTTTAAATGCTGTCATGATGGTTTATGTCCCGACTACCGAAAATGTTGCCAACATATCCGCGCCGAAAGGATGTGAGTATGAATGCTAAACATGTTTTGCTCCAGTATATCTGATACTTGCTGTAAAACAAACTGGTTTTCATTAGTCAAGCAAAATGCAGAGAGTTTTTACTGAAACATAGCAGCTTGTCAAGACATTTCTTCACTAAAATGCTCCAGTTTTACAGTAACACATTTCATATCTCACATATGCTACTTGCATATAAACCCAGAGCCAGCCTGAAGCAGAAACAAACTGAGAGGAGTTTGATGAGTTTTTTTTTTTAGGGTTTATGGCCCATCTTTTGTAACTCTAACTTCAGCTTTTCGGAAGAGGCTTTTCACAAGGTTTATGGTGATGCTTATGGGAATGTTTTTTTTTTGTGACAATTTGATAATTTATAAGGCCTGACTCACAGTCCTTGGTTCATATATATCCCAAAGGTGCCCTGTTGGGGGTGTGCTGCGGTGGCACAGGGGTTAGTCCTCGACGTGGCCGTCGCAGGTTCGATTCTTGGCCTGGTGACTTTTGCCGCATGTCTTCCCCTTTCTCTCATTACCAACTTTCCTGTCAATTTACTATCAAATAAAGGCCAATGAAACCAAAGGTGCCCTGTTGGGTTGATGTCAGGACTGCGTTTCTTTTTAAACCTTGCTTCGTGCGCTGGTGAGCAGTTGTGTTGGAGCAGGAAGGGTCCATCCTGAAACTGTTCCTACAAAGTTGGGAGCATGAAATTGTCCAAAATGTTTTGGTTGTTTTGATATTTGGGTAAGTTATTGAGTTTATATGCTACCGTTATTCAGGATTAACAAAAATACAACAAACATTCACTAATTTAAAACTAGAATTTAATACACAAGTGACAAGTGTGAATTTATTGTGACTTTTAGCTAATTGAGTCATGGTAAAAATTACCACCACATATGGAACAAAAGGATGGTATATCCAACGAGTTATTTCAGAAACATGTGTTAAAAGTTACAACATGGTAAAGGACATTTGACTAAACACTAGTGAGAGTGTGTGTAACTTTGACCCCTTTTAAAGTAGACATTTTTTTTTACCAGAACTGTACCAATATAAGTATTCCAGACATTCAGCTGTAAAAAGTTCCAATTGGTTTGAAAGAAAACACATTTATGAGCCTCACTCAGATCCTCAGTGCTTCTAATAGGCATCAGTCACAGGTGAATGTATAGTTCCTGTTCAGAGACCATAGTCATTTTGTACCAAATCTCTTCTGGTATCACTGTGCTATGTCCACTGAACACCCCTCTCCCCTTCAGGGACCGTCTCCTTCCAAACATCCCTCCCTCCATCTTTTTTTGGACTCCATCCTGAACAACTTTCTGCTTCTTGTGCCAAAATCCACGGGCCCAGCCTTAGAAACAGAGATCTGCTGCTCTCATCAGGACCCTGGAGCTTTTCATTTCATGAATTATGGTCTTCTCTGAGTCCATCTTTGTCAGTCCCAAGAAACTAAAACTCAAACAGGCGACTTGGAGATTCTACTTTGGCACAGCAGAGCAAAACTGGAGGAAGTGATTGTTGCCTTTAAATTTTTTTTTTTTAATTACCTTAGTTATTTTGATCAATTTTTTTTATAAAACATATCCCAAAACAATTTGTGTCAAAGATTAACTCACAAAATAGAACCTTTGAAAATAAAAGTTTATTAAAATTAAAGAGCAAAACAGATATAACCCAAGCCCTGTTCAGTGGTAGGCTTTACAACACAGTAATTACAAGAGGAACAGTCTAATTTCAATCCAGGTTGGTGTACTTTTGTGAAACTAAAGAACTTTTAATCATCCTGCTTCTTCTTCTTGCTCTATTTTGAGGTACGGTTGATTTTTGCAAAGTGCTCAGACATGGCCTCAAGTGCCCGGTAGCGGTGAGACATTGAATTCTTTACTTCTTTGGGAAGTTCGGCATAGCTACAGATAAGAGAGAAAAGAAAACGTTAGAGCACAAAGAAAAGTAAGTATTTTTAAAACGGTAAATTGACAAAGGCACTTTTCCCCCTCTAATAGGACGGGGGCTCTGATTTGGTACTTTCTGTATCCACTCTAACAGTGCGTTATCCTCTGACTCCCTCTTGTGGTAGAAACATAAATAGTTGTTTACGTTTTGTCATATCCTTCTGGCTCGAAACAGGGATCCCATCCAAATTCTGGAGGCCCTCTGGGCTCCACGATCATCCCCTAAATTATGTTGAGAAGCACGTCAGAGGCAACACTACACAATGCAGCCACTCAAGAAATTCCAGCGAGACAGAATCTAACCTCAATTCTCCCTCTGAAGAGCTGCACGGGTTCACCTTTCCCAGCGCTGAATGCAAAGGTGCAGAGCGCCCACGCCGATTTATCCTCAAAACCAGCTAAGAGCTTGTATAGGCCTGGATTACAATCCCACAACCAAATACCAAAAGATTAGTAATATTGCAACACTTTAATTGCAATTTGTTTACACATAACATTAAATTAATTACTTTACTACTTACCTTCTGGCTGTAGTTGAGCAAGAAACCATTTGCTAGAAACAAACAAAAACTATTAATTTTGGTAAAGTTTTATGATCTGAGATGTACGACTTTATTAGGAGTAGGAACTGCACTTACATGTAAGGACCAGGCAGTCCTCCTAAGGCCCTGAAACACAGGCAGGTATCCTCCACCATGACTGGTCCATCAATCTTCAGGATAAAAAAAAAAAAAAAAACCTAGTTTCACTTTTATTCTGATAATATCAGATGAAAATGAGGGGGGGGGGGGGTCTTGCGGTTTTACAGTTACGATGTAATGTACCTGCCGAGCGGCCTCCTTACACTTCTGTATGGAAATTTCATCCGGGTCCCCCTGGTACTCGGGCACTGGGTTAAAATAAAGAAGCGTGTTCAGAGATGGAGAGTTATGTCATTATTTTCTTTATATGTATTCTAACTTGTGGCGCACACGTTCCCCCCCCCCCACAAAAACATACTAATAAAAATCAGTAGAACTCAATAGTGTTTTCACGAGAAGGGGACTGTGAGCAGAAACTTGCTTTCAAACTTTTGGTCTGCATTTGCTGATGGTAACCTTATAATTGTCTAAATGGAATTTCAAAGCAGATAATTATGAAGAGAAACATGATTAGAAATAATAATGTGGTATGATCACCTTCACTTTCTCAGTGTATCCTTAACCCCGGATCGGGCTTTGCCTCACTGCGGTTATTCCTATTGCTTTTTTTTTTTTTTTTAAACCAGTTTCTTCTTCCACCTAATGTTCCATTAATATGCTTTTATTATTAGACCTTTTGAGGCTTCCCCTCCTTGTGGAGTGTCATTGACTGTCATCTGAACATCTGTCAAGTCTTTATAATAATTGTGCAGCCTACATTGACCCAAACTGAGGTTCAGAAAACCTTTGGATTTGTTTTTGGTTAACCGAGTTATGATGGAACACCAATTTGCTTGCAATATTTAACCCTTTCAAGTTATCCTAATTTTTCGAGACACTTATATTTGGGGGTTTTGTTAGTAGCACGCCATGATCATCAGATTTAGACAATCCTGGTCCTGGAGGGCCGGTGTCCTGCCACTCTTAGATATCTCCCTGGTCCAACACACTTGAATCCAACAGCTGAATCACCTCCTACGTGCAGTCAGGTTCTCCACAGTCCTGCTAACGACCTCATTATTTGACTCAAGTGTGTTGAAGTAGAGACATCTAAAAGTTGCAGGAGACCGGCCCTCGATGCCTGGAGTTGTCCACCCCTGCTCTACGGGGTCTTGCGTAAAGAGTGGTTCCATCCATCCATTTTCTTACACCCTTGTCCCTTAGTGGGGTCGGGAGGTGCTGGTGCCCATCTCCAGCGTTAGTTCCGGGCGAGAGGCGGGGTAAAGAGTGGTTCATAATATCAAAAGTGGAAAGTGTGGTCCACAAGTAAAACTCGATGTTTTACATGTTGTCATGTAAAACATCGTCCCTAAGCTGCTGCTGAATGAGGTTATTTATTTTAAGTGATGTACTTACAATCCATTTTTTTTGACACAACTTTGTAGGGAAATTGGTCTCCGAGTATGTGGACGACCTGAAGAATTGGGGGGGAAACGAAATTAGAAATATAAACGGTACAAGCACAGCCTGGAGCGGAGTGAATGGGATATGTGTAAAAATAGAGACTTTAAACATAAAACAAGACAGTAAGAAATAACAAAACGTCAAACTCTTACTTCTTCGAGTTTCTTCGCGTTTCCAGTCACAAAGACCAGAGTTTTTCTTGCTGGGACAGCCATGATTAACCACACCGGGAGAACTAAAAAACCCGGACCTTAAGAGTTCCACTTTAGCCAATGAAACCACTCCCTTCACCTCGCAGCGAATCAGGTACCAGCAAGCGTCCTCGCCAACGAAAGAATTCACCAATCACCTTGAGGTGCTGTCAGAAATGTTGTCCGGGTAGAAAACTGAGTCCGAGGAGCCATGCGGAGTGAAAAATAGTTCTGGAAAGTAGCAGTTAAAACGAGTTCACACCCTAGAGGACAAGATGAGCCTTTTACCTCGCACCGCCGAGGAGTTCAGCTCTGCAGAGTACTGGGAGAGGTTCTTCAAGAAGCGAGGGGAGAGAGCTTTTGAGTGGTACGGAGACTACAACAAGCTGTGCGGCGTTCTTCACAAATATATCAAAGTGCAGGATAAGGTGGGAGAAACAGTATCCTGCCACAATTTAAAACTTTTATAAACCCATGACTGCAGAACACAAGCCTTTTATTTACAGCTCTCCATGTCGTTGCTTTCCTCCCTGTAGGTGCTGGTCGTCGGCTGTGGTAACTCTGAGCTGAGTGAGCAGCTGTATGACGTTGGCTACAAACACCTGACAAACATAGACATCAGTGAGACCGTAGTGGCTCACATGAACCAGAGAAATGCAGAGCGCAGACCCGACCTGACCTTCCATCAGGTGGACGCCACCCAGACTCCCTATGAGGATGCCAGCTTCCAGTCCGCTCTGGACAAAGGCACTCTGGATGCAATGGCATCTGAAGGGGAAGGATCTCTGGCCAGGAGGATGATCACCGAGGTAAGAGGGCAGCAGATGCAGCACCAGACCAATTAACAAAAAGATTCACGTTTTTGTCCACCCGTCATTGTGTGCTTGCAGGTTGGTCGGATCCTCAAAGTCGGTGGGCGGTATGTGTGTGTGACTCTGGCTCAGGAGGCTGTGATCAAGCTGGCTGTGGAGCACTTTGTTCACATGGGCTGGGCGGTCAGGCTTCACTGCCTGCAGGAAGAAAGAGGGAAAGAAGAAGAAGACACCTTCGCTCTACCTGTTTTTGTCCTCGTCTGCACCAAGTTCCGCCAACCCATGCCTACTCCCATTCTAGAGATGTGTGTCGGAGATGATGGAGCGCCTGTCAGACACACACAGGTGTGTGAGCTTTTGTCTGCCGTGAGGGAGTATCAGGCTTATTCTGTTCTGAGGAAGAGACTTCGTACAAGCACAGACCCTGGCTCGAGTCTTTCCCTAACGCTCTGTAACGCCAAGACGGGTCTTCCCAGATACACTCTCACAGTGCAAGATTGTCCGCCTGGAGCCAAAGTGCCAAGATCAAACCAATTTGCTATATTTATAGGTGAGCTCTTCATTTCTCCATCACATTGTTTTTTTATGTTTTGTTTGTTCTTACATTGATTCCAGTTGCCTGACTGTTTTGTTTTGACAGTACCCAGAGGGAGTGAGACGGCTTGGCTTTATAGCTCCACTGAGGGCAGGAGGCAGCTGGCTGCCAGCGCCAATTTTCGTCGCCTGGTTATTGCTTCGATGCACAGGAATCAGGAGTACACAGACATGCAAGCAGTCCAATCAGAGCTCTCACCGGTGGTGATGGACTTGGCTCCACCGGGCATGCCAACCAACCAGCAGGTAAACACGCAAGTATTTGTGTCGCTTAAGTTTTTTTTTTTTTTGCATTTTGTCACTATCCAACCACAAATTTCAAAGATTTTATTTAATAGATCAACACAAAGCAGTAAGTAATAAAAAAAATGGAATGCATTTGTATCTATCCCTCATGAATAAATACTTTGTAGAGCCACCATTTTTTGGGGTATGTCTCAATTAGCTTTGGACTTGTAGATTGAACGGTTTCCCCATGATTGTTTGCAAAATAGTTCAGACTTTTTCAGGCTGGATGGAGAAGAACATTTCAGAAAGTCAACTTTCAAGTCTTGTCATAAATTCTTATTTGGATTTATTTGAACTAGATCATTTTAACTTACGAATGTGCTTTGATCCAAGCCACCCCTCCGTAGCTCTCCTGCATTTATAAGCATCACAATTGTTCTGGAAGTGAAACCACTTTCACAGCCTCAAGTTTTTCTGCCACACAATGTTTTGTATGTACGATAAAAAAAAGTCAAACGTTGGTCTCACTCGACCAGAGCACCTTCCCCTACATTCGGATGTTGTTTTCTAAAACCGCCTTCTACAAAAATGAGCTTGTTGCGGCTCTAGAAAAGCTCATCCGGTAATCCATTTGGACTCTCGTTCTTCATTCAGGTGCCGTTTCTGTCAGTGGGAGGGGATCTCGGTTGGCGAGAAGAAGTCAGCAGGGGAGTGAGTCAGCTCAGTGGGGAGTACTGCGTGGAGAACGTCAGAGGAGAAGATGGAGAGCTGTATCGCAGGCTCGTGTTCCTGTCCAACATTTCCTTGGTTCAGTCAGAGAGCCGACTCGTTCCATCAAGTACTGGTCATTCCTTTTTATTTTGCGTTTTAGATTTTTCTTTACTGTACTGCATTTTAACTAATGGAGCATATAAGCAAGATCAACACATATTCAGCGCGTTGTTAAACATTTAGTGTGACATTTTTCTGAAAGGACGAGTTCATTTTGTGGCAAAATGGAACCAAATGAAAATCAACTAGGCAACTATTAGCTATCATTTCATCAGTTACAATGACAGAAAAATCTTCACACATATTATTTATGAAAAAGAATAAAAAGTGAGAAAAACTCAGTCATGACATTAATAAATTGACATATTTACCAACAAGATATTTGTAGTTTCCTTAAATTAAAGATTCAAATGGGTTTGTTTGCAACTCTAAGCAAAATTAGCAGCACATTTGAAATCTGTAAATTTGGAATATGTATGTCATTGGCCAAAAATAGTCTGCATTATGGCAAAGTTAACTACAGAGCCTATGATAAGTATTTTCCCCTTTGAATATTTTTATCATTTTTATTGCTTTTACAAATAACAGTCAACAATTTTAGCATGTTTGAGGAAAAAAATGTTGAAGCCGATTTCTCTCACTAGGTTCTTTCTTGCATGGTCACTCAGTTTGTGAAGATGGCTGGATTTAGGCAGATTTACACGTGCCATATTCCTTCCATCTTTTGATGATGGATTAAACTGTACTCCAGATTTTTTTTTGCATCCATCCCCTAACATGTACTTTTCCATAACGCTTTCTCTGACTTGCTTGGAATGTCCTTTTGTCTTCATGCTGTAATGATAGCCAGCAATACTGATTAACCAGTGACTGTTTGTGCTGTTGTTGCAGTCAAAGGTGTATCTACTAAATACTGATTGAAGGTGGCGAATATTTAAGCAATCACTCATTTTATGCTACGCATTTTTATTTAACTGTCATTTATGTTGTAGAAATTAGTTTTCACTTTGACATTGAAGGTTTTATTTTAATATAATGAAATGGAGAGCAATGATATGAATAAATTAAATGGATGAAAATTTGTGTCTCGGCAGCATCAAGTCACAAGAAGAAGAGCAAAAAGAAGACCAAGGCAGCGGTTACACCTTCAGCCTGTCTGTCAGTGGACAGCGGCTTCCTGTGCTGCGCTCACCACGAGGTTATGGTGGCTGGTCTTTCTATGCTTGGCGTGGGGACCCCACAGAACAAAGGTGTGTGTGTGTCTGTGCAGACCCGACATTTTTGGATGTACCACAACCACTGCATGAGTTAGCATTTGATTCATCTTTACAAACGTTTTACGACCGTCTTCCTTCCTAGACGTTCCGGTTTTGGTGCTCCTGGTGGGCCTCGGCGGAGGAGGCCTGCCTCAGTTCCTGCGAGACTTTGTGCCTGATGCTGCCGTCGAGGTAGTGGAATTAGACCCGGTCGTGCTGGAGGTGGCAAAGGAATGGTTTGGATTCCGACCCGACGATCGTTTGACCGTCACCCTTGGCGATGGCCTGGAGCGCATCTGTTTCCTGGAGAAAGAAGGTTGGCGTGGAAATAAGGAGTCAGGAACGTTGACAGAAAAAAATCAACAAACTCACATCTGACTGGGTTTTTTTTTCTTTATAGGTGGCCATTTGTTTGATGTCATCATGTTTGATGTAGACAACAAAGACAGCTCTGTGGGGATGAGCTGCCCTCCTGCTGCCTTTGTAGAAACTGCTGTGCTGCAGAAAGTTTTTAACTTGCTCACTCCCAGAGGTAAACAAGGGTTCGATTTTACTTCATATATATTCCTTTGAAAAAAAAAGCTTAGAATATTCTGCAGTAGTCTTGAGATCGAAGTGGAGGCACACATCTAGCAAAAAGGTACAACAGCACGGTTTTGATAAAACCTAGACTAGCCCTTCTCAAAGTCTTGACCTACTTGCAATTAAAGATCTCTGATGAGACTTGGAAGTTACTAATCTCAGATACGCACTATTCAGTTTATATGTGATTGAACTCTTTTGAAAAGAAGAATGATTTCAGTTTCTAGATGTACAAAGCTGATAAGTTTTGACTTGGGGTTAATTACATATGCATGCCACATTTCAGATTTATATTTCCGAAAAAAAAAACATTGAAAACCTTCATCACTCTCCTTCCATTTAAATTGACTTCAGTATGCAGCACTTTGTGTAGATCTGTCACATAAAATCCCGATAAAATACACTAAAGTTTATAGTTGCAGCATGACAAAATGTGGAAAAGTTCAAGGATTAATAATATTATTGTAAGCCTCTGAACCCCAAACATGCTTTATTGTAGCTTTTAATGCCAGAATGATTTAAGATGTGTGTCAGTGTCTTTACATATGTTTTGGGATTATGTTATATTTCTGGAATGCAGATGTAGAGGAATCAAGTGTGTGTGCGTATATGTGTGTATGTTTGGGAAGTGGAAAGACAAGACCAAACATGAAATAACTTGGAATCACGTATCCGAAACAAAACTGAAACTAAATGCAAGATTTTTGTGTTCATTTGAGTATTTTAAATGTTACCATTTCATTTTACACACATTCCATCCCAACTCATGTAGATTTAAGGCTATTAAAACAGAAATATAGTTTTTCATTTGTTTGTAATACCGTCCTTTTGAATCTTTTGCTGCCAGGTCTGTTCATATTAAACCTCGTGTGCCGCAATCCAGTCCTGAGGAAAGACGTGCTCGAGCGTGTCAAGAGCGTGTTTCCCACTGTGCTCTCTCGAAAGATCGCAGAGGAGATCAACGAGGTCCTCCTGTGCTCCCGAGAAGAAAGGAATGCCGCACACATCCTTCCATCCTTGAGCCAAGCAGCCAAGAATTTCCAGAGCATGTTGTCCTGTGACAGAACTGAACCCAAACAAAGGCCACTCATAGACATTGCAGAGATGATAAAAGATTTAAAACTAGAGTAACTTTTTAAGCACAGGTTTAGACTGAGGGGAAAAAAACTGAACATGCATTTGTAATGCATCACTAATAAATATCAGGCACATTTTTTCTTTCACTTGCCTCTGGTTTCTCTTTCACTCCACTGTGCACACTCCCTCACAGGCTAAGAATGCGGCAGCGTTATTTACAGTGGATGAACTACACACTCTGGCTCTGGTTGCTGTGTTCATAGGGCTGCAGTTTGTGCCCTACCCTACTCCAGACCTGTGGGAGTTTAAATAGCTGCAACCCCAGAGCAGTGATTGCATTTTTAGGTGCTAGCTAATTGGCTACAAAGTTTGTCTGTCTTTTGATTTCGGGGGAGGTGGGAGGGGGTCAGAGAAAGGGCTGCTCAGGAGAGGCAGATTTGTTCGCTTGTGCGCATGCGCAAAAAACTTCATTCCGTTAGCTGTCAAAGCAGAACGTTCCTACTTTGTTTTCCATGGAGCTAACTTGGAGAAGAGGGGGAACTACGGAAACTTGTCCAGAGTTTTGAGGAGAGGAAACACTACACATGTTTTAAGGTTTGAGTGAAGAAACATGTCTTTAGCGAACTTTATAGGGAATATTCTTTCTTTGACAACGACAAGGACCGACGTTACTTTCTTTACTCTGAAGTGCTAACGGCTGGTCCTGCCTTGGAAAAAGTAGCAGCAGCAGCAACCCTGTCTGTGTGTACTATGCTTTAAGTTTTTCTGTTTTCACTTCATAAAGACTTTATAACCCCGAGTAACATTAGAATATGGTAGTTTCGCTGTCGAGTGGCGTTGACTAGAAAGGGGAGGAAAACAGGAAAGTTGGGGCTGGACAGGTAACAGCCCTCGTTGCGATGGGCAACCGTGGGATGGAGGACCTGATCCCGCTGGTCAACCGGCTCCAGGAAGCTCTGAGCACCGTGGGACAGAGCTGCAGCCTCCACCTGCCGCAGATCGCCGTGGTGGGCGGCCAGAGCGCGGGTAAGAGCTCCGTGCTGGAAAACTTTGTTGGCAGGTAAGCTCATCATCACTTAACTGTTAACAGAAAAAAAGAAAAAAATCCCCTTTGCGCGTGAATCAAACGTGGAGTTTCACTATCTGCAGGGGCGCATCCAGAATGAAGGGGGAATCTCGGAGTGACTAAAACAAAAAGCCAAAACAGAACTTTTAAGGTTTATTTATGTATTTGTATGTACTGTTAGAAATTTAAATCTTTTACATTTTGAACAACCTAATAATTTGTATATTGTCTTTATTAGTAACTACACACCAAAAATCAGCTGATTTGATATGTTGGGACATTTTAAAATTCCTGCAAAAAGTTGTCAATTATGCAAAATTACTGTTCCTATTACATGAATATCTACATTCATAGAGGAATGTTATGCATTAAAATATTAGGAGCGGGGGTACTAACATCATAAGGTGTCCATTCCTGACTACCTCTTGCTTGTCCCACTGCATAAGTTTGAAAATGTGGAAAAGTGCACAGGGGGGGTCAGTTTTTCAGCCAAAGTTATCCATCACATCCTTATGTTTGGGATTTATTTATGCTTATCTAATAATATGCTGTAAAAAAGTTGACATGCGTTATAGTTAGTTAACTGATGTTTCTATTGACGTAATGCCATACAGAGAAGAAACTCTGCCACTTTAGAAAAATTACGAATTACCATCTCTTGTAGAACTTGGAGGAAGACTGAAAAGACAAAGGATAAATGCTATGCCTTAGACAATCTAGTATTGCTGGTTCTAACCTGAATTGTACGCTGGGTGAGCCCCTCTTTTTGCTGCCTCACACACACATTTGCACCAAAAAAACCTCACATTTATTTGTCCATTATCTATACCAGTTGCATTTGCAAGGTGCTGGGACACAGTGGAAGAAAACTGAAGTATCTGGTGAAAACCCAAATGCATGTGGAGACCATTCAGTCTCTATAGAGAAAGGGCGCAGGCTAGGATTCAAAATTAGAACCTCCTAATAAAATGTGACAATATACACATTTTATTATGTATAATGTCAGAAACATTGAAAAAAAGATATGAATCCCCCTTTTCCAAATATATTGCTTTCAATATAAGCCTTCTCAATATAAAGTATTAAACAATGAGATAAAAGCATTCAAATTCTCTTTGGTATTTAAAAAAAAAAAAAAAAAAAGTTTGTAAATCTCAAATTGTGTCTTAAAAACCTTTGCTCAGTGTGACGTAATTTTGACATCTTACTCCTCTAAATAAGCAAGATGCTGAATTAGAGATGGTAAAATGTCTGTGCTATCTAAACAGAGCTTCAATTTTCAAATCATATACCAACTTCAGTAACCTATGCCAACAGCAATATTTTCTCCACTGTGCGCAGCATAGGTGGTGCCTGCTTCCTATTGACTGGACATGCAAGTAGGAAATAGAGAGCTATTTATGGCCTTCACTGCGTTAAAGCCATAACACCAACATTAAAAACCACCACTGCTACATTTTATTAAATACTTCTGAACGGCAATAATTTAATGCTCTTAATTTACAGCGTAAACAGAAGTGTAGGGAGTGATGAGGAATAGAAAAGGTCTAATGAATATGATCTAAGCTTCTGCCTAATTCGTAGCTATTTAGTTTAGATTTTTCTGCTTTCTGTTTTAAAAGTGCCTCACTCTGAATATTTTCTTTTTATTTAGAGAAGTTCATGACTTGTGGGAAGAACGGACATTTATTAGCTGGTGTTTGAGTCGTCAACTTCTTGTGGGTCAATTTATCAGCAATTTGTCCTTCAAAAATCTGTATGTTTGTTGTTATTGATCACTCTCAGAAGTACTTCTGAGTCTATATTAATTTGTCTTCTATTCCTTTAATCTTCTATCCAAAAATAAATAAATAAAAAAATCAAATCTATTGATACTGCAAGTCTTATATGCATAAATTTGTAAAGTATTGTGGGGTGATTTATACGGTCAAAAGTAAAACAATAAGGGCCTCTCAGCGACCAAGTGAAACGAATATTTCAGGCATCTCCCAGTGTTTGTGTGTTCTACATCATGGAGTCCAACAGAGTGTCCTGGACATGTTTGCCAGTGTGAAGTGGTGGATGCCAGGCGTAGCGTTGTAATGGGACTCAGAGCAGCAGTTTATCTCACATGCAGGCTTTGTTGAAGGCGGTAATGAGGACTGAGGTCAAAGTGACTCCTGGAGCACAACCCTAGTCAGCTTACAAGTTATTCACATGAGTAAAAATGGCCCGAACAAAGCCTTATTTTGTCCCATCTTCCCTAGACGGATAAAAGATTTCATGGTTTTAAAAATATCCCCGCTCTCTTGGTGAATAGCGTGGTTGTTTGACTATGTTACAAAGCAAACCGAAGCAGCAGTTGTGATGAACACATCAGTTCCCATCTGTGTCCATGTTGATATTTTAGCCCTGTTTTGCAGGTCTTTGTTTCAGGATTGTATTATGACAACCCTTCCTGTAGTGGACCTCAGAAGCTGTCTGACCGGCAACAGGATGTAGTAAAACAAACTTCCTGAATAGGATTTTAATAGGAAAGGGGAGGGTTATTTTGCACCCTCTGCGTCACTTTCATCAAGTAATAATCTGTACGTTTGGTGAAAACCATTTTTGTGGTCTTTGTCATCAAGTTTGTCCTGCCAGTGCTATATAAATTGTATGACGCTTTGTATTAGGAAATCATGATATCATCATAGCAGTTATTGTCATAGCTTGGTTTGTTCCAAATAGAATTAAAACCATGTTTCTGAAACACTGACTGCTGCTTGCCCGTTGTCTCTCTGCGTGTGTGTGTGTGTGTGTGTGTGTGTGTGTGTGTGTGTGTGTGTGTGTGTGTGTGTGTGTGTGTGTGTGTTTATGGGTGGGCGTGTCTGCATTTTTTTTTTTCAAACTCGGTCTTCCTTATCTAACAGAGACTTCCTTCCACGGGGTTCAGGAATTGTCACACGGAGACCGCTAATCCTTCAGCTCCTAAACTCAAGCGCAGGTAAACGTCACAGATGCAGTTCGTGTCACTCCCTAGTACGTCCTCCCTGTTACCACTAGATGGCAGCACATGTTATACCTTAAAAGGCTGGAGTTGTGTAAACACTCATTTACTTTTTCTGGTTTGATAAAATGCTTCCAGATAGAAGTAGAATTGCTTTAGCACTGTGTTGGTGATGACGAAAGTCGAGCAGACGTCTATTGATGGCGTCGCGCTTGTTTTACTGATGTTTCTTTTGCTTACTGTGTGTCCTTCAAGAATACGGGGAATTCTTCCACTGCAAGGGAAGGAAGTTCACAGATTTTGGTGATATCCGCAGAGAAATTGAGTCGGAGACACGCAGACTCACAGGATCAAATAAAGGCATCTCTCCTGTCCCCATCACCCTCAAGATTTACTCACCTCATGGTAACGCAGTTTGTTTTTCCTGTGTTACTGATTACCCGTCCACTAGATACCATATATCTGGTATAGCTGTGACCTGTGTGTGTTTATTTCTGTGCTTAAAGTGCTGAACCTGACTCTCGTGGACTTGCCCGGCATCACCAAAGTACCTGTGGGAGACCAGCCAGCAGACATAGAGTACCAGATACGAGACATAATCATGCAATACATCTGTAAGGAAAACTGTCTTATTCTGGCTGTCACGCCCGCTAACACTGACCTGGCCAACTCAGATGCACTTAAGCTGGCCAAAGACGTTGACCCACAAGGTAACCTGCATCTATTTGGGGGATGACTGGCAGATTTTTGACTCATTAAGTTCTTGTTTTCGATTGAAAACTCTCGATTGTGTTTACATATCCCCAGCAAATGGAGTACCAGAAATTATGTTGACCAATGAAAGTGTTAAAGATTCCCCTACTGACTAACACTGGTTAACTAAGCTCAGCTGATTAGTAGCCAGTATAGATAAAAATCCCACACCGAACAGTGAAATAACTTGAAACTGACAAAAAGAAATTTGTTGAAACAGAATCATTAAAATAAATAATGAGACATAATGAAATCTTGAGCAAAACACTTAGTCAATACGATTGATAGTAAAAAACTACGACTGAGGCAGTAAGCTATCTTAAAGCTTTATTGCCGAGGCTGCCTTTGTAGAATAGCTCTGTTGCTGATTTATTCTTACAGATGGAACAGGAAAGCTAGTTCCAGAGATATATGTGCAACAGGGAATTTAAGTGGAAAAACACAACAATAATTGTACATTATGAATCAATATATTATGTTTCTAATATTATGTTAAGTGTGTGTAACTGTTTTTGTGATAAATGTATTTTTTTTAATGCTGTAGACCCCGGGAAGAGTAGCCATTGTTACAGCAATGGCTAATGGGGATTCACATAAACAAACAAATAAACAAACAAACCATGAAACTGTGTGAAAACAAATAAGCATATCTTAGAAGAATATGCTCCTGATGAATAAAAAAATATTTTGGCCAAAGTTTAAGAATGTATTTGAAAGCTGATGTAACATTGATATTATATATTGTGAAAAAAAAATTAAATATAGTTTTTTTTTCCTCACCCTAGGTCAGCGGACAATTGGTGTAATCACAAAGCTGGATCTGATGGATAAAGGAACTGATGCCAAGGAAATACTAGAAAACCAGTTGCTCCCCTTACGCAGAGGTGTGTTGACAAAAAGAAATTATCTTTTATTTTTGAATAATTTGTTACACTTCCAGTTTTAGCCACTTTTTTTATTATTATAACTGAAATAGTGTGTAGATCATGCCTACACCCATGCATGTGTACTTTGTAACAATCTACGTTGCTGTTGCGTGGTTAGGGGTGAGAAACGTGGACAATGTAGACTGCAGGCGTTTTGAGTGTGTGAGGGAGAGAGTGTGTCTGTGTGCAGAATGAGTAAAGCACCTCCAGTTGCTGGGATCCTTCATGCTTCTCCTGCAGTGGAAATCCATTAGCCATGGGAGCCCACTGGTATAAGTGCTCATGTAGCAGCACTGAGCTGAGCAATACATTTGAAGTCTCCTGCTATTACATCTATCGCTGTTCTAAGTCAGGGATTTGGCCCACTTCATACTACATGCCCCTCTGTTATACATACACACAAATTTCTCACTGTTGTCATAATGGTTGAAAAACATGGGCGTAAGGGGTAAGTTCCGGGCTGAATTTGTCTCACATGAGAAGACTTTCTGTCTTGCAAAAGTGTCCACACCATTCAAACTTTTCCACATTGTGTCATGTTACAACTGCAAACTTTAGCATGTTGTAAATTTTCTATGATTATCATACACAAAATAGTACATTATTGTAAAGAAAATGGTTACAATTTTTGCTGGTGTTTTACAAATAAAAATCAAATCAAAAAAGTGTGGCATGCTTTTGAATTCTGTCGTATTTACACAAAACATATCATTTTCCTTTTAATTACTGACATCAAAACCAGGTTAAATCATGAAAGTTTGTGAATGTAATGTGTACAGAGGTGAAAAAGTTCAAGTGACGTAAAGAACTACATTGTTGGTTTTGCCTACAGTGACCAGATGCTCATTGCTTGTGCTTTACCTCTTCCTCCTCCAGGCTATATAGGGATTGTGAACCGCAGCCAGAAGGACATTGATGGGAACAAGGACATCATGGCAGCCCTGGAATCAGAGAGAGATTTCTTTCTGTCCCATCCAGCCTACAAACACATAGCTGAACGCATGGGGACCCCATATTTACAAAGGATACTCAACCAGGTTAACGTCAATTTGTGCATGCCTACTTGGGAACAGAAACGCGTTACACTTGAGCATTGACAGTACTTGTTTGCAGCAACTGACAAACCACATTCGGGAAGCGCTGCCGGCCTTTCGCAGCCACCTACAGAGCCAGCTTCTGGCCTTGAATAGAAAGGCTGAAGAATACAGGAAGTTCAGTCCAGACGACGCTTCACGCAGGACCAAGACGATGCTACAGTCAGTCGCTCTCTGTGTTTATTCTTACATGCACCTTCTAATTGATGCGTATGTGGATATAAAGTGTGTTTTTCTGTCTTTAGGTTGGTTCAACGTTTGGCTGTTGACTTTGAGAAGCTAATCGAAGGGTCGGGTGACAAAGTGGACACAGTGACACTCTCTGGAGGCGCTAGGATCAACCAAATCTTCCACGAACGCTTCCCCAATGAACTGGTCAAGGTATGTGTGTTTGAGTTGCGCTTGGCAAGCGGCTGATAAGTTATGACCCTCAGTAGCTGCAATGTTGAACTGTAATGGTGTGATGTCCTCACCAAGATTGAATCTGACGAGAGGAAGCTCCGCCAGGAGATCAACTATGCCATCCGAAACATACATGGAGTCAGGTGCAGTACAGAGTTCAGCTCCCTTTCCTTATTTGTAGTCTTCAGTTCCAAAATATAATTCTATGGTTTTTTTCTCCCCTCACAGGACAGGCTTGTTTACACCTGACATGGCATTTGAAGCCATAGTAAAGAAACAGATAACAAGTCTTAAAGGCCCGTGCATTAAATTCATTGACATGGTCAGTCATGAACTGATTACGACTGTTTACCAGTGTATTAGCAAGGTATGAAAACGCTGAACTTTGGAAATGTGTTCAGACCCATTAAACTCTCTTTTTACAAAAATGAAAAAAAAGAAGAAAAAAATCTGAAAAGTGTGGTGTGCATTTGTGTTCAGCCCCCTTTACTCTGATACCTTTAAATAAAATCCAGTCCAACCAATTGGCTTAGAAGATCACAAAAGTAATAAATGAAATCCATCCTTGTGCAGTTCAATCACAGTTTTCTGTAAAGAACATAAAAGAACAAACACATCATGAAGACAACAGAACACAGCAGACAGGTTAACAATGGTTTGGAAACATTTAATATAGCGTTAAATAAAAAAAAAAAGAAGAGGCTCGCTCTTAAATCCATCATCAAAAAGGTAGAGAATATGGAACAACTGGAAACCTAGCAACAAATGGCTGCCCTCCGAAAACTGACAATGCAGACAAACAGAGGGAAATTGTCAGAAGACACATCATTACTTTTTTACAGCTGCAGAGATTCACAGCTAAGGCGGGAATAATCTGTTAACAGGACAGTTATTAGTCCTGTAATTCACAAATCTGACCGTTACGGAAGAGTGACAAGAAGACTTAGCATTTGAAGTTTTTCACAAGCCATACAGGAGACACAGCAACCTGTGAAAGAAGGTGGTCTGGTCACATTAGACCAAAATATAGTCTTCTGGCCTGTTTGTGTGGAGGAAAACTAACACTAACCTGGAACGCACCGTTGCTACAGTAAAATACAGTGGAGGTTGCATTATGTTGTGGGGATACCATGTTTTCAGTGGGGATCATCTGTTTTCCTACGATAAAAGATGATTGGAGGATGAATGGAGCTGAAAGACTTGAGACAAATATTCTACTTCCAGCAGTACAACAACCTAAATATACAACCAGAGATACCTGAAATATTTCAAATCAAATATCAAATCCTTACCCACTTGTTTTAGACAAAAGAATTGTTAAACAAATTTTTTTCAAACATGTCTCATTTTCCTTCCACTTGTCCTACTTTGGTTCAGATTGTCACATAAAATCCAGAGACATTACATCGGGGTTTGTGTGTCGTATCGCTAAAAAATAATGCGGGGGCGTTAAAGGGGTTATGAATGCGTTTGAAAGGCACTCTGCATGTCTGGTGCGCGTTCATTGTATATTTGCATGGTGTCAAAGCAGCCGCCGAATGTGATTTCCGCTCTGTTTCTTCCACACAGCTCAGCGCCTTTCCCCAACTGCGAGAAGAGACGGAGAGGATTATTATCACTGAAATCCGAGAGCAGGAAAATAAATGCAGAGACCAGGTTGTTCACACACACACTTACACAGTGCAAAGGAAAATATTTTAGGTAATTTAGCTGAAATAACAACGTGTATAACGGCCCATTTCTCTGATTAATGTCTCCTCTGTTTAGGTCTTGTTGCTTATTGACATCCAGCTTGCCTACATAAACACCAAACATGAGGACTTTATTGGCTTCACTAAGTGAGTTGCTGAATTTCTATTATTGGGAAATAGAAGTTGAAACAAGGATTGAGAATATCTACTATTTATCCCTCTCAGCTCCCAGCAAGTGAACAACCAAAGCAATATGAACTCATCAGTACAGATTACAAGGAACCAGGTGAGTTTTAAGCAGACATGTTCATTTCTTGTTACTTGCTGTATTTCACAGAAATTAAGACGGACCAAACATGCTTTTTAAAGAGATTTTCCACTGAACTACCTTGTAATATTCAATTATTTTACAGTGAATTTGGGTTCATTTAATCTTTGTACCTTTTACTACGTCTCAAGCTTTATTATTGTGCAGTGCGTTATTGATGGGAGTTGTTCTGTTCTGGTAGCTTCAACTTGTTTTGTATGAACTGTAGTCTTACGTCCTGCAATGAAACCATAATTGTTTTTGAATTTTCCCAGAAATGAAGACTTTTTTTTTTTGTCCCAGTCTGCTATGATTTATTCGTAACACATTTATGCAAAAGCAGGAATAATGGAAAACACATTTCCCGTGCCTTGCATCGGGAACCTTGACGTATGAAGCTGACAGTATTTGTTCAACAGCAGCAGATTGTAACTACGGCCTGGGGAAAATAAAAAAAAAGAACGTCGTGTTCTTGCACAATCTATCACAGAGCTTTTACAGTAGTTAGCTTAGAAAGGATCAGCATCTACGAGAAATCCTCAAAACGCAGTAGATAAAAAAGCCGAGTTAATGTTAATGGTGGTACTTTATCTTCTGCTTTTCTACAGGGTGTGGTGTTTCGCTCAAATCGAATAGTAGGAGACAAATCTTTTTTTAGCTGTTTTTTTTTTTTTTTCTTTTTCACTGCTGCTGCTTCTTTTGAAGATTTGTGTGCCAGATTCAGGCTCCAGGGCTTCGGGGTCAGCATGCTGCTTCTGTTGAACCTTCTTCACATTTTTCTCAGTCGCAATGCCTACACTGCCCTACCGTAACGATATGCATGTGCTGTTCTTTTCTTATTTTTAAAATATCTACAGATGTTATGCAAGGTTTTTCCTATTTGCAGGATGTAGGTGCCACATCATGGCATTATGTCCTGTTTCCTCTGGTTTTACTCATGGCACATCTTTCCTCTCTACAGTGCATTGTCTGTCACCCATGCTGAACTCTTTCTTCCTGTTGTTTTTTTCTTTCTCAGATCAGCTGGTCTTTGCTTACTACAAAGTTTTTACCTATTTAATAAATCTTTGAATACTAAAACCTAACTGGTGGTAAAATATTCTGGATACCATGCAATATCAGAAAACATATGTGTTGCATTTTACAACTTACTAATTTGCACAATCTTCTTTTTTCCACTTAGGTTTAATAAACTGGTTTACTGTTTTCTTTTTCTACCAGCAAGGTCTATTCTCTTTGTGTTATTGTGGGGAGAATAATCATTGAAGCTATCAGGTGCTTTTTCAAGTAAATTTATTTCGGAAAGGGCCAGTTGACATAAAATGAAACAGACCAGATGTCGGGACAACCCAAGCGATACACACATACAAAGAAATCAAAAATAATTGAATAAATTAGTAATAATGGGATGCAAACTCCAGAATGTTGCACTCAAGTGTTAAGTTCTTTCCATTGGATTTTTTTGGTGATTGACTTGGCCACTAAGCAGCTTTATTTTCTTTAGCTGAAACAATTTAAAACTGTACTCGGCTCTGTGGTCGGACTCATTATCTACCTGAAACAAATCCACCACTGTTGTTTTATCTTCACATTCTTATCACGAACATTTAAGTAACATTTCTAAATTAAATCTTTCTTTAATTATATGAAAGCCTGCCATGCTAGAACTACATGCAAAAAAAACAGTGATATTATAATATTCCCACCTCCAAACTTTACTGTTGTTATAGGGTTTTTGAGGCGATGTGCAGTTATGTTCCTGCTCCATTTATGATCCATGACAGATATATCCAGAAGGTATTAAATTAACTTCTCTAAATATTTTGTAGCAAGCTACAACATTATTTTTCTTCCGCAGTGGAGTCTTGTGCAGTGAGTTTATGTAGAACTCATTATAGTTCAATACAAAGCTTATAGTTTTTATGGAAAAACTGAGCTTATAGTTTTTATGGAAAAACTGTAACTGCTGAGTCCAGGTTTTTATGAAGCTCTCTGCCATAAGCAGCTCTCTTTACAGCTATTCTAATTAATTTTTTTGACTGTCTGAAATCTCACAAGGAAAATCCAGTTGCTGCTGGTTAATGTTTTTTTTCCCACTTCTAGATTATGATCCAACATTTAAAAATTTAGAAGTATGCCTACAACCTGTATCATTTGTATTTTTTCCAAAAACAATGTTGTGACATTCTGTACTGTTAGCTATTATTATATGTTTCTTGTGAGATACTTTGATAATAAGAAGCATGTTTTTGGCACCCATTTAGATCTGAATCAACTTATGTTAGTTTGAATTTATATGATGCAGTAATTTTTTCTAAATATTTTATCAGCTTTTCAATAAGTCTTTTCATCTCATTTTCTTTTGGTTCTTTTTTCATTTTTTCCCACTTCATTACAAATATTTTCTGAAATGTTTTTGTTGGTTTCTTTTTATTTATTGGTTGCCTTTGTTGTCACCAACATTTGGTGTGAGCCTCAGCGTGCCCATTAGAGATATATTTACTGAGGGACAAAAACACAGAGATGGTCAATTATTATTTTCCCCACCGTATTTGGTTTGCTTAGCGTCTCAGTGCTTCCAACAAGCCAGACCTGTCAACTTTTCCGCGGTGTTGTCATTGTGCTTTCTCAGCTTCTTCTTCTTGGCTGATTTTCAGGTCATCCAAAAGGGCTGGCTCACCATCAGTAACATTGGCATAATGAAAGGTGGAGCCAAGGAGTTTTGGTTCATCCTCTCTACAGAGAGCCTATCCTGGTACAAAGATGGAGAGGTGAGGCCCCAGATGTTCACTTTTTTTTTTTTTGCATGTTCATTAAACAAGAAAACCGTTTACAGGTCTTAGAATTAAATCACAATAGTCAAACCAAAACACAGCAGTCCAATCAGTTCACTCAAAGTTTATTAGCACACATCACAGCTTGGAGCAGTATGCAGAAATGGTTAAGCACAGGGAATTAGACAGTGTGACAAGCTATTACTTTTGTGATAACAGCTTGAAGAGGTGGTCAAGCCGTTCTGATGTCAGTGGGGCTGCCATCTGTCTGCCTGTCTGTGCCTGCTGTACAGGAGCAGAAGGTCTGCACAGCAAGTGTAGACAGGCAGACACACCACAACAGTCTCATCCGGTCACTGCTGATGATGCTAGAAGAAGGGACGGCCTGAGTATTGGGATGTCAATCAGAAAAGATGGGAAAAAAAGCATAGCAAAGATTCCAATTAACACCATAAAACTTAGGAAAATATAATAGTAATGCTAATGAAATTTTACTACACTCCTAATCAAATTTCAAATAATGTGGTTTGTTGAGCATTCACGTAGCATGCTTTTGCATATATCGTGGCTGAATAGTTTGAAGACCATGTTAAATAGGTAATTAAGGTCTCTGTCTCTTTAGAAAAGTTACGACTGCATTACTTGCTGAACTGAAAGAGCATCTTGAGGCTTTTTTTTTCTGTCCATCTAACTCTTGCTCTCCTCTCCTGCCACCTGGACCTGCAATTGACCCCCACCATTTCACCCATTCATTCCTCTGACACCCCCCGCTTCCCCGTCTTCCTCCCAGTTCCCCCTCGCTCGTTCCCCCTTTACTCCTCCTTTTCTTCCTCTTCTGGGAGTTCAGGCATTTGGAGCGGCTCACTTTGACACAGCTGGAGCTGCCCCAAGCCAAACTAAGACACACGCACACACACACACTAACACTGAGTGGCCTGAGTTGTATACACAGCATACAGAGCACATGTTGGCTCTGATGTAAACAAAGTGGCATGCAAATAGCAGAGAAAAATATACACTCACTCAGACATACACACGGTCACTTTTCAGATAAACAGTGGATTGCTTGAACGCAGCGTTCCAGATGCAGCCCCGGGCGTACACATTGTACACACACTGTGTGTGTTATAGAGGCCTCTGCTGGTATGACCTTACGAAGCATTTACTTACTTATAGTACATCTGCTAGGAATGATATAAATACAAGCGCCCTTTGGTCACATCAAAACAACAATGTCTTGCTGCTTACAAAACTCAGATTTGCTACGTTGTATCAATGGGTTTTGGCACTGCCGGACAAGTTCTTGGTCAACGCTCGCATCCCCTCCCCGTTTTGAGGTTTATCAGCTGTTTGTGTTTGGGAGGCCTGATTACATTCTCAGTCACCCGTGTTATCACAGTAGATCAGATCCGCGGCCTTTGTGTGAACACCCCGCGCGCAGACACGCACGTACAGAGAGTTGCACAAATCAAAACTTCTGCTTCTTCTCTCGCTCGGTTCCCGCCCTCGTAACTCCCCCGCCCACGCACTACCTCCACAGACATTTCTCTTTTCTTTGACTGCTGCCTTCTTTTATTTTCTCTTTTCTAGGGCCTCCGTTGCCTTTTACTCCTCCTTTACTCTGCCTCTCTCAGTCTGGCTCGCCCCCTCCCCAAACCTCCCTCCCCCCACCTCTGTGGTTGGCAGTCTCTCTGGGACTGTGCACATTCCTGGCTGGAAAATCTGAAGCTTTGTCCAAACACCAGCGTCCAAGATCTGCCCAGAGAAATCCCACATGGCTGCTCCTATGCTGCAGACCTCCCCTTTGTGACCCTCCTCAGCCCCTCCATCTCAATCCCACCTTTTCTCCTCCCTTACTTCTCCGCAGCAAATACTCCATCTCCCATCTCTCCCACCATCCTTGTGTCAGTTAATTACAAGTATCCACACTTTAAAAAAAAACTGCAGCTGTGCGTTGCATCTGCTTTCTATGCATTTGTACCCTTCCTTGACCTCATACCGAGGGCCTAGAATAATAGTTCAGAGTTTAAACTGAGCAGCACACTTAGCAGACACACATTCCTGCACCCATTTCACTGCCAGGACTCCACCAGGCATCCTGAAGAAAAACAGACGGCTCATGCCTATATACACTCAATCTAGATGCTACTCCTCTGTGTGTGTGTGAGAGAGAGGCCTGCTCCATATCACAAATCCTTTAGTTTCAACGAAAAGGAGTGGATGGCTTCAAACGCCTCAGCTCAGATGCACAGTGCTTCGCAAACCGCCCTGATACCACAGAAGACAAATTCCACACACGTATGCACCAACATACGGAACATTCCTGCAAATAAAAGCTATGATTAAGAGCTGTTGTGTTGCAATTCAGATCCACATGCAGAAACTCAAATAAAAAGCTAAAAAAAAAAAAACCGAAAAGGTTGCTGTACAGTCTTGATGCAAGAAGTTTACATTTTAATACTAAGGGATTATCACAATGGCAGTCACTTTAAGCCATGCAATTCTCTTCCTTTAGCTTGTACTCTCTGACTTAGACATTCCTTCACTTTTACAGACGACAACTGAAAAATCTACAAAATTGATATCACTTGTCTTGACATTGAATTGATTTCTATGTAATAAAAATTAGAACTGAACAGACTGTTGAAAGCATTTGCACATCTTGCACAACACGACAACGCTAGACCATACAGTTGCCCGAGCAAAGACTACGTGCTAGTTGTCATGTCCTTGCAAGCAGATGCTGCTGATGTCTTGGCCGTTGATGCTCTTCCATGCACAGTCTAACCAATGTGCAGACTACTGTACACCAGAAAGATCCTGAACAGGTAGTCTGAACACTGGGATGACGGAGCAGGACCCCTTTTCTCGTTTTCTCTTCCCTCTCTCCGGCCTCGCCCCTTCCATCAGTGATCGTCGGCTAGCTCTCCCGCCAGAAGCCAGAGGACGAGTGGCCGAAAAGTTTCTTCTATAATTTCAGCTGCTTTTCCCGCTATCCAGTCTGGACGCCAGGTCAAGGGAGCAAGAGGTCTTCATGTGCATTGGACATCCACTCCAGTGGGTGTCTGTCCTGCACGGACGTTAGCGTATGTCGGGCCGGCTGTCCGCAGGACTGTGTAGCAGCTTAGTATCCAGTCTTGACGTGGCACATTCGCTCATTCAGCCAGAGATCTGCCTGTTCACTCTGGGAAGGCATAAGGAAATAAGGGGAGTGAGAGACGGAGAGAGAGTTAGGGAGGAACTTAGCAGCCATATATGGGTTGATGGAACCCATGGGGAATCAACTTTGCAGTGGTCTGGATTTTTTCGCCATTTCTTCTTCACTGCCTCCTCTGCTTTCCATGTTCCTCAAAGTTTCCTTGTCTACTTTTGTAAAATTCACTTCCCTCTATCCCTCTTGTCATCCCCTATCCGTCCTCCTCCTCTCTTTTTACATCTATACTTTCTACTTCTACCCCATCAGAGCACCCTATACTCACTCCATTCCCCTCCCCTCTTTCTAAAGCGATCCCAGATGTTGCTGTACTAGCGCCAATTGCGTTCTGTCATTTTTTTTTCAATGTCTGTTACAGGAAGTGGGCCTCATTTGAAAAAAAAAAGGAAAGGGGAGAAAAGGAAGAGAGTCATAGGGTTCAGGGGAGCACTGAGAGAGGGAAGACCTAATTGTAATGTCAAATCTCCAGTACGCATGTTTGCACATCTTTACTCACAGAGCATCCAGGACAGATAGCAGGTCCTCTGCGTACTCAGCTTTCTATGGATGTCGTTATTTGTTTTACAACATCCATGGCTGTTCCTATGACTAGTCTTTCTGGAAGGCCTCTTCTCCAAGGTTAGTCAGAGGGGCTGGGGAAGAATGAGGGGGAAGGGCTGCGTTTCAGGAGAAATGTTGTGTTAGAGCTTTAGTCCTGAGTAATGACTTTCACATGTGGGCCCGGCATCTTTCTTGCTTTTTTTTTTTTTGTACTCCCTTCCTTTCCTCCCTCCCCTCTTCACTTCGACATCATACCCTGCCTCCATACCGTCTGGCTCTCCTCACACCGGCTTCTCAACTCCTTCAGCTGTTTTCTGCCATTCAAGAGTCTCAGTGTAGAAACTTATAGAAATCTCTTTGGCTCTTTTCTGCTGTTGTCTCTCTGTTGTCTGCGAGGGAGTAACTGGGCAGCAGAAGAATTACCTCATAAACAGTGCCTAGAAATGTGTGCTTACCTCTTTTTGTCATGTTGAAACAATAAAGTTTAATTTAGTTTATTGAGATATTATGGGATGGGTCATCACAAAGTAGTGTGGAAGGAAAATGATACATGGATATCAAACGGTGTTACTAATAGAAATCTGAGAAGGCGTGGCACCCGTTTGCTTTCAGTTTCCCAAAAAGTCAATACTTGGTAAAACCACATGAAATTATAGCTTCAGGTTTTTTGCTGTATGCCTCAGCCAGTTTTGAACATCTCAAAAATTTTATTTTTGTCCTTTGCTGCATGTGCATCTGTGAATGTCAGTTTTCAAGTTTTGCCACATATTCTCAATTATACGTGGGCCCAGACTCTGACTGTACAGTTCTGCTACACGATTATGCTTTGATCTGAATCAGCACTGATAGTTCAGAGCATCCGGAAAGCTTTTTGACGCCGCTTCACTTTTTCCACATTTTGCTATGTTACCACCTCATTCCAAATAATTAATCTCTTTCCTCAAAATTCCACACACAAATATTTAATTATGGCAATGTGGAAAAAATTAGCAAAAACAGTTGTCAATGTGTTTTGCAAATTCGTTAATAGTAGAAAATGAAGACATGACATTTGCGAAGGGAATAAAACCTCATAAAGCTAAGCTGTTTCCACTGATCATCCTTGAGATGTTTCCACAACCTTAAATGGTAAATTTAGTTGATTATACTTGATTTGGAAAAGGCACACACCTGTCTATGTAAGGTCCAACAGTTGACGGTGCAGGTCAGAGGTCAAACACCAAGTATGAAATCAAGGAAATTATCTGTAGACCTCAGAGACAGTATTGTCTTGAAGCACAAATCTGGGGAGGGATACATAAAAAAAATCCTGCTGCTTTGAAGGTCCCATTGAGCTCAGTGGCCATCATTGGTTAATAAAAGAATCTTGGAACCTCCAGGACTCTTCCTAGAGCTGGTCGGCCATCTGAACTGAGCAATCTGGGGAGAAGGGCCTTAGTGAGGGAGGTGACCAAGAACCTGACGGTCACTCTGTCAGAGCTCCAGTGTTCCTCTATGGAGAGAGAAGAACCTCCCAGAAGGATAGCCACCTGCAGCAATCCACCAGTCGGCCCTGTATGGTAGAGGGTTTAGACGAAAGACACTTCTTAATAAAGGACACATGGCAGCAACTCTGGAGTTTGCCAAAGGGCACCTGAAGGACTCGGATCAGGAGAAGCAAGATTCTCTGGTCTGATGAGACAAAGATTGAACTCTGGTGTGAATGCTAGGCACGTCATGTTTGGGGAAAAAAAAAAAACAAGCACGACTCATCCCCAGGTCAATACCATCCCCACAGTGAAGCATGGTGGTGGCAGGATCATGCTATGGTAATGTTTTGCAGCAGCAGGAACTGTCAGACTAGTCTTGACCTCATTTCTCAGCAGGACGACGACCCAAAACTCAAGGCCGAGATCTCAAAGGAATAATTTCAGAATTACTCATCTGGAGTGGCCAAACCAGAGTCCAGACTTGAATCCGATTGAACATCTTCGAGAGATCAGGAAATAAAATGTCTGCACAGACATCTCCATCCAACCTGATGGAGTGTGTGAAGTACTGCAAAGAAAAACACTACCTACAGATAGGTGAGCTAAGCTTGCGGCATCAATTTCAAAAAGACTTCAAGCTGTAAATGCTTCCAAAGGCAGATCAACAAAGTAGTAAGCAAAGGCAGTGAAACTCTGCATAAATGTGATTTATTGGTTTGGATCAAATTTGCAAAAAAATTTAAACTTTTTTTTCCACATTGCCATAATGAGGTATTTGTGTGTAGAATTTTGAGGAAGGGCATTCATTTATTTCAATTTGGAACAAGGCTGTGACGAGGCAAAATGTAGAAAAAGCTTCTGCCTAAATTTAAAACCTTTTCCAACCTCAAATAGTTTACCTTTTAGAATTGTCATTTATGTAGAAACTAATAGATCTCCTCTTGATAGATCCTCCCACCCGTGCTGTGGATTCCCACAGCTGCTCCAAAGACATCTGCCTGTTTTTTTTTGTTTTATTTTGTTTTTGTTAATTAGTGCTCCGGCCTGTCAGGTTAAGCGGATAGTAACATCTTTACAGGTTTGCAATTGTGCGTGCCTCTCCTTTTTGGAGAATAGCTTGAACAATCCTCAGTCAGATTTTTACAAGCTTTGAATTTTTCTTTACAATCTAGCCCTACTTTAAATGAACTTTAATTCTGACTTCCCTGGAGTGGTCCTCGGTCTTCATGATGTTCACTAATGTTCTTTCACAATCTTCTGAGCCGTTCATTGAACATTATGTTGACGTATCAGAGTAAAAGGCGCTCACTTTAAATACATGCTCAACCTTTCATATTTGTATTTGTAAAATAACTTTGGAAACCTAAATCTAAACTGTCATTTTTCTGATTTACAGTTTAATACAACTTGGTGTTGGTCCGTCGCATAAAAACCCCAATAAAATCTGTTAAAGTTTGTGGTTCTAACATTACCCAATGTGAAATAGCTCTGCGAAGGTACTGTATAATTGAGAGGCTCTATTAATACAGTAGTCAACAAGTCCTCCTCTCCTCTCCTTGCCCTCCCGTCTCCTGGCCCTTCTCTCTTTAAGGCAGAGAGTGGGATGTATTTACTACCAGACAACTTTTTATCTTTAGCCCCCAAATGAACCTGCCTCAGTCCCTGTTGTCTCTTGCTATCAACACTAATGTTGCCTTTTTTGTGATGTCATATTTTACTCTGCGTTCCGCTGTCAAATTTTATCTTTCCACACTCTCTTTTCCAGGAGAAGGAGAAGAAGTACATGCTTCCTCTGGACAACTTAAAACTCAGAGATGTGGAAAAGGGCTTCATGTCCAGCAAATTTGTTTTTGCTATCTTCAACACGGAGTTAAGGTTTGTGTGCGTGCACTTGTGCGTGTGTGTGTCTGTGTTTGTTTGGTGAGTCAGCGTCTGAGTCAGAAATGGGAGTGCTGCTCATGTCACCTGTGTGTTCGAGTTGTGGGTGATATTTTATGAGGGTGGACAGCGTCAGGCAAGGAAAAGGAGGAGATGTTAGATTGGTCATTTGCCCTTGCACTAACCCTCTTTCATTCAGCTTCGCCACTTTAAATAAAAGCATTTGCATTTGGGTACTAGAGTATGTCCCAGGCTGTTAAGGGGAAGATTTTATGAGTGTGAAAAAGGGAGAGAAAAGGGAAAGCAGTTGAGAAATGAGAACAGTGTTTAGGAGCTGGAGCTGACCCAAAGCCTGGCTTGATTGTACAAAAGCATATGGGCTTTGTCTATAATTCCGTTTGGCGCTGTGATTCGGACGCAAAAAAAACCCCCAAAGTTTGAAGGTGGCTGCAGGCGTTTGAGCATTTGTGTACGCGTCTTCGCAAAGAATGCGCCTGTGGACCGCAGCATACCGACGGCAGGCTCATTAAGCAGCTAATCAAAGCCAGAGAGCTTGGATCAGAGATGAGGCTGCTCATGTTTGGAAAGAATTGCTCGACTCACCACAAAAAGGAGAGGGGGGTGGGGGGGGCGAGAAGAATTGGAAGAGCAGAGAGAAGAAAGAAGGCAGGAGAGAGAGTATCAGAGCCATCAGCCAGGAATGTGTCAGAGTCTGTCCTGTGGCGCCCCCCTGCCCCCCAACCCCCTTCACACACATACACACATATGCGCACACGCACACTCCCCACCTCTTTCTGAGACCTCATGCTCTCTGTTTCTCTTTCTGTGTTTGTGTGTGTGGAGGGGGGCAGACATAGCAGTTGCTTTGTCCCTACATGACAGTAATCAAAAACCTCAGGAAACTTTAAATCTGAGGCGGTTGTGGCTCTGCAAAAATTCCCAAAGCGAGTGAGTGAAAAAGAAAATTCAAAAAAATAAAAACCTCCCAATGCTCATGAGCAGAGCAAAGGCTAGTAAAGAAAACAAGAGCAAAATCATGATGTACGTGATAAATCAGACTAGAGAACATTTATAGTGTTTACGGATGTTGGTGTCTTTCTTGTAGCGTAGTAGCGGTCCAGTATTGTCATGCTTGGCCTAACTCCCTCTCCGTTAGGCCACCACACCCTGACATATTAGCCTCACCCATCATAGACCAGTTATAAGCCCACAAAATGAAAGACCATTTCCTGATCTTTCTATATAACTCTTTTTTTGGGGGTTTATTTTTTGGTACAGCCTTCCCAGTTTCTTGTCTTTATTCCTGCAGTTTTTTTACACAAAGGTTTGGCATTTTTGAGGTTCATTGCTGCATGTTCCGAATGTGAGAGAGGAACAACAAAACAACTGGGCGATTAAAGAAAAATGTTTAACAGATGGGCCACGGCCCCGCTCCGCAGCCTGAAGTTGTGTCTTACTTCGCTGTGCTGGCTCCACAGCCGCTGCACAGACACAGTAACCCGACTGAAGTGGGTGGGATATTTAAGACCAACAGCTAAGGGAAAGATGAGCTTTAAAAGTGGGAAGGTGCATGATGGAAATAACAGCAAAAGGTTTTCAAGCAAATTTATGGGGGCTGAAATTCAGAATTCGTCTTTCTCCTTAAGTGCAGGACTGTCCTTGAATGTTTGCACGAGGGGTCGTTGCCGGTATCAAGGCGTTGCAAGGATTTAATATATTTAAGAAACACAAAACCTTTTACACCATACCGTTCCCACGGTTTAAAGTCCTTGTAATGAGACGCCACAGAAAGAATGAGTGAGTGAGTGCGGTTTTTCCCCAACTTACAGAAAAGCAGTTCCGATCAGCTGGCAGAAAGAAGACTCCCACGTTTTGCCCTCATTTACAAGAAAAAAAAAAAATCATTCATGGTGTGTAAACTAAAAGAACCCCACCTATCACTCCTATTATGGAGAATGCTTCTTTTATTTATCTCTCTAGTATTTGGAGTTTTCTTGCTTAGACTTGACTTTATTCATTTTTTAAAATATATTAACAATATGGAAAATGACTTGTTTTTTTTGTTTGTTTGTTTTTTACACTAAAGTCGTAGCTCTTGTATATCTTCTCAACCCTAAAACTAAACCCTTCTTTTCTTTGGTTAACATTTCTTTTTTCAAGAGTCTGGTCTCTAAGGGAACATTGAGAAGAATGCCGCAAAAACGGATCGTATGGTAAATGCACTCTAAAGACCAAAGAAATACCGAAACTTTCAGTTATTTCCAAGTGTTTGGTATGCATCGTAATTTTTGTCTCGTTAGGATACGTGCGCTATGTCTGTAAAGCAGCTGACTGCAGGCTACGTACCCAAGAGATAGTCCAACCTTGTAACCAGCTACTTTCAGTTCGTCATACTCGCACTACCATGCAGAGAGTAAAATGATTAGAATTTTCTGAATAATAAGCACTTTAAAAATCACATTCAGTTTTGGGGGATGCTTCTTCAATATTTTTCCTATAGTCTATTAATCAAAATCAGATTACCATATAATAGTGTTATCATAACTGTAACAGTCAAATCATGCTATTTTAGCAGCAGTAGGAATAATTAGTGCTTCCTGACACAACCGGTTTTCACAGATTGTGTAAAATGTTTTTTCTCTGTCCTCTTCTGCATCAGCTTCTCTCTACACTTGATTTGACTAGCCCGTGCTTCATGTAAATCTGCTGAATACAGCCCAACCACAGAAATGTTTTCTGTTTCTTTTTTTTTTATTATTATTATATTTATTTTTATTTTTTACAAGAAGCTGTTCTCCCGCTGCGGTTCCCATATTAAAGCTGACCCAACTTTGGTTTACACAGAACAATTATGCTGCGGTAATCATTACAGTGTAACCAGTCGTTCAAAGGGAACACGGGGGAGGCCAGGCCGACCTTCACGAGTCTTCACGCCGTAAATTGGATTGGTCGTAAACATCGTTCAGTACTTTGTTCGACTGATATGTTTCTGATGATTCGATAATAGTTTTTCCTTACCCATTGAGTCCAATGGCTGAAATCTTGAAAACTCATAGGGAGCAATATTTACAACACACTTAGGGCATAGATGTTCTGGTGACATTTACTGTGTGTGACACGGGAAGCAGTGACAGTTGTGACCCATTCTTCCTTGAACATAGATCAATCTCAGTCGGAGTGGATAGAGAGCATTTGGAAGTACTAATTTTCAAACCTTTTCAAAGATTCTCGATTGGATTTAAGCCCAGGTTTTGACTGGGCCATTTTAACACATCGATATGCTTTGATCGAAGTAATTCAATTGAAGCTTTGGCTGAATGTTTAGGCTGTGCTGCTGGAAGATGAACCTCTGCCTCAGCTTCAAGTCTTACGGAGTCTGTTTCTCTCTCTTTCTCTCTCTCTCTCCCTCTCTGTAAAACTCAAAGTGGGACTTCTCGTATGTTTTTTTTTTTTTGACGTCAGCTTTCACAGAAGCAGATTTATGGAGTGCAGCACTAATTCAATTCAGTTCAAATTGATTTAATCGAGGACAGCACATTAAACAGTGTTACATGTGAAAAGCAGAGCAACCGTTGTTTGGTGCGTAGGTTTTAATAGTTATCGTGAACCTTTTAACTGCTTCACTGATTAATGTTCTTCTTGCCCAACTTATTGTTATTGGTGGATGTTCGTGTCTTGCTAGGTTTGCACTTGAATCATTTTCCATTTTCAAATGATAAACTGAACAATTTTCTGTGAGACCAAGTTGCTTCATAAACTAACCCTACTAACTGCTGTGTTTTCTGGTCTTTATGACCAAAAAAACACTCTGATGTTTTCTAACAAACGTCTGAGGCCTTCACAGAATAGCTGGATTTAAACAGATATTACACTACACACAGATGGACTCTATTTACTGATCAGGTGACTTTAAGGCCAAAGGTAGTGCTGGAATTTATTTAGGGGCATGACAATAAGGGAGGGTGAAAAGAAATTCACACTTTTCTGATTTTTATTTGTACACAAAGAAAAAAGTTCTACCTTTGTTTTTTTTCTCCTTCTACTCTACAAATAGGCATTGCATTTTGTTGGCTTATCACATGAAATCCCATAAAATGAAATATACAACAGCGTGTGGTTGTAACATGACTAGGTGTAAACAAAAAATGAAAGGTATAAATGATTTTCTACCAGCCAGTGTTTACATTTTTTAGAGATTTTGAAATATCTGTCTGTGTGTGTGGGGTTTTTTTTTTCCCACTTCTAACATTATTATAATGAATTGCAGAAACGTGTACAAGGACTACAAATGCTTGGAGTTGGCCTGTAACTCTCAGGAGGAGCTGGACAGCTGGAAGGCATCTCTGCTGCGGGCCGGAGTCTACCCCGAGAGAGACGCCGTCAGTACTTTAACCCCCGATTTACCCTAAATAAATCAAAGCCTGACCTTTGACGCACTGGGGGCACCACCTGCATGCACCGCACCTTTGTGTCCCATGCACCCCATTGCCTTTGCTAACCTTAAACCCGAGGAACAACCCTGCAGCCCTCTCTCTCCATGCTCCCCCTTTACTCCCCCCCACTTTGCCAAAGTGAAAAAGTGAGCCCTCCACCCCTTCCATCCCGCTCTGTCGTTGGCTCTGTAGCCCGCATTCTTGGTCAGTGATGTCATTGCAACATGTGTGTGTGTGTGTGTGTGTGTGTGTGTGTGCGCGGGTGTGTGTGTGTGTGTGTGTGTGTGTGCGGGTGTGTGTGTGTTGGGGGGGGTGGGGGGTGTGTGTGTGTGTGTGTGTGTGGTGTGTGCGAGAGAGAGAGAGCGTGTGTGTTCTAGTCTGTTTCTAATCAGCAGCTCTCCAACCCTTACCAGTTCAACTTTTTTTTCTTTTCTCTTCTCCCCCTCCTCTCTCCCTCCATCTTTTTTGTTCCCCCCATTCTTGTCTCTTGTTCTTTTTCTGTCAATTGTGTTTCTTCTCAACTCCCTACATGACACGACGTTGCGCTGCATACACATTTATGAGTAACTTTATCCCCGCACTACCTCACGCTGTCCTGTGTTGTCAGTATGTCAGTTATACTGAATGGTTTCCTGTGTCACACAGGCAGAGGAGCAGGAAAACGGAGCTCAGACCTTCACAGACCCTCAGCTGGAGAGGCAGGTGGAGACCATCCGCAACCTGGTTGACTCCTACATGAGCATCATCTATAAGACCGTGAGGGATCTGATGCCAAAGACCATTATGCACCTCATGATCAATAGTGTAAGCTCTTTAGGCTGCACTGTTAAATCGTTTGTCATTCGTGCTTTCCACCATATGAAATTTTAAAATTCGAAGCCAGATTGCTTTGCCTCCTCGATTAAGGCTCGTCACATCAGTGTCCGGTCCCTTTGTGCAGGTGAAGGAGTTCATTAGCTCCGAGCTCCTGGCTCAGCTCTACGCTCTGGGGGAATGCTCGGCTCTGATGGATGAGTCACCGGAGCAGAAGCAACACCGCGAGGAAGTGCTCCGTAAACACTCTGCCCTGAAGGAGGCGCTCACCGTCATCGGCGAGATCTCCACCTCTACCTTCACCACTCCGCTTCCTCCACCCGTAGACTCTTCCTGGATACAGCACCAAAGGTACAAATTTGATGCATTTAGAGCAGGGGTGTCCAAAGTCGGTCCTCGAGGGATGGCATCCTGCATGTTTTAGTTCTCTCCCTGGTTTAACGCACCTGGATCAAATGATGGCTCATTTGAAAGCCTAAAGAGCACATTGACTTGCTGAGGAGGTTGTTACTACCACCAGGGAGAGAACTAAAACATGCAGGATGCCGGCCCTCGAGGACCGACTTTGGGGATCCCTGGTTTAGAGGCTCTTGCAGCTACTGAAATGTCAGGTTTTTATGATGTAAAAAAAAAAATGAAACTTCAATAACCGATTGTAGACTTTCTTCCACATATGGGACATAAATCCAAGAGACAAAGCACCTTCTTCGAAAAAGAAAAAGGGAAAGTTGCAATAATCTTGCTTAAAAGTGAACACTTTATTAAAGCAGCTTTTGATTTCTGATTGCAGTTAGAGTGAAACCGGTGAGCCAGAAATAAATGTAAGCGTTTCAAGTAGAAATTTAATTCCATTTGCGTCTTTGCACCCTTTAGCTAAAGTGAATCTTAAAGGAATCTCATTGTGCAACGGTATCAGTCAGGACAAGGGTATAACAAAATTGACTGCATCACATGTAGACCACAGCACTGAGAAGACAACCACTAATAAATGAGAGACAGCACTGGCAAAAAAAAAAAGACTTAGTTCGATGAAAATGTAAAAGCTTTGAAAATGGTCTAGCCAAAGTCAAGAGCTAATTTCAATGGGAAATTTGTAGGGTTACCTAAAGAGTGCTGTGGACAAGAGATGCTCCTACAATCTGATGGACTTGGACACAACTTCAGGTCAAGACAGAAGCATGAGTACTGATACTGAACCAAAAGGTGTTTCACCTAAGAGTGTGCATACGTTTACTGCCAACTTAATGCTGATTGTTCTTTTCTTTTTTTTGCCCATCCTAAGAGACCTAATTCTATTTGGGGGGGAGAGGAGAAGCTTGAGAAAGTTTATCATAGTTTTGATTTTTACATCACAAAAGCCTGGAATGTCAGCAGGATGTCATGGATACAGAAAATGAGGGGGTGAAAGTTATTTGAGGTTCTCTTTTCCCTCCAGCTCAACACAACCCAAAAACTCGGCGACCGCTGGCAGGCCGGTGATCCGGGGCCACGCACCGCCTGCTCCTCGTGTAAATCCCTCCGAACCCAACTGTTCCTCAGACGGTCTCCAGCAGCTCACCGGTCAACACAACCGCGTCACCACCAGTGTCCCAAGGTGACTTCGAAACAGAGAAATCCTAACCCCAAAACGCAACTCTTTGTATCACGTTGACCCGAAGGCCTCGAAAGATCTGGATATTTAGGCACGCACTCTGCGCAAGTACATAATCACCAGCTACTCTGCAGAGGCACAGGGGCAGAGACTTGATATTTGAGCTGGGTGGGGGTCTGCTGGAAAATGTGTTTCTCATATTCCCCCCCCCTTCCCAACAGCCTCAGTAGACAGGACTTTTCTTCTTGCAGCTTTCTACCAGAGCCAGAAACAACAGGCTGAGTTCTTTGTCAAGTTTTCATCTTTACATCAGTCATTCATCTCCCCCCATTTTCCCCTTTTCCTCAAGCATGCATTTGTTTTATGGCCATTCAGAGTTTCCCCTCATGCAGTAACAATTATTTTTCCGTTCCTCCATATGCCGTTTTCTGGTGCTTTTTCTTCATTTCTTCTCGCTGGTTTCTCCCCTGCTTTTGGCGTGGCTCTTCTTTTTCGCTCAGCCTCATTTCCTCTGTGCTCTCCAATGGTTCCTTAGGTGCTTTTGTGCACTCAGTCTTTCTTACACTGCCTCTTGCAACCACACTAACCTCTCTTTAGGATTCTCAACATTCACATTGTAGTGTTTCTGGAATTATGAGTAAATAGAAATAATTCTCGCAAAAGTATTCATAGCCTTTGAACTTTTTTGCGTTTTGTCTGCAACGAACGTTTGAAACCTTCAGAAGGAAAGTAGCTGTGCTTGCTTTTTAAAAGTGGCTTCAGAGTAAAAGGAACTGAGTACAAAATGGATGACAAGCTTTTCAGATTTTATTTGAACAAACATTTTGAAAACGTATATCCTTTTCCGACCACTTAGGTTTATTTCATGTTGGTCTTTTGCAAGATTGAGGTTAAAATGCGAGATAATCTGAAAAAGGTTCATTTCGCAATGCCCTGCATGCACAGAAACCGCTCTGGCCAAAGACTGTCCAAACTATCTCCCTCAAATGATTTTTCTCAAACATACTCCTCGTCGTCCAACCCCACAGTGATATATATTGTGTCTGATCTTCCCTCCAGGAGGCAACCCCCAGCAATCCCAGGTGTGAAATAGGTCCGTTCCGCAGAGCTCCCTTCCAGCTCTCGTTGACCACTACCAAGAAACGCCCATGACCTGCATAATGTATAATCCGGCTGAAGCACTTTTCCTGGGCTTCTCTCCTTCTCCGCTGGGAACTGATGTCTGCAAAATTCACTCCGTCCTGAGCCTGTTTTGTATATGATGTGTCTGCCCATTAAAAGCTGGAATGTGTGCGGCTGTCTGCTGATTTTTCTCAAGTGCCTCAACTATGTATTATATAAACAATATGCTTGAAATTATTCTGATGCAAAAGAATACGAATGTATTGTTCTCACTTCTGTTGTTTGTGAATAAAAATGAGTTTATTTTCCGTATGTTTTGTTGTTTGAAAAAGCCCCAGGAGGGGTAAAAAAATAAAATAAAATTCACAATCATCGTTAGTTATTTTTGTTTTTCAAACTGTTAACATGACTGGACATTTTCATCCATGCATCCTTTAGTGGTGTCACCATCAGGAGAGGGCCAGAGTTCCCTTTGTGTGGGTTGAAAGTTTGTACTATTAGGAAGTCTGCAGCCTTTTTTTCGCCAACTGCTTAATCTGTGATTACACTGCAGATGGCACATCCCCTCAAGAACAGCTTCTCGTCTCTTACTGTGGAATACAGTCTCAGAAATCCTTGTGGATGACAAAAGAAAACACCCAGAATGTAATTTGCTGTCCTTTTTTTCAGCTCCATTAGCAAAACTTGCAGCGACTTGTTAATTTACTTGAAGATGGGTGGACTTTTTTAAGGTAATGTTAATTTAATACAGGAGCACAGGCTTGTTTAGCCTACAAGTTCCAGATTCTGTTGAAAATCTTATTTTCAGATTTTGTGTTTCTTGAAAAAGAACATTTTCAAATGTTAAGCATAAACTTAAACTTTTATTGTTTGCTTATTGGCAGAATATTTCTAAGTAATGAAAATATGTTAAACATTGAGTGTGACCTTTTGGCAAAAATAAAACTGTCAATTAACTGACATTGAGGTACAAAAAGAAAAAAAACATGCAATGTTTAAAACAATGTTTATGTCAATTTTTGTGTGTGTGTGTCACTAGTTCAACTTTCCATGTGAGTAGATAAATTACCCAAGAGTTTCATCTTTTAAAACAGTCTAAATTTTGAATCTTTCCTGCTCATTCTGATTGGTTTGATATTTGAAACCATGACGGAAATTAGAATCCTTGTTAAGAATCCGGCATTTTCACCATAGCAACAGCACCACAACGCTTAAATTCCGTTATGACTTTTGTTTTTCTCTGACTTCCAAGGCAATTAGGACTATTGGGCTGTTTTCTTTATGCTCCCCCATTTTTTAGGCTTAGAAACGTTTTTTGTTTTACAGAAATAAAACTTTTTGCTCCTCCAGAATTTCGAAACGACGATCATCTCAAAACTCCCCGATATGATTCACTTAATTTAAGACTGGCTGTTTCCATGACGACCTCTGATCCTTGCGGTTCTCTGAGGACGCCGCACTGCCGAAGACGGCCAGGGTGAATCCGTGTTGAAAGTGCAGCTTCTTCCTCAGCGCTGTTTCAACCATGGCACCGACCAAGTTGCCAGTTGCAAAGCCCCCAGTCACATCCCGAAGCAAGACGCACCGAACAGAGGTGAAGGTATGACACCTAGCGACCACAGCGCACTACTGGTAGGCCTGCTGCATTCAAGCTCTTTATCAAGTTAGCGGAACATGTAATTCATAGCTGAAAGCTAAAAAAAACCCAAACAAACAAAAAAAACACCAAAAATTTCGCTGTAGCGATTTTGTAACACATTGCCTCTTACCGCACTGAGGTAAAATGAAAAGAAAAAAAAGAACACTTTGTCTTGTTGATTTGTACTTTATTTATACCCACTATTAAAAAAAATATTTAACATTAAACAAAAGTAAAAGTCAGCGACACAATGTTTGATCAGCTTAATCAAAATAAGGTTAAAATTGGCAATAAAAAGTGACTTTTATGCGAGATATTTCAATTAGCCAAACAGCTGTTTGTAATCAGCAAAAAGCTGACGTCACTGTCTTTTAAATCAACATGCTTGACTTTCTGCTCATCAGGGACTGATTAGGCCAAATATATCCTTTGTCTAGCTAAGGCTAGCTGAGCAGTCCGGTATAAAAACAGAAGTCCTGTTTATATAAATAATGGCTCACATTATTGTAACTAATTTGCTGAAGAACTTGACCTTTCCCTAAAAGAAAATTAAAAAATTGCAATATTGATCGTTTTAAAAAATATTTCTGCCCTTCACGTTACAAAGTGATTATTGACATAAAAAAGAGACAAATCGTTCAACTGTGCTTTTTTTCTTTTTTATAATATTTTAAAACAAAGATAACATTTAGAGTTATACCATTTTTAATGTTGTTTAGCATCCTATTTTGACCAGTAGTGTGTGGATAGCATTACTAACTGTAAAAACAAACTTGAGTATTCCCTTCCGAGGGCAGGGCACACCTAAACTCTTAAGATGTCTAAAAGGTTCACAACATTCCTAAAAACGGGATGTTCTAAAACAAAGAACTCAAAACATAAATGTTTCTGTTATTAAATAAATTTGGCAAAATGTTGCAAGGTCTTCTTTTTGTTTGAAATGACAAAGGAGCAAAACGACCCTCGCCTGATGAAGTCTGGTTCTTTGTTACAGGAGCCTGAATGAACACCTGCCAGAAAATACAGTTTATTTTTAAACAACCGTTGTGACTCCTCTGACAACAGATTTGAACACCTCACTGTACGTTAAGACAACAACTTGGAGTCTTCTCCCCACAGTAACAACTTGCACAACTTGGACTTTGGTACTTAGTGCAACCTTGAAGCACTGAGTAGGAGTGTTCACTTATCAAAAAAGAATGGAGTTTTCTAGTTTTTGGCAGGCTGATTTTTTTTTTTTTTTCAGTGCACCTCTTAAGAAACTGTGGCATTTTCAAAACCGTTTTTAAGTACCACATTTTAAGCGAATAAAGTTACAATCATGTACATGTCACTGTTAAAACTGAGCTAAAACTTCCACCATAAGTTACACACAGTATCACTGCAGCCCAGATAGAAAAATTATTCTCAGTACATCGTGAGGTTTACCCAACTGAACTAAAATAACCCAGGTAATTGGAGCCCTTATTCTTATGTACAACCGAAGTCCATAAAACTCAGAACATTAAAAAACTTGATGCATGGCTTCATATTGTTCGGTAGTTCAGGTCAGCCCAGCGCACTGGTTCATAGCTTTTGCAGAAGAATTGAGGTCAGTGCTTAGAAAACAGTAGCAGCTTTATCATTAGGAATCATCTGTGGAAAGCAGTTTGCTGTGGCTGTCCAAACAGACCATTACGGAAATCTGTCAGAAAAGACATACAGTACAAACAGGAGTGGTGTAAAATGAGCCAATTGCCAGTTTGGTCATAACAAGCTCAGTTTGCTGTGTTCTTCAGTGGAGGAAGCGGCTGAGGTCCTCATGAATCTCAGCCTCATCCCACGGGCCGTGGATGTTGTCCTTGTGCCTTTGCAGCCTGACCAGCAGCAGGGGACAGATTAACGTGACACTCACTAAGGCCAGGGACAAGAGCACAGCTCCCCCAAGTGACTGGGATCCCAGACCCCCTACTCCTCCGACACACACTCCCACACACACCCCGGTAAACTGGCCGGGCGCATTCGCCCTTATCCTCTGTAGCAGACAAGGCCACAGGGCGAACACTAGCAGTGCACAGGTGAGCATAGCGAAGGTGTGCAGAGCACCAGGTAACCTCGAGGCCAAGCACACAGAGGCAAACAACGCAGCATTCAAAGAGAGGCTGCCCGGGGGAGAGGGGTGGGCATAGGGAAACGACACCAGGTGGGCCAGCAGCATCAGAGCCGACATGGCGTACACGGTGTCCGTGCTAACAGACTCCGTTAATGTTTTGAGAACTGGCGAGAAGCCGAAGGTGAAGGAAAGGAACAGCACGGCGCTCTGTGAATCCGCCAAATGTGTGCGGTGGTCACTGCAGGATTCAGTCTGAGAGGTCAATGCCTGGTACAGTCCATAACCCAGGAGGGCACATGTGAGACTGGTCCAAAACAATGTCTCAGGAGCAAGCAGACCCTGTGAGAGAAACAAAAGAACAACATGTCAACCAATCAGAGATTTCCTTCGGAACAAGAACGGTATGAAGTTAAAAGCTGTTCGACATGTATACCTGCTCCATGTAGAGCCAGAGGGTGATAAAAATGGCCACACAGGACAGCTGCTGTCCCACAAAGCCTGCTTCCTTCACTACGGCCCAGTAGCGGTACTGCCGGATGCCCTCGTTCCTCCGTAATTCCTCCAGGAACCTCTGGTCCACGTAGTTGTCAGGAAATGGCTGCCGTTCCCACAGCACCTTCCGCCAGGGCACAGACTGACTCGGGGCCCCATCTGGCCCCATTGCCCTCTTTACCAAACAGAAACATACAGAGAACAGCACGGTCACAGTAGCATTAGTTTTTATTTTTTCCTTTTGCAAAGCACTTAAAAAAAAACAAGCAAGTAAAGTGAACAGCTAACTAAATGAGTACCTAATATTAGAGCGTGTCTTTAATTACTTTAGATGCCTTGGACACTTCTGTGGACGAACACACTTGGTGGTGTTTATTTGTTCTTCACCCACACACCCATGAAACTCTTAATCAATGAACCCCAAAACAAAACATACATTGCTAAAATCTGTAACGTTATGTGTATTTTCACTAGTTCTGGGAGAAAGTTTGTGTTTGTACAACATACCTCATGGCTGTAGGAGCACCTTTTAAATGGTTCATAAAATGAAATTAGACAGAATAACACTGTCTAATATCCATATTGGTGGGAGTCGATGAAGGGGTAAGCGCTTCTCGTTTAAACTTCCCTTTATTGACCACTAGGTGTCCTACTTGAGCAATGTTATTGAAGGCTCAAGTAATAAACCATTTTATGAATGAAGTAACTAAGGTGAATGCATTGCGGTGCTAACAGCTACGGTTGGACTCATAGGCAACTCTGTCTGCCTGGCAATTGTTTTGGATGAAAGTCTCGAATTGGACCCTAGTTCTTTAGAAAATCATTGTAAATCCTCTTACTGTAACACAGTTCAAAACGATCAATGAATATCTTTTGTAATCAAATCTGGCCATTAAAGTTGGTCCTGTATGTTTGATAAAAGCATAGTATGATGTTCGTATTTAGTGTTTTAACATGAAGTCATCTAACTGGGCGTGGTCATGTAGAACATATGGGAAATACAAACCATCAAGCATTTTAATCGATCATCGAAATCCGTCTGTTAAAGCCCAACAAAAATAATAAATAAATAAAAAGAAAGAAAAATATCCAAATTCAAATTGCTCTGAGTCTTTAATAAAGCAATAGGGACAAGAGAAATGGAGATAAATACAAGTCTTATAATTTCTTTTATGCTTTCTGGTCACCAGGGTACATGTAATTGTGTTTGTTTTGGGGAGAGATTTTAGTTTCTTGAAATACCGATACAAAACAAACGGCCAAACCAATAGAAAACCGAACAGATGGCAACTTGTTGCTTCATGGATGAAAAGAAAACTGTACTTAAAATTAATCACTGAATGCTAACGCTAGTAGCTTTAACGCCAGTAAAGCATCTGGCGAGATTTAGCCCAGGAAGCGAATTTAGTTTCAAGTTATTGATAACTTTGGATGTAATTTAAGAAGTTGTCATTCCTAATCACTGCGATTACTATTAAAAGAGCCAAGTAAAGGGTAAAGTTTGGGTTGTATGATTAGCGTTTTCTGTTAAATGTTAAGCTGATCAGGCTTGGTGTACAGACTCTTCCGGTTTGGTGTGAATATAAAACTAGCCTTGTTCTACTGAAGATGCATTTAGAGATAAAAAATAAATAAATCCAGGGTTGGTTATAATCCTTCTGTAATTTAATATTATCAAAAGCGTTATCCACCTACCTAGGCTGGTTTTATTCGTCGCTATGGGCGCAGACGCTTTTACTTCATCCCGATTATCCCGGAAGTAAATCAATCAGTTGGTGCTCACAGCGACCCCTGCTGTTAGGTTTAGAAAGTAATGAATCGATTATTTCTGCTTTGTCCGGCTCCAGAAGTTTCACAATATAATTGACAAATGAGTCGCTAAATTAATAACTATGCGTTATTGAAAACTGAAAAATCATACACTAACTGAATAACAGATTATCAGAAATTAACGTTGATAACTGTCTGAATGTTTCAATAATTTGAATTACATAAATCTTTATTGAAATGTGAGAATTATTTCGGGCCAATGTAGCAGAAGAAATATAGAACATTTATATATTATATAGTATACAGTACATGGCAGTCAAGTTTTAATTCACATTTTACACAGTTAATTTCATTTCAAATTTGACACATTTATGTAAATACTTTTAGATTTTTCTTGTATTTGTTCATAAATATGTAAATACAATTGCATTTCTAATTCTGAATATCTGCCAGCCATTTTCTCATTAATTTTATCTGTTGTTTTTTTTTAATAAGATGTCTGTGGTGAACATACGTGGCCCATTCTCCACTGAACTTTTAAGACGGAATCAACAGAACAACCCATCAGAGTATCCTGATATTTTTCATCTTACAAGTCTTACAGTTAAGAGGGCTTGTGTCCCACTTTTACACATTCTTGTTTTTTTTGCAGCTTCTCAGAAGATAAACTACAGCCAGAAAAGAGATCTATCAAAACAATGGTAAGTTCTTCCAAAATCCCAACCCAATCGAAAGAAATCACTTAAACATTTTAAAGGCTATTAATGCTTGAAACTTCTCCAATGCATCTTAAGTGGGATAATGATATAAAGAAGAGTGAATCTAATTAGTTGCTAGTAATTCTAAATGCTTGATGGTACTTAGCAACACCAATTACTAAGCTTAGGAGACACTTTTTCACAAAGAGGGAAGTTGCTTTGAGTAGTTTTATTTCATCTTACTGAAATCAGTTAAATCTGCTCTTTGCATTTACTGAGATTATCTTTTTTTTGATCATATGAAACACTTAAGTGTGGGGGGAAAAAACCCCCAAGAAGAAACCTGTAAGGAGAGAAATGGCTCAAGGTCATCTACTTCTGTTCTCGGTATGATTCACCAAATATTTATCCACTGCACTTTTTCCTTGAGACGTTTTTGATAAAGCTGAGATCAATGTCCTTGAACAATTCTTCTTCTTCTTTTTTTGCTGTTAACTCTTCTAAGCTCTTAATTAGATCACATTTACCTGAAATAGATAGTAAAACCAAATCTACAAATAAGAGAGAACTAGTGGTGATTGTATGCCAGTTTGAGAACAACTTAAGGTCCTTAGAGTTTCATTTTAGAAAAAAAAATACTCCAGACATTTTACTGGTTTGCATTTCCATTTCATATGACATATATTTCTTTCAGATGGTGTCGAACTTCAGCAGCGTTTCCAGAACTCCTTCATCCTCATGGTACCTAATGGAAGGTTAAGCATCGTGGGTCAAAATGAAAAACATTTCAAACATTTCTGACAAAAATCCCAAATATTGTGTTTCAACTCTCCAAGGATTCACTGCGCAGAAAGGCCGTCTTCGCCTGCACTGAAGAAGTGTCTGATCATCTCGTCTCTGCAGCCTCACTCAGACAAAAAAGCAGATATCCATTAAAGGTTTTCTCTCTACCAGTAAATCAGAAATACTTTATTCTGTTCTGCAGTGACATCTGAACTACTGACTGACACAGAATCTCTTTAGCAGTCCAGCATTTTCAAAACCTCTGACCTCAGGTTTAAAGTGTATTTTCATGAGATAGCAGAGAAAGTGCTAAAGTATAGAGTAATACTGCATTGCACCTGTAGCTTTTGCTGCTGCACTCTGCCACCCAGCAGGCCGAAAGAAGCTGTTATACATACATATATATATTTTATATATAAATAAAACAAGACCAAAACCAAAACTAAGTAGCCACCTATAGCTTCTTTTTTAGAAACAGCTTTTCTGTTAAGCAGATCACTGCAGGCTGAATGGAGCAGCCTGCAGTGATCTAATTCTCACACCGTAATTATTCTGTTCTTGAATTGTGACGCTAATGGTGGCAACATGTTGAAGGAGCTCTCTCAAGTTAGTTCTGATTTATTATTTTCCTAAACTTGGTTCATAATTTGTTTGACTGAAGCACTGCATGTTTAGACAATTATTCTGTCTGCATGTGCTGCTAGATTTTTGCTCTAACGTTTATTTTTTCCAGGGACAAAGAGGTACTCTTGTCACAACTGGAAGCAGCTGATGAGGATCTTAAAAGCTCAAATAACACCTGACCTATGAGGTTTCATGTATGGAGAGCAGGATCAATAGAGAGAGAAGGACGAAGTTCTCTGAGGGGTTTTCACCATTCGGCAGACGTTAATTTAAAGGGGAGTGGGAAAAGCAAATGAGGTGGATTAGCATTGCTTGTCAACAACAGATGGTGTCATGCAGGAAATGTTAGTCATATCTGCTTCCTGGAAATTGAGCGTTTAGCGTGTCACACAGCATTTTGATAAGGGTCTTTGGAGATCCTTCTCACCCACAACAACAATGGCCTGAAGATACATGGATGATATGACTTATGACATCTGGTTTCCTTTTAGGATAAATAAGTGTTTTTGAATTGAATTGCATAAGGAAGAGAATGACAGTCATCTGAAAACTACAACCAAATTTAGCAGGTGTTAGATTTTTGTCTATGTCTGAGACAAAATAACAGTAAAAGCTATGCCATTTTTTTCAACAATAATAATTAAAATGTTACATAAATATTGTTTAAATCTTCAAAACTGTGGTATTTTTTACCGAAGGCCCCTTAAAAAAACTGCCTGCCTGTGTAGACACACAAGGAGAGACACAGATCAGAAAAGATAGACTTGTTTAATTTATACACATCTACAAGTGCAGGGCATCGGTGGAATAAATGTCATGTTCCCTCAATCTGCCTCAAAATAGTAGAAAATATACGTTTTAAAAGAGTAACAGAGTACTTTATTCCTTCTCAGTAATGTAGAAATACTATTAAAATTTTTTAATTTACCTGGATTGCAAAAGCATTTTAAATCGATCTCTTATAAGAATACCAGAATCTTAACACACAGCTGAACAGATGAATGCTTCATACATGGAAAATAGATTAAAGACAAAACAAAAGAGGAACAAATTACATAGCTAATTTGCATATTAACACAGCTAGTAAATGTTTGGTTTTATGCACTTTAAACATAAGGCTCTGAAGTAAAGGCCTGATCTAATGATGTGTCTTTACTCTTATAGCATAAGTCGTTTAACAGTGAAGTCAAGTATAAAGAAAACATTTAGGGAAAAACAAACAAACAACCAGCATAATTTTAACAGAGAAAAGGCAAAAAAAAGAATAAAAGAATGAAGACCTTCAGTAGGTGGTCCGAGACGGACCTCGGTTCTTTACTGGACCTTCCTCTAAACCCACCTCCAAAGTTCCAGTGCCCAAAGTCAATTTGTTAAAAATGTTTTTCACAGGCAGTGCAATAATCATAACAGTCTTTTTTTTTTTTAAGTATATGGAAGCATCTAAGAGAACGCTGACGAAGGGGAGGATCGTGTTTTAAACAGAGCAGGTGTGGCACTGACCTTCCAGGTATCAGTCAAACAGAAGCAGCCTTCTGTCACTAGAGAGACAAGCGGACCCGTCGTTTTCACAGTAGGTGGGCTGTAAGCAGACACCCACCAGCAGACACGGGCCTTCACAGCGGGACGACTGTGGACGCCGCGGACCCCGTCTCTCCTGCTCCACAGTCCCTAGGGTGGGTTAGCAGTGCAACCCCACCTATCCACACACCTGACTGTTCTGCAGCAACATAGTATGGTTAATTTCCAACAGCATTCGTACTTGCTGCCAACTTCAGAACTGACAGGTAGATTTTTTTTTTGCCCTTGAGTAGTTAAGACATGATACCTAACTAGTTGCTCCTCCTCTTTATGTTTGGCAAAAATAAGTTATCCCAGCAGCAAGCGGCTACTTCAACTACTTTCACTCAGGAAAAAAACAAAAAACAAAACAAGGCAATATTTGCAAATTGGCCACTGGCCTGGTAACGCTCCAGCTCTATTAGAAAAGTAGTTGCATATCATAAACTTATTGTTACGTGTTGTGTAAACCACTACAGCAGCTAAGAAGGACCTTAAAACAGTAAAAAGCTATAAAGAGAGAGAAGAAGAGTTTTCTTGTAAAAAGGTTGTTGAGTGGAGGTATGGCTAGTCGACACTTGTGATTCATTCCCAAACTCCAGTGGACAGAAAACTTGAAGCAACAACAGTGGCGAATTAGTCCTGACCCTCTGTTGGTTTCTGCAAATATTTAAAAGACATAATGGTGTGGAGGAAAACAAAAACAAAACAAAACAAAAAAAAAGCGTCCCTAATGTAACCGTGTTAACGTGTGTTAGTTTCATGATTTCTGTCCGTCCAGTTCTAGGCGATGTTATGTGCAAATTTTCCTCTTGTCCTCGAACAACAAACGGACTAAGTAGACCTGGACGGCCGACACCACCATCATCACGAAGAGGTTGACCACCGACCAAAAGTTCACCCTGTCGAAGTTGCTCTCCTGGAGGTTCCGGTCGCGAGCCTCGAATGCCCGCAGCAGCGTCTGGATCTGCACGCTTTTTCCCAGGCGAGACTTCACGTTGTTGATGGTGTCCTGGGAGACAGAAGAGAAAAAAATATACATATTTATAAACTTATGAAAGAAACTGAACAAAGGCCACTTCTACAAATACTTTGAGAGAGTCATATGCATATCCGTTTAGCTCCCTTCACTCTGATGCCCCTAAATAAAACCCAGAGGAACCACTTGCTTTCAGATGTCACCTAGTTAGCTTATAATTAAAGTTGGTAAAGTTGTGTGCACTTTAATCTCAGTGTAAATTCACCTGGATTCATGAACAATTAATGTTTGTCGACATTAATTGTTGATTAATGTTGAAGAACATTAATGAACAAACAGCGCCATGGAAACCAAGGACCACAGCAGATAAGGTGATCCATATGAAAAACCTGTTCAACTTTGCTTATATTGAAATAAAGTGAAACTAATTTACAAGTGACTTTTGAGCAAGAAACAGGAGCTTGTTTTAAGTCAATAATTCCTTAACATTGATGAAACGGTGCTAGTTATGAAATTATCTGCCAGTGGAACAAGTCATGTTTGCCATATTAGAAGTTAAAAATTGTTTTTCCACTGGCAGATCATGTCACTTACAACTAGTACTTTCTCAAAAAAAATATTTACAAGTTATTCACTTAAAACAAGTTCCTATATCTTGCAGAAAATGTACACACGAGTTAGTTTTGTCTTATTTCAATTGTCCTAAGATGCACTTGAAACCTGACCAAAAATACTGGGTCAGATTTTGTGGGTTTGCAGTGCATCTGCAAATCAAAGCTAGAGCATTTTCCTAAGCAAGCTGTGCAGTCAGGTGTGCTCCTTCCTTTTTAAGAAAGCAACTTCCTCCACATCTGGAAAACACGTTTCCTGCTCTTTACCACGTCATGGCTCTGTGACTTCTGACACAAATACGAGCCATTTATAGGGACGGGGGCAGCGCTAGTCACTGTGGCGAAACTGGTAAGCTGAGTGGTCGTGACGCTCTCCGTTCTTGTGACACATGCTGAATCTCTTAGGACGCTGCTTTGTGGGGAAATTATTGCGTCGTTAATGGGACTGTGTCAAGACAATAGAGGGACAACGTCTAAAACGCTGGAGTGGAAATATAGAGGAAGACTTTGCATGTCAGATTTTTAATTATGCCACTGAGATCAGACGGTTTAGAAACAATATCAAGCCATACGCTGCGTGAAAATGTCTGCCTCACCATAATGTCCTCCAGCTTCATGTCCAGCGAATCTGTCCCAATGATGTGCTCCTTCCAGTTGTCTGGGTCTTCCTCCTGATCCATGTTGTCCAGGATCAGCTCAAAGAAGACGAGCTTCTCGGATATGGAGCTGAACGTGTTGTCAAAGCAAAACACGTAGTCCCCATCCTCATGAGTTTCCACGCTGAAGGATAGAACAAGCTGTAAGGACACCGTGGACGTGCAAAACAAATCAACGGACGTGCTGCTCGAGTCGCTCACGTGTGGACGCCGTCCGACTTGCGCTGATCGCTGAAAAGCAACTGGCCGGATGGAGAAGAGATGGAAAAGTCCACGTCGAGACCGGCACCGTCTAACACCTGTTGATGGCGAAGGTAAAAGGAACGGGCACTGATGTCACCAGGGCTCAAACACACAACTTACCAGGAGACAAAACAGTTAACTTGCCAGTATTCGGAGTTGGATATCATTTTTTAAATATTATTAACATTTTGAAAACCACAAATAATTGAATTACTATGTAGTACTTTGTGATGGTTTATCACATGAAATCCCAAGAAAACACTTTAGTGTTTGGGCAGTAGTGAAAAATTATATGAACAATTCAAACATTTGTAAGGCATTGAATATGCTGTAGTAAGACGTCACCCAAATATGAGAAGTTGTAGTTTTTTCTCATTCTACAGTGAAAACAAAAACCCTCAGTTAATATTTGAAGCTACACACCACAATGTTAAGAAACTGCTATGGTACAACTGTCCATCATGGCCCAGACAGTCTAAACGGCATTGCTAAATGTTTGTGCATGTCAGGGTCAAACAGAGATACTCATTTTGGGAAATAATTTGTGCACTGACAGGCAAAACTGGTTCCTGACAATATGAAAAATCAAGGTGTGAGCCACAAAGTCAACTGGTTCTACTGATACGTAGTAATTTAACATAGCAGAGCATTACTGTGGATAACAGACAGTCCAATATTTGTCTATGACCTGATATTCAATCTCCAGGGAAGCCTCTTTCTTCATGGTTTGGTAGAAACATTCCTTTCGGCCAGCAGGTAAGCTGAAGGTGAAGTCGCTGTCCGTAGCTTGGGAGAAGGAAGCCAACACCACCAACCTGTCCGAGACTAGCGAGATAAACACGGACAGCAGACACAGAACCATCCGGACCGGCTCCATGCTCAAACCTGTGATCCTGAGAGTCCAAAAAAAGCTGAAGTTGTGTTTCAGCGGTCAAACACAGAGTCACAGAGGAGAAGCAAATGCTTCGGTGAAATTTTTTGACGTTCACCCAAAGTTGACTTCTGTTAAACTGTGCTCAGCCTCAGCGAAGACTGCTAAAGCACCAGGACCCCGCCTGTTCATAATAACAAATTTATTTATGGCTCAAATTAATATCCCATGAAGCTACAATATGTTTCAGATATTCTTTATTCGTTTTGCAAAAAAAATAACGTCAATATATTTGGCCAGTAAACAAAAAATAATTCTAAAAGGCAGATTTAAGGGCCTTGCTCGAATTGCATTGTGGGATATGTAGTTCATTTGTACCATGTGTGACAAACGGCAGAATTCGATGTAATCAAAAATAATCAAATAAAATTAAATTTCGAACTTTAACAGTTTACTTCGGTGTTAAAATTTCAATCTGTTGTACCTATAAACCTTTAAATATGTCACACTTTTGCAGTGTTGGTTATTTTATAGTCAACTTTTCCGGAGTGAAACCTAGAAGACTGCCAAAAGCTTCACACTGAGCATGCGTTAATCCTTTCGTAACCCTCAAAGTTGACTTTGAGGGTTATATATATATATATATATATATATATATATATATATATATATATGTGTGTGTGTGTGTGTGTGTCAAAATCTGCTGTGCTTGAACAATCATGCCCAATATATATATATGTTTCGCTCTGTCACCTGTTCTTATATCCGAGTGGTTCAGCTGACAAAATAACAGTTGAATTCATGAGTCAATCAAAGCCAATATAAATATATATGTTTATCTCTTCCAAAATGTTTCATATAAATATCCTTTGCCATGACCCTCTTTATAGATAGTTTAGTTTGAAGAGAAGAGGATCTTAAAACTTTATGCTTACGGCCCCCAGATCCTAAACCCAATTTATTTTGAGAACCACAAATCGATTGTAATATACATAATGTGATTATTAGTAGATGACATCTACAAGCAAGAGCTGCTCAGAGTTTGTCATAATCTGCTGTGCTTGAACAATCATGCCCAAACTGGAATCGGAACCATAATTAGAATAATAATAATAATAAAAATCTTGTGGAAATAATATACAATTCACTTATAAGTTTGCATATCTATCACCATATTTTATTTAAAAACACCAACCACACAAAAAATATGCCTAAATACAATGAATATGATATGGTTTGTTTGTGGGAACAAAATATAAGAAGGAAGGGACAATTTCGCAACCCCGGGGCACAAAATGAGTTAAATAACAAGCACACACATGCAAACAATATTTTCTCTTTGTTTATTTTTTACCATGAATAAAATTAGTTATTTATGGTTCGTCCGAACTAAAGAAGCCACAGGTAAACAGATGTTGTAGTGGAGAAATAGTCTATTTGTACTAAAACATATTTGAATTTAATGGAAGAAAATTATTTTAATGACAAAAATTCCGATTATATACAAAAAACTAGTGTTAAAACAAGCCATTTCCAATGAATCGTGGTGTTATTGTGCAATAAATTGAAATAAGGCGTGCTTTGCTGATCAGTTTATCAAAAAGCGTGACGCGTCCAGTCGTACAGCCACCAACTCATCCTCAATACTGAAGGCGGGGCTTTTTTTTCAAATACGACACAGCCACGTCTCCTATGATTGGTCGATAATTTCTTTTCTGTGATTTGATTGGTTATCTCTGGGGCAGGCGTTACATTACCCGGAGCACGGCAACTCGTCAGTAGCAGTGGCTGTTGAAACTGAAAAGGAGGCGGACTAAAGGTCCGTGTAATGAATTATACTCCTCGTGAAGTGTGGGTTTTACCTTCACAGCATCGTGGCTTGCTTGTTTCCTAATTAAGGAAGACTCACCGCTAACACACAGCTGGTTTTCGGTGTATTGTGCAGCCGCGACAGACCAGAAACAAACCAAATAGCGAGGATGTCGGTCCCCGCTGGAAGATAATGAAGAGGCTGCGCGTTTTGTTGGTGTGCCTCATTGTAGCTCTCCTGTGCTGGTAAGCTTGGCCTCCTGTTTTCACCCAGTATTACGAAATGTTTGGTAAATAGGCGTTTAAAGAATAGGTTGACCACGTTAAACATACATTTGTGCCCAGGCATACTTATTTATTTATTGTCTTTTGCTGCACAATATTTACGAGCATACATGTTTACTGAGTCGAGTCACCCCTGCTACATTAGCTAACAACATATGCCTGTTTCAGTGTGTTGGATTCAGTGTATGTGAGTTTTAAGAAAATAACTGACTTTTGTCCTGCTTGTCATCGTGGATAACCCCCTTTGCAGTTTAAATGGGTGTGTTTGTGGGGTTGGTGATGAGACCAGCTGTTGATAGCAGCTGAGCTAGCTAAATTCAAGTTGGTCAGTGTTGGCATATGTTTCTTAGGTTGGGGACTGTCGGGTTCATGTAGGTAAAAACAATTCAAAGAACTGTTTGCACATTTAATTTTTTACTAATCTGTAGTTTAAGATAACCAAACGAAGATAATTTATGTTTTTGTTAACTAACTTAAAACAAAATTTTACGACCCATACTGAAAAACTGTATAAATTCTTTTGGTTATTATAATTTTTTCGTCAAATCATGTAACTAGTTGTACAGAGATCAGAATCGGCCCATTTTCTTTTAATTGACATTGACTGTCGATTGCCAGGATAAATCCCAGACCCTGCTCAAGAATAAAAAGCACCAAATCTAAGAATTTCCACAATTTTATGAACTATAAAGGCACCATGACACGTTTTGAGTTGATTTAAAAATTAGATAAATGTTGGTATCCGTTGTTATGACCTGTACTGTTAAATATGCAGCTTTGAATAAACTAAAAAAAAAGATCAGTTTTGTTCCAGGCAGTAAATTTAAATAGTAACTGACAGGTTTTAATTTAAAGAACGAAGGTGACCCGAGGCTTGTAAATGAGTTGCATACTTGAAATGATGATGCTTGTTTAGGGAGTTTTTCTTTCGTAGCTCCAACACAGCTCATGCATTTGCTTAATCTTGGAGACACGCAGCAGGCAACAATGTGCTGGGTTTGTAGAATTGGATTAACAGTCCAGCTAACATTCCAACTTTATCCAGATTGTTTGCTCAGGAGAGGGTAACTGTCCCAATGGAGGCACGCAAACTGGACTTCCGATTCTGTCTGCCCTGGAGATTTTGTTGTTTTAGCCTATTGTAGTGTTTGTGTTTGAACATATGAAAGGTTTGTTTCATGCACAGTTGGAAAAATAAACGGCTTAGTTTTCTTTTTTGCTGTCTTTAATTGACTTCCAAGAAAATTTCTAAGGGCTTTTTGTGTCCAGTTTCAGAACTAAGTTTGTTTTTGTACACATGGCATCAGACTCACTTCCTCATACCTGAGGCCTATGGACAATACAACATAAACATCATATAAAGTATTTTTCTCATTTCCTCCTTGCCTTAGAATCAGACTTTTGGTTTTCATATTTTATTAATCGTGCCAGGGATTAGTGTTTTGTAAAGCCATCATTAATAAATAAAAACTTTCCTAGCTCAGTGCAGAACCACAGCAGCACTCATTCCTTGGAAAGGAAATTCTGTTTTGGTTCTGTATTTGATGGAAATGATGTATATCACGTAATCAATTTTTTTCCCTCTAATGAATTAATTCCAATTCCTTTAGATTATTTTTTAAGAGATTTTGTGAGATGGCCCTTGATTACAACTTTTCAGGTGAGATATTTAGTTGTAGGTTTAATAAAAAAGGACTCAATAAAATCTTCTTTTTTTTAAACAAATATTTCATTCTTCAAAATTTTTTTTTAATCCAATTCAGTATTTTCAGATGGACACGTTTGTCTCAGAAAACAAATGCTAATGGAAAAGTCTAAAGAAAAAGAATACAACAGACTTTTAAGACAACGTTTGCGTGTTAAAATCTTTGGGGCCCTTTTTGGACTTTCCTGCGTAGCGACTTCTTCAGCAGTCATTACTAATTCAAACTCTTTTTAGCGTGCTGCTGTTGGCTTCTCCTCCCCTGGTGCCAGCTCTCAACAAATTCCCAGTAGGAGCAGGAAGAGCAAAAAAAAAAAGGGAATGAAGTCCTTGCAGCAAAACCCGGGGTTTCCAAGCAAGCAGTGACTTTTAGGTTTGAACAGCAGCTGTTTGTTTAAAAGGGCGGTGGGGAAGGATCACTTGGAGGTTTGTCGTAGTCAAGCTGCTAGCATGAACCAAATACTGCTTTAAACTGCCAGGGCTAACGCTGATATTTATTTTATGTCCATTTTTTTACGTGAATTCTTGTCCTTTGCGTAGCTGCGGTGCACAGCCCCACAGCAGACTGCTTTCTGTGGGTGTCATGCTTCTCCTCCACTCTCATGTTGTCAGCAAAAGAGATCTCACTGCTTCCACGGCACGCCAGCTCCGGCTGTTGACATCAGCGCTGCTGAGGCTCTGTGTGAATGTCTTTGTGTGAAGGTGCACATTTCCAACCAGGTGCATTGTCAGTAATAGTAGCTTTCTTGCAAACCTATCCATTTTCTTCTCTATTTAAAAGGTATTCTTTTTACTACATTAGGTTTTATGGCAGGTTATTACTGTTTATGTTCTGCGAAAGCTAGCATAAACACACAGAAATAAAAAAGGAATCGGATTGTTTTGATTATATGTGCAGCACAGGATTTTAAACAGAGGGTGTCTTCATTAGCTCATTTGTCGATTTTCCATAAGCTTATTGGATTCACAGTCATTGGAAGATTATTATTATTATGTAATGTGATTGGATTAAAAGATGATTCATCAGTGGGTTGTTCTGTAATGCTCCATGGACTGTGGATGGTTGAACAAACAGGTAGAGTATCTGCAGGAATCCAGAAAAGCTGAAGGAAGTTGAGTCCTTCTGTTATCAAATTATTAATAATGAAGATCACTATTGTTTTCCATTTATTAAGCAAGTTTTTTTTTAAATTAACACCTACTAAGTTTAGTTGTATACCTTTTTGCAGCTCTGCTCTTTGTAACGTCAGTGTAACGAGCTGATATTAGCTGGTTATATTAGTCAGACTATGTGCTCTGGTTGCCAGCCTGCAGTCTGCTGTTTAGCGGACGTGTCGCTTGTATTTTGCCACCTCTGAGCTCCTTTTGACCAATAAATCACAAGTGAATACCGCAATATCTTGCATAAAATGTGAATGTACAGAAGATATAGCTAGCAGTGCAAGATGACGAAATGTCATTCGACATCCAATGTGAATGAATCTGGTGTAAGTGTCCCTTTAAAAGTATAATGATGGATGAACTTTGTGTATCTGTGTTGCTAGCCAAAAATATTTATCCTAAATTAAATTGCATCTCATCTTAATCCTTAGTCCTATGTCTGAGTTTTGTTTATGCTTGTAGATCCTGCTGCTGTTTGGTTGCTCAAACCCGTGTCGTCATTACATCACTGCGTTTACCTGTGAAGGTGGCTTTCCCTTATGGAAGTTGATCGATGCAACCCTTATACTACTTGGCCTAAAGAATAAGAGGCGTAACGGAGGCAGGCTGACTTTAATACCTTCACCACATTGTTTTTTTTGTTGTTTTTTTCCCCACAGTACAATCTGAGGTGGCAAGTAAGCACCTTAATCACCTTAAAGTGTTTTGTGTAAGGGGCTAGTGTTGCATTTTGTACCTTGTAAGGCAATGGACTATTGATTTATATCATGTGTTCATGTTCCTCTTAACTCGGCCTTTATCAAGCTTCTCCAAGTTGTTGCTTTTCTCTGGTGTTGTCCACTTGAGGCGACTGCTGTCTGTTATGTAAAGGTGAAGGAATGTGAAGACTCTCCTTTGTGTTTATTCTCATTTTAATACAGGTTCAGCAAGTGCAGATTTTATTTTCTTCCTGGTTTTGAAGTAACACATTTGTCAGTAAAAATACATTTACTTTATAAATTATTATTTATTTGACATAGATTTGATTTAGCCAGTTTTACCTGGTACTCAATCATATGAGATAAGGCTGTATATGTTGCTATTTGCATAAATGCTCAGGGTCAGAACAGTGTAACAAGACAGTGATCTTTATATTGCAGAGGTGCCAAGCAATTGTTCAAGTTCAAAAAAAATACTTTGAGTATTGAAAGTAACTTACTGTAACTCATATTAATTCAACATTCTTCATACAGAACATACTTTTCTGGAAGAAGAAAGTTAAGTAAGCTTAAACAAGATATTACAGAACAACTGCATGGTTATTTATTACAAAGATATAATGTTTTGCTGGTTCTCTCTCAAGAGATTTTATGCAACGTTTTTCACCTGTAAGGAGAGTTGTGTATGCTCTGTATTTAAGTTAAAATAAATGAAACAAATGCATTATTTTGTGAAGTGTCAAATCAACTAGCCTGTAGGCTATTTACCTAACTAATTTAGTTTAAAATCAGTTTAAAAGCCTTATATTTCTCAACTTCTTCCCACATAGAACCATGTATCTATTGTCTGACCTCTGTTATTACAGCCTTAGGTTCAACACTGTGGTTTGGCAGGTCCAGTCTTGTGTGATGAGACCGAGCCGGTCCTGACACGGGGTTTTGTTCCTGCCCACTGGCCATGGAGGCTAACGAACACAAAGAGCTTTCTTGCTCCCTGCTCTTCCTATGCCCCACTTTTCACTGCACATTTCTGATGTGATATCAAAAGCCCTTTCAAACGAGGCTTCAAGATTACAGTTACAACTAAATGAAAGACACATGTTTTGTCTCCAGCTCTAAAAAGCAATGTGAAGGAAGTCTAAAAGTAGCTACAAAGCTTTAAGGAAGATTTCTCACTTGAGGTGTGATCTGCAGCTGCACCTTGAAATGGTCCTGTTTTTAAAAGAAATCGCTGTTGTTTTTGTTCAAGTTGCAATAAAAAGACAAAATCCTCTCCTGTTTCTGTTCCGTTGGAGAAAGGTGATATTTTTCTTGGAAGAGGTAGGCTTGCGTTTTTAATTGAATTCAAGCTAGTAGCCTGAGGCTTTGTCGGTGGTTTAAAAGAAAAATACTTCTGTTTGCTGGTGAATCATGTTCAGAGGGTGGAGAGTGTAATTTTTTTTTAATTTTTTTTTTAAAGGTAACTTCATAAACATTATCAAGCATGTTTGCCTGTATAGCAGGAGGTTTGCCTGTATAACAGGAGGGCACAACCTGGGACAGAGACTGGATGAATAGAAGCATTTAAATGTTTTGTGATCAAACATACTTACCACATCTTTATTGTACATGTTGTTCTTTGAGAACATTTCTAATATCTAGAGGCAGTAAAACTTCAATTTTTCCATTAAAATTTTTCCCCCTTCGCTTGTTTTGTTGTTTCATGGATTTTTGCAGCTTTGGCAACTCTTACTTTCAGCACTGTATGTTTTTTCCTTTTTTGGTTTTCTCTGCAGACGTCTTTGTACCTGTGTTTTTTCTTCTTCTTCTTTTTTTTTTTTTAAATCATGGGGAAAAAGGCCCCGTCAATGGCGGACCAAGGGAACAACTAGAGAACATTGTGTACTGAGGCGGGGATGTTCGGCTGGAGCATTTTGCATAAAACATTCACCATCAACTGGCTGCTGGAAGCAAGATGCTGGAAGTAACTGGCTGTAATATTTAGATGGTGAAACATCAGACTTAAACGCATGTTGTGGAAATGTTTCGTTTGCTAAATTAGAAAACAATTTAACAAACGATCTGTGTTGCTCAGATCCAAAATGTCAGCCTTCAATGTTTATTTTAAACAACTTGATATTTTGGAGGCTGTTGTGTATATGTGAATCGCTGACTCAGCAGTTTGGTAAAATTAGGTTGATTTTGGGTTTTTGTTTTGTTCGCCGGCTGTCCCGACAGTATTGTGGTATTGACACCAACCCGGACGAGGACGCTGGCTTCTGCTTTCAAACTGAATTATATCACATGAATGAATCTTTCCACCCCATTGTTCTGCTCTGATGTTCCCAACATCACATTCCCAGGCCTGTTTGATCCCAGTCTGACTGGAACCAGGGAGATGCTCTGGATTTTTAGCATAGACGGATAAAGACCCAGACTTACAGTTTATCTAAATTATCCAAAATTATCCATTTTGCTTTATAATTTAGAAGACTAAATTCTAAATTGTTTTCAGAAGACCTGAGAAGTGTGGCATACTTTTGTTTTCCCTTTTTTTATGTGATACTATACATAAAATCCAGTGATCCAATTCCCCTGAGAGGTCTCTTATGTGATTGAATCCATCTGTGTGTAATTTAATCTCGTCAGATATTTGTTAAAAGAACATGAGACCGAGGAACGCAGCAGGCGGATCAGGAATGACATTGTGGAAATCTTTAAAGTGTGACGTGTTAATTTATAACCCCACTGTGCTTTAAACGCCTCAGGAGGCACCACTACGTCTGCTGTCTGTAAATGGAAAGAATATGGCACCACTGACGGCTTTCGTGGACATGGCCGTCCACCTAAAGCCATTTTTCAGAGAAAACCTGAAGTCTTCAGCAGGTGAATTAAAGCAGGTCAGAGTTCATGGGAAAATCAACTGAGTGAAATGTGGCGCAATCCTGAAAGAAACCTAATGGGGGCTGTTGAAAACTTGAGAAGGAGGTTCATCTCCTGCTGGACAATAACCATAAACATACAGCCAGAACTGCAATGAAATGATTTAGATCACAGCATATTTATTTGTTTGGACGGTTCAGACTTAAGTCAAACTGAGAATCTGTGGCAATACCTGAAAACGTCTCTACAGACTCCTTTTGTCCAGTTTTAAAAAAATTAAGTTTCCCCTAGTAGTAAAGTATTTTTGAATTTGAGCTTGAGCTGCTTTGCAGCGCAGAATGGACAAAGCTAGTTATAACACACATTTTTACTATATTTTTCTCTGCAACCTCACAGCTATGTACTACGTTGTGTTGTTCTTTCTCGTAAAATCTCAATTAAATAAATTGAAGTTTATGTTTGCAATAATGCAAAATGTAGGCTGTGTAAGGGGATATAAATGCTTTTGCAAGGCACTGCAGATGGAAGCATAAACATGTTCAGTGTGATCAGACTTTTTTGTTTAACAGATAACTGGTTAAGGCTAATTGTCTTCTTTAATGGACTTTACATGTCGTGTAAATCTCCGTCGTCTCTGCTCTGCGTTGTTATGCTGTTCGTCAGAGGGCTTCTGGCTTAACAGGATCCATTGCCTTGTTCTTCGTCATCTGGTGACTTGACCCGGTTGACGTTGGCAGGAGTGCAGCCAAACAGAGGTGTGTCTGATCAGCCCTCAGAGAAAAGCTTCTGTGTGCATTTGGGAGGATTTGTGTGTGTGTCAAGAGTTTTTTGTAGTCAGGGATTCTTGCAGATCAGATACCCAAACAAGGCTTACAAGAGGCCTAAACTATTATGTATTAAATTGGTTGGTGACCTCTTAATATTAAAATGATATTTTTATTAAATTATTGTCTCACATTTATAAGAATTAAGATCAAGTAATGTAATTTGGTCGGTAGCTAACAAGGTTGTGCCGATGCACTTCTTTCTTTTTGCCTTCCAATGAGTTAAAAATAGAATCTCTCGCAACTTGAATTTTAAGCAACACAAAACTGTTGTTGCAGGCGTGACATTAAAATAATAAATCCCACGACTATTTTAAAATTTATAGTTTTTTTAAAAGTCTTGTTGTGAAAACATATTACTTAATTTTGCATGCAAAACAGCAAACTGCCTGGAAAGTGTCAGCATCCTGTTTAAAAATGTTTGTTTCCTTTTAAGCAATTGAAGTAGTTCTAAAAAAAAATTCCCTGTGTTACTTTTAGCGGGGAACATCATTGGCACAGTCTATTACTGGGTGAGTGTGCATGTCCATCTGTGCTGAAAGTTGCTGCTGAGAGCAGCAGGTTTTGGTTGCGATTCCTCGATTTAAGGGAAACGGAAAGCAGCATTTTATTTTCTTTGGTGTGCATCCTAAAAAAAGGTTTCGTTTGTTACATAAAGCAGCTTTTTTTATTTCAATGTGGTTTAATCCTGGCAGAATAAATATTTAAATACAAGGTAAATTGTGATTTGTGTGCATTTTCTGTGACTTACTAACATATTTTTGGCTCAAACATCAACTTTCTGATCTGTAAAATTATTCAGCTTTCTATTTTGGAGCCTTGGGTCAGGAACTACCGTGGGTAATATTTCTTAAAGTGTACTGTTGCATCTATTCCTCCAATATAGCAAGTCAGCACAAAGCACTGAACTACTTAAGGAAATAAGCTCCCAACTTAAACTCGGATATTTGGGGGGGGCAATGGAGTTTCCACATCATTGTTGAACGTTGTAGGGACAATATTTATCGTGATTAAGGAAGAATTATTTTTCATCCTGATCCATAAAACTGTACAAATGTGTCAGGGTTAATGAACAGCCAAGCAAATATTGCATGCAAGTTGGGATTTTGTTCAAAATGGAAGCTAAAGTGGTCATTTCAATTTTTCCAATATCCCAATTACTGTGAAATATTGGTGCTAAATAGCAATTGGCATCAAATTCTTGATCTCTTAATCTGAGATTTAAAAAAAAAAATCTTTTATCTGGCCAGGATCAGTTTGGCTTGATGCACATCTTTTTACTTGATGTGCATCAAGTAAAAAGAGTCTGGGATAAGGTAGAGTTGACTTCGCTTCTTACATCAGATCTGTGGTGGCAGGAAGCCTCAGAGCTGTGGCCATGTGGGCAGCAACAAAGCCATTTGCCAGTTCAGCCACTGTCTCCCGGCTGCTATGACGACACAAGCGGGTGGGGGGATTATGGAGGATCAGCAGGCTTTACAACAAACTGCTGCTCTACATTGTTTCCTGCTTCGATGTGGAAGAAAAGTAGTCCTAACTAACTTGCACATGCATACATCCAGTCGCCCCAAAGCTGGGCGTTTTCGCCTCTTACTCCGTCCTCCAAATAGTGATGACATGTTTTTGTCTGCTGGCCAGATGCAATGGCCTACTTTGTCTAGGCAGGCCTGGCACATCTCCCTGCTCTACAATCCTCGTCTACCCGCATGGATCCTGGATTGTCTCTTGTGCTCTTTTTTTTTTTTTTTATCTCTACCACTGCTTGCAATGATGTAAAACTTGTTCTTACTCTCACAGAAAAATAAATCCATCAGATTGACTGCTTTGTGCCTCTTGGTTGGCATTTTTTGCCCCAGGAAAGATGATGTTCAACAGCTTGAAATCTTATCTTTCTGGTGGAATTAACTACATTCTCGAGCTCCTATCTTCACATAATATAATCAGAGGATATGCTGAGGTTCAGTGAAAAATATCACAAGACTCTCCTTTCTGTCAGAACACCAGACGGCAGTAATTTAGTTTAGCTTTTGTGACTGCTCAACATTTTTAAACTAATCGTTTCATAGATTAGATTAAATGATTTATTTTTTTTTTAACATTCTTTTTTTTTTATTTTAGCAAAGAGCTGACGTCAGGTTCAGGTCAGCAGAGGTAAAGAGAGCTCCTTATCTGCTCCGGTTAGGTTACCACCAGTGAGAGTTGCAGCGTAATGCTTTGACAAATGGGTTTGAATGAGTGGGCAGAATTACAAGGTCAGCTTAAAGTGTCACGCTGGTTAAAAATAAACGCGAAGACGAGCAGGACCCGAAGCTACAGCTGGTTACGTGTTTGCACGCTTGCTGCCTTTTGAAAACTTGCATTCGTCAGGAAAACATCCTGCCTCCGCGGGGACGAAAGCACACTTTGCATGCCGGGCATCTGGCGATAATTTTGACTTGCTGCGTCACAGCCGCTGGAGCTTCATCTCCTCTGCATCGGAGCTGTGAGCCGTTGCGACGCAATCGGGTGGTTTTTGCGATGCTCCCCGATTCGTAATAGAATCTAAGCCAGAAGGAAATACGGGGGGCTTTGGCAACGTGGAGCCAATTCAGCCAGCGTATCAGCAGACTGCAGCCAGAGAGCCTTTTGTAGCCTTTACAACAGAGCTTAAAAGCTGAGGGATGTCTTGTAAAATCCCAGGGTACTTAAGTGGGACAGGAAATGTGGATAGAGACCAAGTGAGGAAGATGCTGAGTCATTTGGCATCCTGCAAGCTTGACCCTCTGCTTGTATAAAACGCAAACGGCAGCAGGAATAAATGAGTAATGTGTGCATTTCTTTAACTTTCTGTAAATATGAATGTTTAAGCTGAAAGTAGGTCATGTTGCCCCCAAATACGCCCCCAAAGTAGATGCTTTCAGATTGGCTCCTGGTTTCTCCTCCTCCCTACCATGACTTTCTCTTTTTTCTTTTTTTTTAACCTTTGTAGGAGTGTTAGCTCTGAGGACTATCTGTTCATTCATGACTGTGACGTTAAGGGAGCCCAAAAAGAGCAGGCAGCGTGTTTAGTTTGGCTTGCATGTATTTGCATAAGCATTTAATGCTTTTGAGTTTGCCCATGTCTATAATTTCAATATGAGACTGTGAGACTGATAAAGTCCAGTTAAACATTGGAGCATGACTCCCATCATAGAAGTCCATCATATTTGCATTTGTCATCACAGAAGTTCATGAGGATTCTGCGCTTTATGACGTGTCCAGAATTGATTTGTTGCCTGCATCTGTAGCTTATCTTTGCTTATCTGATTGATTAAAAGCCAAAGGATCTTAACATGCAAATTCAGGAAGGACGAATGACTTTAGACATAACACATTTATTTATTTAAGATTATGTATATCAGTGTAGTTTGGAATTATTTCAATTACAAAAGATGAATATTTTTACATTTATATCTAAAACTAGCTTTACCTCAGGAAGTGAGACGTTAAACTTTGATGTGGGGAAAAAAAAGGACACCAGCGTCTGTTAAAGTGTAAACCGCTTAAATTCTTCTGCAAGGATTTTAACCACAGATGTCACTCAGCCACTTGAAGGCTTTGAGTAAACTGAGCTCGACTGGTTGAATGATGCAGCACATTCTCTGAGGAGTTATGAGTTGTAGTGTGGTGGATCTGGTATCTTGTGTTCAGATTCATGATGACATGTATCTGAACATAAGGATGTTTGTGGTTTTAAACAGTCACTTTCCAACATTCACACCTAGTTAATTGATCGTTTTCATTTTCGCTGCTTGCGCTAAAATTGCAGGCATGATCTTCTTGGTCCTAGAGCGTAAGGCTTGTAAGTTGTGACCACTTTTGCTCCTGTTAGTGTGAACCAGTTGTTGCATGAAGGTTTTTTCTATTTCTGAATTTTGTTGTTGCTTGACATGATTGTCATCTGTCAGTACATAAGCTTTTTATAAACGTATCCTGATTTTTATCATTTTTATTTTAAAAGGAAATAATTACTTAGCATTGTTGATAGGGCTGTAGTGATACAATAATCTCACGATACGATACACGATATTCTGCTTACGATATGATATATATTGCGATATTCAGCAAACGGTACAATTCAATACACTTTTGCGATTTTCTGAAAGATTTTAGAGGGACAGAGTGATTTTCGTGACATTTTGTGACTGTTCTAGAGTTGGATTGAATTGATTTAACTGAAAACTGATTAAAAGCACCAACTACACAATACCTGTCTCTGGTTGGACATGGACACAGACTTAAAGTCGACAGCTGGACGAAATGAATCAAAGAAGTGGTGAGAAAACATGTTTCTTTTAATTGAAACGGTACAAACTGTAGCTTATATGCATTTGTAAAGTAAATAAAGTGCACCAAGTACCCTGCTCTGAATAGTTTGATACCTTTTTAACCTTGACACTTAACATCTGAAGGAATCACTCTAAGCTTGATGACCTAATCACTCTCCTGGCGAAGCAAGCAGTGAGTGAGCAAAGTGACAGTTGGATGTTACGATACTTGCGGATGAATATAAATTTTTTTCTAGGAAAGAAAATATCGATATACATCGCAAAATTGATATTATTAGACAGCCGTAATTGTTGATGGCATTTTACATTTTGCCTTTTGCAATTTTCTGGTGGTTTTAAGGCGGTTTCAGTTATTTAATGTGCATGATAGACACTCGTCTAAATGTTGACTTGGATATTGTTTGTAATTTCCTGTAGTGTTTTTTTGTGAAGTTTGTGGGGTTTTATGTTGCTTGTGTATAATATTCACTTTACAGCTAAATATAATCAAAAAGTGGTTTTATTCTATTAATTTGCATTAAAATGTGATGCTCATATTTTATATTGATTGAATATTTGCACATTTCACACATGAATTGCTGTTCCTTTTTGTGAATTACAGCTAATGAAAATCCAAAATACAATTATCTTATAACCTGCACATATGATTGTGTGGGTTGCAACCTGCATATCAAGACTGCAGACTTGATATTGTCAATGCTCTGAGTTATTACAAACAAATAAGTGGAAAATTGAGTGGAAGAAAAAACGGGGATAACCCCAGCCTCTAGACAATTGAGAAGGAAAGCATATAAGGTGCACCAGAGTCGGGAGGAAGAGCAGAAGAACCCAGAATTAAAGTTGTGTTTAGTGTGACGTTTCCACAGTCGGTGATTTGGAGAGTTACGTCATCTGCTGGTGTTGGTCCACTGTGTTTTATTGAGGAGCAAAGTCAGTGCCGCTGTAGGAAATTATGCAGCACTTCCTGCTTCCTTCTTCTCACAAGCTTTACGGCGATATGTTCCAGCAGGACTTGGCAGCTGCCCACACTACTAAAAGCACCTGTAGCAGGTTTACCGATCACCGCGCTTGATTGGTCAGTAAAACTTTCCCGACCAAAGCCCAATTAAGAAAAGGTCTCTTTAGTTCTCTAGAGACGCTGTCCTGCAGCTTTTAGATGCTCCCCTGCTCCTAACCAGCTGAATCGAATGACTCTTTCACTTTCTCAGCCTATCATCACGTTCTCTAGTGGCCTGGTAATGAGCCATTAATCAGATTTCAGGTAACACTTACTGCAGTTCAGCTTGAGTTGGGGGAAAAAGCTCAAAAGTCTCACTGAAAGCAACATGATCAATTTGGTAAATCGGCAAACAAGTGGAGCGCATCTTTAGATAAATCTTTAACAATTTCAGGTTTTACTTGTTTGTGAACTTGAGCAGAATAGCACTTAGAAACTCTTAATGTAGCCACATGTTGTTGTCCGTTATCTGTCAGCACTTAATTACCCTTTGATGTTAATGAATGAAAAACAGATGGCAAAGCCTCTTGATGGCTGGAGAACAGGTTTGCACAGATGGCTGGATCTTATTGCTTGTGGGTATGCATGTGTAGGACTTCTCTCCCTCTTGACAAGCTGGCTGACGAGGTGCTAACAAAAGTGTCCATGTGAGCCGTTCTCCAGTGGCGCAATTAAGTTTGACTGCTACTGCACTTTCTTTTTGCCACGTTTACAGATGTAGCTCATCATTCATGAGGTCATTGATTACAGGATGACCTCTTGCTTAGTTTTCATCTGTTTGGTTTATTTATTTTTTTTATCTTTGCTTCAGTTGCTTTTATAAGTTCTCATTGTTTTTTTTGTTTTTTTAACTTATTGATCTTTCTGGGCCTGATTGTGCTCCTTTGTCCATTGTTTTATTAAGCTGAATTATGAACATTTACTTTTAAAAGCAGTCCACTCCACTTACAGCATTAACCAAACAGCTTCAGGTCAGTTTTATTGTGCTGGTTCCTGTAAGCAGGATCCCAGCTGCTTTAGGCCTTTTTGGCATCAAACTCTCTGACTTAAAAGGAAGCTGGCAGGATTAACAGTGATCCATGTTTTGGCGAGCCTTTTTACAAGAAAGGTGCAACCAGGAAGAGAATCAACGGAAGTGAAAGTAGAAATGATTGAATTAAATAAAGCAGTTCTTATTGAATAACTTTAAAAACATAAACGAACAATTCAGCGTTGTGCCCAAGTAGTTCTGTTACTTTACCCCTTTTATGCCTCTATTTAAATGTGTTATCTCAGGTAATTATGTAATTTCTAATCTCACTTGGGCATCTTTTTTTTTTTATTTAATTAAATTTGTTTCTTCTTTTTGGCTTCTGTCATCTACTGGTTTTATAACTTGTATTTTAGACACCTTGCATATCTTTCCTTCCACTAAAAAAAGGCATGGTATGTGCATTACAAGCATTCTTTGTTTTTCTTCTGTTAAACGGACAGCGGAGTCCGGCGACAACAGGCGCTTAAATTCCGTGACAAAAGTATGTTTTTATCTTTTTTTTTTTCTCACTGTTTATTCAATGTCGCAAGCTGTTTTTATTTTTTCTTTAATTATGTAAAGCACCTTGAAATGCCTTGCTGCTGAAATGTGCTATACAAATAAAATTTTATTTTTCTTTAACAGATTTAGTCCTGTTTTCCCATCTGATGCAGTTGCTTTATTTATTTTTTCCTGATGTTTTTTTTTGTGCTGATCAGTGTCACTCTGTTGCAGGTACCCCAGTCAAGATGTATATTGTTCAGAGCAGAGCTCGTCTGGCTCAGGTCCCTCTGCCGAGGACGGAGACCCTGAAATCCACGAGCAGAAGCAGGACTCCACACAAAACAAGGTAGAACCTTACCACTTCTACTTCGCTCAAACTTATTGCACAGTCAACATGTCATATTCTTTAATGAGTTGCATATTTCTGAGCAACGTAAATTTCCAATGTCAAGTTTCTCTGTCAGTGGCAACAAAATAGATGAGATATTTAGAGGCCTTACCTCAGCTAGTTCAGGTCTTGGATGGTGAGCAGTATCAATAATCGTGCTGAAATGAATGAGTTTGCTGAAATCTTAGAGGTTAGTAGTGGTCGAAGTTTGGTCTCTTAAGACCCACAAACCTTTATAAATGTACGAAGAGAGAAAATATAGGTTGAAGAATTGGGTGCAAGTATGGAGTTTATTAACCTTAGAGATCAGACCGTGGGGCGTTGAGCTACGGTCGATGTTGCTGAATATCAAGATATTAATAATTTGATGTGGTGAAACAGCAACAGTATGATGTTTTTAAATGCAGTGATCTGGTGTGAAAAAGACAGGATCCTGTTTACATCAGATCCCTCTCTTGTTTTTATTGGAAAAATGACTTCATTTGTGTTTCCTGTTTATCAACTACTAAAATTAGCTTTCTAAAGTTTTTTTGCTAGTCTTCAGTGCATAAATCCTGAGTTTCTCTGGTTTGTCCTTCCGGTGCTGTATCTTCCTAGTGTTTCAGAGGAATTTAAATCAGATTTGTTTAGTAATCCTCCATTTTTTATTTATTGTTTTTTTTGTCTGAGCTTTTCCTTGGGGAATTCTCCAGGATTTTAGAATATTATTCCTTCCAAAGGTCAGCTGCTTTATGAATGAAAACTTTCAGGACTTTGAGGATTTGACAATGGTTAATCTTTAAATGATTAGCTGGATCTTGATGTATTGCTTAGGATAGACTACAGTATTGTCCATTTGCATACATTTGGTGGTGTGCTTTGTATTCTGAATGTGATGACTGTTTGGTTTTGTACATCTGCAGTCATCTGAAAAAGTTTAATTTTCAGCTTATAAATGTTCACATAGTTTTAATCTCAGTTTTTATTCATCTCTGAAAAATAACATGTTTTATGCTAAATCAAGAGATCCAGTTTGCTTTATTCAGTATGCATGTCAACAAAAATGTGATTTCCACAAATAAGAAATTCACATCCCTGAATAAAATTTTTACCCTCTTTGGTTTTAATAACTTCAATGGAAAGCTTTTGGTAGCCACACAGAGCAGCCTTTGCAACACACAACACTTCCACCTCCTGGTTTTGGCCAAACATGTCTGCTGGCACAGTGTCCAAATGAGCAGCGGTCTACTTCTTCTTGTAGAAGAAATGGAAATCTTTCTTCTATAACTCTTAATATCAAGAGTCGCAAAAGCATGCTGCTGCTGCTAATATTCACATTATTTACAATGCCTTACCAGACTCATCATCTGTTGATGTTTTTCTGAAGGCTGCATCCAGCTTTGTTGAACTCCCTCATGAGTTCACTCTCACTTCAACAGTCGGATGCTATATTTAAATGTGTAATCGTTTTTGCTCTTTTTATCATACTAAATGTGGCAGAGTCTTATTTTGTTCATCATCAGGGGAAAAAAAACAACAATTGTACGTAAATAAATTAAATTATATTTGTTCAGTTTTAAATATTTAGTTAAATTAGGATTTATAAATGTTGTCAAATCTGAAATTAAATACCCATATATTTATATTTTCACTGGTGTATATTTGATTTAGATTATATCAGCATATCAGACACACTTCATTTGAGCCTTTATTAAGAATAAACATGTTTGATGTATTGCAGACTGAAAGCACATATTTAAATCACAAAAACATAGAGGTGTCAAGTTTTTTTTTTTTTTTTTTTTTTTTTTTTTTTTTAAACATACTTTCTTTAGGTTTTGGTTTGATACTGGACATTACTTTGAACATGACTCAAGTGTCTGCCTGGCCAAATTTATTGACATGTAGCAAATCATTTGGACATATCCAATAAATCATTTACCTTTTTTTTTTTTAAGCTTATTTCGTTCATTGTCTTGTAACCTTTAGCTATGCTTCTTGTTTTGATGTTGGCAGTGTTTTCTTAAGTAATGTCCGGAAAATAACTTAATTTCATATTGCAGCATTATCTTGCGTCAAATGCAAGATAATGCCTTTGAATTTCATAGAAATTCAAAGGTCACTGTGACGTACGTTAAGCTTTTATTTTTAAGATTTGACATTTTCTATGGCCTTTGATTATTAATCTGTAGTTGTTGTCAAGCTCATTCCTTTTCCTTTGGAGTAATGGATTGAATTGGCTCAAAGCTCAGCCTAGACCAAACATTTTTGAACTTGTTAGTTCTTCTTCCTCGAGTCTTTAACAAGGCGGCATTGTGTTTATTTGCAGCCACATATCAAATGAAGGATAATTTGTAGTAGTGAATGTTCGGTGTGCGGGCTGAAGAAGGGGAGTCATTGTGAGATCCAGGCACAAACAGCCTTGCAGGAGCAGTTCAGCAGGCCTGACGGTCTGTCATCAGCCCCAGAGCATGGGCTTTGTCCATCAACAAAAGCCCTTTCACATCCAGAAATGCAAATGCCTTCCATTCTTCTTAAATATGCATCTTGCAAAATGTTTTTTTTTTTTCATGCGCTTTTATGGTTTTGTTTGTGTTAATAAATCAGATGTTGTTTTGCTGTAGGTGGTGGAAGAACGGTCGACACACACCTCATACGAAATAGGATTAGAGACGGAGAGGGCAGCACTAGAGAAGCTAGCAAGCGTACAACATGAACAGGTGAGAAGAAACATGGCTCTCAGTAAATGTTTTCTGCATTACACAGTAGAGCACAAAATTAAGTGAGTATTGAAGTGATCTTTTTATTTCCACATGATTATTTTGTGAAAGTAGCTCTAGCATTTTTGATGTGGTATTTTTAGTAGAAAACGTGTAATTATTTTCAAAATTTAGTTTTTGTTTTGTTTTTAGTCACACATTTTTCTGTTTTCTCTCTGCAGACTGTGAATCATTTAGAATCTGAGGCAAAAGAGACCAAACAAAGCCAAGAGTTGGATACTGTACATGTCCTTGATGAGCCAGAACTTCCCACAGAGACTCACCCTGACCTGCCGACTGACCCACAGGACCACGACAATGAGAAAGCAGGCCCAGAGCCCCCCACTCCAGAACCATTGCCAGAACTGGTCCATGTGTCACCAGAAGCTGTAGTCCAAGCCGAGTCCTCTAGTGATGATGACGTCGCACAGCCGCGCCTGGACTCAGACCCGTCGACACCTTCAGAAGAAGCTGAAAACGTACCTACCTCAGAGAGTGCTGGCCCTGCCGACACAGGAGGGTAAGTTCAGATACTCTTTACCGGTAACCAAACGTCACATCACATGTTATGCATTTCATTTGGAATTTTTTGTTTAACTTTTTGGTTTTCCCCTCAGTTTTTTTTTTTGTTTTTAATAAATTTTTTTATTTTAATAATAATAAAAAAAACTGCTGGTCTTAAAAAGAGGTGTTTGCATCTTGGACAAAACCTTTTAAGGAACTGCTGACCTGCTTTGAGAAGACATGAGACTGTTGGCACGGTTTCTTTGTTTTGTTTTTAAATGCCGAAAGGATGTTCATGGAAATTGAAAAGCATTTTGGAGACTCAACACTCTGGACATGAAAGCTGAACTTTAAAAGAAGAACCTGCTCCTTCCTTAGCAATGTTTCTGTCGGGACATTTCAGATCTTTGTACCAAGCGCTTCAACGGCCCAACCAACAACCGACCTTCATCCCTACTGTCAATCCATCTGCTTTCTCTCTTTCTTGCTTCCTGCCCCCCCCATCTCCCCCTGCAGACCCTGTCCCTCTGTCTCTGCTCTCTGCCCTCTGCCCTTCCCAGTGCTAGGAGGTGTGGTAAAAGCCATGTCCTTTCTTTCCCTCAGTGCAGTGCGGGTTGCCAGTGCAGGCGATGAACTGCCAGTAGACAGCTTTGTCTTTGCTGAGCACTCTGATTCACAGTGCAGGGTCATTCCCCCCGAACTGGCAACCTGTGAAAACTCCCCTTTTGGCCGCCCTCTCTTCAGGTGAGTTTCTATCCACCGCCAGCCAATCAAAGCAAAGAGACAGGTAATCAAGCTAGAAGCTACGCCTCTCTGCTGTGCGTAACCATCAATGGCTGGCTTTATACCCAATTTATGCTTTTTTTTTTTAAGTTTAATTTCCTCTTATTGCCTGCTCCAACCCAGGACTGTTAATAAAACAATTATCCATCACATTTAACTCAATATTTCCAGCTTTTCTGAGGACTAATTTGTTTTTCTGTATTCCTCCCTTGTCCGTTTTTTCTCCTCCATTGGACCCATGTCTGCGATGCAGTGTGGAAGAAGATGGCACAGATGACCAGATATCGAACCAGAGCGCTGATCTCGAAACAGAGTCCAGTGAGTCCAGTCCAGATTTAGCAGAGCCAGAAGAAGCAGAACCTGGAAGCCGGACAGAGGAAGAGCAGCTGGAAGATCTGCTATCCAGTTTGGAGCAGGAGGGCAACTCTTCCCACCTCCACCATAAGCAGCAGGTCAGCAACTTTATAGGTTCTTGACCATCATAAGGGGTTTTAAAAGTCGTTTAATTGGATCGGAACCATGGCTAGACCAATGGAAATTCAAAAATCTGTTTTTCCAGTGAGTGAATGTATTATACCTGAGCAGTCTTTGTTCTGAAAGTTACAACTGAGAAAAGGAGACTCAAAGTTTGCTACTTTTATTATCATTAAGATGTTTAAAAATGTAGTTGGTACGAGAGACTCCATTGAAACAGTTAACAGGAAGCTTGAGCAGAGTACAGCAAAGTTGCAATGTTTTATCAGTATTTTTTTCAGTATTCAACCTCAGACTATTTTTGGACGTACTCGATTTGGAAATGATGACAAAGTTTTCTAAAGTTCAGCGTTGCGGTAATGATGTATCTTTTCAAAGCACTACACACAGGGATGGCTGCGTTAGTTACCGTAGTAGAGATGATCTCTAATTTAAGATGCTAAAGTCTATCAGCAATGTCAACTCTTTAATCATATTATCTTTGTTTTAAAATGGTAGAACCTACTTTACATTATTGCTTCTCTTGTTCACAGTATCATAATCAGCGTCATAAAGCTTTTATTTGAACTCACAAGGAATTAAGATAAACACAGAATAAGGAAGTCATATTTAGAAGATATTGTGAGCCGCCAGATATGGACAGAATGATAGTTGGACACTATTCATGTACGTCATTTATCAGCTGTATTGTTCTCTAAATTACTACTTCACTGATAATAATGCCCAATGCCAAATCCCCGTACCAGCTGCAAACAAGGAAGAGGCAAAAAATGAGGAACAACCACCATTCATGCTTACACTCACTAATTTACTTAACTAATTTTGGATCAATCTCTTGGTCAACTTTAAGAAGAAATGTGAACATCAACTAACAAATGAATCAGCTCATGAATAAATATGAGACTAAGCAAACTCTAAGCAGAAAGTTACTGATTACTTCAGAATCTTACCAATATGATCAGTGGCTAACAGATCAAAACTGCACATCTGATACTATAAATCAACAAACAGCAGTGTGTTTTAGCGCTTTTAGCCTGCTTTAAAATGTTTTGCTCATTGAAAAAAACAAAACGAAACTAGGACATGTTTATTTCAAACAAATGATTTGCATTAAATGGGATTGAGCTAATCGGGTATGTCAACATTGTTTTGCTGATTTGGAGCAAAGAGCTAATGGCTAATCTCTGTTGCTGGCAAAGAGTCTCGTCTGGGTGTTTACATAACTAGTGGATTTCCAAGATCAGACGCAATTGTGAGATATAGAAGGTCACTTATATAATGCACCAAAAATGTTATTCCCATCTCAGTGCATCTCTGCGGCCTGAGGCTAGCTGAGTACCATTAGCTGAAAACGGAGGTCTTTCAGTTTTTACTAAAATTGAATGTTATCAGGTCTGACCCATAACTCTTATCTATGTAACTGATCTTAAATAACTTTATTATTCATATTCACTGACCTACAATGGATCTCTGCATGGTTGGCATGTTTCTGTTTCAGATGGGAGATGCTAACGCTGCCAGAGAAGCGGATCCCTCTGTACCCAGTAAAGATGACATCCCCACCTTTGATGAGTGGAAGAAACAAGTTATGGAGGTGGAAAAGGAAAAAAGTAAGTGCATACAAACGAGATACCAGCAAAGTTTGGAGCTACTGTGAAATAAGTCTATGTTCACATAGACTTAAATTTATTAACAGAAAACCAAGATAAACACCCCAAATGTGTAAACCAGGAAGAAAGAGAAATAATTTTGAATTTGCTGGAAGCTGCACAAGTGAATAAAAATGTTGGGACAAAGTCGTGTTTACTACTTTCCAATACTCAAATAAATAAAATGTTGGAACCAAGGAGATGAGAGCCTGAAGGATGTGGAGGAGAATATCTGATTCTTGCGGGATTCTAGCTCATCTTCAGTTCTGATTTCTGTTTCCTGAGGAGCCAAATGTTTTCAATTGGTTCAATTCTGGTGATTTTTTTATTTTTTTTAAATGGCACCAATTCACCGCACATGTCGTCTCAAGATATTTTACAGGAAAAAAAAAATCAATAAAATCCAATCCTACAGATCATTTCCAAGTCGGTTACAAGTGTTCCTACTAGAGGTGTGCCGATCGATCGGTCACCGATCATAATCGGCCGATTTTCGTGAAAAAGTGCATGATTGGCGATCATTGGCTCTTGTTGCCGATACCGATCACCTGCATCTCATTTCGCAGCCTGCCTGTGCAGCTGGTCTCCTCTTTCCTTCACACTGTGCAAACACGCAGCAACAAATCCTAAGCAATGTGGAACTATAACACACTGAGTGACTGGGGAAGTTTGCGTGTTGCGGCGGAAAATTGAAGCACGTCAAAATGCATCAACACAACGAAGCTAATACGACATAACAATGCCATACTTGACGGAGTTTGGCTACATCGAGGCTCACTGCAGTAAAAAAGACATATGGAGGATCAGATGGCAGGTAAAGCAGCGCACAGCTACAAACACTCACCCGGATTAGCATGACGGTCAGAAAGCTAAACAAATAACCCACAAAATTATTCAAGTCTTCGAGCTGCGATGTTCTGCTCTCGCTGTTGAACCACTGCTACGCGCTACAGGTAGTAATATTTCACAGATGGAGCGCCGCTTCTGCTCCACCTGGTAGTGAACTCTCACACCGAACTCTCACACTCAAACAGAGGTTTAAAGCTCTAACCTAAAAAATACATTTTACATACGTATTAAAACTTTCGCTGTCCTAACATGAGACAGATAATCTCTAAAAAAATAATCGATCTCCTTGCTGCTCTGCAAAATGACTCCGCTCAGTCAGAAACAGCCACTCAGAACTAGCAGTAATCAGCTAGCCGCCATGCTATCAGGAAGTTTTCATTCAGTAACTCAGGATTATTTATTGTAATGGAACCTGTATTCACCTCTGAATGTTAAGTTTTATACTTGAATTTTTTGGCAATGTTGAGAGGTTTTATTTAGACTTTTTGCATTATTTAGCCTCTTCAGAGCCTTCATATGTTATCAGTCTGTTAAAAATAGTATTACAAATAGCAGTACAATTTTCAGAATGCCTGTTTTGTTTAGATCTTGGAAAAAGTTATTAAAAACAAGTTTTTGTCCAAATTAAGGTGAATTCCTGGTTCCTTTTTCCACATAATGTAACCGGTAGTGTTTATGATAAAAAAAATAATAATAATAATTATGTGATCGGTATCGGTGATTGGCCCTCATGGGTGATCGGCATCGGAATCGGCAGGAAAAAACCTGATCGGCACATCTCTAGTTCCTACTTATGAAAACATACAGTCAAGTTCATTTTATTCATATTGGTTAAAACATTTTCTGTCAAGGATTCCATAGAGTCTGAGAGGTTTCATGTGAGTTTTAGATTATGAATCCATCCAGTCAGAAATGCTGAAATAAGCAAAGCGTGGTCAGAAAAGATTTTTTTACCACTTTTAGCTGCACAAATGTTTGTATTCAAAAGTTGCTGTGAAACATTATTCAGGAAATGTTTGACTATTTTTATGCACAGTTTTGTACTGATTGATATCTTATCTGCACATCGGAGACTTCATATCTAAGCTTGCATGACTCACATTTTGGATTTTGAGTTGCAGATTAATAAACTGCAGCAATATTGTGGTTCATTTCAGTTCTGAATAGGTTGGTAAAAATGTTTTATTATTATTTATTATTATTACATAAGGACTAAATTGATAGAGTAAAGATCATGAGCCCTTTGGTGCAGTTTACTACTGCATACCTTTTGCCTCGCTCTTTTCCGTGAGCTTCAGTGCTGCATTCTCTTGAATATTTCGTAACTTTTCTTCTTTGCAGAATGTCTTTTTCCAGCTTGCCCTGTAATCAACTTGATCTTAATCCTCCTCCTTTGCAGGTCAGACTCTCCATACCTCAACAGGTGGCAGCCTACATTCAGCAAAAAAGGTCCAGAAAAACTTTAAGAATAACTACGCCTCTGTAGAGTGTGGTGCCAAGATCCTCTCTGCCAACAATGAGGCCAAGGTGAGACGTGTTTCTCTTATGCTACCAACAAACACATGTGCTCTCACATGTCATGCTGTACAAGCAGTGAAATTAACATGATTTCAGATGTTGTGAATGTTGTGTTTGTGCATTTGATGTATGAATGTATTGCTTTTAATAGCAGGAAATGCTTAATTATAAAATTTGCAATGTTTTAGAGTACGTCAGCTATCCTTATGGAAAATATGGACCTTTACATGCTAAATCCATGCAGCACCAAAATCTGGTAGGGCCTCTGTTGCACACCGTTCACTGACTTTACTGCTTTCACAAAACTTCCTCTTCACAAGCGTTTCCCTCTCTGTAGGTTCGTAATAGAGCTCTGTGAGCCGATACAAGTCAAACAGCTGGATATAGCCAACTTTGAGCTTTTCTCTTCAACACCTAAAGACTTTCTAGTTTCCATCAGTGACAGGTAAGCTCTCGTTTTCCCGCATGTCACCACAGTGTTGTGTAAGCTCATAAATCAGGTGCTTGATTTCACCCAGCTGTGTAATGTTAGGCAGCTGTCAGTTCCTCCATTTCTGAGTGTGAGTTATAGCTGTATAACTGTCATTTCGACTAAACCTTACCTCATGCAGCAAAAATATTCAAACGCCTCCAATCCTTGGAATTTTATGTGATAAACAAACACTCAACAATGCATATCTGATGTAAAAGACAAGTGGCGTAAGGTTTTGATGTTTTGTTTTTTTACAGCAAATTATCAAACAGTGTGTCATGCATTTTTATTTTCCAGTCTAATGGGTTGTAGGACAACTTTTTTTCTCCAATTACAGTTGTGTTTTAGGTTGTTGCTGCTAACTTTGTACATTTAGAGACAAGTTTTTGCCCTTTCTGCTTGTGTAAAATAACTTGAGCTGAGTAAGAACGAACGGGGAAAATTAGTTTTTATTGGATTGGATCTTTGATAATTCCTTTGCAGCCTTCAGCAATTTTGCCCCGCAGTATTCCACTGCAACCAGCCTACCGTCAACTCTGAAGAGCTTCAGAGGTTACACTCGTACTTCAGAAACTCGTACTTGCATCATGAAGCTGCCACTACCACGTTTTCATTTAGAGAAAGTTCAGTTTCTGCCACTCAAAGCTCAGTTTTCTTCTCACCTGACAACAGCACCGTCTTTCACATGTCCACTGTGTCACCAAGTGACTTGTGACAACCTGCTGATGAGACTTCCTGTCTTTCTGTCATTAGTTTCTTCCTGCCATTCTTCACAGAACAGCTTTATTATCCTGAGATTAAATTACACACCATGACACACTTTGTAGATTTCTATTTCTAAAAATGTTTGAGCCATGAAACATTTCAAGTTAGGAAAAAAATTGTGTTTAAAATACAGTTTACTTTTACACTTTTGTTCAGCTATAAATGCTATTAGGCCACTTAAATTTAATGAGATTGTTTTGAGTATCCACACAGCACAAGTATGTCATCGTCTCTGCAGTCTTGCCTCCATGTCTGGCTACGTTAGAGTTGCTGTCGTGTTTGTCCAAGACATTATCCCTCAGGATGGATCTCCAGCTAAATCTCAGCAGACCCTCGGACATGATAAATGCACTGTCATTCACATCGACCCTGTGACAACATGCACATTTCACATTTATTGCTCTTTTTGCAGATATCCCACCAACAAGTGGGTGAAGCTGGGTACTTTCCACGCACGTGATGAGCGGATAGTCCAGAGTTTCCCACTGGATGAACAGCTTTATGCTAAATATGTGAAGGTACTCGGCTTCTTTTTTTTTTTTTTTTTGTAGTAAAGCACCTTGGAGTGTTGAATGAACACTGCATTTGTCCTGTAGCCATTTCATCAGTGTAAAATCAACAGCTAAATAAAGTCGAGTGACATGTTTCTCCTGTAAGAACCTGAATTCTTACAATCTTACAGATGTTGTAACCAAGACATCAAACCATGCATTGTGCAAATTTAGAGAACTTCAGTCATTTTTCTTTCTTCTGTATCTTTGATTTCCAAGATCTGGTTAAGTTTAAAGTTTAGAAAGATGGGATTTTATGTGTTTATAACAAGAACTGAGAGGGTTTTGTGGCTAAACGGGTAGAGCAGCTGGAAAAACATTCTGATAAATTGATCCAATCACTTTAAAGTGATTTATAGAAACTTCAGTAACTTTAAGGTTAAACGTTCTTAAACTAGTTATTGTTTACCACATGGAAAATGTTACTTTTAAAATAATACTAATAATGTTAGTGGCACTAACAATACAGGTGGTTGTTTTTAAAATCTTTTTTAACATCATGAAGTCATCACTGTTTTTTGTTTTATGTCAAATAAGCTGTGTTTTTTGTTTGTGCGTTTTAATAAATGGTCACATGAGAATAATACTTTTAACACATTTTCACTTTTTTATTATGTAATCAACTTTTAGATATCCAGTGTTTTTTCGCTTGACTTTATAATGTTTGGACTAGTCATGAATGTTGAAATGCAAACATTCAACATCTCTGTGTTCATCTGAATGTGTGTGGATGTACTGAATGCGTTTCTCTCTTATCTCACTGCTCTGTATTTGCAGCTCTGGCATGTTAGTTTATTGCTTTTACTAGTATTTTTTATGTAATGAGTAGATGTTCTCTGTGTGAGTCGTCATTTCTCTTTTTGTTTAGCTTAATAGTTGCTTTTATTACACACAAATTGTTTTTTTGTATGTAGAGCTTGTCTGTGCATGTTTTCCATCGTTTGTTCACAATTTCTCACTTGCCCTGAAGTATCTCTCTGCTGTGCTTTGCTTTGCTTGTGAAGTGAAACTGTACAATTTGTTTTATCTGAAAGCTGAAATGTTTGCAGATTCTTGACTTGCTTGTAGCTCGATACGATCTTTACTGATTGCTTTTTCTTGTTTTATTTCTCTCTTACTCTGTCCCTCTCCTGCTCTTCCGCTCACATCAGATGTTCATCAAATACATAAAGGTTAGCACTCTTCTCCTGCTGTCAGAGCCTCAGATGTGCTAAAAACATAAAGGGTGACTTATCTTAATGGATGGCCTTTAGCTAGACTTCTTCCCTTTTTGCATGTGGAATATGTTAAAGGGTTAAAACATGTACACAGTTTGTATTATCACAACCTTATGCTTCTCAAATGGTGGATATTGGTGTATGAAGTGGGCATATAAAGGCTTTTTTTAAAATGTCTTTTATTTAAATGTTATTTTACTTTAAGAATTTGCTTGTTTTGCCTGCAGGTTGAGCTCCTCTCTCACTTTGGAGCCGAACACTTCTGTCCCCTCAGTCTCATCAGGTAGAATCTTAAATGGCTGAATTTAAATTATTAAACAATCCTAAACATGAACTTTTTTTTTTATTCCTGAATCATATTTGAACAAGGATTCACATTTCCCTGACAGAACATTTATTTTCACTTTTGTTTTTCTTCTAAGGTGTTTAAGATGTGGATTTACAGCTTTACAGCAGGTTACCCAGAGACATTTCAAGTTCACTGCTGTGTTTATCCCTCAGGCTGTCGTACTTCAAACTTTAAACTGCAGCTCTTTAAATGGCAATATTTGCCGTATTAAAAAAATGTTTCCTGTAATTCATGGGTGGGGAAGATATTTAGGAACCAGTTTAACAACCTAAATCTGTCTCTGTGCTTGTCAAGTCTTCCATACTGTCTCATTGTAGTTTTAAGAAGTTTTCTTTTTACATCTTTCACTTGTACAATAGTTCAAACATGCAAAGTATAGCAATCTAGTGAAATTCACTTCCTGCATTTGTTGCATAGTGCAGTTTAGCTCTTTTTACATTCAGAATAATGGCTTTCGTTTTTGAGAAACGCATGTTGGTCTCTCTAAGGCACTTTGTACACATTCAGGGGTTAAAATGACCATAAAACAAACATATTTTATATATGCAAGCATGCAGTGTTTAGTAGGGAAAGTAATATTTCTATGCCATGTTATTAAATCCCAAACTCAGAAGTGAGTTTCTGCATTTGCTTTTACCCTTCAAAATGAACTTGAACATTAACTTTTTTCCTGCCCAAAGCACACATGTCACAGTCACAAAATGTATTGTTTCAACTGAAATCTGAGAGATGTGCCATGCATGAAGCACGTTCAGCTCTTTTTACTGATAACCCTAAATAAAACCCAGTGGTACCAGTACTTTCAGTTGTTCACCAAACACTGCAGGGTTCATCTGGGTGCAATTTAATCTGGGTTATAAATCCAGGTGTTCACAAAGGCCTCAGGATTAGGAGAATATCTGTGATTAGACTTTGAAACAACTCTCAGACCCTGATTTGACTGAGCTTGAGCTGTTTAACAGAGGAAAATGAGTAATAAATTTTGGCTCCAGATGTTTAAAGCTGGTAAACTTGTCTAACTCTTCAGATATTTATTGGCAAAAAAATGTGAAAAGCGGATTTCTTCTACTTTGCAATTATGAATGAATTTCTAATCATCTGGAACATAAAATGTGAGAAAAATTCATTGAATTTTGTTAGTTGATGTGAAAAGACAACTGTGTTGAATATGTTTGGAAGGAAAGTAGGCTGTTTTTTTGTAATGCGTTACTCTTGTTGTGTAGGGTGTTTGGCACCAGCATGGTGGAGGAGTACGAGGAGATAGCAGATTCCCAGTATCCCTCAGAGAGGCTGGAGTATCTGGATGAAGACTATGGTGAGATGCTGAAGTGCAGTCAAAGGAAATGTAATCAGCTAGACAGATCTGATTATCCATCGCTTGCAGCTGCAAGCTAAATAATTCAACTCCAAAGGATTTTACTTTACTTTTTAATTTAGTTGTCCAGTACCTGCTGCTTATAAAACCACATCACATTTAGATCACATGTTCTCTACATCCGTTTGTTTCTTTCATTTTCAGATCCTCTTATTCAGCCTTGATGTGAAATGTTTTTGCCAACTTTGTTGACTTGTCTTGCAATTGTGTACAGACTATCCTCCTGGTTATCAACCATCAGAAGAAAAGGTTTCTAAAAACCTGCTTGGATCAGCAACCAGTATGTGCATACACACACACACAAACCCTTATGCTCATATTTGCATATGTAGTCACTTTACTGTCTAAAGACCAAATGTGTATAGATGCATCCCAACTAGAGATGTGCCGATCAGGTTTTTTCCTGCCGATTCCGATCACCTATAAGGGCCAATCACCGATACGATCACATAATTTTTTTTTTTAAAATCATAAACACTACCGGTTACATTATGTGGGAAAAGGAACCATGAATTCACCTTAATTTAGACAAAAACTTGTTTTTAATAACTTTTTCCAAGAAGAAAACTAAACAAAACAGGCATTCTGCAAATTGTACTGCTATCTGTAATACTATCTTTAACAGACTGATAACATATGAAGGCTCTGAAGAGGCTAAATAATGCAAAAAGTCTAAATAAAACCTCTCAACATTGCCAAAAAATTAAAGTATAAAACTTAACATTCAAATGTGAATACAGGTTCCATTACAATAAATAATCCCGAGTTACTGAATGAAAACTTCCTGATAGCATGGCGGCTAGCTGATTACTGCTAGTTCTGAGTGGCTGTTTCTGACTGAGCGGAGTCATTTTGCAGAGCAGCAAGGAGATCGATTATTTTTTTCAGAGATTATCTGTCTCATGTTAGGACAGCGAAAGTTTTAATAAGTATGTAAAATGTATTTTTTAGGTTAGATGCTGCAGCTTTGAACAGAGGTTTAAAGCTGCGTGACAGCTTTAAACCTCTGAGTGAGAGTTCAGTGTGAGAGTTCACTACCAGGTGGAGCAGAAGCGGCGCTCTGTCTGTGAAATATTACTACCTGTAGCGCGTAGCAGTGGTTCAACAGCGAGAGCAGAACCAGCGTCTTACATCGCAGCTCGAAGACTTAAATAATTTTGCGGGTTATTTGTTTAGCTTTCTGACCGTCATGCTAATCTGGGTGAGTGTTTGTAGCTGTGCGCTGCTTTACCTGCTATCTGATCCTCCATATGTCTTTTACTGCAGTGAGCCTCGATGTAGCCAAACTCCGTCAAGTATGGCATTGTTTTCATGCCATATTAGATTTGTCGTGTTGATGCATTTTGACATGCTTCACCCCCGACACCGAGGTAATTTTCCGCAGCAACACGCAAACTTCTCTATTCACTCAGTGCGATATAGTTCCACACGACATCGCTTAGGATTTGTTGCTGCGCGTTTGCGCAATGTGAAGGAAAGAGACCAGCTGCACAGGCAGGCTGCGAAATGAGAAGCAGGTGATTGGTTTGTGTGATTGGCAAGAAGAGATCGTGATCGGCGATCACCGATCATACACTTTTTCACAGAAATCAGCCGATTATGATCGGTGGCCGATCGATCGGCACACCTCTAATCCCAACAGTGTAATAAATATCTGACACCCACTATAAGGTTGTTGGAACATTGTGGAAACATTGCGCAATGTTTTAAGATGATTGACTTCTTTTTATATCTAAAGTAAAAAAAATTCAAAATTGAAGTGTATAAAAACTCAGTACTTCCAAAAGTCAGGCTGCATCCAAATATGTCAAATTATTGATTTTTAAAAGATTGTATATTTTCCTTTTATATAGCTGTATTGTAATGTTTATATGGCCTCATCATAAATGTTGCAGTTCATTAGTGGTTCAACACTTTAAACTCCAGAAGTCTTAACTTTTTGCTTATTTTGCTTTTTTGTGTGTGTGTGAATATTTGTTTTTGCTGTTGTTTTATTGTCTCTAAATGAAAAGCTACAACTTTTACAAGCAGCTGTGGTTTCATAAAGTGGGCAAACGGCCCTAACTTTATGAGCTCAGTCAAGTATAAATTTATTCCTCTGTTAGCAGAGTTGAATGTTTTAGTAGTATTTTAGCAAGCTTGCTATCATAAATCCATATGCTGGCTTTCTTTGGATGCATAAAACTTCACAATTTGCTTTTTATCTCTTCATTTAAACACAACATGCCACTCCAGAAATAGACTTTTGTTTTTCTGCACCCTGAATTAGCCAATGTAGCACTGGAGGATCCCTCCCAAACACCATAAAGCAGTAAACACATCAGCAGGGCATTTTGTGTTCTCTTGCTTTGTTGGAACGCTTTGGAAAGGATGTGGGGAGGGAAAAATCAAAGAACACAAGTGGTAGAGAAGTCGGAAAAACTGAAATAATCAGGAAACACTTTCAGCATCAGATTGGATTGTATGTGAAAATGAAAAAAAAAAATGGTAGTTGATGCCATAGTGTTGGGAGTTACACGTTCACAGATGAAGTGAAGCGTGTTTCTGTTTCTGTTCTCCAGATGCAATCCTCAACATGGTGAACAACATTGCTGCTAACGTCCTCGGTGGCAAGCCGGACATAGAGGGTGGAGCAGAATTAGGAGGTACTCGCTGTTCACTCTGTGAAATATTGATGTCCGTCTGGTTTCTTCACATTTTATACGTTATAGTCCTCAACAGAAAATCAACCCCAATCTATGTAACCTAATAGACATTTCACCTTCACTGCACTTGACGCCGTTTCAATTTTCTGACGTTAAAACATCCAAGGTTTTTCTTTTTTCGTTTGTACATCGAAGTACTAATGTTGAGACCTTTTTAATATAACAAAAACCCAACAAAATGGACTTGAGACACTAATGCTACTATTACTCATAAATAATAGTAGCATTTTAAGCAACTATTACAAAAATCTGCCATCAGTATTTGATGTTTGTTCTAGGCAGAGTTGCATTAAACAGTTAATGCTTCTATAGAGTCCCGCCCAATTCTGGGAATCATACCTGTATGATGAATGATTTTTTTTTTCTTTTATTCCCATAAATGGGTTAGTGTGTCGTAATCTTTACACAAAAAGCCACATAAAGCCAACACCTGGAAATGCACGCCTGTCGGTAATCTCTGTTTATACACTCTGAAATGCTTCATCTAAATGAAATGTACTTATTGAAGCATTTTAGTGAGCGACAAGCACTTACTTTCGTCTTGCCATACAATAAAAAGATAAAGTTTTGGCTGTCATCTGTACTGAGTCAGCCTCTTTTTCTATTTTGTTGAGCAGCCACTCCTCCGCTGCAGCCAGCATGAAGTACAACAGGTTTGTCCATAGAAGTTGGTCTGTCCTTTCTAGGTTGGTGACGTCATAACTCATCGTTTAGGAAAAAAATCATTCATAGAGATTTAACTGTCATGAATTATTTGTTCTTTGGAGCAGCAAATTATTCAGTTGTTGCCTGTCCATACATGCCTCTACAGAGGAAAGTTGGGAGACAATTTGAGTGATTCCCCTGAATCGATTGCATCGTTGGTTTAAAGTGCGTCATACTGACGCCTTTAGTTCATTCTTTTTATGAAAGTACATTGATTGCAGATGAAACTGAAGTAGATAAGCTGATATTATATATGGGTGGACGCTCATCATTTCCACCTTTTTTGTAACTTTAGATTTGTGCTTTTGATTTATTGTTACAGAAAAGTGAGTAATGTGGAAACAAGACATCCTATAAAAGTGTTTTATTTTCTAACAAATTCAGACATAAGTACTTTTATATCAATTTTAATTCGGAGAAATTCCAGTAAAACAAAAATAATAATAAACAATGCATTTAAAATTAAACACTAAGAGTGAACATAATGATGAGATCAAACAAGCTGCCGGAGGCGTCCAGAAAGATGTAGCAGTTTTCGAGTCCGAGGGATTTACATTTTTTTTAAATCCAACATAAATAAACGGTCTACAATTGGAGAGGGGTGATGTGAAACAATCTGTAAGAGAAAAAAATAAAGTTATGACGAATCCAAACCCTGCAACATGTCAATCACTCATAGCATACCAGTATATCGACACAACACTGTGTGAGAGTTAAGAAATTTGTCGTGGACCGAGTCAAAGTCCAGATCTTTTTCCTTGGCTACAAAACAAATTTTTATTGATTCATAACTTGGTAAAACCAGGTTGTTGTTTTTTTTTTTTTTTTGTCGGAGTGCAGATAAATCATATTTTTCCAGTGATTTTTAAAAAATGGAAGTTGACAACAGCATATGAAATTTAATAAAGCTGTGATAATTTTTTTCACAAGGCTGAATGTGGTGAAATCAGCCAAACCTCAAAGAGGCTTCAGCTGTCAGACAGACCAGCACAGTTCCTCTTTTTGTTCACTCTGCTTGTCTTGTCTTTTTTTTTGTGTGTGTGTCATTTTCTGCCTTTCCTCCACTCTCTGTAACCACTAGCTGCTCAGTCTTTCCACATATTGTTTATATTACCTCCTTTTAAAACTGGGTCACTGAGTGTACGTAAAGCCAGAGTGTGTGCTGAAGGACCCAGATGTTTACTCTGCCTCTGACTGGAGGTCTTTACTAACTTTTCAGCAGGACTTTGGCCGTCTGTTTCCAGCTATGCTGGAACCGCGGGGGGGCTGACGCCAAAACTTCTAGTAGCTCTGTTTACCACACGGAGAGCTTTCTGAGAATGACTCAGCTTTTTTTTTTTTTTCTCCCACTGCGATCATGTTTAAGTGGGGGGTTAAAAAAAAAAGAACACTTTTCCATTTGATATGAAAAATAGTTAGAAAAACGGTTTGCAAAAGCAACAGAAGTGGAGCAGATTTCTCGTTGCCTTTCTTTAAAAAGGAGCATGTGTTACTCCTGGCCCCTCACAGCTAAAGAGCCTGATTCCAATTTACACCCACAAAGTTGGAGGCAGGCTGCAGGAGAGCTCAGTTCAAACTGGTCTGAACTGGTTCTCCTTTTACAAGGAACAGGCATACTCTACAATACGTCTACCTGCAATGGCTGTCAAAGGAAGCTGGGCTATTATTCAACTGCTGAATTATGTTTTTCACCCTCACTGATCTGATGCATACTGTATATCTTCTTATTAGTTTATTCTTTTTGTTAAAATCACAGGCAATACAACGGAGGAGAGGAGTGAAAAGAAGGCGAGCACAGACGGGAAAGTTGTCTCACCTGAATCCTCTCGCGGCTCCGCAGAGTAAGATCAACCAAAGATTTAAGCGTGTTGCACAATTGTATTCTTTAATCTGACACCCCTAACACATCCAGTGCATATTAAAATGGTCTAATCAAAGTCAAGACTGTGAAGAAATTTAGCATCACAGGGCATCCTAATCCAATCTGACTTAAGAGTCAGGCAGGCTGAGAACACACGGACGCCTCACTTCGCATTTCTTAATTGTGAAACATTTTGAAAGCCTTGTATCCATTTCTGTATCTCTTTATGCTAAGTCTGTTGACCTCATAAAATTATATAAAATATCCCCAAGTTTTAAATAGGGGTATCCTGTTGAAACTTTTTCCACTTCAGATGTGATAAAATTTCGCAGCTTTGAGAATATTGACCTGATATATCAGTGCCAAACGTACAGACTTTTATTACTTATTTTGTAGTATTGAATGTTAGAAAAGGCTCGACTAAGTGATGTTATTCAGAGAACAATAGTCGACAACAATATTCATGAGAACAGTTGACACATTTATTATTAACGAATGGGTTTATGTGAAGATCACAAGCTCAGTTGGATAGAAATGCTGCGACAGTGCGTCTATCTGAGATTCTAGATGCAATATCGGAAATCCGATTTTGATTTCCAATATCAATGTGGGATCAGGGTAACTTGATAAAATCTAAACCGTTAATACTTTTGCAAGACTATGTTGGCCAGTAAAATACACTAAATGCCTGTTTTTATGTTTTTCCTCAGTCTGGACTCTGAAAAGTCTGAACAACCTGCATTGGAGGAGGACTCCAATGCCTCTAGTGACTCTAGTTCTTCCTCCTCGTTACCCAAATCCAGCGAAGACAGACAGATTGTCACACTTGTGGAGGAGGACGAAGATGAAGAGCCAAAACAGTCGACTGTGACGCTGCTGGAGGAGGATGTAGAGGAAGAGGAGGAGAAGGGCGAGGAAAAAGCAAGGAGGGATGCTGACAGGAACCAGTGGGAGAGTCAGACATACTGTCCTTTCTCGTCCCTGTCCTCCCTGTCTTTGTCCTGCATGGCCACGCTGCCGGAGCTGCTTCACCGCTGGTGCTCCGCCAGGCTGGCAAAGGAACGCCTGCGCAGCCTCAGGAGGCGGCAGCTTCACACTCACAGCCAGACTCATGAGAGCATCCCTGTCCTGACACACACGACCCCACCCATCCCTGTCCCGTCGCCGACCCAGGAAGTCGTCCTCCCTTTGACAGAGAAACCTCCAGATCCAGAAGTGCTGCAGGATAAAGTAAACGAGGGGAAGCCCTCTGCTGAGGTACAGACTGATTTACAACTTAGAGTTCAACCAGCTGATATTTATACTCCAGAGCTCAACGTGGTACTGGAGCCCAGCAGGACTGCCACCATTCCTCCCCACAGTTCATCAGCACCTCAAAGCACCTTAATGCAACCCACCCCCACACACGAGGAGAAGCCGTTGCCTCCTGTAAAGGACGAATCCCTGGACCTCGTCCCCACTCCTCCCCTCCAAGCTGCCTCAATCCCAGAGACGCAGCAGGCAATCAGCGCCGCATCAACACTTTCCGTCGGTCCTCCCCCACAGGCTCCTTCTCCTGAGACGGCCTCTTCTGTTTTCTTGGTGACTCCCGTCAAAGAGCAGCCCGTACTTTCTCTTCCTACCGCATCGAGACCAGAGAACCTTCTGCCCCCTCCTACCGAGCTGCCAGCCGCCATCCCAGCAGCCGACAGCCACACAGACTCCTTAAAGCCGGCTACCGACATCGGTGGGAGCAAACAAAAACAGAACACAGACGCTCCTCAAATCCAGGCAGAGCAGGGGAGCAGTCTCTCCCAAACAGGAGAGCCCCATCGGACTGAGGACTCCGTGGAAGAGGAACTGTTAAACACTAACATCCAGCGAACGGCGACTGATTTCTACGCAGAGCTGCAGAACGGAGGAGATTACACGGGGGGAACGCTGAACGGCAACGGCATGTTGCTAAACGGAGGCGGCGTCGTTCACGGCTCCAGTCAGAAGGAGAGCGTGTTCATGAGGCTGAACAACAGGATCAAAGCTCTGGAGATGAACATGAGTCTGTCCAGCAGATACCTGGAGGAGCTGAGTCAGAGGTAAAACTCTTCAGGAATCCTTAATTTAATATCTGTTAAAATCCTGCAGTATTAGCTTAGTTGTTAAATTTGGAGAACTATACGAAACATTGTCATTTGTTTTTCTCCTCCTCTCCAGGTACCGTAAACAGATGGAGGAGATGCAAAAAGCCTTTAACAAGACCATCATAAAGCTACAGAACACCTCCCGCATTGCTGAGGAGCAGGTCAAGCAAAACCCAAATACCGTGAAACAACTTGACCCGTTAGCATTATCATTACTTTACAACTGAACCACGCTTTTTGTTCTGTTCTGTAAACAAATACAGGACCAGAAGCAGACCGATTCCATCCAGCTTTTGCAGAGCCAGTTGGAGGACGTTACCAAGCTGATGCTCAATCTTACAGCTACAGTGAGCCAGCTGCAACGAGAGGTGGCAAACACACTATTGTTGACACACTATCTTCGTGCATGCATTTCAAAAATAAAAATAAAAGAAGTAGCTCATATTGACACACTCTATGTACTGAAAGAACAACCAAATATGCACAAATACAAAGTTGTACTTCTGCAAAAAGTTGCATGTGAGCAAAGGGAAAGCTTATACCGCTGGCATGGGCATCCTGACTGTTGTGGGGCTTTGCAAATCCATAGGTAGTAAACTAAGATCCACTGACACATTTCTCTTAAAACCAGCATTAATTTCTTCAGCAATTTTGCTGCTGCCTCAAAAGGGTTAGTGCACCTTTAAACCATCCTCCACCTTACGATAAAGGTGAAGGATGGTTTGGAGGAAAATTGTGAATTGAAAGCTCTTGAAACCTATTGTTATACTTTTCTGCTCATCTCAGGTTGACATTTAAAAAAAGATAATGACTTTACTGAAAGTTTACATTTGATTGTAGAGTACGTTTTATTGTCCTATCTACTGACTTGTCCAGATTTCTACAGGACAATAAGTTGTTCATCTCCACATGGTGCCCACATGGATTAAATGCATGAAAAATGTGCTGCATGTGAAATGAATTGAGAGCAGCTAATTGTTACGCAGCTGGTATCTCCCAGAGAGGAATTTCTATTAAATTTGTACACCACACCCAGAAAATTCCCCACGTTGCCTAAATCAAAAGTTTGTGCAGTTCTTGCAGTCCACACATAATTCTTTGGGTGTTTTGATCACTTTTATCTAATCTATTTATTTTTCTGACCGATCATTTCCACTGCAGGTGTCTGACCGTCAGAGCTACCTGGTGCTCTCTCTGGTTCTCTGCCTGTTGCTGGGCGTCCTGCTTTGTCTGCAGTGCTGCCGCAGTTCGTCCCCCAAGCCTAAAGCCAAATTCACCCCCCTTCCCAAGAGCAACCACTACCCCAGCCCCAAGAGGTTTGCCTCGCCCTCTTTGTCTGACACTCTTCCAGTGAATGTAACACTTTGTCTCTGCATGCGTCCCATTTGAAGCTCCTCGAATTACTCAACTCCTGTCAGAGATGTATGGGATTTCTGGAACATGTTGGACTTCTTTGTTAAACACCATCAAGTCCTGTCCTACCTACTGAAGTGAGCTTGACGACAAGGTTAATAACCCGCTATAACGTCATTCGTGTTTTCCCTCTTCAGATGTTTCTCTTCTTACGACGACATGAATCTAAGACGTAGGGTCGCCTCCCCGCTCGTTCGCTCCAAGTCGTTTCAGCTTTCATCAACGGAAGGTGAGATCCCTCGCCACTCTCGACACGTCTCTCCTTCAACTTAAATTTTTTTTTTTTAAGTCTGTTACTCTTTTAGTCACTGTCACTGAAACCTAAGCAGCGATTATACTTGACACCACAGTCACCGCATTGCAAAGGCTTGTCACAACTATTTCAGGCCAGCTGCTTTTAAACGCTGCGCTGCAGTGCCCAGGCATTTCCAAAAACTCTGTTCATTTTCTCCATCGCTCACTTGGAAAACCTTTTGCTGTTTGCTCATGCCAGCCAGAGCCAAGAGGCCACAGTTGGAAAGCTTTAACCTGCAGCGCCTTGCAAAAATGTTCATTCCTCTTTTGAAGATTTTCACATTACAACCACAAAACGGCATTGCTCATTTGATTTTGATTTTGTGTGATATACCTACAGGATGGAGTGACATAATAAAAAGTCGTATTATCTGTGCTGCCTGTGTAGTTTGTAACAAACATGGAGAGGAAGATGCTTTGGTTAGATGACAAATTTGCACTTTTTGGAGTTCAGGGAAAGTTTCAAGAGTCAGAAAACTAACATTGCCCCTAAATTCAGCCATGGTGGTGGCAGCACAACTCTTAACTGAGCAGTGATAGGAAAACCAGGTCAGTTGATTGAAGTTAAACTAAATTTTGAATAAATAAGAAAAAAAAAACAAAAACAAACCCTGAGGCCTTGTTTGAGGTTCACCTTCTAGCATGACAAGGACCCAAACCTTACAGCCAAAGCTACAATTTCTGTATTAGGAGAGTCTAGTCAAAGTACATTCATGACTCCAATCCACAGTCTCTGGAAAATACTTGCGAAATCGTTTACAGATGCAGTCCAGCTAATCAGACCGAGCTTGATTCATTTTGAGAAAAATAGGCAAAAATGTATGTACAAATGCATGCCGCACTTTTCAGATTGTTTAAAACTCTTGAAGAACAGTGCATTATTTTCCTTCCACTTCACATCGATGCATTGCTTTTTGCTGCTCTGTGCATAAACTCCCAATAAAACTCATTGAAGTCTGTTCTAAGACGTCAAAGCAGAATGTGGAAAGTGTCAGTGGTTATGAATAGTTTTACAAGGCGCCGTACACCGCCCCCTACTGGCCATTGCTGCTCCGCTGTGTGTGCGTGTGTGAGAGCCTCTCGCCCTTGAGGCGGCGCGGCTGTTGTTGCCAGCTTGTGTCCACATGCAGGCTTCTGGAGTGTAATAATAGAGCACAATGCTTCACTGGCTCATGCTAGATGTTTTGCAAGTAGTGACGCCTATTGAACCAGCAGAATCTGTATTTCCTACTATATTACTTTGATGTTAGAATATATATTTGTTTGACTTATTAGTTTTTCTTTCCGCTTTCTCACATCTGTAATCTATAATCAGAAGGTAGTGGTAGTTTTGGTTTTTTTCCACCTTTTTGTTACAAGTAAAAACTACTTGCAAGGTCATTTCATGCTTGTTACATGTATGTATTCCTGTTTGCCATTCCATCGTTAACCTGGCCCCTCTCTCCCCTCCCCAGTAGGTCCAGATGACTTGTTCATTGTAGAACCTCTAAGGTTTTCTCCAGAGAAAAAGGTACAGTGTCTGCCGGCCGTGACGGCCGCCTTACTTAAGTGCTGTGTGTTCTCTAGTGTCAGTCGGTGTGTACAGTGGGTGTTTTGCGTAAAGCAGGGAATCACTTCCTGGTCAGATCTCTAATGTCCCTGGAGTTGCCAAGTTGAGGGATACGGTGATGTCTTGAGTTTCAGTCCATAAACACCTCCTCCTGTACTGACGCTGTTATTGCCACTTCACATCTTAATCATCTCACACATTTCTGGAGGCAGAGATTTAACAGTACAGCACAAGCATTTTTTATTAACATTACCTCTTTCCAGATCACATTCTCCCTTTATTCCCTAATAAACGTTCCCCTCATGCTCTGACCAGTTTGTGTGCCATCAGTGTCTAGCTCTAAAAACTTTAATGTGGTCATGTATTATTATTATTGTTATTACAGGTGCATCTCAGTAATTTAGAGCAATATTGAAATATTACTGTGTTTCAGTAATTCAGTTCTGAAAGTGAGATCCATATTGTATAGATCTATGATATACAGAGTGAGATATTTCAAGCTTTTGTTTCTGCTCATTGCTTTATTGACCAAGTTTGTTGGATCAAACAAGCAGCGTGTTGCTTGATGAGCCTTTAGCTCATCCGCATGGTTGGCTCTGGTGTGAGTAATCGTTTTCTTAACAATTCTCCATAGATTCTTTGTTGGGTTCAAGTTGGGGCAGTTTGCTAGTCAGTCTAGCACATGGATACCATGGTCAACAGACCAGATATTGTTTCTTTGGGCAGTGTGGACAGCTAGGAAGTCTTGCTGGAAAATTGAATCAGTCTCCATAAAATTTATCAACAGAGGGAAACATGTTGTACTCTTAAAATCTCCTGATATTTGTCTACTTTGAGAAAACACAGATGACATGGCAAACCATTGCTGACTGGAAACTTCACTCTGAACCTCAAATAACTTTGTCCTTCCAGTCTCTGGGACCTTAGTTATCGAATGGTTCAGGAGTGACTTAACACAAGGAATGTGATAGTTTGCGTCTCTGGTTACTATTGAAGACTCCAGCTGCAGTCCCCACCTTGTGAATCTCCCCCAAAATGTTGATCAGGCTTTGTTTCATAATCCTCCAAAAGTTGAATGTTGATTTTCAGGAGCTATAAGCCATAATCATCAAAATTGAGAGAAATGAACTCTTGAAATATATCACTTAGTGCATAATCTGAGTTGGAATTGAATGACTGAAATTAGATCAGCTTTTGATTAATACGTTAACTTGTTGAAATGCACCTGTAAATGTATCTTTTCTTCCTCTGAATTTTAGAGTAAAGTTCTCCTCCTCTGTTGTTTTCATCCTGCAGAAAAAACGTGGCAAAACAAAATCTCTGGACAAAGTTGAGACACTGAAGCCGTTTGATCCCTTGCTGCCCCTCACAAGCAGCGATCCGAAATGCAACGGCTTCCATTCGAGCCTCCCTGCTTCGCTTCCCGCGCCTGCTCCTCCTCCACCGCCTCCCCCTCCCCCTCCTGCTCCTGCTCCTCCTCCTCCCCCAGCGTTGCATCCTCTTCCATCCGCAGACCAGGTGTCGTCTTTGCCCGCCGTGACGTCTAAGGAGGTCCCCTCTGAAACCAGCAGCTGCAGCTCCTCCACTCACTCCGAGGAGTCGTTCACTAGCCGCCTCCCGCCGCCTCCTCCCATCTGCCCCTCCGCCGGCATGTGCAACGGCCATGGCCTTTCTTTCCCCCTCACCCAGCCTCCCGCCAAATCCCGTCAGGAAAAGCGCTCCCTGAAGCGGCGGAAGTCTCGTCAGACGGAGCTGCAGTTCCCCCCCGTGCCAGGGGGAAGCGTCGACTCTCTGCCCAGCCTGCAGCAGCTCATGAAGGGAAACAAAGAGATGAGCGTTGGGACCATCAGGGTGACCGCCGTCACCGGACATGTCTGAAACGCCACACTTCGCAATTACTCAGCACCCTGCTCACAAAAAGAATGACTTTATCCCAAAGAACCACAATTCCCATGAGCGCGCACCAGACGCACAGGTGAAGTTAAAATGAATTTAGCAGCATTAGCTCATCCAGACCGTATCCACTCTTGTCAAAGACCCGTTTACGGTTACGTGCCTTTATGTGTGTTGGAAACCTTTTAATCGTTTAAAACTTTAATGCTTAGAGAGCTGCTGATATGCAAGGAGAGAAACATTGTGGGGGGGGGAGAGAGAGCGACACGTCAGCACACATTTGGTACAAGAAGACTTTGTTTTTCTGAAAAGAAAAAAAAAAAAAAAGCACATTGTTCCCAGACAGCGGAGCGTCAGTAAATGTTTTCCACCTTCTCTGAGCACAGCGAGACAGGCGCCAACCTCGACTCTACGCTCCTTCAACAAGTATTAGGCTGCTGGTGTTGGATAAAAAGTGTCATTATAGAAGAAATGTGGAGCACACAACTTTGTCTCATCATTTTTTCCTTGTGTTATCTTTTGTTTCTTTTTTCTCGTCTATCCTTATTTGACTGAAGGTGTTTGAATGGGACCAGTGTTTAAAATCTTACTGTGAACCTGTCTGATGCTCTGGCTGCATCTACATTACTGTTTGAAACCAACCACAGGAGCCGAGTGAAGAAAATAACCTACATTTCTTTATCCTTTTCATCTTCGTTTAATCTCAGATTACAGTTACAGAAGCAGCAGTCTGCACATCCTACAAGCTCATAATGAATCATTCCCCCACTTTAGATAGTTGGGCTGGGCCCATAATAATCATGCACACATGTAGAAAGTTAATAATTGACTCTATTTATATGCATGTGAACAAGCTAGACACACTCTGGGTTTTGTTTTAAATGTGTGTTTGTTTGTTTTTTTTAGCCAGTCTGAGCCATGATTGTTTCATATCCCTTGTATGTTTTTTTTTTCCCAACTTCCTCGCGTCTGTTTTGAGCCTAGTGAAGTGTAATAACACACTGGGGAAGCAGAGTTGATTGTTTACGCTCGTTTTACTCGCACAGCCACCGGGACCCTGCAGGTTTTATTTATCTATTTATTTATTTAAAAGTCTGTAGATTTTTCTTATTGAGGCACTGGTTTGCCAGCTTCCCAGTTCTGTGGGGTCACTGTGGTCAATGCAAGTTTGTTACATGGAGAAATTAGTAGTTTGGACAGTCGTAATGGGTGGCTAAGGTCCTTAGTTATACTACGTGCTACATTTTCAGTTTGTAAAACAGCTTTTGTGTTTGTCTCTCAACTATCATTTCACATCCTACTGATTTGGTTTCAGACTGTGGGTTTATTTGGATCGAACGACTGCTGCTTCTGCTTTCGGAGCTGCTGTTTAGTTAAAAGTAGGTGAAAGTGCTCAACTAAGTTTGACTCCGTCTGTTTTTTTTTTTTAATTTTTTTATTTGCCCTGTTTATTACAATAAATACAGTTCTCTTTAAATTCTGCAAAAAAAGCTGCATGCAGGATAACAAAACGCCCTGCAGAGTTTGGGGGAAATTTGTTTTTACAGGTGAAATGTTTCTTCGTGTGCATAGGGTTTCTGATTGGCTCCATGTGGTTGGTGTCGTCATTGCCACTTCCTCACTGCATGATTCCGTCAGTCATGGTGGAGAAAACCTGCCTGCTCGCATTCATGTTTTAGTTCTGCGTATGCTGTGTCACTAAGATGTTTCAGCGTTCTTGCCCTCTCGTTACACTCTATTTATCTTCTGTTTACTCGTCGTGTGCCCCACCTTGAGTGACCCCTGTGTTTAGTAAGGAGGAAATGAACTGTTATTGAATTAAAGGGAACGTGAGAAAGATTAATCCGATTTACAACACTATTGATGTGATTACAAAGGTTCCACGAGCTGAGCAAATCTTTTTTTTTTTTTTTTTTTCTTCCCCCATCCTTTTTTAAAAATCTTTATGATGTATGTTTACCTGTATGCATGGGAGATTATGGTAACTTCAAGGGTGTGTGTTTGTATTATGAAAAAGACTACTTAGAACCTGCTTCAATCCATAACACAGAAGAGGAGGAAGCACTTGCAGAGAGTTTCTAGAGACGCACGTGCACTTTGTATGACTCCTCATGCCTTTTATTGTTTTTCTACTTTAAATGTCAAATGCTTTTTTCTTTTTTTTTCCTTCCCAGTTTCTCCCACCCCCTCTTTCCCTCTGATCACTCCAAAAAGCTGCACAGTATTTTTGAGCAGGAGTGAGTTACTACAATAAACTGTAGTGCCATTAGAAACTGTGAATTCTTTCTAAATAAAACTTTTTTTGTTGTCTTTCATCTGGTGTTTGGATTTTATTGACTTGCCTCCTCCATGTTCTATTGAGTGGGTGAACAGTTTTAGGGGAAAGTGTCTCTGAATTTATGGTTTAAAAAAGGCTTCTTTTTTTTGTCAGTTTGTCTTAAAATGTGTGTGAAGTAATATAGTTGAGCAATTCAACATTCAGAGAAAGCAACATGTTTGCAGATATGGAAAAAAATAAAATTTCTAAATGCATTGATTTATTAGTTTGTTCTAGATGACTACACTTCCTGTAGTTTCTATTAAACTTATTCTGACATAGTGCTTATTGATACTTTGCTATGAAATATTGAACGTGGTGGCATATTAAAAACTAGACACGATCATTTTGACAGGTCTGAGATGACAAAAGTTCTCACATTGCTGTTTTATAAATTTAACTGAAAAAAGTGAATTTTACAAATTTCACTATCGGTCATGGTTATCAATATTAATCAACTTGAACAACTATTTCACTTGTATTTCAAAAATAACTTTTGATATTCTATTTACCTTTGCGTTCAATGTGAAGAAAAACGCCAGTGTCGCTCTTCCAGCCACCAGGCGGCGCTGTAGGTGAAACTAAACTACCCTTCAGAGCGGGACTGCTTCTCTGTTTACGTTTGTCCTGAAACATGGAGGACGAAGTGGATGTTGACATCGAGGGAGACGATTTTGATAGCAATGTTGGGTAAGAAGTGTCTCTGTTTCCTGCTGTGTGCATTCTGGGGGAGCTATGTGTTGCTAAACGCTAGCTAAAAGGATTATTTTCAGTGTTTCGGTGTCTGTTAGCAACCTGTTTCCTTCTTGCTGCAGAGAGATGGACGCTGCAGGATTAGTCCAGGAGCAGTTCATCCAGCCTGCGGACAGAACCAGCACCTGGATCCTGGTAGGACCTCGAGAAATCCCACCGTTTGTACATCAGGCGTGACTGTGGGGGTTTGTGATGAGTGTTGTGTGTTGTCTGCAGCCCTGGGAGCTGGACAGCTCCATCAGCCCGGAGAACAGAGAGGCGATAGAGAGGATGCTGCTGGAGGAACAGTATCCTTTAACCACAGCTGACAGGCTGCAGAGGGTGCAGCAGTCCTTACAGCGTCTTGTAAACTTTTTCAGTTTTGTAACTCCACAACTTCAAACGATAATGAGTTTCTTGGGATTTAATGTAATAGACCAACTAAAAAAAAAGCACAGAATAGTGAGGTGAAAGGAAAACCATACATTTTGGAGTATGTCTCGGCTTATCACATTGAGAGAAGTACATTTAGCAAAGTAACTCAAGCTTAATCAGATTATTCAGAAAGGGATGCATACCATTTGTGAATAATGTCTGGTTCTGGGCTTGGACTTGGACCATTCTGTCACACATTTGCTGTGTTCCTTCACAAATTCTTCACAAACAAGCTGCTCTTATGACTTTCCGCTCTCCTATAAAGGATAGATTTGTTAAGTTTACGCCTCCTTCTGAGTTACCATGTGGACGTCTTGGCTGACTTTCTCTTTGTTGCTTATCAGTTTTGATATACTGACATGTCTTGGTTGGTTTGGAACTGTGCTTTGCTCTTTTGACTTACTTATAATTTACTGGACATGTTCCTTTACAAATATGTGCTTATAGATTAAAGCAAGAAATAGTTTTGAAATCTTGCAGGCTGTTATTCAATTCACTCCCGACCCCACTGAGGGACAAGGGTGTAAGAAAATGGATGGATGGATGTTATTCAATTCAAATAAATCTGTGAAACGTGGACCTGGAGGGAAAAATCAAACTTAGTCGTAACTAATTTATTAAGTTAGCTTTTAGTGCGCCGGTAGGAAAATTGATCCAAAACGGCTGCGAAGCAACTGTACTTAACTCTACTTGAAGATATTATTTGACAGGAGACAGGATTCCTGACATTTTGCCCAGTGATCCCAACAAGAAGCCCAAAGTAAAGAAGTAAGTACCTTTTTGTTTTAGAGTTCTCCCCCACCTGTTGTCGTTTATGTTGAAAATCACTACTGACGTGTTTCTCTTGTGAACGCTCAGATCTCCAACCAAAAGCTCAACCTCGGCCTCTGCTTCGTCTCGCTGGTCCAAACAGGAAAAAGAGCTGTTTGAGGAGGGACTGGTGAGCGCCTTAGTTTTAATAGTATCTGTAGGCCTGAGGTGAATTTATGAGTAGTATGACTTATTATTACTTACATCCTGTCATTAAAAAAGTTTATTCTTTCATAAAAAACACATGTATTTCAGTATTATAAGCCTTTTTGGAACTAAGTTATTCTTCTTTCTACTTTTTAAGGCTCAATATGGTCGAAGGTGGACAAAAATTGCCAAGCTCGTGGACACCCGAAGTGTCCTTCAGGTCAAGAGTTATGCCAGGCAGTACTTCAAACACAAGGTGAGACTGCCCGACTGTTTTCACACTGACATGAAGCATGTACAAGCACATTCCTAATCTTATCGTCTCTTCTGTTTATTCCAACTAAAGGGTAAATCAGAACCTGGAGCCGCAGCTCCCTCTAGAGGTCCAGAGCCGCAGCTGCGGCCTCCTCGACCCACTATGACCAATGCCGTCCGCATAGAGAGGCTTTCCGACGACGAGGACGTAGACATCACCGATGACCTGAGCGAGGGTGAAGGGGAGGACATCAAAACTGAACCGAGTGGACCAGCAGGGCAACCACAGACTGACGCTGCAGCAGAAGAGCAAAAAGAGCTGACCGTGTCAGAGGGCATCCATGAGACGAAGCACCGACCCTGCCCGAGCTCTCCTTCCGAGCAAAGTCCTCCGTCCTCTTTTAACTTGTTTTGCGCTGAGGAAGACAGAAAAACTACATCGAATGAGAACCTTGTAAAGACGGAACCTCCTGAGGCAGAAGCAGAGACGGAGTCAAAACTGATGACTAATCCTAGTGATGAGCAGAGCTGCCAGAGTCTCAGCTTGGCACATGACGGTCAGCTCACTGAAGAAGGCCATGACGCCACAGGTAATGCTCAACAGGGGTTTGTTTGTGTCTTACAGGGCTTTTGTGTTGAAAAATGTGAAGTTACAAAAATTCTGAGGTGCACAAGGAGTTCAATGCTTGAAATATAGACCTAGCTTAATCCATCTTTACTGTTACTAGTGTATATTAAAAAAAAACCTTTTTAAAATAAACAAACAATGCTTAGGCTGGTGGCAGGGGAAGTAAAGTCTGGTGGCCCGCCAGGCTTATAATCCACTGAACTCAGCCTCGCACACCTGTCAGTAAGAGTGATCCTGTTTTGTTGGTAGATTCTGTTGAAAACCCGAACATCCATGGACCAGACGGAGATCCAGAGGAGCAGGAGGAGGAGGAGGAAGACGAGGAGGTGGAAGAGCTCAAGGTCCCCGAGCAGGAAGTCGAGATGGACACAGAGATGATCACGGAGGACGAGAAACAAGCCATCCCCGAGTTCTTCGAGGGTCGACCATCGAAGACGCCCGAGAGATATCTGAAGATCAGGAACTACATCCTGGATCAATGGTGGCGCCAAACCGTTCTCAAGCCGACTTCTCTGCAGTTCTTCTCATCCGTAGAGAAGAACTGAACGCTTGTGTGTTTATCGTTAAGGCTGAAGAGCAAGCCCCGGTACCTGAACAAGACGTCGGTCCGTCCCGGCCTGAAGAACTGTGGAGACGTGAACTGCATCGGGAGGATACACACCTACCTGGAGCTCATCGGAGCCATCAATTTCAATTGTGGTAAACCTGCAATCTTTGACCTACAGTTACTCCTGCTTTTATCTGTCTTCCAGCTCAGTGTGCGGGCTCTTGTTTTCTTCTTGTAGAGCAAGCGGTGTATAATCGACCAAAGGTGGTGGACCGGACCAAGCCGAAGGAGGGCAAGGATGTGCTTGAGGCTTACCAGCTAGCTCAGAGACTGCAGAGCATGGTAGGTTCCTGAAAACCGTGATCAGCTGCAAAACCTGAGCTTTTCAGAGCCGAGCTAACCTCTGATCGGTTGCAGCGGACCAGGAAGAGGCGTGTGCGAGACATATGGGGGAACTGGTGTGACGCTAGAGATTTGGAAGGACAGACTTACGAGGTGTGGACGCTGTCTTAACATGCACTTCAGCCGCTTTGAATCTGTATCTTCATTTCTGCCAAATCCTGTGTGTTTTCCAGCATCTGAGCGCTGAAGAGCTGGCTCAGCGGAGAGAGGAGATGAAGAAGCAGCCTAAACCCGGCAAGACATCCAGATACAGAGGGTGAGCACAAAGGATTCATGTATCAAGTAAACAAATAATACGCTGGAGAAGATTAATCACATAATCAATGTCTGTACAACAGATCCTTTGATCCATTCCAGCTGATTCCTTGCAGATCTTTTGAGAGAGACGTTCAGGTCAGAGACCATTTGCCTCATTATTTAATCATACTGCCGCATATTTATCTTGTATTAGGAAGATACTCTGCTTTAAGTAAATAACATTCCAACATTTATTGTGTAGCATTTTTTATGCATACTTTCCAGATAAGCTGTGTCAAGTCAAGTTTATTTGAAGAGCACATTTCAGCAAGTTCAAAGTGCTTCACACCATAAGAACCGTCATGCAGTAACTTATAAACCAAGCATACAAATGTTGCTCAAATGTTTTGTCAAACCATCCTAATAACAACGCTACTTAACGTCATATTATGATACGCAGACTCTTTGTCTGCACTAATGAAAATTCCCTTACCTCAGCATGGCGAATGCTTGAAGTGGCATCAACAGCAGGACAGTCTGACCTACTTATTCTATATTTAATGTAATTTCTGCTGTTAGATTAAGATTATTGATGTGCAAAAAAGACTTTTTCAAAACCTGAACTGTACTCCTTATAATCTCTCATCAGACAATCAGTTTAGAGCATCAAATTAGAGCCACCCGTCCAGCTGAGTATTGTGCCGGACAGTGTCATACACTTACTTAACTTGGACGTGTACAGCAAAGTTTCTCCAGCTGAGCTGAGGCAGTGGCGTTTCTCCCTCTGTTCTCCCGTAGAACCGCCTCACTGTGACCTGCTTTCAACGTCCACACCCCCTTAGAAACCATATATTGTACTAATATTTGTCTCACCTTAGCCTCCAATATAGGTAGAGGTTTTCTTCTAAATTATTTTTTATGAAAGTGCTTGTGAAGAAAGTTGTATTTTACTTTGTTTTATTGTAATATTTCATGAGTCTTACTAAACTTTTCAAAATGTTACTTGCGGTTTCCTCCAGGAGCCGTTCCAGGTCATCGTGTGTGCCGAGACGCTTCTCATCATGGACATGGTACACTATAAACATGACCTCGTAGAAAATAGCTCCTTATTTTGTTTTGCATTGCATCATTCAGGAGCACATCTTACTTTCTAATGCATTATAAGTGCCTACATGTTTCGTCATCTCGTGTTCAGCACGCCCACGTTTCAAGAGGGGAAGTCATTGGTCTTCTGGGTGGAACGTTCAACCAGGAAAAGAAAGTTCTCAAGGTAGGAAGTGGTCCAAGTTCATCTTTATTCTAATTATTCCAAAGGCTGACAAACAGTTCTATGTGCAGATCCGTGCAGCTGAACCGTGTAACAGCGTGAGCACGGGCCTGCAGTGTGAGATGGACCCAGTGTCACAGACTCAGGCCTGTGACGTGCTCTCGTCTCTGGGCTTCAGCGTCGTGGGCTGGTACCACTCACACCCCTCCTTTCACCCAAACCCGTCGGTGCGGGACATCAACACGCAGGACCAGTTCCAGGTAGAACAGAACCGATAAAAGAACCTGTACAAGCATCTCTTCAGCTTACGGCACTTGGACCTTTCCAAATGCTGTTACGTTATAACCTCAAAACCTTTATTAAGTTGTGGAATTGGCCAACACAAACTACTTTTTAACAAATTAAAATCTGCAAAACGTGACGTTTATTTGTATTCACTCTCCCTAAGTCGAAATTGTGATTGGTACTGCAAATGTGTTGATGTGCGTCCGCCAGCTTTGTGTTTTGTCTGTTTTTATTAGCAAAATGGCTGAAGTTGAGTTCATTTGGATGGAAGCAGTATGTCAGGAGCAAAGTTTTCAGGCTTTTATTTGTGATCGTTTTGAAAGTTATTTGCACTTCCCATTTGTGTAATAGTTTGTTCTAAAGCAGGAAATGCCAATAAAATGCTTCTGTTACATAATAAAGGTTGAAGGGGTGTGAATACTTTTGCATGTGGACATGCAGTCTCATTTATTTTTTGTCCTCTGATTCACCCAGAGTTATTTCTCCCGCGGCGGAGCCCCCTTCATCGGGATGATAGTGAGCCCGTATGACCCCGCTAACCCCTCAACTCACTCCCAGATCACCTGCTTGTTGGTGAAAGAAAGCCAAGAGCCCTCGAGCCAAAACAGTATGTGAAACACACACACTCACACACAGCAAGACATGACTCAAAAACTTCAAAACAGTCCGGATCAAGAGGCCTAGAAATCAAGCTGACAATGTAGGTCAGTGATACGATTTCTATCCTCCAGCTGAGTTTTTCCTCTCTCTGTCTCTCTCTCTCTGTGTTTCTCCACAGAGCTGCCTTACAGATTCAACTTTCTGTCTTCACAAGATTCTCCTGACTGGGAGCAGACCATGAGGAGGGCTCAGTGGATCGTCCAGAAGTACGCTCAAGCACACGGGTCAGTGGCAATCAGGACTGTAATTCCCAGCAGCCAGGTGGTGGTTTGATTGTAGATTACGCTGTAGTTTTTCTCTAAAAAGTTTGTTCTGGTTGTGCAGGAGCGTCCAGATGGACAGATTGTTTCGCAGAGACTCCAGTCTTACCTGTTTGGAAAAGGTAAATTTGACCCTTTGCTTGTTTCAGCTGGACACTCTCAGTAGCTCACGGTTGTAACTTTCCAGATGATGGCGTCTTTGGCAAGACACTTGGAAGCCCTCCCGGATGGCGAAGGAGACCAGTTCCTCTCTGAGATCCAGTCCCTGTTCCTGTCAGACTTTGTCTCCAAGCAGAAATCCTCATGTAAGGAAGAAGAAGAACATTTAAACATCTCAAGCTCTGTGCAATCGGACGACGACGCTTTTGATCAGCTGATCGGTCGGGAGGAGTTCCCCAAGGGAGGAGAGAGTGCTGAAACAAACAGCAGCTCAGTTTTGCATTTAGGATCAGTGTTGTCAACTGAGCATGACTATTTACTGTGAAAAAACAAGTTTTTTATTGCAGAATTAAGCAAGGTGTAAGATTTGAAGTACATGCGTTGAAGTTTACGTATAACTTTATACAAAATCTGATTTTGTTGAATCGTTTGACTAAAAGAGATCTCTTGTAGAAAATCATTTACGTTCAAGTTGTCTTGGTTTACTGTGGTGAAGGAACTGGAGATGGGGTCCAAAAAAGTTCAATACGATTGTTAGGGGTCGACTCTGATATAAACTAGTTACAAGTATCGATACTGTTCTTTGATATCAACAGAGTCCTCACAGCAACTGTAAAACAAGTTCATGTTTGAGAGTGTGTTTGTAAAAGAGAGAGAGCATCTGATCAGTTCCTGTGTTACCAAATAAAACTATTTTTATATTTGCTGATTTACTGCATTTATGTATTTACTTATTTGAATCAGAACCATCTGGTTTTTCTTCTCTTTTGGAGAAAAACACAGAGTTGAGCTACAGCCAAGGCAAACTTTTCAACTGCTTTGGCTCCCATGTCAACAGATGTTACCAGAGTCGTAATTTAATCCTAGTTTTGTCATTTTTGTGCCTGTTCCGGGATCATATTTGTTTCTGCACAATGTGATGTTTTAAAGTACTTGAATAAGTGGCATTTATATTTTTTGCAGCGGTTTATGAGTGCAACATTTGATCTATGTACTCTAAATAGTTTGTGTGCTATCTGAAAGTATTAATGTTTACCTTCATGCTCTTTACATGGTCATGAATGCAACAAGAGATTTTAGTGATACTGTGATGATGATGTGATTTACCCCACATAACATTGAGCCGGCCCTGCAAAGAGGGATAATAAAGCCAAACTACTTTCCCCCATGGAAGTTAACCACAGGGAACCTAAAGCCATACTCCTAATTTGTAGCGGATTTGGTCCATAGTGTGACTGACATGTGAAGCGGAACCTTCATTGCGAAAGTGTTTCTATGGGGAATCATTTGAGAAGCAGGAACGGCAATAGTTCCTTTATTTTCCTAACACCCAATGTTACGTAACGTCCTGTCATATGGAGCAGGTGAGGGAAGTCGTTACAGATTAAGATGTTTTAACTCTGTGCCTGGCTGTTATTGCAAGGTTTGGACCTTCGTGAACACCAGAAAGGCACCGCCGCCATCGCTGGAAAGTAGTTTCCAAGGTTACACGCTGTCAACCGACCGGTGGGAATGACTTTGAAGGTTGAAACCGGAAGAAAAGCCCAACATGGCACCAATAAACTTGGAACACTTTAAGGTCACTGCGTCATCCTACGTTATAGTTATCGGTGTTGCACGAATATTTGATCACGCCTGCCTTATAAAGTAGCGCTTGTTAAATTTTTGACATCAATGGCTTTTCTATGTAGTAACTTTTTAAGAAACACGTGCAGTTTTTACTTTCACGTGAATTTGACTCGACATTTCCAGCTCTGTAAACGAGCTGATTTTCCTCTGCAGAAGAAGACCCCATTCTCAGTATGTTCTCCAAAAATCTCGTCTAATTTGAGAGTCTGTGCAACTAGACAGTCTTTTTCAATATGTGGCAACGTACGGGCGGTGTGTTCCCGGATAGGTTCCGTCCAGACCCAGTGGGGCCACCACTTCCACACCTCCACCCCCAGAAGAGCCCTTCCTGCTCCCCTCCTATGGATGGTCCTCAAACCTCTGCAGAAGCTTCTGGCTATACTACTGGGCAGGTAGGGAACGGATACCCGGATGTATTATTGTTCCTGACTTCAGTTATGTTTTACAAACAAAGTTTTTCTAACATAGGTACATCTATATTTAATGTAATGTTATCAATACTGAACAATACAAATAATGGAAATAATTAAACAATAGAAACTGAATAAATTTCCACTTGAAATGACTAAAATCACACAGAAATATCACGTGAGAACATAATTTCTCTGCATTTTAAGGAAGGGTTATCTTTTTTTTTTTTTAAACTGAAGACAATTAGTTTACAGTGCTTTGGGTTGTTTAAGCTGGAGTGAACACAGTGGTACGATATAAAGAGCTTTCAGAGACTTTCTAAAATAAGATTGTTGCAGGAATTTTACCGTGTTAAATAGATTTAAATATGTTAAAAGAAGTTACCAAAAACCCCTAACATGCCCTAAAGTATATTAAGTAAGTTCATAAAAAATTAGCAATTTGAAAGAGACTGTTTAAATTTCATAAAAAATATGAAAGAAGAGATCTCTATGCTTTAAGCAAAACGCAAAGCTAAATGCATTTTTGTTGAAATATACAGGTTACTAAGCAAAACTGGGTTCATTCATGCTGTTTAAGTTTATTTAAATGACTTTATTTTCCAGACTTAAACTTTAGATTAGATATTTTCTAATAAACAACAAAGTATCCTTCATTTACTTTACTCTAAAACATCAGTCACCAATATCTATTTAATGACATTTGTATTATGAAGTAAGACAAATAATACAAACATATTGCTTTACATGCAACAGATTCCCTTATTTGTTGATTAAGACAATAAACAATTATCTTAGATAGAAAAAAACCCCAATGTCGTTTGAGTTCAGTAAAATAAAATCCAAACTCAGCTGTTTTCAGGCCTTTAGGGAAGTGATTCCAGGCACCTGTACCATATGTTTTGGTTCTCACTCTGGGATAATTAAAAACCTGCCACATAGCGGCTTCGTCAGACCCTCAGGCCTTCCGTCGCCTCTTTGAAGATTAAAGGATTAATCTCAGTCTGTATTTCCACAATTCTGTTTTATACTCTCCTTGTTTTTCATTCTCTGCCATAAGAGATGACAGTTTTCCCAACATGAAGTAAGCTTTAAACGATTACAGTCTTTGTACTATTGAGCACCTCTGGCCCACGTGTGATTTTTTAATTTTTTATTTTTTTTACTTATTTACCCAACTAGTTTCTCCTCCCTTTTCTGGACAGGAGTCTAAGGAAATGGTGGGGGTCTCTGCCAGACAATCGGCGACAGCTCGTGCGCGAATGGCTCCGGAGGCGCCGCTGGCATCTGGCGACGGGAGCGGGAGTTGCTTTGGTGATCGTGGCCCTTCTGCTCCTAACACACCTGGATGAGTCCCCGGTGACTGGGAGGATCCGCCTCCTGGTGTTCAGCAGGGAGAAGTACATGGAGCTGGCTGCTCTGACTTCAGAGGCGGTGAGAAACGAGGGCAGATGCTAATCACTGCACTGTTTCTTGAACATTCAGTGCTGCTGAAATGTGATTCTCGGTAGCGGTTTCACCCTGATCCTCATGATCTGCAATGAAAACAGGGAAAATGATGTCTGGAGGGAAATAAAAACGGGACTGTGTGTTTCAGCACCTGAAGGAGTTTGCGGAGCTGCTTCTTCCTGCCACTGACCCTCTTCACCAGATGGTTGAGCAGGCGGTGCAGCTTCTAGCACAAAGGAACAAGGACATCCCAGAAGTATCTGAAGTCCCCTGGAGTGTTCATGTGGTGGAAAGTCCCCAAATCAATGCCTTTGTCCTTCCAGTAAGTAAAAAAAAAAGAGACACAGACCCAAAACTTTTTTTACTTGTTCATGCCCCTTGTTACTTCAGTACAACATGTGGCTCAGGCATGCATTATGATTAAGCTTGTTCTGTTTTTTTTTTTTTGCAGAATGGGAAAGTGTTTGTGTTCACTGGGATGTTGGGAGCCGTGGCAGATCTAGACCAGCTCATGATTGTTCTTGGACATGAAATGGCTCATGCTATCCTGGACCATTCGGTAAGCTCACGACCTTATGCAATTGCTGTTGCTTAATGCCAATTACCTTTATTAAAGCAACTTGTCGTATTTTTAATGATTTGGAATCTGTTTTAATTAAGCATATTAGATACTGATCTTTGCAAAAGTCTAAAACGCCTCAAACATCTTCACATTTTGTCACATTAAATCTACGTAGATCAACGTTGGAGGTTTTTCTTTCAATAGGCCGACATATAAATGTGAATCGGGGAAAAGAAATACAGCCAAAGCTGTTCAGAAAGATGTACAGATTTAAAATGACATAAAAATGTTTCCAGAAACCAATATGGACTAGATGAAAGTTCTTGACTTCCCAAGTGTTGCTGCCCCTTTCTCCTGCTGCTACAATGTCCAGGTTCTGGAATATGATGAAATCAGTCTCTTTATGTCTACAATGTCTTACTAAAGTATTTATGTTCCCCTTGTATCTTTTCCACATGTCGTCATGCCTTGTAGAAAATGACAATATTTATATACCTTTCTTACATATCATTCTAATTTTGTTGCCATTTTCACACATGCAAGATTAGCGAAGTGTGTGACTAACAATAGTTGTCGTGCCGAAAGATTCTCCGACCTGAGCTGGCCTCACATGTGAGGAAAAGTTAAGAGCACTGCAAATTCAAATGTCTAAGAGCAAACTTGCCATTAAAATGGCCTTCGTTCATGAATAGGAAGTTGCTTCTTGAAAATTTTGTTTTATTGTCTTCTTTGAGTTCTATGACTTTGTCACTTTGTGATGCGTCAATTAATACCACCATGTCTAGATATCACCCTTTGCTCCATCCATGAGTCGGTTTACTTCAACTGTGGCACCACTTTCGGATTTCTTGCGTCAGACTTTGCTGCGGCTCCGTGACAGTCCCCTCCAAACAGCCGCTAGTACTGATATATCAGTGCTCATTTCTTTTTCAGAAACACTTTTCCCTGCAGTTCCATAATCCCCGTTCGCTCTGTTCTAAAAGCGCCCAATAACGTTTTGGGCATTTCAAGTCTGTAGGCGTCCTGGGAGGAGATTTTAATTAGCTGAAGGGGAACGAGCTTCGATGACCTCGAAGTTACAAAGTTAGCGCGTCATAATGGATAGACTCTTAAAACCTCTAAATCTGTTGCAGCGCAAAGTGTTTCAGCAGAATAGGTGAGAACAATCAATATGTTGCAGCTGAACCGTTCCCCTCTCCTCCCCCCTCTCAGAAAGTTTTCAGCTCTGGTTTTCTCTCTTTAACCTTATTCCTGCTGTTGATATGCTGTTGCTCACATCCTCGTTTCATCTTCTGCCCTGCTCCCTCCAGGCAGAACAGGCCAGCCTGTCTCATGTTGTGGACCTCCTGTCTCTTATTGTGGTGACAGCCATCTGGGCGCTGTGTCCTGGGGACAGCTTGGCACTGGTGGGAGGGTGGGCAAAGGACAAGCTCACGGAGGTGAGGTATTACTATTCATGATTTGAGTCATTTGAATACTCGGAGCTGCAGGCAGGGCATTGAAGCTAAAGTGAGAATAGTAGGAAAAATTACAATGTTCAAAGAGTTACGTCAGTTTTAAACTGTAAAATGTGAAAGTTGTGTTTTTTTGGATTTTTGTATGTAAAAGTTCTCTTCTTTCACCTTTGCAGTTGATGTTCAACCATCCCTACAGTCGAAAACTGGAAGCTGAGGCAGATCAAGTTGGATTGCATTTAGCTGCTAAGGTACCACTGCTAAGTTTGTTTCACATTAGTCCTGAATCTATAGCTACGATATTGCTGCAAAGTCTAGATTCCAACCATTTACTATTGTTATTGCAAAGTACTGACTTGTGCTACACACATCTTCACTACAGGTGCCAATAATTTTGAAAGGTGCTCCATGAAGTTTAATGCACACTGTATAAAATTTAAGTAAAAAGTGGAATCATTTTCTATGTATGTTTTGCTGAAACACTTTGTAATCTGCCAACAAGGCACCAGGGGGCACTGTTGTTAAACTAAATTCAGCTCCTTTAGAAAGGCTTTTCATTTGTGTACTGCTGTGTTATGTGTGTATTTTTTGATTAAGAGTTGTATATGCGTGTGTGTGTGTGTGTGTACGTCTTTCCCAGGCCTGTGCAGATGTGCGAGCAGGTCCCGTGTTCTGGCAGCAGCTGGAAATTGTAGACAAGCTTACAGGGAATCCCACGTTACCCGAGTGGCTGTCGACCCACCCCTCACACAGGAACAGGTCCGGTCAGATGGACCGCCTCATCCCACAGGTAGAATAACACACAACAAGCGCCACATTCAGCTGTGTCTCCACCGCTTAACAAACAAAAGCCTTTCTTCACGGGATTGTCGCAAGCCGCCGACTGAAGCGGGAGCATTTTTTTTCTATCCTCGTCGGACGTTTGTTGTTTTGAACAAAATGCGTAGCTTTAGGTGCTGTTTGAAGATGTCTTAATAGAACTAATGAAGCATCTGGAGAGCTGTATGCCCACCTGCAGACACGGAGAGGGAGCCGCAGTGGAAGCAGAGACTCTGGGAAAGGGAGGAAAGGATGCAGGGCCTTAGGAAGACAGGAAAACCATTTTGTTGTGCCAGGCCCTGGATGCTTGGCACAGGCAAAATGTTGTGTAGGATTTGAATGTTTTGGATCTGGAAGAGAACGGCTCTTATCATTAGCCGCTCAGTCTCACAGGACGGGACACTCTGCTGGCGCAGTGGGAAGACAATCATTAGTATCTTAAGGCTAAAGAGAAATCAAGAGGCACTAAAAATGAAAAACAGCTTCGACAGTGGTTGTGCGCTTTATACCTGTGAGTATTTTAGGCAGCCATACGTGTTGCTGTAGTTGGAATATCGTTGCTCCATCAAATGCTCCAAGCGGTAACGTTGAACAGATGGGCAAAGCCTCTTAATTGTCCATCAGGTGGCAAAGTTGTGGAGTTTGTGCATCGCTTACTTCCCTGTGAGACAGGCTGACCTCTAGCAGCAGTTGTTGTCGAGGCCAGGATGTAGCTGCAGGCAGCGAAGTGATGAATGCTGCGGCACGGGTATTGTTTGTGTGCAGGAGCTGATAAAACTCTGCTTCTGGTGCGATAATATATAATACCCGGCTCACGCCAAGCAGTTTGATCCAGCGAAGCAGCACAGATGAACCGGCTAACAGCTGAGCTTCATCAGCTGAAAGTGATGCATAATATGATGTTTTTAACCTTGCGAAGGGGTGACAGCCTCAAGCTACTTAACCCGACTCTTCTGGGGGCACTCCTCCTCCTCCACAAGTGCACTCATCATCCTTAAGCAAAGCAAATTAAGTCCACAGGTAGCATGAGAAGGACAGGCTGTCGAGTGGAGAGCCGAGTGCATGTTTGTACACGGACACGCACACTTCCTTTGGAAAGTATTCACCCCCTTTTTGATTGTTTTTTGTTTTATGGGTTTTTTAAGTGATAGGTTGAAGCAAAAGTGGTGTGTAAAAAAAACAAAAATCACATTTGGAAATAGAGGTGGGCATTTATTGTATCGCTTTTCATTTATCGTGATAAATTTCTTGTCTCGGTAAGAATTTCGATTTGTTGTTGCCCATGATGAATTCCAATTAATGATGTTTAAAATGCCCCACAACTGTCTGCGTTGGCGGGATTGTTATTTTTTTAAATGATTTTTCTCCACTCTTTGTTCAATAAGATTATCAAGAAATATCTGTAAATCTGAAAATATGACTATATGCTGTGGGCATCGCAAAGGAGTGTGTTATTAATGGGAATGTTCTTCAAGAGCTGCATTTGTTTGTGTTTGTGGGGTTGTGATCACTGCGTCACGCCTTCACAGTCTGTTCAGTTACCTAAAAAACATCAGGACAAAATATTTGCAGTAAAACTTTTAGGTCTAGAGATCTAATACCCCAAGCTTTGGACGCCTAAAAAAGAAATGGGTTACAAAAAAAAAATTTCAGTATGGCACAGCTACAAACCTTGTTGTGGTTGAAAGAGGAGCATTAATCAGAGAAGTAGCAAGAGGCCCCATGGTAACTCTGGAGGGATCCAGAGCTCAGGTGGGACAATCTGTCAACATGACTACTGTTAGTCATACAATCCATACGTCTGGCCTTTATGGAAGAGTAGCAAAGAGAAAGCCATTGTTTAAAGGATGCTGTTAGAGGACCCATTTAAAGAGTCCCCACGAGAAATGTAGGGAACACGGCTAACATGTGAAAGAAGGCACTTTGGTCAGGTCAGACCAAAACTGACATTTCCGTCACACCTAACTCATCAAAATTTCCATTTCATCTCAAATCCTACAATGCAGAACACAGTTAACATAATCAGCTCCACAGTAAAACGTGGTGGTGGCAGTATTATGCTGATGGGAACATGGACACAGGTAGATATTTGGTCATCTCAAGGTTGCAAATGAATGTGGTTGAGGTTCTCCTTCCAGCAGAGCTTCATGTAAAATTTCGCTAAAATACGTTGAAGTTGAGGTCGGTAAGTTACAAGATATGAAAAAGTTGAAGGGATGTGAATATTTTCACATCATATATGAGATTCTAAGTATAGAAGAGGGAATAGATTTAACTACTACAAGTATATTTATTACAGAAATATGCTATTTGGGTAATTCACACAAACTAACATTTATTTTTCAAACTGATGTGATAATATTAACATATGAGTTGGGTGAGCTCTACATCTAGTTGACCAGGGTGTTTGCAGTGGCAGAGCAGATATGACCATTTGTTCATGAAGAAGGAAGAACATCTTGAATTAGCAGGATTTGTTTCAGACTAAATATTGATTGATCAAAGCTAAAAAAAAATCAATGATTTAGAGCTGTCATCGATTAAATCTATACCTGTTTCTGCTTTTTGTTCATCTGTGCAGGCTCTGGAGCTGAGGGAAACTTGTTCATGCCCCGCGCTCTCTCCTGTTGACCCTCGAGTTGTCTTCTCAAAGACCGTCAGCGAGTTGCTGGCCAAAGCTAAAGAGCAGGGGGGCGGAGGGCTAGAGGGGACGTGCGAGCCACAACCCGTCTCCACTTCTGTAGGACTGCCGGTTTCTCAAACGGCGTTCGCTTCTCCCTCACAAGTGGCTCGGTTTAACAAAGACAGGGTCCCTGCTGTCATGTCTCCTCTCCCCACCGCCACAGGGGAAGGATCCCAGCATGTGCTGCAGAACACCAACCAGCAGGGGAGTTAAAACCCAAACAAACCTTCAACAAACTTCACTCACTCTATTGACAAACTTGCTACAGTTTGAAGAAGCAGAATTATGTATTTTTCAGACAGTGTCAATTTACATCACAATCGAGTAACTATGTTAGCTTCAGTCGTTATGAAAACGCTGTATAAATCAAACGTTACTTGAAAGAAACTTGACTTTGCAATTTAACGCCTTGAAATTGGGCCTCTGTCTCTTTAAGAAGCTCCTGCTTTTTATCGAGACTCCGCCTTCAACATGTCATCCCAACAACGTTTCTCCTTTAAAAACGTTTTACCAGCTTTTCACTGAGAAGCACTTCATGTGCTGAGCTGAGCAGATGCAATGTTCCACCAGGTGTTTGCTAATTGCTGCTGCCGCTAGTCTGAAGGAGATAGCTAGCATTTTGAACCTCTGGCTGGTTGCCACAGGAGATTCAAGGATTTCTCAAACATGCATGAAAGAATCAAAGCAACACTCCTGGTGTGTCTTTGATGAAGGAAAAACATTATAAAACTGGAAAAAATTCTAATTTACATAATACTGCCCCTTTAAAGCTTTCTGTTTCTTTCCTACATCTATATGCAGCCACTTAAAGTGGTCCCTAAGTGCCCAACACATTAAGATCCCAACCATTACAGCGACGGCCACAGTGGAAGATGATGTTCGGGAAAGTTTTCCAAAAACAGATTGCTGAGAGTATAGTAAATAAAATAAAAATAAAAAATGGGGCAAAAAGTCAGCAAAGCCAAATTGAGAATGCTGTCCATGTCTAGTGTCCATAAAGATGCCACTTTAATTAGCTAACCTTGACCAGGGAAATGCTGCATTAATTAGCAAAGCTCCCATACTTTGTGAGATTAATATGTGCATTATTCATCGATGCACGGCAACAGCCGGGAAGAAGCACTTAGGTGTGCATGTTTGATGCTTCGTCCATAGCGAGGTGAGGCCATCTTACGATCCGGCTGCGACCGTCGCATTCTCATGCAGCACACACACCCTATGCACTTTATGCATTTTCTAGCCTGGGGGACCTAATCGGGCGAATTGATGCTGGCCTGTTTTAGGACGCAGCCCTCTGCACAGGAATACCAATGTCAAGGTGTCGAGCTTTTGAGGGTGAAAGGCAAAAAAACAAACAAAAAAAAAATGATGGGACTTTTTTGTTTTTAAAACTCTCATTTAATAAAGGCAAGCAGAGTGAGAAAACATTAATATTTACAGCAGCAGCCTTGGGGAGCAGTCACGCACCGAATAGGGGAGGGCAGTTATGGTTCAAAGCTAATGGTGTTCTTTTATGTGCGAGTGTGTGCTGAAATTAAATGGTACACTTGGATACACCATGAAATCAAATTCTACAACTGTGTTATCATTGCCGAAAATTGGTTTATTTTACGTTATGCTTTTTAGATTCAGATCCAGCCGCCAAAAAAGAGAGTTTTCTATGTAGCTGGCGACGGCGTCGACGGTAGGAGTTTGTGCTTCAACCGGTGGGTGTCCGGCTCAGTTGTTGGGTTTTTTGGGCAGGACACTTCACCTGCCTTGGTGCGTAGCTTCAACCACCGGGAAGCCATAGCTACAATCCTGTAGCTTACCACCATCAGCGTGTGAATGTGTGTGGGAATCACTGAACGTAATGTGAAATACTTTGTGGTCCTCTGGACGAGATAAAGCGCTATACCATTTGTTTAACTTTAGCAGGAAAAGTTTTGCATAGGTGTCTTAAGTCTGTTAGATTCAGGAAGTGCATTGAATTAAATGAAAAAGAAAAACTGTTTTCTTTCAGCAATTCAGGAGAAATGTGTCCTGTAAACACATTTATTACATTAAAATTATTAAATTAAAATTGTACTTGAAATCAAGTTTATCCTGTTTTTATTCTTCTGCCAGATCCATAGCCTGACATGGATTAAATTGCAGCAACAAATAATAATAAAAGGAATAAAATATATTTTTTCTGTGCCTATAGTCAATGGCCACCTACAAAGAGCAACACGGTTTTAAACAGCGTGAAACCTGGGGATCCTATTTAAAGAGTTGGCTCGAGGTCCTGTATGTCATCATTATTGACATGATGTCACGCTCTTGGATTCGTAGACTGCTTCCTTGCTGGCCCCTCACAGCTCTTAAGAAATATCTAAAGTTATAAAATCTCATAAAATATTACCACAAGCCAATCATAGCGTGATGAAAGCTGTCAAAACTCCCAAGAGTCATCCTCAGTACTGCTCCTTTGTAACATCTGCCAACTGTTACAAGCTCCATCTTCTTGAATACAAGACCAATTTTGTCATATTTACACTGCCTTGTATTCATACGTATTGGACTTTTCCCACATTTTATAAGCGCATCTTATTTTTATGAAAACGTAAAAGTATCTTATTTGGAGTTGATGTGATAAACTTGAAGCGGTATGTTCTTTTGGTAAAGAGTTTTTAGAAACAGAAACCTGACATGTTTTGGCATGTGTTTGTATTCATCGTCCTCGAGTCAATCATTTCTAGAACCGCTTTTTGCTGCAAGTCCAGCTGCTGGGTTGCAACATGTAGACCTCCACATTTTTATCCCAATTCTTTGCAAAATTGCTCAACTCCAACATTGTTTTTAGATTTTATATCTAAACTTTTTACTAGGCCATTATAACAATGAGCTGTTGCATTGTAGCTCTGATTGACGGTTTATGTTGAGTCATCCAGCAAGAAGGCAAAGTCTTTATCAACCAGGTTTTCTTTTTGCATTTTCCTGCATTTACCTTCATACCTCTGCCTATCGTCTCCTACATTGCATGGCAACTGTGACTAAAAAAACAACTGATTATTTCCCCTGCTGAAGAGAATTATCCCATAACCCTGCCACCACTATGTTTCACAATTGAGATTGTATGTTTATACTGTTCGGTGTTAATTATTATTATCTTTCACGGACATCAAAAAAGTTCATTTTCAGTTTTCTATGTCCCCTTCATGGCTTCTGGCAAACTGCAAATGAAACCTCTACTGACTTTTTTTCCTGCCAGTCTTCCATTAAGGCCAGATTGGTGGAGTACCAATCTGGCTGCGCAGATAGATTCTCCCACCTGAACCGTGGCTCTCTCGGCTCTTTCAGAGCTGCCATCGGCCTCTTGGCTGCTTCTCTGATTATGTCTTGGTATGGTTTGCAGAGTTGGCATGCTATTTTTTATTTTTATTTTTTTGGTTGAAAAAAAAATCTGTGGGGTATAAATAGTTCTGCAAAGCACTCAGTGTACTAAAACAGCTGTGGAGTATATGCGCCTGCTGGATACATGCTGCTGTTAAATACAACTGAGAGGAAAGCAGGAATCACAGCTCGTAATACACATTTCCTTCCTCTTTCCTGGTCACATTGTTGCGTTGCACAGTGAGGCGGGCGTTTCCCTCGCCACTCTTGGAGAAATTGGAACATGAGCAGGCAACAGATGACACACTTACACCCAGAGGTAATTGTAATGAGCATGATACAATACACACACACACACACAGAGAGAGAGAGAGCAGAGTGAGTAATTGTAACTCACTCTTGGACCACGGCAGAAGACTTAATCAAGGAAAACCAAGAGACAATGGCAGGAAGACTGAGAGTGCAGAAATAGAAAAGTAGTTGAAATGAAACCTTGGGCTCTGACAGGAGAAAATGTTTTATTTCAAGTATTGTGAGCGACATAATGTTTCCATTTAAATCAAGATGTTTGATTTTTTAACATGCCACTTTATGAAGGCTGTATGCAAAAGTCCTTGTCTCTGAAGTGTCTCTGCAAACACACTGCCTTAAGCAAAAAAAAAAAAAAAAAGTGAAAATCTTGTCTCTGTTTTATGTCTATAAATTCACCTCAAGTCTCAGTTTGTTTTGCTTGTGTTTCCTCCCGCCCACTGGAGACACCAGACAAGCTTCTGAGACCCTAAACAAAGGGCTTGCGGGTATTTTCAGGTACAGACAAGCGAAGAAACGCCAAAGACGGCGCAGGAGAAGGCAGCACACCCACCACCAGAGAAAGCAGGATGCTTGGTAGTCTGCTAACTCAAGATGCCGTTTCCCCCCTCCCCAAACAACAACACTCCCAGAGAGTCAGGCCAGTGAAAGTGCAGCCTGGCACATCTGCTGTGTAGGTGGCTGAATGACGTCCCAGAGTGCGAGCTGCCTGGCCTCTGACCTCCCCGCTGAGAGTTGCTTAAAGTGGCTCCTTCTCGGCTCCATTTCATGGAAACACACACCGACGCGCACGCAGCTGCCCGTCCGCGTCGCGCCGCGCGCGCAGGGACTATGGTGACGGAGAGGCAACGTCTGGTTGTGGTAAAAGTTGCCACGTCCTTCCGCTTGCACATTAATTATAGATGTGGCATGTGGGTGTCTGATTGATATGAATATTTTACTGCTTTTAATCACTGCCATTGCCAGAGTGATGGAGCATCTGGCTGTATTACCTGGGTAATTAAAGAAGCTGTCTCACAAATGCGCTCACGCAACTCTCTGAGGCTGTGTCTGCGATATGAGACAGAAGTACTCAGGAGGCTTACTAATGAGTGAAAATTAAATTTGGACTGTTTTGAGGCAATGGAGCCTGAGAAAAGGTAGACGCTGCTCCACATTCATTCTTGTTGTCTCTCTTCTCTCTGTTCAGCAAAATGCTTTTCAAATTGGCTGGATGCAAAACAGGAAAACAAAACAAAGCAAAATAAATCTATCTGCAGTTAAATGTCTAAACCTAAACTTTGCGTGTTCAGTCACAATTATCCTCTTGACTGATTGCAAATCCATCTGTGTTTACAGTGTTCATGTGGCAGCAGGAGAAAATTGGTTATGACCAGATTCGTCAGCCACTACTGTACGGATTATAATCATAAATACCGTCTCATCATGTCCATTCTTTTCCTGGCTAGAGCCAAAAAAAAAAAGCTATTTATAGCAACCAGGGCAAAACTGTGGGGCTCAGGCAGCCTGGTTTATTCTTTCAGGTGCTGTCTAGTTTTCATTTAAGTAGGTTGACAGCACAGAGCCGCTTTTCAACTTCATAAAAACGCTTGTCCGAAGCAGCTTCAACACTTTCCACAAAGCAGGTCTCTGTACTCGGACCAGCTCTGTGCGAGTAATTGAAAAGAAATCAACAGCCATTCTTTGAAGACTGCCAAGCATGGCATGTTGAATGAAGCGGCCTGCTAGTGTTACGGCGATAACACTTGCTGCACTGCTGCTACTCTTCAGTTATGTATTACTTGCGGTTTGTGCGATACTATTAATTTTAAGTGTTCTCTCTCTATTTTTTTTTTCTTTCTGCATAAGGTACACCTGGGCCTGTTTTTTTTAGGTTCAGTCAGCTGTGTTGTAGCTGTCAACTGAGCTTTTGTGATTTATTTTTACGTTATTACTTTCCATAAGAGGGAGTGTATTTGTGTCTGGCTGCGTACTTTTGTACAACTCCTACGCACCACAAATCTGGAACAAACTCCCAAAAAACTGCAAAACAGCTGAAACACTGAGCTCCTTTAAATCTAGGCCTGCTTAGAGTTGCTTTTGAACCATAATAAATGAAACATTGACCAACGTATTTGATGTGCATCGATATTTTCACCCGTCAAAATGTAATATTTGTCACCGGTGTTGTCATTTGTTGACTGTAAATGTTTTTTTTGTTGTTTTTTTTTATGATGTAAAGCACTTAAAAACTGCCTTGTTGCTGAAATGTGCTATATAAATAAACTTGATTGATTGATGGATCATTTTCTTTCCCATAGAAATCCATGCTGGCTTAGTGCTTCTGTGTTTAGCTGCGTTCCCTTCTTGGACAAAGCCACTAACATCCATATTCCTGCAATTATCTCACCTTCTCTTTGTCTGTTTTGTTTTCACAGAAGGTATGTCTAAGGTTTAGCTGTGTATTTTCTTTGCTTTTCTTCTCTGGAAAAATCAGCTCACTGCTTCTCTGTTTAGCTGTGTTTCTCTCCTACGTGAAGTTTTAGGGTTAGGCTTTGTTTACAGAGTCCTGGTCAACAGCCTCTGTGTTTAGCCGTATCTCTTTCTTTGTCAAAGAGACTGATGGAGCTTTACTGTCAATATTTCTTTCCCATTAAAAACACGATAGGAAAGCTTTCCTTTCCTTTTTTTTGCTCTGGCTTCTGTACTCCCTGCTTTCAGCCTGTTGCAGCACAACACCGAGTCTGGTTCTGCTGGAGGTCTCTATCTATTAAAACACAGCAATCCTCCATCTTGTTGCTACAGACTTGGCCAGGGGGAGAGATTGGTGCAAAGTCAATGACTCCATAAAATCAGCTGGGCTCCGTTTAGGAGCTTTTTAATCTTTTCGCATTAATGATTGCATAACTGCTATTGCAGTGTTTCGTAGTTTCATTTGAACACTCACCATTTATTAGTCGAAGTGGAGCCGCCATGACCAATTGTGAGCTTGTTGCTGGACACACTTTATGATAATAGATCCGTCTTTTTTTTTTCTCCAGACCTGAACAAATCTGAGGTCTATCTAGATTTTCTCCTCCACCCTGCAGCTCGGCTCCTGCTCTGATGGCCTGTCGTGCCTTCGCCCCCTTCCTTCTTATCTTCTAATCTGTGCGTCGGGTGTGTGTTCATGACTGAACTGGTGGAGTTTTTATAGTCTGGCTGCTCTGATGCTATTAGAGATTAGGATGTTAACACAGTCCTTCATCTGACTGCATCGATCCCAACGCTCGCAGTGGAATCGCATTAATACTAACAACGTCAGGTACAAGCTTTACCCATTGCTCTCTGTTCTACATCTGCTTCCCCGTCAGTGTTGATTTAGATTTAAATAACCAGCCCTCTTCCTGGTCTTTCAACGCTGGGAGGGGCCAATTTAACCAGAGGATGATGGAATGGAAGATTGCAGACGCTGATGGGGACTGGAGGCTGTGGAGATGAGATGAATCTGCTGTAATTGATCTTCCTGGTTTTAGTGATGAGGTGAATATATTAGGTAAAAAAAAACAACCTCAAACTCAAAGCATTATGACAGCATTCCACAGGATCTGTATCAGATTTTACTACATGAAGCTGCATAATAAATAGCAAATATACTGCTTATAGCTTTATAGTTTTGTGTTTTTGCTTTCTGCTCTTAAATGTTTCAAATCATCAAATAGTTTCATCCAATCCATCCAGGCCCTTAAACCTAACATAATTAGGTGTCTGTGACTGGTACCAAGCGTCTGCAACAGCAATATGTTTTAATATTGCTGTGGTGGAATTTGAACCCACTCTTATTTGCAAACTTATTTAAATTCAGCCACATTCGAGGACATTCAGGCATTGTCAGTCTCCAAATCTCAACAAGATTTCCGTTTGGACTAGGTCTTAAATCCTCCTTTAGTAATTTATGGACTGTATGGACTTGCTGCTGTGCTTTGAATCATTATTCTGCTTTATAACCCCAAGTCTGCTTAAGTTCAGGGTTGCAAACTGATGACCTGGATAATCCCCACCACCATGTTTGCCCACAGTAAACATGGTGGTGGAGTTAAACTAAATACTAAGTTAGTTTAACGGATCATGCACTCTTTAAGTTTCACTTCTGTGTTGCCAGTCAATTTTGAGATATCTCAAAAGTCTTGGGGATCATCAAAATGTATTTTTTATTTTTTTTTGCTAAACCTTTGGGAGGATGCATTTTTCCCTTTCTGTTTCAAAAGCAAATGACTTTGCAAACTTTTTTGGATGTCAGTGACATTGCTTCTCGCCTGTTTTTGAATTTTGTTAGGTTGGGGCTTGACTTGCTGTTTTTTGACATGATTTTTTTCTACTTCCTGCTGCTGAACAGGCTCTTTATTTTGCTGATCAGGAATTTATAGGGCCTAGGTATGGCTAGTGAAAATGAGTCCAAAAAAAATGTAACAGTTTGTAAATTCATGATTTAATAATTATCCAAAGTCAAGCTGCTGTTTTCTTTGCCTTTAAGAAATTGCCGATTGAAAAAACTGCTTCTGTATTTTTACTCAAGTTATCGTTGTCTGCTAACAAAATCTGTTTGATGAGCAATTTTGTTTTTTACTGTATAATCTAATCTAAGGCCCAAATGCTTTTTACATGACTATACCCTTACAATAGTTTGTCATTTTTTCAGTCCTTAATTTAATGACAATGAGACATGCTTGTTTTGCTCAGGCTTATACTCTGTCATCGCTAAAGAAGAAAAGAAGAAGAAAAAAATAAACACAAGCAGCAGCACCAATCTCCAATTCTAAGTCTGCCAGGGCAGCAGTGCATTGTGCTTTTCCTCTCTGCTTCTTTGTGATCCCCGTAAATCCACACGAATAACATGGCAGAGCAAAACTCAGACCAAAACACTGTCAGTCAATGTCAGCCAAATTCAGCAAACTGTGACGGACCCCGTTGTGCATGTACACCTAAAATAAAGTACAGCTAGTAAGCACGGCAGGTGTGTTTTGATGGCTTTGGCAGCACATATTCAACACAGATGCTGTTATCTTCTGATTTCATTCATCAGCACGCTGTACGGCCACCTCTTACATGCTCAGTTACGACTTGCTTCACTGGCTCATGAATGCTCCACGACTGTTACTTTACCGTGTTTAGTCATGCAGCTTTATGTTCAGTGAAAGACCCTCTTCCCATAAAGGGGTCGGACCAAGCAGCTTATTAATATCTTAGAATATCAAAGAAATATAAAGAGTTTTTCTTTTTCAGTATCACAAAAACAATAAAATATAAACAAATACAATCTGGCAACAAAAGGACAGGAAATAAAACAGTACAAATAAAACAGAAAAATGTAATTATGTAAAATATAATCATGCATTTTAAAAATATGTAACATACTCATATAACACAATAAAAGCATTATCAGTTTCAAACAACATGATAACAAAAAACTCGCATAGATAAAATAATAATGGTTTATTTTTCTTTTTTGTGTTGTTTGAAATGGAAAAATTATTGTTTTCTGTTGTATTATTGGATTCTCTTTCTTTTTTTTCTTTTTAAGCCCTATCAGAGATATAAAAAGCTTTGTGTATCTTGCACAGCTGCGCTAAATTACAATAATTAAGACATTTCAATGTAAGAGACCTTTCTTTACAGAACCAGTGTAACGCAGTTGATAAATGAATAAGGTATGTTTAAAGAAAACGCTACAGTGGAGCTGCTGTGACCTTGTTTTTTTTTATTTTATTTAAGCTAGGCTAATAATGTCATTGCGAAATAGTAAAGGGGGTTTAATTTATGAATGCTTTGAATATATATATATTTTACTTTAAACACAGGGGAGCAGCAGTGAGTCCCAACAACTTTCTCTCCAGTTTTGTTTTTGGATGACGTCACGCCAAAAAGAGCACAAGCGGTAAGTCCTGCTTTACAAAACAAAACTTTGGGGGAGATTTGTTTACACGGACAACATTGTTTTTCCTGTTAAAGGGGTCACCATGATTAAATGTTCAGTTGCCAACTTTTTGGTGGGAGCTTGGAATGTGAGGGTGGGGTCAATAATAAAAATGGCGTCAGGTATGTGTCGTAAAGGCTGATATGGCTGGAAGATTCACAAAGGTAGCAGGTGCACAGAAAGAAGCTAATAAGATGACAGCCAGTGAACGAGCTTTCAACATTAACGTGTGAGGTTTGTTTCTATTATTGGCTTGTGATTATGATGATTTGTTTTAGTTACATGATTATATTTACGTTTGTTCTTGAGCTAATTAATTTATGTAAAAACAAAAAACATGCAACCAGGTATGTCCAAAATAACAGATTGTCAAATTACAACGAGATTATGTGTCCTTAGTAGTTTATGATATTTTTTGACCATCAAACTTGGAAGAATAATCATGCTTCTCTGAACTTGGTTTGGTCAGATGAATGAAATTATACTGTGATTAAACCCCCCAAAAAGTGTGATGCAGACTAGTGGTTTAGTGGCCTTCAGTTGTACTGAGCACCATAGGGGACATTGGGAAATTTTTTTTTCTTTTGCGTTACCTGGCAAAAGGTTTTGCGTTCTCTGGCAATAATGTACTGATTAGGTAAGCCTTTCTTACGGTGGCCGTCATACTTTCTGCTATAGTATAAGGCTTTCGTGAGGTGTATCCATGTATGTTAATATCTCGTTGTGAAATATCAGAAGTTTTATATCTTTAGGATAGAAATGCACCACAAACCTAACACAGTCTTTCCGTAAGAAGGATAGAAATGAAGAATACATCCAAGCTATTTGGATTATTTCTGAGTTATCACAGGGTAATAAGGTTATCTGACAGTTTTAATTGTGTCTCTTTTGTGTTGGTCTGAAAGGCTAAAGAAGCTAATTGCATTAAAACAGCCTGTCATAAGGATGTGTAATTAGACACATTGTTTTTTTTTTTGACTAGTGATCTATTGGCATGCCACTGAATGTTGCTTTAAAATAAAAACATACCCTTCTACACACCCTGTTAAATTGTTGTAGTACAAATGTGCTGCTAAACATGCTGCACTGATTCCAGTAAATCACACGTGGAAACTGAAACGTATGTAGCACAAGTTGATGTCAACCTTGTTTACATTATTTAAAAAAAATCCTCTTGAGTCCGTTTGTGCTTTATTAAACCAACACCTTTCCCCAAAGTCAGAACAGTGAAGTAAAACCTGACTTGTCGGGGTGGAACTTGTGAGATAACTAGAGGCTTTAATGCCTTTGTGGGTGTATGTGCATCTGCCTGCTTACAGCTACTTATGAGAGCTATAATGAGGGATTAGGCCTGGAATAAATTAGAATAAATTCACATTAATCCTTGAGTGTTTGTTCTTGTGTAGTTTATTTTAAATTTGACATTATAATTCCAGGTAACACCTGGAGAAAACCAGCATAGCATCTCAGGAAACCATAAGCCACTGCATGCTGTGAGCTAAGACTCATAAAATAGACTTTGTGCCAAATTCTTAGTGACTGGGAATAACTCAATACTTTTTTTTTTTTTTTCTGGTGTGATTCCAATCCTCTGGCCTGTATATATTTTAATGAGTAACTTTGATAGCTAAGACTCAGAAATTATGAGGAAAACCCCACAGAGCCCTTATTAAACCAAAACACCGACTCGCATTATTCCTAAAAGTCCTGCAGATATGCCAAGAAAATGAAGCTCTGGTTGCCGCTTCGACGCTCGTGTCTCGACGTGCTAGCATTCAGACATGCATATAAGGGAGAGGATGTCAGGAGCTTGTGTTGAGAATCGTATTTTCTCCCACATATTATCTCAGTTCAGTTCCCCTTCACACGTCCTTTCAGAAAACCCCATCTAACTGTAGATCCATCAGTCCTCACTCAAGCACTGCTGTCTATTTGCTGTCACGTTGCCATGGTTTCCATTATGCCTCTTGCCTGCTCTGGTTTGAAGGACAAAGCACTGATGAGGGGCTGTATTTAGAGAAATAGTGAGTAAAAATGGTGTTGGAGGATGTTTGTGTACAGCGCCTTTCCAAAGTATTCATACCCTTTGAACTTCCCCATAATTTTAGGATTTTATGTGGTGGCCCAATCAACACAAAGTTTAGCATTATAATGAAGTGGAGGGAAAAGGACATTATTTTCAGTTTCATCACAAATGATAAAATGAAGCATGGTCTGCATTTGTACTCAGCCCTTAAGTGTGCACATACACATTTTGCATGAATTGCAGCTGCAAATATTTAGGGCTGAATCTCCATCAAACTGGTAAACCTAGAAATTGGTTTAAAAAAAATAATTATTTCCTATATATCTCAAGTTCAGTCAGATTGCAAAGAGATCGTCTTTGAACACCATTCATGTTTTGTAATAGGTTTTCAGTTAGACACAGGTCTGGACTTTGGCTGGGCCATTAAAACACAGTGTTTTCTCTAGATCAGTGGTTCTTAACCTTTCTTGAGGTACCGAACCCCCCAGTTTCATATGCGCATTCACCGAACCCTTCTTATCCCCCCCCCAGCGACACATGAAATACTTTGCGGTATTCTGATTTAGTAATGTAATTATATTAGTTGTGCTACCACCCCCACGCCACTAGAGGCAGTAGCAACCCCGAAAAGATGCGACTAAGGAGCAGATTTAGACTATAGAATTTGGTAAGAACGGTGAGTTTTGCTGAAAGACACAAGCTCAAATCCATGCTGAGTGGAACTCCTTCAATCAGTGCTGCTCCGCAACTCTGATTGGCTAAGCAATGCAACGTGATCCTTTGCAGCAAGTGATGGCAAAGCGGGGCGTCATCACAACTTTACACAAATGTGTCTTTATCTCCACGGCAGAGGCTCCGCTGAACCCCTGAGTCCAACTTACCGAACCCCTATGGTTCGATCGAACCCAGGTTAAGAACCACTGCTCTAGACCTTTCCATCGTAGCGCTGGTTCCATCTTTAGGCTCATTGCCCAGCTGGAAGGTGGACCTCCACACTAATCCCAAATCACTTTCAGCCAATTGGTTTTCTACCAGGATTCCCTTCAAATTTCAGCCGCTTTCATGTTCCCTCAGCATGATGCTGCCATCTCTGTGGAGGATTTCGTGTTCAGGGCAATTTGTAGCTTCAGTGTTCTCATTTGACTTTCTCATTTTAGCATCTATTACCACATATTTGCTCATGTCTTTCCTTTTGTCAGTCACTCACAAAGAGTAACACTAACGTTCTCCATCAAACCTGTAGCCTTCACAGAGCAGCTGGACTTTTACTATCCATCCATCCATCCATCCATCCATCCATCCATCCATCCATCCATCCATCCATCCATCCATCCATCCATCCATCCATCCATCCATCCATCCATCCATCCATCCATCCATCCATCCATCCATCCATCCATCCATCCATCCATCCATCCATCCATCCATCCATCCATTTTCTCGCACCCTTGTCCCTTGGTGGGGTCGGGAGGGTTGCTGGTGCCTATCTCCAGCTAACGTTCTGGGCGAGAGGCGGGGTACACCCTGGACAGGTCGCCAGTCTGTCGCAGGGCAGGACTTTTACTAGAAACCCTTTATTGTTTTCCTTACACTTCTCAATCATGTGCTACTTCATGTTAGCCTCTCTCCCTAAAAAGTACATAAAAACGTTGGCTATAATGTGGAATAAAGGTGAAAAACATTTAAGGGGTGTTAATATTTTGGCATGTGGCTGTGTAATTGCGTCTCACACACACACGTGCTGAGACCTTTGAACCACGTCCCTGTGATTCTGTGGAAGGAAGAAAGGCAACCACACACAAACATCTCCCTTAAGCTTACTTGCTAAGCTCTATCTGGCCTTATCTTTAACTGATCAATAAGCAGGTGGTGCAGGGCTCCTTCTATTCTCTGTGGTGTATGCTGCAGCTTGACAGGACTGCACCAAACTTAAGTCAGCCTGCATATTGCCGTGACTCTGCTGAACACTAGCCAATCAAAGCGTGTAAAGGAATTTGTGAAAATCTAAGATCTGCAATTGCACTTGATAACTTATGTGTGTGGTTGCTTGTTGCTGCTACATTTATGTGAAGCCTTGTTGCTGTCAAAATCAGGCTAAACCATGGACTTTATTTAGCTGACCTGATTACAGAGGGAGAACGAGTCCCTGCAGTTGAGTGAGGAGAAATATGGCCATTTAGTGAGCTGGAAGAGAGAAAAAGAATGGAGAGCCCAGGAAGGAGAGCTTAAGCTGAATCCCTTCACCGCCACACACATCACCCTCTGCGTGTGTGATTCACTCACTCCCCCCCCTCCCAATCTTATTTTAAGGTTCTTAGGGCCTTCCTTAACTTTTAATAAGAGTCTTTAATAAGTCCCCAGATCATGGCTTGGTCGGTTAGGGCTTCTTTTTCAACACAGCTCAGCTTAATCTCACTCTAAAATAGATCTGCCCCCCCCTTTCATGTCCGCTCAGCTTTCCTGCTTCGTGTCTTTGTATTTCTCCACTACATCGTAAAAGTATTTTATAAACTTATTGGGAAGGAAGATTGTGTTGACCTTTCTGCTTTGCATATGTGGATAAAAGTCAATTTTATAGGGTACCCCTGGCTTTTTAATGGAGACATTTCCTTTTTAGAGTGAATGAGGAAAGGTGGTTATCATCAACTGTAAAGAGAGAAACGAGCCATGTGGAGATTTTGTTTAGACTCACAAAGCCAGACTAAATCACCAAAGCAGCTCCTAGGAAACGTTACCTGTTCTTGGACCTCTTGTGATGCATATTGCTATGCTGTGATGCATCTGCATGTCATACTTTAGTCAGTCTCTTTGGCCTACTTAGAAATATTTTAAGTAGCGCACTGAGCTGCTTGTTCTGTCCCCATGGACCCAGGCAGAATAATTGAGTGCCGCTGAGGCAGGGTAATAAGCTGCACTGCCAGTGTAATAACCTGCTGGACGATGCACGGGAGCAGTAATGACTGCCATTACTTCAAGGCCTGAAAAGCAAACACGCTGGTGAAGGAACCAGATGTACAATGTGACCATGTGTTTGTGTGTCATGTATGCAGAATTAAGCATAGAATGTTATGTTATCTAATTCAGTGTCCTTCAGAGAACCTTGTCATTCTGTTTTACTTATCCCGCACATGGTTGCTATTTTCTGTTTTCTATGTGCTACATGGTACAATGTGCAGTTTGTTTTCTGGAATGTTCTGGTGATAAATCATTCAGAAAATGATTGCTTAAGTTGTTTATTAGTATTTTGTAAACTTAAGTCTTTTGTGATTCTATTTTTGGCAATTTGATTCTTAGTTTCAAGTCGGCATATAAACAAATGAAGAAGGATGTAAGCAATTTAAAAAACCTTCTAAATCAAAGATGACCTATTTTTTGTTTAGATTTTTAAAAAAATCTAATTATTTGTGTGCTCTTATCCATCCATCTGTCAGCAGTTAACCAGCAGAAAGGCATAATCACCCTGTAATCCAAAATGGATGGATGGATTTTACTTATCCATTTCTTCTTCTAGCATGTTTCCCTTAGCACTGGCAGTGTAACCAATTGCACAATCAAAATGTTTCTCTAAGATTACTGTGAACATGTTTGTACGTCACCAATCATCCTTCCCTCCAGCCTTACCGTCGCTTTGGAGGCAATCTGAACTGTGGAGGTTTTGTTTGGAAAGCATAAACAGTTGATTTGATTCCAGATAAATGACTGTTTTTATCATCATTAAGTGAATTATTAATTTAAGAGCCAGTACAAACCATAGTACTGCCAATGAAATGGAGAAAATGCCAATTAAATTAGAAATAGCAATTATTTGTATGACTATTAATCTTTACATAAATATGATTACTATGACAGCCTTAATTCCCCCTTTCCTCTGCTTGCCAAGTGCCAGTGTCGCCACACAGCTGAGTAAACTCTTTTCTGCTATGTTGAACCAGCAACACTTAAATCTCATAAATGTTTCATGCAAACATGTAAACCTGAAATGCTTGAAAGCCAGTTTCAAGTTTCTCTCTCCCCACTCTCTTTTATCTGCCTCCCCTTAGACAGCTGACTCTAAGGCTGCATATTTAATTTTATTGGCTTATTTACTTAATTTAACTTGAGTATAATTTTCTGGTGCTAAGCAGACTAATAGTTTGGCTTGCAAAAGCGTTCATATCCCTGGGACCTTTTCATATTTCGTCACATTATAACTACAACGCATTTTATCACCTGACTGTAGTTGACCAGCATGTGGCGCACTATTAAGTGGAATAAAAATATTTCTATTCTTTCACAAAGTCTGAAATGTGTGGTTTCCTCTGATCACGACCTCTGAAGGTTACTGATACCTTCATAAGTTACACAACGGGCTAAAATGCCACTTGAGTGTAATTTTAATGTGTGTGTAATATGAATACAAATTGATGCCACTCTTTTCAGATTTTTATTTGTAATATATATTTTAAAAAAATTTTTCCACTACTTTGTTTCGGCTTATCCCATAAAATGATTTCACTTTGGTTGTAATGAGAGAAAACATCTAAAAACATTTGCAAGGAACTATGTCTTTAATTAGGTGGCGTTAGGATCATTTGTAACTTTTTTTTGTAGATGAAAGTGAAACCTTCCTAGTTATGAACAAGTCAGAGGAAAGGATAAGGAACCCTAGTCATCAAAAACCTGGAGATGAATATCACCTTGCAAGGAGGTTTCCGCTTATTTAGTGTTTGCTTTGAAGTGTGCACTTGCTGCTATGCTCTCTGTGAATAAAACAGTTGGCTATAGAAATATTATGTGCTGCAGAGTTTTCTTCCTGGCAACCTATGTCACCCTGCGTCTACTTATTGTCAGTCTTCCCTTGTCTCCATTTTTTTCTCTGACGTTTATCCGCAGCTTTATGTTGCCAGCCAATATAATACTCTGTCAGTCACTCAGCTTGTATCTTGGCTTAGGTAGCTCTCACAAAAACACCCTTTTACCCGACTAACTAACTTATTATATCACACACGGGCACACATGCTGGGTTTAAGCTGTCTGTGTGATGGATGTGCCCTCTCAGACAGAACTGCTGTGTGTTGCATCTCAACCTGCACCCTCACCTTCAGGCTGCACTGTATTCCCTACCACTGCAACGTACTGTTTTTTTTTTTTTTTTCACACGGGGAGAGGTTTAAAAATCAATATTTTTAGCAGAAAAATACAGCACAGTGTTTTAAAACACGTGAAGGCTGAGGGACTCTGCCCCTTTCAGCCTGACTGTCGCACACGCAGGCAGCCCAGGCTCCTAGAGGCTGATAAAGACCTTTTTGGCAGAGGCTTTCCTCTGTGCTGTGGGCTCATTAATGCTCCGAGTGTGTCCCTGCGAGTGAGGACTAAGCCCTCAGCCCTTATCAACAACACCAGGCCCGGTCGGTTACACACATACACACGCCACCGTGGACAAAAATATACACACACAATGGATTATGAAGAGTGCGGATAAGTCGCCAACATCATCTCAGATATCCCCTTACAGGACAATGACAGACATCCCCACTCCCATCCCAGTGTTGCAGTCATGGATAGTGTGTGTTTGTGCTTGAGGCTTGGTGGGAGAGGGGATGCAGTGCCATCCGATTGATCAATTTGTATTTGTTGATCCATCTGTACACAGCTGCCATAACGAATAGGTCATTGGGACTGTGTGCTTTTTGGAGGTGTGTGTGTGTGTGTGTATGTGTGCTGGGTTTGAACTTGAGCATCGTTTCATATGCCACCTCGATGCTGGATGTTATAAAAGCCCCCAACTGCTGTCTTTATAGGTGCTGTTTGTTTCCTGTAAAACACACACAGCCTGGGTTATTTGCATATATATTACGGGGTTGTGTTTGTGCTTCTTAAATTGAAATCACATGCATGTGTGTGTGTGCGCATGCGTTGGTGCAGAGTAATGTTACAAGGCTGGCTCAGTAAAGACAGTGTAGGCGGCTGCTGGTTTGTGCCTGTTTCAAGTTGGTATGTGCATGAATTGTTTCCGTGTTTTGTCTGAGCCTTCAGGCTGTATCTATTCAGCTTGGCAGTGAATTATTATTACTTTATTTCCAGGGAGTGCAGAGGTGACACACAGGAATACCCACCTCCACAGTCCGCCACGTTCCACAGAGTCTGCAAAACCAAAACAAGGAAAAAAAAGCCCACTGGTCATACACACCCAGGAGGACTTGACAAAATCTTTCATCTTCAATCCATAAAATAGAAACTCTGAAAGCGTGTGAGTCATTATTTTCTGCTAATAATGACTGAACAGTTTCATGCAACATTTGTCTCCCTTTTTCCATGTAGTTAAAAAAACATACAAGCAAAATTTTTCTTGTCTGTAGTTTATGCATTTAGATCTACTGATTTCAAAGTGATAATTTTCTGCAGCCTGGATTTGACATGTGGTTTTTGCAGCCATCATCATGCTTAGGGTGTCATTCCATAATTGTATTTTATTTAACTCTTTGGTTGGGGTTCTTTAACATGCTTAGTTTTCTGACACAAACCCCAAAGTCCATGAAATTTAAATAAAGTTGACATAATTTCAGAAGTTTACCTGCTTGTTCATTCCAAAACCATTTTTGATGTGTGTTTGGGGTCGTCCAGTATTTATCCAACATTCATTCTAGAGATAGATGACCTTCATTTTTATTAATTTACTCACTTGATGGCTGTATGTCGCTACACAGACTAAAGTTACCGTACAGCATCAACCACTATGCAAAACAATTACAATGTTGTGAAGTCAAAAAGCCTCAGCTTGACTCTTCCAAACATGCCTTTTGTCACTGTGGACACGTTTGTGTCATCATAGAAAACATTTTTTGTCCATTTTAGATGCTGTATGTTTTGTTTAAACTTAAGGGTGATTTTTCAGCAGGGGCTTTTTCTTTTTGTCTCCACTGTGGACAGTGAAGTGGTATTCTAGCATGTCTCAGTGTTTGTAAAGGGTTAGGTCTTTGAGTTGTTGAACATCTTGAACAATTTTCTTTCAGCCTGAAGGTAATAGTTTGGCCTAAAGCACTGATACTTTGACACATTTCATCTTCTACCTGGATTATGATCGCAAAAACGCATCCAAACTAGTTTTGGAAGGATTACATGAATCCTCTTGAGAGGATTTCCCAAAACCTTTCAATCTTGTATTAGCTACATGTTGTATCATTACTCTGTCCTAAGATAACATCCCAAACGCATCGTTATTAAACTCAAATTTGACATTTGTGGCAATAATATAATCTTACTGGAGCTGTAAAATATATATATACAGTATATTTACAAATCCATTGTAAGAGTTGCAATTTTATCTCTATAAGAACAAGTAAAATAGACTGTGTGGTCTGATATAATTGCATTGAAAAGCGCCTAGTGAAGCTCACAGTGGCCGATAATTGGTTGACCTCTGAGACACTTCAGCTCTTGAGGATTTTATGTCTTACAGCTAATGCTGGAACACGGACCGCTGGTCTTAATTCATCAAATTGTCCTCCTAGTTTTAGGACCTTCAGGCAGCTGGTTACTTATTCACAGCTATCTTACCAATAATATGGCTCATTAATGGCTGCATCTGGGGCTCTCGGAGATGAAGAAGCACAGAGGGCAGTTTCCACTGAACAACTGTAGGAAAGCTCCATTAAGTGATGTAACACTTGGGCTAACCTGAGGACGCAATCTGAAATCACAGTTTGTGCAATTACTTGCTGCTTGTTTGTGTTAAATTCTCTGCACATGGCAGATGTTGAGAGTGTGTTTGCGTGTAGACGTGTGTGTGTGTGTGTAGCTGTTGGACTGGGTGGGTGTAGGGGTCTTTGCGTTTGTCCGTTTGATGTCAGCCCTGGTGTTTCTGGTGCATGCGTGTGTTCCCTTTCTGTTAAGGGAGTTGTGAAGCATCTCTTTAATTTGGTCTATAATTGAATTTGGCCCGTGGGCATGCCATGCTCTTCAGAGAGATGGCAGCAGATTAGAAGGGGAAGAAAAGAGGAGACAGCGGGAAAGAGACGGGAACAAGAGGAGACGTGGCTGAGAGGGGGAGAGCGAGCTGAGAAAGAGGAGGTGGCATAAGGATGGCAGATGAGGAAAGGGAGATTGAGGAAGAGGACGCTGGGGGAGGACACAGCATTGCATCCTCAGTCATCTGTGAGACTTCATAAGTACTGGGTGCATGGGCGAGTGGCTGGCAGTCAAGTCAATATGACATATGAATATTGCAGAAGCTATTCTCTCGCCTCGTGCCCTCCTCAATTATTAATGTCTGGCTTGGAGTTGGCTCAACTTTTACTTGAGGCGCCATATTCTCATATACTCATGAAAATGAGTGAGAACTCTTTAACAGAAGGACCAACGGACGTATAAAAGATGGAGACGGTGTCTCAGCAGACGGGGAACACATGCACTCAGCATAGACTGAGCCCGTATCATAGACATGACCAAACTATTCCTGACGGCTGCAGCAGAAATGCAGCTCACTGCCATGTTTAATCTCGTGCATTTCTGGATTTAGACATAGTATGATTGTATCAGTTTCAAGCATTTGTGGGCATCAAATTAAATTTTAAATGTTGAACGTGGAAGGTGCTGTTTGTTACCAGGATGTCTGCTGAATTTGCTGATGATTTGGAAATGTTTTTCAAGATAAAGAATTACTCTGATCATGACCACCACCGTTTGTGACTCATTTTTGGATTGCTGCTCATGAAAGGTTTTAAAGGTACTAAACCAAGGGTATGATGATGATGGGTAGTAGTGCTGCATGGCAAAAGTATTTACAACCCTTGAACACAGCCTTTACTATATGTAAATGGAACTTATTGCTACACCCCAACAAAAATAGGACATAAATATATGACGCATTGTTTAAAAAATATAGACAAAAATAATGTGTGTGCATTTGTCTTCAGACCCTCTGAGTCAACGGAAAATCTTTTTGGGCTTTGAAATGAGAGTGAAAAGTCTTTCTGCTAAGTCGTAATTTGATTTGACTGGGCCGTTCTAATGTCTGATCTAAATCAATGCACTGTAGCTCTGACTCCATATTTACTGTTGTTGTCTTGCTGGAAGGTGTATTTCTGCTCCTTCTCAGCTCTTTTTCAGCTCTAACAAGTTTTACAGGGTCTCAGCTCTGCATTTAGTTCCATTGATCTATCAACTCTTGACTAGTTTCCTTGTCCTTGCTGATCTTTCATCTATTTGATGTTTTCCCTACATGACTTGGGGCAGGTTGCCAGAGGGACTTCTTATTTCTGTTTTTCAACAATGACTTTCTTTCTGCTACTCTTCCGTAAGGGTCTGATTTCCTACTCATTCTCCTTATTGAACTGTGGATCTCTGCAGCTCTTCAAAAGTTACTAGCATCCTCCTTGTTGCTTCTCTAACTAATGCTCTGTTTGCTTTTCCTGTCAGTTCAGATGAATGATCATGTTTTGATTGGTTTATTATTAGTCTTTGAATTTTGCAGAGATAAAACATAACTTTGTGAGATTTGTACAGTTCTGGGTATTATCTTACAACCCAACTATGCTTGAAATGTCTCCAACTAGGTAATTTACAAAGGCAATAAGCAGCACTGGATTTTTATTTTGGTACATCAGAGAAAAGGGGGTTGAACACTTGCCCTTTCACACTTCCCAGATTTCTACTTTAAAATGATGCACCGCTGTGTAGCACTATTGAATAAAATCAAAGTGTATAGTTGTAATGAAATAAAAAATGCCAAAATGTTCAAACTGCGTGAAAACTTTTACACGCTTTTGTTAAGTTTACATTTTAAGAAGACAAAATGGACATAAGAGATGGCTAATAATAGTCAAGGCTTGCTATAACTGGTTGAGGTTGGACTTTGTCGACATTTCAGTCTGGCTTAATGCAAGTTTAAAGTATTAAATGCGTCACAAAAGCTGCACTAATTCACTGCAAATGCTTTTCCTTTAGCGCCAACCTTGTTTGTCACTGTTACCATGACTTCAGCCAGATTTCTGGCCAGATCAACAGGCGCTAAATGAAAGTAACGCTAGAGTGGGGAAGAGGAGACGAGAATAGAGTTTGGGCAGGGTCAGTGTGACTGACAGAGTCCTGGCCGGACGCTGGCTTAGCAGCAGGCTGATTAACCCCGGCTGGATGGTTGGAGTTGGGAGCAGATGTCAAGGTCCTTCCTGTTAGCGGACTCCATGACAGTGCTACTAAACATTTATGCCTACACGTAACTATAAATGCACACACTCCATCTTTCTCACAGTCGTTCTCTTTCACACACACTGCTGGTGTTTTTTATCGTTGACCTTGTTGGTCCGACAGAGTTCAGAGGTACAGCACCTCTCTTTGGCAGCTTCATCTGTTTGCTTACAGCAGTGCAGTGTGTGTGCGCGTGTACCTGTGTGTGTAAATGTGTGCATTCCATGAAAATCACTGTAGTTTTAGCTTAATTCCCACTGGACTTGATGAGTCATCCCATATGTATCAACAAGTCGAGAGGAAAAAAAAAAGCGGAATGGGAAGAAAGGGTAGAGAGGAGCAGTGGGATTTCAGTTTGTCTGCCAGGGGCTTACAGTACAGCCTGGAGGAAGCTTGTAGTGCTGGCTTTGGCAAGAATAGTGCTCAGATTCAATTGATTCATTCTTTGAACTGAGCTGAGGAAAAGCAAATTTTACAAGTTGAATTCATACAAATGCAGTCTGGAACATGGTTCATAAACTGCTTTAATGTTCATACTACGCATTAAAGCAGCACAAACAAGAAGACCAACTAAAACTTTTTTTTTTTTTTCTTTTACGCTTACATGAAAATTATGAACATTTTCATTTAAAGGTGCAGTGAGACATTGACTGGGGACTGGAGTCACCTGATTCCCAATTTTCTGACCAGAATGTGGAGTTGTTGGTCTGAGATAAAAACTCTTTAGTGTGATCGCAGTTACTGAGTGAGGAAGACTAAAGTGGAGCTGTTTTCACTGTAGTGTTTAAAAATGAAGCGAAAGAGTAAGCACAAAAGATGTGAGAAGCTATTTAAAAGGACATTTTAATGTCTGATTCATTTAGACTGAGAGAAAATGAGGCTTTCAGCAGATAGGATGAATGTTGTACAATGATCTGTTTTATCTTGTGGAACTCGCTGGATTTGGAAATGTAGCCAGCATTTTTACCATATTCTCTGCTGGTTCAGTAACACTTGATGCACCAACATTGCTGCTCGCTAATGTAAATGATAAAGATGGTTTTAAAGTGGCTATTTTGTAATCGGTTTATTGTTTTAAATGGTAAAACCCTGTTTTACAACAGCTGCTATCGTACACTAGCAAAGTGCGAAGTCCCTGGATGAGGGGGTAAATTAGTTTATTTAATATTATTGACGACCACTCACTTCAAGAAGACTAGAGAAAAATCAGTACTGTTCTTAAATTGGCACCTGAAGTTTCCGAAATCGGAAACTAGAGATAGGTTCCCCATTGGTGCATTTATAGTGCACTTGGGTCCCTTAAAGTTGTTTTTATTTTATTTTTTACGAAAACATGGTTTCTATAAAAAAATTAAAAGCTCCGCAAATGAGAGAATTTCAAGAGTTCTTGAAATTCTCCAATTTCAAGCAAGCCTTAATTTTGCTCATTAAGGCTTGCCTTAATGAGCAAGGCAAGCCCAAGATGGACAAGACCTGTGCAAAATTCTACTTTGATGATCTAAGCAGCCTAAGTTAAGTCAGAACTATTAATTTAAGGCTTAAAGTAGATGGCCAAGTCTTTAAGTCTTAGTCTGTGTACAGAAATTGAGGCTTTAGAACTAGCTTGGAAGCTGACCTCAGTCTAACGTTGTGTGATCACATATTTGCAAAAAACACAATTGCAAAGATGTGAGCAAACAGTTCAGATTAAAACTGTTTGCTGCAGCTACTGTGGCAGGGATTTACTGTGAACATGTTTGAAGAGGAATAAACCCCATCTCAATTACATATATTATTCTGCTGCCTCAGCAAGTCTGCATATATAGTAGAAATGGATGACACCCTGACGGCGCATAAGCAGAAAGAAAGCAGGAGGTGTGGAGGAACTTTACTAGTGTTGTGTCTGAAACAGGGAATAGAAATGGAGCAAAGAGAGAGGAATGGCCCGGCAAAGCATCAGGGCTGCAACATTGAGTCCTCTGGCTCTACTGGACCCCCACCAGAGCCACCCAGCAGCAAACACAGATGATCACCCCACCCCCCGTTTTTCCCTTATGTTGTCGTGGTTTTCATTTCACATAGTTTTTTTTTAAAGCCACATCAACAAACAGTAACTGCTCACGTTTTGAGCCAAATCGTAGCTTTGACTTTCATGGAGTCTTGAAAATAATGCAGTAAAGAATAAAACCCAACAATAAATGATGATACTATGACACGCCACAAAAGTATTGTTTTATGGAAGGATTTTATCACTGTAGTCCCTTGCTGGGTTGAGGAAAGACTAAAGAGAGAGTTATGTTGAAATATTTTTCAACCTGAGTGCACAACTCATTTTGCCATCTCACCATTTCATGCCCAAAGTAGCATCCACTGCTAGTTGGTTCTCTGCATCAATTCACGCGATGCAAAGTTGTTTAGGAAACACGACTTGATGCTAAAACTCTGACCGATGTAACACCGTTTTTGATTTTCAGGTATGTTTATTAGTGGAGAGCAGGAAGGTGCAAAGTGCTTGTGTGTTAGTCTGCTGCTCTGCTTTGAGAAATTCTGCACCAACCCAGGGAGATGATAAATAAGTTTTAAAATTGGAGTTTTTGGTACACCAGATCCAGATATTTGTGCACAAAACGGTTATTTCTTTTTTCAAAAAGCAAACCAAAATGTATAGTAGTGTAAACTTATCTGCATTATTTTCTGGTTGTTCTCAAACATATTTGCACTTTGAAAACTACAATAAATGAATATATTTCTGGTTAAGAAAGTGTAACTTTTTAAAGCCACAAAGTCCTGCAGTTCTTAAATTATTTGTGGTTTAAATGAGCAATCTTTGAAAAGTAAACTTTTTTTCATTATTAATGTTTCATTGTTTATTCCAATTAACTCTTAGTATTTCCTGAAACCGTTAAAATCTTAGACTTTTAAGTTGACACTGTGTTGTGATGATTGTTGAAACCATTCAAAAAAGAAAAAAAGTTTAGCGCCAGCTCTACAAATATGGACTATTTTGACAATGCTAACAAGAAATAAAGTTTGAAAATGAGTCTGTGATTAATATCAAACATCTGAGAAATGAACGTTGTCATTTCTTTTAAGAACAGCAGGGTTTGCCCCAGAAAACTAGCGAGGCACGGTAAGGAGGAAATCTTATTTTTGTTTTTAAAAAATGTTATAAGTTCACAGGAAATTTGAAAATGTGACTTGGTAGTGATGTATTTTTGGAAGATATTGGCTATATTTATACACCAACTATGAAGTCTTGCTGAGGGACATATACCTAAGCAGTGTTTCCCAACCCTGGTCCTCAAGGCACATTGTCCTACATGTTTTAGAGGTTTCCCTGCTTTAATGTGTCTGATTCAACTGATTGCAGTTCAGCAAATGCCTGTTAATCGATCATCGATTGAAATCAGCTGGACTGAAGCAAGGAAATACCTAAAACATGTATGTACACATTTGAACTTTATGTAAAATGTTCACCAGAAGAGAAATGTATAATAAATTAAACCATGTGCACTCAATCTTTGTTTCATACAACTCAGTAGAATTGTCTATTGGATGATCATTCCACCCTAAAACACGGTTTAACCATAAAATCGTTCAATCTTTTAAAACTTCTAAAATAAAATTAATTTACATGTTGCTACAATAACCTTTTTAGTGGAGCTCTAAGGTCTGCTGCTCAGCTCTCTGTTGGGGAGAACTAATCCTCAGCTTCAGATGAAATGGACCCTGCCAGATATAAGAAGTGGTTCCTGCAGTGGGGCATTTCAGGCTAATTTAAAAAGGTAAAAGCTGGTGTTTAGTCATGACCTTTTCATAAATCGGTTTCTTTCACACAAATCTGACTGATGCGCTGCACTTGCACAGAATGAATGAAATGTTTTTTACTCTCTTTTTAGTACCCCTTCTACTCCCTTCACAGCAGTGATATACCAAGTGTTTTGGTGTGGAACTAAAATCTTTTAAACCACTTTGTTTGGTTGGTCCACTGGCTTATGCTATTCAGTGTGAAATAAAATTGTGAGCTTCTGTGAGGCATGTCCAAGTCTTGATTCAAAGGCCTCCAGCTTCTTTAAAGAAGGATTTAAACAGAGGAGAGTTTTGACACAAAGTGGCTTTGTTGATTGCATGAAATTAGGTCCCGCACATAGGCTTTTCACTCCGCTCTGCTCTCGCACAAGACGCTGTGCTGCCTTTTGCTTATATAGACCCCACTAGCATTTCCATTACTCTTTTGGCATAAGTACATGACAATAGCTTCCCTGTGTGGTAACATGATTACATTTACACAAGGAAACTGAGCTTGGTGCCCAGAGAAGGCAAAATTCAAACATGCTACTTTATGAATGCCTAAATTTGCCAAAACAATTAAAGCTTTACTGTAACCCCAATTTTTTATTTCAGCCGTCGTAACTTTTGTGAAATTGACTTTCTAAGCAACATTTCATTTTGGCAGTGAGGGAGCGAGATTTCATTCACCATGGGTTATGTAGGAATAGTGTGTTGTTTCAGGGTTATAATGATGTGCAGTGCATTTGGGTAAAGATGACAGAATCTCCCAGAAATCATCTGAAAAGCTGCAAATGAAGCAAAGCTGTGCACTTCTTTGCTTTGCAACTTGAGTTATTCTTGATGTGCTGTGCAAAAACTGGTGACGAAATCTTTCTATAAGTGCGTTCTCTTGTAGAGTTTTGTTGTTTCCTCTAAAGCAGAATATGATTGTTGAGCACTTTGAATAACAAAAGTGGGCTTGGATGTCAACATCTTCAGTTTCTATTTCTGTGACTTTCTATCCGTATTGACTGTTTCAGCAAATCTCTTAAGTACTTTGTTTTTATTTCAAGCCATCTTTTTTTTAACTTTTGTATTTTCCTCATGTTTGAGGCTGTCAAAATACAATCTAAACTCAATACCACAGCAGACTCACTCTGATGCTCTTCTCCTTGGATATTATACAAAGCACTCCAGGACACTATAATAGGAAGCCACTAAAGGAAAACATTGATGCAATATTTGCACTGCAGTTTCATTCAGCTGTCATGTTTTGTTTTCACATTGTTTATAAGTTGTTTGAGTAAAATGAGTTTATGTCATCAGTTTATGTCATTCTACATGTTTTTAGGTGGGCTACAGATTAATATCTTGAATAAGTCACTGAGAATATTCTTAGGTTTGGTTTTATTTAATGAGCGTAACTTTCCAGTCAATAGTTTTTGGCAATTTCTTACAACAATAGAGACAGTGGTAGGTGTTTGTCCTGTAATTGGTGGTTTGCCAGGGCATTTGCAGGGCATTGCCCAGCCACAATCCATACTCAAAGTTCTTGTTTTGTGAAGGAGGTTGTTGGCCAAAATCTTGCGATGCATGGTCCCATCCATCCTCTACTCGACGAGGTGCAGTCATCCTGTTCCCTTTGCAGAAAAAACACCTTCAAGATACTTGATAGTTGGGTTCTTGTTCTTGGGATTGTACTATTCTATCATCTTCAAACACCAAAAAGTTGTAATTTGGTTTCATATGACCAAACACCCATCTTCCATGCTTCCTCTGGATCTTCCAGATGGTCAGTGGCCTGGACATGTGATGACTTGAGCATGGAGACCTGGGACGTACTACAGGATTTTAAGTCATGACGAATGTGTTACTATAGTAACCTTCGAGACTGGTCCCAGCTGTGTTCAGTTCACATCCTCCTGTGTATTTGTGGGCTGATCCCTCATGTTTCTCATAATCATTGTTTCTCGATCTTGTGAGATCTTGCGTGGAACACCAATCTGAAGGAGACGGTCAACTTGAGTATTTCCTTTTCTAATAACTACACCAACAGTTGTTTCCTTCTCACCAACCTTGACTGCTTGTTGTCCTGTAATGCATCGAAGTCTTGTGCTCTTGGGCCAAAATACTTGTTAGTAGGTGACCAGAGACTTATTTCCTGCAATAAAATGCTAATTATTTCAAAACTGTACAGTAGGGTTTTCTGGAATCTTCTTTTGTGTCTAAAAATTGGGGCACTATTAAATACTTGGCATTAGGCCTGTCACAATAGACAGAAAATCAATTGATTACATGATGAATTAAAAAAACTCTATTATTTTCATTGGCTTGATTAATCATTTTTCTCTTTTTACCAAAAACTGAGTGATAAAAGTATTTATTCTGGTGCTTTGGTCTCAACTATCCCTTTTTTGGAAAGATAATTGTGTTTACAGAGACTTTGTAGTTAATTTTAGTTGTTTCTGTTTTATTTATTTATTTTTGGATATTTAAAATGTCTTCCACTTCTAGCCTTTAAATATTATAATTTATAAGGTTATTGAGAATGTGTTCATGTTCCTTGGAATTATTGTGCCATTAGTGCTATTATATTACTTGAAAATGGTCTCAAAACAACAATGTTATCATTTATCGCAGTACGTTCTGGGACAATTTATCATCTAGCAAAATTTGCTATTGTGACAGGCCTACTTAGCATATCACCCAGGACCCCCTAAAGCTATTGCAATAGGGCTATGCTTGTTTTTTCTTTCTATTACTTTTATACTCCGTGTCAACATAGACCATTAAGAAAACCCCTCCATGTGACTGAGGATGGGTGAAAGGAACAGGAGACGTAACCTCAATGTGACCACAAGTTGTCCTTGTAATTAACAGATAACCTTTAATGAAGCTTTGGCCTCACAAGCTCTCAGCCAAGGAAATGTCACATTTAACCAGAGAGAAACGCAGCCCAGCCATGCACACGCACACATGCTCAGATAAACACATGTACTCGCGCACAGACACACGCAGTTGAAAAAGTGTTAAAAGTGCCCTGTCAACCCATAAATGTCATCTGTCTGTAGCTTTCAGGAAATGCCTCTGTGCTCTTTGCAGATGGTTTGTGTGGGTGGTATAGGAAGAGGCTGGGAAATATCAGCCTGTCACAATGTGTTGTCATCTTGCACTGAGGAGAAAAGTGAGCTGAACACATGAACAAATTAATTCAAGGACAATTTTTTTATTAAATTTACCACACACAATTAATAATAATTGACATAAGGTTGTTGATGCAGTAATTTTTTGAAATTAAAGTGTCAGACTCGCTTATGTAAAAAAGAAAAGAGGGAATCATTACAAATACCGTAAGACTGGGTGGTATAATCAGATCCAACCCTCTGCCTATGTACTGAATTATCTTCATTTTCTTTAAAAGATTCTGTTGGTTTCCTTGTATTTTAAACTCAGAATGAGGCTTCTTTCAGATACGAGGCAGCAGACGCTGAGCTTGCTGCGGGTCTAGAGCCAAAAGCGAGAGAAAAACGCTGAACTGGGCACAAATGTGTTAATGAGGGCATCAATTGTGGACAAAACCATCATCATTTACTATCGCATGGTACACACCGATGCCAGAGTAAATTGATTGAGAAATATGATTGTATTAATGGACAGTTTTGGATTGTAAACATTCCTATCTCGTCTTCAATGCTATGTAAAATTACAATTTGCTCCAAAATTGCGAGATACTTTCATATCACAACTTTTGGTTAGGTCAGTTTCTTTTCTTTTGGTGTCGAAGGCTTCAAATATTGAGACATTACCAGTTTATTTTTTGTCTTGGCTTTCTGTACAAGTGCCAAGTTGTCTCTGATTTGAGCCACCTAGAATATGTCACAGAGAGCCGCGCCCTAGGGCAGGGCAGCATCAGGCATGATGAGGCGCTGCACAGCCTCACTGTGCCGTAGAGCAGCACAAACGCAACCATGGGTTCAAGAGCAGGGTTATGTGAAAAGCAGCCGAATGCTCAAAATTGATCTCACAAAGAGCTATGTTGTATCGAGAAAGATATTTGAAACTATGATTGGTGTTTCGACAGTGTCTACGGTCTGTAAGTCTGTACAACTGTCTTTCTACCCATATCTCTGTGCAGTGAGGTCCTGGTATTCCTCAGGGTTGGATGCCACACCCCCTACTAATGGTTAAAATCTACAAATACTTGAGAATGCTTTTAGGTGCCCATTTTAATGGTTCAAACAAAGTACAACCTCAATATGCACAATCTTGATACTGCCACAGAAGCCAACATCTGCAGCAAGGATCTCCAACTCTTATGCCAACTAGCATTAAATAAAAGGTTGTTGCCCATCCTTTGCCAAACTTTATTGCATGCTGAAGAGGTAATTCAGTCATTTGATTCATCTGTGTTAGAGGAGGGATGCATCTAAAAGTTACAGGATGGCAGCTCTTGAGGACTGTAGTTAGACTCCTCATGGTATTATTTCCTCTCTTGGGGATGCTGCCAATCAGAATCAGCCAAGGAAAATAAATATTGCTTTGAGGTTGGCTGCTTTGAAATCACCAGCCAATGGCACATCAAGTAGCATTACATCCTGGTATTTCAGCTCCCCTGAGTCTGATGTACATTTTTCCATATGTCAGCAATGTTCACAAAAACTTTTGGGCTACTTCTGCCACGCTGGCAGATATGGGAGTGTCTCAGGCAGAACATTTTTGAAACTTGTGCTGCAGGTTTGAATCATCGGTTAAAATGTCTGACCATTTTAAGTTTGTCGAACAAATTAAATTACATTGGTAATGTCCAACTTAATGTCTTTTTGCAAACACTGCATCAATACCTCCGTTCATGTGTCTGAGCGATCAATAAATCGTCATCATATAAAGCTGTCACTACATCCATCCATCCATTTAATATGCCCACCCATCCATACAGAACTACATCTCAGTCCATCTGTTCATCAATCTATGCATCCTTTGTTATTCCATCTGTCAATAAAAGTGTAACTGTTGATGCATCCATCTGTTTGTCCATCTCTCCATCCATTAATATATCCCTCAGTCTGTCTATCCATCCACTAATCAATCCTTATGCTAGTTTTGCAGGTTAAATTTTTTAGGCCTCACTGTTCTGAAAGCATCTATAATTCATGGTGACGAAGTAAACGCAAACACTTGCGCTTACCAAGTCTATTTCAGCATCGGTTCTGAAATTGACTTGACTGGAAATCAGAAACAGGAAAAATAAGAAATTATGACTTGGAAAATGGTTAGAAAATTTGTACCGGAAATGGGGAAAATATTAATGCAGTGGCTGAAGTAGTGGGACTTGAGCAGTCCCACGCACCATGATGAACTCCTGCTTGAACTCAAGTAGTTTACGATCACTCTATAGACCTTTCTTAATTTTCTCTGGAGTGGAAAAATGCAGCTGTATTAAACTATTCATGAATGCCATAAATATAAATGTCCTCATAAGTGAACTGCTGAGCACAGTTTTTGGGAAGCAAATTGGGTTTCAGAGGCTAACATTTATTAAATCCTTCTAGGTCTACAGTACACGTGAACGATCATGATTATTTATATGTACATACATTCAGTGAACTTTAGAAGTAATTGGTGAAGGAGAAAAAAATACATGTCGACTATTCATGGCCTCTGTGGCAGTGAACGTGGGTCTCTGAGTGTCCTTTCACTGGAAATTGGTTCAGAAGTGAAGCTGTCAACTTGGATGAAACAGATATGTGATGGCCGGTGAATCTTAAAGTGTGTGTGTGTACGTGGGTGTGTGAGTGACACTTAGTCAAGTTCCTGCACTGCAGCCTAATGTGCAGATTTTACTCATGAACTGAATCGGCCTCATCCCACACCTCCACACACACTTGTGCATACGGCTGCACACCCCCGATCGTCGTGTCAAGATGTACAAATGCAACCACATAGACATTCTCTCTGCATCTTGTGCTCTCGTCACGCCTCTCTGACATTCTCTCATTGTCGGAATGCGAGATGAATTCACACTCAACTTTGACACAAACACACATACGAGTTCGGAGTCGCACAAATTATACAGCCCACACAAACACATTCTTTAGGTTACAGGACAATTTGTTCAGCATCTGTGAAATTAGACACGGGTTTACAATGTAGCCCTTTCAATACTGATCACTGTCATTCCTGTCTGAGTTTGTGTATATTGGGGGGTTTTATCCTGCAGAGCTGAGAAAATCACTCAAGACATTTTAAGTGTGCTTTAGTGATTTAACTTAATTCAGAGCCAGGATATGAACTGCAATTAATTGTGCTGCACACTTTAAATTGCTGAAGTACCTGAAACAAGCTTGCAGATGGTTTTGCGCCAGTTCATCCTTAACGAGAGCCATTTCTAAATTCAGTTCAACTAGGTTAAAATGAGACGATTTATGTTCATAATTCACCTACTAAGCTAAGCTCACAGCTACAACATGAACGAGTTTTGATCATTTGTTGTATATTATCTGAAATGCAAATTAAAAGGTAATTCACAATTTAGCATACTGATAATGCTAAATTGCCTGACGCACCTGTCAGCAACCAGCTAACCTTCGAAATATGGAGTTTAGTTGACATTGGCTCAACCTCAGGGACTCCATGAATGTTTTTAACCTATTCATTCACAACTGTAGGGCTGCAACTAACAATCAACTTAGTAATCGATTTATTTGGTTGTTTGTTCTGACAATGAATCGGATTTAGAAAAATGGCACATTATGCCATTTTTCATTTAACCTTAGATTTTTATATGCAACATCAGAGATGCAGTAAAAGATGCAAATGTCAAATTTATTTATATAGCACTTTAAAACTGGTATAAAACTGCACCAAAGGGCTGTATAAGAACGACAACACAAATGACAAAAATTATCTAAATAATTAAATACCTCTTTTAAATATATAAATAAACATTTTATTGCCTGAAATGCAATAATATAGCATTCCTTCACTGAATTTGAACTGGATGAAGCTAAGGCGATGCCACCTGAGGAGCTTTTGGTAAAACATATTTACAGACAAAGAAGTTTTAGCTTAAATGCAAAATGTATGTATATTTATTTTGTGCAGATCTTTAAGAAAACAACTTTTATTGAGTTTGTATGCTCCAGTTAACGATTAACTAATAAATTGTTTTAACCCTACACAACTGTAACACTGCAAGACTTTATATCAACTTTATAGCTGTTTTATTTAAAGGTCTGAGCATTTACTGTTTTTTCTTCATATATTTCAGCGTCTGTGTTGAGTGGCATGACAGCACACCTCCTTACTCTGTATGTAAGATGGATGTTTACAACAGATTTTGCAGCAATGCACCCCACAGGTGCATTGCTGCTCTAAAAACTGATGTCTACTGAAATAACAATGTCAAGAAATGTTGACACTGACATGTAAATTTTTTGTACCCTGACACAAAACTGCCTGTTACTCATACTCCCACATTTAGTAATGCCTAATACAGTCATAGGTTTTACGATCATTGATGATTTGGATTTTTTTGGGGGGGCATATGGATCAATATTGATTAATATTTGAAGTTCTTAAATAATACATGTAGCTTCTCTGCCTTCCTCCAGATAGCCGTATTTTCTGATCTTGGAGGGCCAAGTGAGGAAGTTGTTCTCAACAACTGGTTTCGCTCAAGGTAAGACTTTAGAAAATGAAGTTTGTTTAACTTTTTGAGAGATGCAGCCAACCCCCAATGCCCAGATTTACAACTTACTGTCCGTTATTTAAACGCCTAACTAGGACATTTTTTTGAGAAACTGTCAGCATGAAGAATTATATTTATCTTGCATAATTGTAGGTGATTGTACATCTCTGCTGTATAGATGGAACGGTGTGCATATTTGAAAAAATGCACACTATTTTTATATACTTATATAATCCAGTGCATAAGCAGCAAACTACAATGAAACACATTACAGTTCATTCCAAAGTGGAAAGATCAATTTTATTTAGCACAGTGCAATTCAATGTGGTGCAATAACATGAAGGATATGAAATATGCCCAAACGTTGCTAGTCATCCATGAGAATTATAATGCTTTTCTATACTGTTGGCTGTTGAAAGTTAATACATGTCATGATTTTAATAGTCATAGCGCTTAGTTAGCTTAGCAATTGCTGGATTTTAATTCCAGCAGCTGTAAAATGTTTCATAGCATCACCACATTAGTTTATAAAACTTTCCTTTTGTAAGGCATTTCCACACTGCTATTGTCAGACCTATTTTAGAGGTCACGGGTTATGTCAACAATATTTCCAGTGATAATTAAAATGTAGTCCCAGACGTTAACTAGAACAGCTATGGTCTGCTAGCTGTAATGGATTTGGCATCCTAAAAAAAAAAAAAAAAAAGCTGATTTGTAATTTTTTTTTTTCTTCCTCAGAAGTACTGTGGCTACTGTTGAAGGGGAGCTTTTATCCAAGCATATCAGGAAGCTGTATTACAAGCTAACATGCGTTTTTGTGTGGATGTGTGTGTTTTAGAGTGCGCGTGAGAGAGAGGGAGTGAGCCTGGACTTTGAGTTAAATCAAAGCTGCTGCTGTAGCTGCTACTCAAATCCCCTGTTGGTGAAAACTAAGTTTGTCCGGGAGCGAAGAGAGGCTGGTGAATTATTAATGCCTGCTGAAGCTTCACTCACGGTGAACCAGCAGACCACTGAGACACCACGGTTCCGAGACGCATGCAGAGAGGCCAGTGCAGTGCTATGCCCACAGCGTCTCTTTCTCACAATCACTACACATGAAGAATTCGACTGCTCATGCTGAGTAAAGCTGGTGGATTCCGGTGCTGGTGAATGCAGCAATCTTTCAAGCATCTATCTGCAGGCTACTCTGGTCACACCACACTAATGCTGATTTATTTATTTTTTCTTCACTTGTATATCCAGTTAGTAGGAACAACTAGTAAGCTGAGGCCTACTTCAGAGGCAAATAAGTTTATAAATGACTGTTATACACGTTGCATTTGTTATTCTAACATATTAAGATTATAATTGGGATAAAACAAATGTAGACACAGTCTTGTAACAAAGTCTATTAGTAGATGTACATTAAAATCAGATGTTTGCATGTGCTGTGTTAGATCAGGTAGGAATTAGCATAATGTTGGCTAAAGGCCACTATGATTGGAGACTTTTTATTACTTTGATTAAACTCATCAGTTTACACACAATGATTACTGTACCTGTAAACAATATGATGTCATGGCTTTTACATTTCTGAATGAGTTGATTTAAAAGTTTTGAATCTATTTGAATCCCACCTGTAAATGTCTCTTAAGACAATGGCTCAAAGACACGGCTTCCTAGTGTTGCAACATGAGGGAAAAATGGCCAAGTTATAAAGAATATTGTGAACCCCCAGAAGTCTGGCTCATACTTTAGTACAATTTTCAGATTCCTAAATGTTCCACATTCGTCTACAGTGTCCATGAAAACTTTTGAGCTACTTTCACCAAATTAGTCAACTGTCTGGCAGGATATTTTCTTAAATTTTTTTTTTTTTTAAATTTTTACATGTTTTGTTAGACAAGGAAGTGGGTTGTGAGAGAGGGCAAGGCATGTGACAAGTGTCATCGAGCCGGGACTTGAACCTGTGACGTCAAGGACTTAAACGATTAAAGGTCCAAGATGCAATGAACAATCGGGTCTGCAGAGAGATCACTGGGGCTCACTTTCACTCCATCCAGGAGTTTACAGGTCTAGAATCTGAAAAAAGACATCGTGCAGACCCCACACATCCATGATGCGCTGTTCAGTCTGTTACCTTTTGGTGCTACAGAGGACTATTTGTGAAAACCTGCCACCAAATACAGTTTCTTTCCCCAGATTGTCTCTGAACACAGTGAAGACCTGCATACAGAGCAGTCAGCTACTCTGCTGTGAAACAAAATAATTTAATATGTGCACTACCACAGCTTGCAGTTTTTTCTTTTTATATATATATATATGTGTGTGTGTGTAAATGGCTGTACCTAACCATATATGTACACACATTTTCCTTTTATCCTTTATTTCCTCTGAAGTTTATATATTTATACTTAATGTCTGTTTCCTCAGCATGAAGTCAAATTCATTATTTGAGTCTTGGCCAGTACAGATGATTCTATATCTGCATCTCTTCTTTATGGCGCTGACAGTTATGTTTGCGACTAGACACATTGTTGCTAACGTTAATGTGTTTTTATACATCTGCTTTTTCATCACACCGATTTCTTATTTTTTTTTCTACCATAACATTAAGGGAGCAGGACCTTTTGCTCTATAAGCTTGTGGGTGGACTGAGCATTTGCGTTCAGTGTTTTAGTACAGTTATCCACTTGAGAAATGGTGAGAACAGAGAGAAATAAAGCTACAATTATTGTGCCTTGTGGTTTAATTAAGTACCTCAAACAGAGCCAGCAGTGTTGGTTTTCTGCAGGAACAGAGTAATTTGTGCCTCCTAAATGAGCTGATGATCAGCTGATTCCTTTAAGTGCCATCTTCATACCCATTTAGATAATAAAGTGGTCTTCTCCAACACTTGGCACTATACATCTACTCCTCGCCTGCTTACTGCCCACTGCTGCATTGCAGAGTGGAAGCATTCACCCATTCTGAAATTCATAAATTAACCCTTTCTTACATAGAAAGCACTAAAATTAGTAGTTTTAAGTGTGTATGCGGGTTTCACGGCATGCGTTGCTACCTATTGGAAAACTACTGCAAGTTCACAAAAACTGTCTTCATAGGTAAAGAATTAACAGAAATGCATTGTGAAAAACTTAATTATATTGGAGATGAGTGCAGTGAAATCCAATGTATTGTGTTATAATTGAGTACTTTTCTGAGGCCAACTTCATGTTTTGTTTTTTAATAATGAAATGATATGGGAGTTAATCCATAACAGCTGAAATTATTCAGACAACAAGAGATGAAGGCGCAGAGCTCATTTTGTTTCTTATTTATATTTTTTTACATGTCCCAAACATTTGAACATAATGGTGATCAAACGGAGTAAAGGTACATTTCAAAAATCCTAATATTTGGTTATCATTATCTGTAAGCCATAATCATCAAAATACATAAAAAGCTTGAAATATTAAAGTATTTAATGCATCTATATGACTTACTCTTTTTGAAACAAGTGACAAATAATTAACTTAGTCATGACATCATTTTTGAGATACACCTTTAGGCTACAGTGTTGAATACGCAGAAAGGTGATATTGGAGCTGAAGTTTTGTCATCTGGGAGATTTTTATTTTTGACTTTTGATTTCTCGAAGCTTAAGTAGAGCTTTGAGCCTGCGTTAATGTGGGAACTTCTTTGTGTCAACAGCAATATCAGTATATTTATATAATTAAATCCTTATTTCAAGGTCTGATTTCATTGGACCTGATTGGACATATTAAAAAACTTAAAAAAAATGCAGGTAGGCAGTTAGAAAGATACGAAAGAATAATCCTGACGTAAGGTTATTAAAATTCATCCATGCATGAGCTACAACACCTGATTCTTTTGGGTAGTTTCTAATAAAAGATTGATTCATACCTATGATGGTATTAGTCACACTGTAATAAAACATTATACAAATTTATTCCAACAGTCTGAAACTCGGAGGACTTGCCGTGTTGTCCCCTGTGATAAATGCCAACAATCTGCTGTTCTAGAGAGGTTTAAATAAATGCGTTCCATTATTTACAAAAGCTGCTCCATCCAGGTATAGCATACAGTAATTGCATGAGTCTTTCATGGTCCACAGTTTCTATCTGCCTTTGCCATTTGGTATCATTTTCTCGCCGTGACAGATTGCAGCTTATCTATTCTTTTAAGCTGGTGGCAAGTTGCAGCGCTATCTGCCGTGTGAGGCTGCCTCCATTGACTGCTGCTAGTCAAGCTGGCATTCATTATCAAGCAGGTAATAACACAGAGCACTGGGCCTAACTCGAGCAGCAGTGGGCTCATTAATACAAACAGGACCCTAAACCCAAACTCAATTTACTTGAAAGCCTCTTTGGAGTTGGGAGTTCAGTGAAGAGTCTTTGTGTGTATGTGTGCGTGCGTGTGTGTGCGTGCATGAATATCCATCTGTGTGTCCAAGAAAGGTATTAATCATCCCTCTCCCACAGCCCGACACAAATACACAAACAGTGCAGAGTGTGCATGTGCATCACAAAGCTCCAATTATATAGCTGATCAGTGGTGTATGTTTAAGTAGTCACTCACCTCTTTCCTCTCCGCATCCTCACTCATATCTCTGTCATTAATGAGTCCAATTAGCACATGCAAATATTTATTTCCAGCTAACGGTTGTGATTTATCACACTGTTCTGTCTTTAAAACAAACGGTGTTTGTAATTTGTGTATTTTGTGCGCGCACATACGTGTTTGCGCGTCCCCTCGCTTTGTTCGCAAAGACACATCCACTCATTAGGCCCTCCTGGTGCGTTAGATCATCAGCAGCACAAGTCGAGGAATCAAAAGACGGCGTAAAGAGGAGGAAAAAGAACATAACAAATTCATCACTGAAATATTCAACTGCACACATACACCCTCCCCATGTAACAGTCATTGATTTAGGGTGTGCGACTGTAATGGGTACCACTCCACTATCGTCAGATTAATGACACCCAGACATTGCAGAAGGCACCGAGAAGAGAGGGAGGAAGGAGGAGATTAAATAGAGGGAAACAGAGATGCTCTTTTGGGGAGTTATTGCTGAGAGGTGCTTAAATCTGCTGCACATAGCATTTTAAAATATCAATAAATCACAGAGAAATGTGTTATGACGCATTGGTAGAATTGAAGTAAACAAATGGCTGCTGTTGTAAATGCTTGTTTCTCAAAATAAGAGCAGATTTTCTTTGAATACTTTGATTTCTCTGCAAGTTCTGCTGTAAATCTCCCTTTATCTGCAAAACCTGAGTTGATTCTGCACGAGGAATTCAGTGCATTAGGCATGTGCTGATATGAGATTCTCTCGGTAAGATAACCTGGAGTAAAACACCATGATTTCACAGTGTTAACAGAGAGATTACATACTATGATGATTGAAAAAGAGAAGCAACATTTGAGTTGCTCTGTTTAATTTTTTTGCATCAAACTCACTCTTTACATTCTTCAGTTAAAGATTTTTTTTTGAAGGTCATAATGAAACTAAACTTTCAGCTACAACCATAAGAGCCAGCAGATTGCTTTAAAAATGCATCATTGTTTCTTTTAATAGATGTACAGAGTGGTAAAAGAAAATATAATTTACGGGATAAACATGTTTTATTTTATTTTTTTACTAAACATACATATTTTGCAGAATTTTATCCGTTTAGCTGCTCTTTCACAGAGAAACAGAGTCTAATGAGCTGCTTAGCAGGGATGTCACTCCCACCTCTTGAGTTGCAGTTTCAAAACGGCATTACTGTTCAGTGATGGCTGACACTCCTTCAGTTTCCACAACATGACTTTCTTTACAGTCAGCTTTGTCTTGTTTGTAAGGATTGGAATTAGCAGTTTTCAGCAACATGTGAGGGAGGGGCAGTGCCATTACTTTATGCTGCATCCAGGCAGAATAAATCACTCTCGCACTCTTTGGCTGGCCTCCGAAAATAGGAGTTTAACACAAAGATGTTACACATTTTAGCAGTTTTAAACCTTTTCAGACCATGGTATTCCTAGACGTCGGGTATCGCCTCATGACTATTTGCATAAAATAAAAATATTTGCATGATGACATTACCAAGTACAAAATATACAAAAGTTCTGTTCAGGGTTTTGGACATATTTGTGTGTACATGCAACATAATGAACTCTTGATTTCTTAAGTTGCACTTCAGGTCTAACCTTTAGGGATCTTGTATTTACTTTTACAAGTCAAAAAGGTCATTAGGTTTTGAGAGTCCTAACATTGTTTTTAGACTATGCTGATTATGTCTCAGTTGACTGTTGGCCCTCCTTAAAAATTGTATTTGTTACTTGTTTAATATACTCCCCAAAACATGATGAATTGATGTCTTTTACCTTTCTGCAGCATTATAAAACGGTAATCTGATTAGCTTAGACCTTGTAACAAATCTGTCCCACTTTCAATGCCACTGCGGTCATTTATCTGGTGCAGGCACAGACTGCAGCCGTGGTTTAATTTGCCTTTTGATAAGCTTTGATCAAAGAGTGAGGTTTTTTACTTGCCTAATATTGACGAGCTTCTCTTGTACCACCAAAAAAGCTCTGATCTGTCCAGGCATTGAGGTGTTGTAAGTGATTTGGTAATGTGTTAGTGACAAAACCTCCTAGCCCTTGAATAAGTGAGTGGGGTCTCTGTAGATTTACTTTGACTCCCACAGATCCCTTAGCAACCCGGCAGATTTGTATCAGGGAAGTTTGGAGGTCATATTAACACATCTTTGTTCTTTGAGCTGTTAAGCAGTTTTTGCAGAGTTAGCGGATGTTAAGAAAGGAGAGAGCTTAGGTCAGGGTGGTGAAATGATCTGTGATTGGTGAGCAGAAATGATGACTCGATAATTAACCTCTGCATTAAAATCGAACTGAATCAAAAGACATTCTTCCACTAACAACCTTGTGGTGAAATGCGCAGTGAAGATAATTTTCCTTGTCTTTGGTCAAACAGGTGAAGATGATCAAACTAAAGCTTTGCTTGGTCTTGAGAAAGGAAATGGACAGCTCTCTAGTCTGAAAGCCTTCTAAGATGGTGGATATAAATGGGATTTCCAAAAGCTGCCAGTGAAACCAGTTCCAGCATTGTCTGTCAGAAGTCGAAAACTTAACCCAAAGAAAAGAGGATCTTTTTTGTACTCCATTTAGCCTTCCTGTTATCTGTTAAGTCTCACTCTGTCTGCTTGAAGAACTGCAGACATGCCTCAAAATGTCGTAGAGAATATTTTATGCTTAACTTTCAAATCGGAGGAAATGCAGAGATGCAAAAAGGTATTCAAATACCGAAAGAGCAAATGAACTCATTGCTTTTTCATAATTTTAGTATTTTATTGCTTAACCCTAAATAGTGAAAATGAATCACATTTAGTCTAATAACGTAACATACTTAGCAATTTAATGGGAAAACACTAATTTACTAAGTATTAGGAAAAATGGTAAACTTCCTCCATTTTTGTCTGTAGATGTAAATGCACATTGGTCTGTATGGAGAATTACATGAAATCCATGTTATTTGAGCTGCACTTTAATTCTCACTGAAATAAAAAAGAGTCAGATCGTAAGATCAACTCTGAACAGGTTTGACAAAGCAGATAAGGTGTAGACAGTCACATGTCCTTAAATAGCAACGTGTGTGTAATCGTGGAACAATTGCAGTTTTGGCATTGCTGGAGGACATCGCCAATGGAAGGACTCAAAGGGAGCGTGTGTTTAGAGATCAGACTGATCAGACGGGCACATGATGAAGAATAACTGATTAGCCTTCAGATTGCCCAGAGCGATCCTGGAGCAGGAAATTGCCCCAGCATTACTGAGGGACACCAGAAAGAGCTGTGTGTTACTGCTGCTGGTTCAGGTTCTCACATTTTAGCGGCAAATAGCTGACAGGTGGAGAATCTGACAGTCATCTCTCAGCCGAGCCATGGCAGCCGCATGGGTTGGCCTCATCCGGATGTTTTGTAGGTACAAAAGTTTCCCCAATGCTGTGGCTGAACAGGCAGAAATTAAATTGCAATTGGAAACAACGAGCCGATTTCGTAATGTGATTGGATCTGTCCACTGCACTCGTATAAGGGCACCATCTGTTTATGAATGTAGCTTTGTGCTTAGATAGCATTTCCATTATGTAAATGTGCAACTTGTATACAAGGTGCAAACGTGCTTAAAAAATGTAGCAACACATTGACCTGGTTCAACATGCTATTTCTTCATAATGCAGCTCAACAGATTTCCCCTCTAACTACAAAGGCCTACCTGGTATGCTGTCTGTTTTTAAATCCCAGCTGAAAACAGAGACTCACCTGTTCAAACATTTTCACTTTGATCATTCTACTCTATAAAAGTGGTTCTCAAATCCAGGCCTCCAGGGTCCGTGTCCTGCAACTTTTATGTGTGTTCCTGGCCCAACACACCAGAATCAAATGACTGAGTTACCTCGACGGTATGCAGTCAAGTTCTCTAAAGTCCTGCTAATTACCTCATTATTTGACTCGGGTGTGTTGATGCAGAGGCGCATCCAAGACCTGCAGGACATCGACCCTCGAGGACTGGATTTGAGGATCCATTCTCTGTAGGTGTTCTTTTCTATTTTTTATTCTTTTGCTGTCATTTTTTGTAAGGTTTTTTTCCTTTTAAAAAATGTATTGCTATTACCAGCCTATTATTGGAAAGCAGAGACATTGCCATGGTTATTTGGACATGTGGTGGAAGCCGTCCAGGGCAGCTGTGCTCTAGTTCACATATATTGCAGATGTATGAAGGAAAGGTGTGCAGTCACATGAGTGCGCAGAGTTTTATGCATCTAAACTTTGTGCGCTGTGCAGACCGGTCTGGTATCACTCTGGGCTGATCAAGTTTAAAGTTTCCTGGTTCTGGTCAGCAGCTGATTTCTTCACCTATCTTTTTTCAGAATTATAAATGAAGACACGCGTCAATAAGCCTACAATCAGTAAAAAAGCAAAAACACAAAGGCATAAGTGAATTTCAACTCAAGTACTTAACCATTAAGCTGCTGATTTCTCTTATTTTGTCAAAATGTCTGAGTTTAAATAATCCTTTGAGTAAGAATATACTTCACACATCTGATTATTCCTTCATTGGGCAGGTTCCTCAAAGAGGACTTGTTTTGTTGACATTACAAAACAAGTCCTGATGATAGTAATTTGTTCTCATATTTTCCACTTAGACTTTTTTGTTTTTAAAATTCTTTATTTTTGAGGTATTGAGAAGATTACAAAAGCAGTTTCAGTCTGTGATCAGCCACTTAGACTTTTTTGTATATGTTTCTATATGTTATACTTTTAATGTAATTTTTTATTTTATTTGTTGCTGTGGAACAGGGCTGTGTAATTTTATCGATTCTATATTTATCAATATTTTTTTTCCCTCTGAAAGTATTTTTATTTTTTTTAATCCGCCAATATCGATGCATTAAATCCTACTTTGAGTTTTATGTCAAATCCACATGTATTAAATGACAGCCGTCACACATGACATTTTTTACCCAGTGGAACATTTATATAAAAAATTACATGTAATGAAATGACCAGTTATAATTAATTAAATAATGAAATTAAATAGATAAATTACATTATCTAAAATAAGTGGTTATATAGAAATACAGAAAGTCACACAATTAACTTTTGAATAAAGCAAATGTATAACAAAAACATTACACCAGTTCAATTAATTCAACCCATGTCTATGAAACGGTTGCAAAATGTCACCAAAATCACTCAATATAAAATCTTCCAGAAAATCTTAATCTATCAAATCATGTCGTTGTGATATTGTGAGCAGAATATCTCATATCGTATTGTATCGTGAGATTGGTGTATCGCTACAGCCCTACTGTGGAAGCCTCTCCAAAGAAAAGTGAACTCATGAAACAGCCTTCTTTAGAATAATCCTTAATCATGACCATTGCAGTATTTCACATTATCCACTTTCTCACCCATCTGTCCCCCTCCCTCACCTCCACTGGTGTACTCCCCGCCCCATTTTTTTTTTTTTTTACTGTCGCACAGCAACCATTCGTAATTAATGAGCTTTTACGGTTCGATCTGATCTTCCTCGGGGTTGGACACGTCTGATAAGCCAAATGGAATATTCACAAGGACCAGGCCTTCGCTCCTCAGCACTGCCTGGAAATATAATGAGCGCCAAATGAATACACCCGCATGCATATAGATGCGTGAAGCCAAACACTTTAACACACAAGCTCAGGTTAATACAAATGTTTTTTTTGCTCTGATCTGCACTAATGAGAAATGTACCAACAAGCGATTTGTTTTGAACTTGAAGGCGGTGTGAACTTGTCATCATTCAGAGATTCAGAACCTTATATAATTAAATCTATTCAGTGAAATGCCTGAGTGAACGGGAGTGTATATGTTGAACTCTGATGGTTTAATGAGCGTGTGACATTAGTAAGGAAGCAAAACAGGAGTTCACATCTAAATACTCTTCAGCCAATCATTAAATGTAATCTAGTCACACTTTGTCAAATGACACTTAACATGCTTGCTTATCACTTTGCCCCGTTAGCCACACTCGACAGCTGTCAATAGACTGCTCAAGTGGTTCTTTATAGAGGTTAATTTGCAGCAAGAAGATGAAAACCCATTTCCCAAATGAAAAGATTGCCAAATATCGCTGTCATTTTTTCTGCAGAGATCTGTGGTAAATGTCAACATGTGAGTTTTATAATATTTGATGTAGTCATCATGGAATCGCATAAGGATATCCTATAGAGGCTTTCATTTTGCTCAGAATCAGTCAAGTTTATTGCTGTGGCCATGGCAACAACCAAGACTGGTGATGGAGATGAAATTTTTTCTAGTGGTGACGCTCTGAACGTCCTTGTTCAAACGAGAGAGACGGTTGGAAGCACATTTGGCCACAGCGATGGGGAGAGAGAGAGAGAAGGGAGGATGGTAAGGGCTGCAAGAAATTTCAGATAAGACTGAGCTCAGGCTTTCTGTCAGATCCTTTGAGCTGTTTGTTCTACAAGCTAGAGGATCTTTGAGATGTACTTGGTTTCTTTTCTTTTTCTGCCTGCTTATACCCACAGATGTAGTTTTGTGCAAAATCAGAAAAGGTTGCAGTGCTCTTCTACTTGCGTTTAAGCTTAGGTTATTTTTTTTTAAAATCCACTCAGGCTGCAAGATCAAGGCCAGCACTTGTAGAGCCAAAACAAGTGGAGAGTAGCTTTACCAGCATGTTTCTTGAGGAATTTGTTTTAAAAACATTGGTGCTTGAACCATGAAATTCATATTATTGCAATTGTAAAACAGTACAATTGTGTTACAAACAAAAATAGAGATGTAGCTTTAACATTTTGTGATCTAAATGTTAATAAAAACCAAGAAAGTGCCAAATACAGTCAGTGTTGTGACTGGGCACTTCCCATTCAAGGATTTCAAGGATATATATATATATATATATATATATATATATATATATATATATGTATTCAAACTCAAATTATCTGGACAGGATTTGAAAAAAGTAAACACCTGTCCATATAAGTAACACATTTTTTAAATCAATTTTAAAATAAGGCAGTCTCATCACAAAATGTAGAAATATGTAAGAGGATTTTCTGATTTTCTGATATTTGTAGTTTGACATTCGCTCTTGTATGTTGTAGCTATGCAGGATTTACTCGCCATCATTCAAACACACAGGTAACCATGACTGTTTGCACTGTAATTACCTAACAGAAAATGAATCACTCAACTTTGTTGAGATGCTAACAGAAGAAAGGATGGAGACGGAAATCTCTCGTAATGCTGGGATTGTGGAAACTATGAGAAAAGGAGAGGAGGGAGTGAAGGTAAAATGAGAGCGAAACCGAGCCGAGCAGGGAGGGGAGCTCGGCTGCTGACTGGGAGCTCTGCAGCGTGGAGCTTTGAGCGAGAGACTCGCTAAGCCGTGCATGTGTCTGTTGTGCTTGCTGTGGTGCAGACTTGCCTTGCCTCGATAGCCTCCCACCACCGCTTCCACCACTCGGGCAGCTGGCTGCGCCGCTGTGTTTCATCAGCAGCTGCTTGGCTCTACAATCTTTAAGTATCTCTTTCTGTGACTGAGGATTTCCTGCCCCTTGGAGGATTCCCTCTCATTTTGTCTTAAGTAGGCTGAGAAAAAGAGACAGGTTGTAAGGAGGAGAGGAGGACACAGCGGGCCGGGAGTGACCTTCGTGTTGTGGTAAGAAGAGGAGAATCGGTAACGTGCGGGATCCATCAGGTGTGTGTCGGCACTTAAAGGGATGAGTAAGAGAAACTACTGTGGGTTTGAAGTGCTAGTGCATGTTACAGTGAAATAAATGCTCTGTATTGAGTAGTAATCGATTTGTGCTGAAATGCTTTGAAGTGTTTTCGTTTCTTTCCGCTATACTACTCTGTTGAAGCATGCCAGTCTAATGAGGACAATAACGAAAGGAAAGTTTCAAGAAAGTAGGCAAAATAGAGATGCAACTAGGTGTTGATAAATGCATTCTAACATAAGATGGATATTTATAGCAAGGGAAATATAAATGGATAATGCTGCAGATGGATGGAGCAGGAGACTGGGCAGATGTACTTTCTGCCAGCTACAGCTCAGTGATGATGACAGACATGTTTTCTTGTGTTTTGTTTTGCCGGCCTGGACCTGACTGGTGAGAAAAATGTCTGTTTTGAGCATCAATCACTGTGAGCCGGGTGCTGCCTCAAGGTTGCAGAAGTGCTCCTACAGATTGCTTGGACTGTCTGTGTACCTTTTTTATTTGTTGATTTGTTGCATTGTGCAATTTTACTGCAGCAATCAGCCAAGTTGACAGATAAAGAAACTAACATTGGCCGTCTTGCAACAGTTCCAACCTTGGGTCATGGAAGGTCATGCCACTGTTTAGTCATGTTCCCTAAACATTGATACCGAAAACGAGTGATAGACGTTCACGAGAACTGTAAACCCCAATGATGGCTGTTTTATGCAGGACAGTGCAGTTCTCCCTCTAGCAAAATCTCCACCTAGCTGGCTAAAGAACATGATTGAAAGGACAAGGTACTGGTGTATCTTCTAAACTTCCTGGATTACAAACTGATTACATGTCAGTGACACGGAGGAAAAAAAGTCAGTCTTCAAAAGCTTCAGTCTGCAACTCGCTTGACCCAGCGAGCTACACACACTAAAAACCTCTTACTACTCTGTGTCCATGCCTTGTCAGTTTAGAACCATTTTGCCCCCCAAAATTGACGTCTTTTAACAAAGCGGATGATCTGTGTGTAACTTTTTATGTTCAGTCTGAAAACCATGTCTGTGTTGATTGTTGACATGCAGGTTTTTTTTCAGGTGTGAGAATCACTGTTCTTACACCTGGAATAGCACAATCTATTTTTGCAAAAAAATAAAAATAGGGACATTAAAATGTGAACAGCACTCTGTGCCTGCTGGCAAAGTGTTTGTGTGATCATTATTTTCTTGGATATTTCCCTGCATCTCTACACCTGTGTGCACATTACTCTGCATAACCATTTAAGCAGAGAAACATAACATTTGAAGCCTGCAAAAGTTTTCTTTATCCGTCTTGGTTAGGTGTTGCAAAATGGCCTCCATATTCTATCTAGTTATTTAACAAAAATCTGTAGTTTTTATAACTATATACCAAAGCCCAAAGAAAGATCAGAAAAGAAAAGCAGCAGAAGGTGAAATACAACCACAGGTAGTAATATATATTAATTTAACAAATTAAGAGTATTTAATATCATCCTTCAAAAACAGACATCTTTAAGTTCCATTCATCCTGAATATAAAGATAAGATACAGTCATGTTAAAAAGAGACCATAAATTTAAATTTTAGGGTTTATAGTCTTGGTTCTCCCTGTCACAACAGCTGCTACCTTGCACATTTTGTACCGTCCATATTCTCAGGAAGTTTCTCTCACAGCTGTGTTTGAACGTTGATTATGCAAATTAATAGTGCGCTAGTGTTTGTTTTTATTTATCACCTCCAACGTCTTCAACTGGTTCTTGTTTGTGACTTACCCATGCTCTTCTTCCTTAGCTGTACCTGTTGATATCAACAGCTGAAATAAAGTCTTTCAACCTTCAGACATGCCTCTACTTCAACATACCTGAATCAAACGGATGAAGTACCTCCTCAGTAAACAGTCAAGTTCTCCGCAGTCCTGCTGATCACTTCATTATTTGACTTGGGCGTGTTGAAGCAGATGCATGTAAAAGTTGTAGGAAACTGGCCCTTGAGACCTGGATCTGAAGATTCCTGGTCTAGAGCGTCTCATTAACTTAATTGCATTTCATCAATCCAGACCTGAAAACTGATGGATAGGATTAATCCCGAAAAGACTGATTTAACTTTTTCATCTTGTTCTACTGCCCTGCCATTGTGTTCCAGTGTTGATACAGTTTGGTTAACCATAACATTCCCGTTTGAAATAGTGGGGAATGTTACTGTTGTGGTTTTTCTATTGACTTTCAATGGTGTCTAAAAAAAACTGCCACCTATATTGAACTGTAGACCCAAATTATGTGCACTCAAGATGGTCATTGTGGCGTCATAGCATCATGCTCATATGGTTGATATGACACTTTACGTACTGAATTAAAATGTATTATGGTCCTATAGTTAGTATTTTTTTCATGTTATATTGGGTTGTCTCCAGTTAACAACCGCACATTGACTTGCAGAGAATTAGGTTTTACTCTGGCCAATCCATTTTGTAATCTGTGACTCAGCAGCACGCACGCACACTCACTGCCTTATGTTGCTGTTGAGGTTGTTAGGATTCTGTCCTCGCCTCCGTATTGGTATAGCACAGAATATTGACTGTGAATATGTGCCCTGATGTAGTGGATATGAGCTGGAAGATTACTCTGTCTGAAAAGAATAGAGATCTACTCCATAACACTGGCTTGTGTAATATTGCATTGTTTGCTTAACTAGATTTTCTGTGTTCTTGTGTGTCTTAATGCCTGTAACTGTGCTCTGCAGCACTCATAAATTTCTACCTTCTCTAGAGCTTTTAGACCAGGGGGTGGGGGATATTAAATTACTTTCGCTTTGCGCTGTCTGCCAACCACGAGCCAGGTTTATAATATCTTTGATTTAACAAATCTCTCTCAATCGTCAAATGGGCTAAATGTACGCAGAACATTATGCTTTTACTGTATTCATTTAGCCTGCAGCATGGCTATGGGGAGAGTTTTTTTTTGTGTGTGTTTTCAGCTTAGGATAAACATGTTATCTGTGTGTGGAGGGAAGGCGGGGGGGGATGGATATTTCCCCATGATAGATTCTGACAGAAAATTTCATTCCCTATATAAGTGCTGCTGGAGTCTGTTTTTGAAGCTTGCGGAAGAGTGTAAGTGTTTATGAATGAGCAATATAAATGCACATATATACGTATAGGGGCTCTAACATTTTTATAAAATTTCCGCTCTTACTTCGTCCTTTTTGTGTCCTTTATGCTTTTAGGATCTGTTAGACAAGGCAAATTCGGGATGGAAGGAGAGAAAGGGAGATTGCATCTTCTTCCTCACTTTCCTCTTACTGGTCCTCCTTTGTGCTATTATGGCTATAATGAAGGCTCATTTATCTCAATCTCAGCACAATCTCATTTTTCACAATGTGACTGCTGTGCTTCTGGAATGAGGATGAGTGGGCCTTTTTTAGGGACCAGTCATGCCTGTGCATGTTTTAAAGATGGATGCTTGAGAATGCTTTTGGGGATTCAGTGACTGGCATGTTGACAGTAGGCATAGGTCAGTAACAGGTATGCCGAGGTTTTTAGAAGTAAGCTTAAAAATCACAGATGTATGCAGTCAAAGTATAAAGTCAAGAAGAAAGTGTGTAGAGAGTAAACTGAGTTTTTGGTCTACAAACTTGAAGGTCAAAGAAGCTTTGAGTTTGTAATTGTCTTACTTTCTTAACAAAGATGCATTTGGTTGTTCCTTTCTTATCTATGCAGTGTTTGTAATCTGCAGGAAAAGAAGACAATAGGTACAATCTGCAGGAAACGCTTCAATAGCACAACTATTTTTAGCAGGTGTTTATATTTTTGCTTAAGGCTATTTATACAAATTTATGCAACAATAAATTAATGTTATGGATATTTGCAATAACTATATAAACATTTCTATGAAATGAGCAGAGGGAATATCTTTTTTTCTGTTTTTAAGCAACAGCATTTGATTGTTTTTGTTGTAATTTTTGTGTTGATACCACAAAACTATAATATTTCTGCTCTGGTTATAATGCTAATCTCACACTAGCTCATGCCTAGTTGACGACACTCTTTGAAAGTGGATCACATTTGATACAAAAAGGGCTACGCATCGTTTATTTGGTTATCATTACGGGGGCACACCGCTGGGAATAAACTGGATCAGTAAACACGGATTACATAAAGAGTTTAGATTAAGTAAGAATCCTTTTGAGCTCATGGGTTATCCTTGTCCTACTGGAGCGACTGAGGAATGACGAGCAGAGGACGAGGTGGATTTCGAGGCAGACGCACAGAAACACGGATGTGAGCGGAAAGATAATGGCTGACTAATATCATCACTGGTCCCATATCCTCCAGGTCTGATGAAGAGCCTCTCTGAGCATTCCCAAACGCTGTGCTATGATCAGCCAAGGTCACAGAGATTCATGGCACAGTGCTGCAGATTGATGCTTAACTCTGTCTGGAAATGGCACAATCTAATTTGGCCAATGGGCTTCCTCCCTACTTCAGATGAAAAGGATGATTCTCTTTACCCTGGGGTCCTTTGAAGAAGCCAATATGTATGTGTGCATAATATAGCATGCTAGCTGTTTTGTCAAAGGTGTGCGTTTCTCTGGACATCCGGTTTTATTACTACTTGTGTGCACATGCACGTATGGATCTGTGTGGATGTGTTCAGCACTTGAATTCAGATGCATATCCCTCTTCTCCAGTTTGTGTGCTGCCACAGCATGTTGTTAGGTAATCCATTGGAAGTGATTGGCAGGCCATGATATTGGTTTGGGAATAATAGTGCTATGATAACTCAGCAGTGTTTGCATCCAGAGGGAGACTCCCAGGTAATCGCATTGACTCAACGCAATTACGGTCTTGAATGCATGTGCCTATGACAAGACATTGCTATTTTTCATTTTCTCCTATAAATGTCACAAGCTGTGGCATTTATGACTTATCTGTGTGCTTCCCTGTGTGTGTGCGTGTGTGTGTGTGTGTGTGTGTGTGTGTGTGTGTAATGCTGTGTTGCAGCTTAGCAGACAGAAGATTGCTTGTGAGATTTCTGTAATGTCTATAGTTACGTCGCAAGTAGGCTTAGTTGGCTGAGATTTTAAGGATATGATAACCTTGAGATAAAATACAGTATTTTTATGGTGTCACTGTAATAACACAAACATTTAGAGCAAAAAAATAAAATGCCATTATTTAATATAATTTATTTAAAACTGAAAGGCAACAATTTTTATTGTTAAAGTACTATGTTGACTTTTTTATCAGTCATAATGTTGTTTATTCTTCTGTGAAAAGTGTTTGAATGCTTCCACATTTCTTCTGTTTTTTTCTTTTTTGTTGCACATAAATGTTTTATCCTTGTAATTGTATCCATTAAGGAACAATAGCCTGAGTAAATTAAAAATGAAAGTTATAAAAATGAAAACGGTGGTGAATCTTCCCTGGATTGGGGATCCTACAAAAATTATTTAAAGAGACAAGTATTTAAAGAGTGCCTCCAATTCAAGAGGCTAGAAACAAACTCAGAACAACATTTAAAACACTGAAGCAAAATATAGGTTTTCAAGTGGTCTAGTCAAAGACTAGATTTGCATCAGATTGAATAGATGTAGAGTAAAACCCTCATTCAGGGAAGTATCTGTAATGTGGAGGGGACATATTGGTTTCAGTGGCTCACAAGCTGCTTGCGATTCTCTCTCTTGTGAGAACTAGTCATCTTGACTAGTTCTCATTCTAACTGCAGCTGGCGGACGATTTTACTTAGAAAAGTTTTATTTTGAACTTCCACCTCTGTTCCCCTCTTTCCAGTTAACCTGTTTGGAGCGTGTAATGTCGTGAGTTGTTGCAGGTAATCAAGAAAACTCAAACATAGAGTGGCATCTTGGCAGTATGTATTCTGTCAATCGTGTGGAATAGATTCTTTCACAAAGCATTAGAAACAGCACTGAGGAAAGTAAGTTTGTAAATGTCGAGGGGTCCAAATAAATATTTCTCAAATGTGAGGAAGACATGTCCCCTTCACATATAATTGTTGTGACGTCTGTGCCCTCCTTGCCAGTTGTCCTTGATGTTAGTTGGTATCAGCATTACCCAACCAGTCATTACGTTTAGGGGACAATTATTTACAGCTGGGTTCAATTGATTTTTTTTTCCTGCTTAAATCCTTTTAAAAATGTCTGTTTTAAATTTTATCTGTCACTGACACCAACATTTTCTCCATCTGAAACAACCAAGTGTGACAATAAGCAACAGCTAAGTAAACCTGTGAGGTGAATAATTTTCTCAACACTGCTTTAGCTTTCTAATTTAAAACGGTTTTATCCTAGCAATATTTGGTTTCTACTGCATAACTGCGCCCTTTGTGTAACCTTAAAAGATATTGAACAGTCAAAATTGTCTTTTATCTTGGTGTCGGACAACGTGGCCATCTTCCTTTTTTTTTTTTTTTAACCAGCAGTATAGGCAAAAAGCATTTTGTTGCAGTACTTGTAGAAAGACACAGCTGCAACAGAAACTCTTGGCATCACTCTTAGAGAAGTTGAAAATAATGAAAGTACATCAACAAAGTGCACAGTCACAGTTTTTGTCCAGGTTGATTCAAGGAGCTGTTGTAGGTGAAATGCAATGCAGCAGAAACTTGAACATCAATTACAGTGATGGAGTGAGCCGGTGCTAGCAGTGTCAGAAAATACAATCTCCTCATCTACACTTTTGTTTTTTTTTTTTTACTGGGCAAAATTTCACCATCCTTGATCAAATTTTGTGTCGAGAATTAAGATTAAGGCTGAAGAAAAGAATAAATGAAAATGAACAAAGTTTTGCAAATATAATGCCACATGCGGTTGAAATCAGAAATTTATTTTTGTTTGCTAAATTCCACAATGAAAGAATATTAGATTTATTTATTAATTTCTTTGATTTAAGTTTTCATGCAGAATGATTTAACTTCAGTGAGGGTATTAAAAAGATATACTGTGATGTGAAAAAGTGTTTTTTAAAACATTGCCTCTTTGATTAAATTTTTTTTTTGCTTGTCATACTTCAGTGTTAGAGAACATCAAACCAAATTAAATTATTCCAATGCATGTAAATACAGAATGCATTTTTAAATTAGTGTTTATTGTTAATGGTGGGGGGAAAAAAACATCCAAACTTGTGTGAAAAAGTGATTCTTCCTAAACCTACTAACCTACATAATACTTCTTTATTTAAGTATATACCTTGGATTCAGGGATATAATATATTTGAAAAAAATATGCTTTTTCCATGTAAACAAGGATTTGGAGCACACAAGATATTTGTTTTACACTTTAAACAATGTTTTGTCTGTTTGTAGGAGTTTTATGTCATTTTCTTTGGTAATCAACTAAAATCAGCAGATTTAGCTGTTATACTGACAACCTGTTTTTTAACGTTGACCTGTCTTATTATTAGCCACCTTTGCCGCCGATACCTTTTTATTCTGAACAGAAGAAACATGGAGTGTGCGCTCGTCATTTTGCTGCTTTACAGTTTCATACCCGATGGAGCTGTGTGGATGTTTCCCTGCATGAGTTTGTATCCATGGCAGCATGGAGCCTTTTATCAATGTGGAGTTCAAGTTGTTAATATTTATGCAAATGTTGATTTATACTGTCTGCCATGTTTACTACTACCACGCTGCAAACGCTGAGGCTTTACTGACCTTTTAAAATCCCTATCAAACATCTGAGCATCGACTTTTAAGATACTCGGCTGGGGTTGTAGTGTTTTTCACCCCCTGAAGGAAGTCGGCATCAGGGCCTAATATTTGACTGCTTTATAGAAACAATCCCCCTGACCAAAACCTTTTGAGCTAAAGAGGATCACAAAGGCAAACAATTGTCTGTGTTTATCTCCATTCCCTTGAATTGTGACGTCACTTCATATAGTATGCTACTTTTAAAAAGTTGGACGACAAAGCAATTCTTCTTGTAGATGCTCTGAATATCTAGATTTAGGATTAATTAGCAAATTCCTATCAAGCATCACTTGTAGTGCATCCCACATTAAGATACTTTTCAGTGTTTTTACAAGCCATGGTTAGCAAAGGTGACTTCAAAATGTAAAACTTGGTGGTTTGTGGATGTTGTACTCAACTTGTACGTCCTTCTGCTTGTGTCTCCAGGGAGGCATCTGAGATGCTGCAGTGTTGAACAATAAGAAAACCCCAGACATGTTGAGTGTGGTCATCGAATACAGTTGTAATTTTAAATCTGTAACATCGATTGTTGGAAATTTTATCATTAAAACTGGGAATGATCTCATCCCTTGTGCAATTTTGTCAGGAAAGTGAAGATGTCGGACCATGAGGAATTTATAAAATATGTTCCAAATGCTTACAAAAACAATGCGAAAGGGTGAGACTAACACGAGTTGTTATTGAGGACGGTTGAGACGTCTGTGGTTCAGCTGTTGGGGAAGCAGAAGGTCAACAGGGTGCACCAGGATAACAATAAGAGGCTGTGGATCGATAATGTACTCTCCAATCCATAACATATTAATTGGGGGAAATGCATTATTACTGTTAAGAGACGTGAGGTGGACAGGGCAAACTCTCACACTCTGAAACAAAGTCATTTGCAGCCAAACAAGGGTGAGGGACAGAACACCAGATCTGGGAACAAAGCCAAAGGATAAACATCAATCCTCCCCCCTTTCTCTATTCTTTTTTTCATCTTCTCCTCCTCTGTAAGGATTCATTTTCCCAATGCACCTTTTTTGTTCATTTCATTTCCTTTCTTAATATCCTGATTGAAGTGGTCACCTTTTCTTGTTGTGGTTAATGAGCATGTGTCAAAGTCCAGCTCACTCGACCACAGAGCCAGGGATGGCAGTGAAGCTTCTTTCTCTGCCTGAATAAAAGGAGCCTGCAAGCCGTATTTAAAGTGAAACAACTAAATGTTGCATTTTTGATTTCAAGTGAACCTGAATGTTTTCTTTAACAGCTGCACCACATTTTCTAATTGTTGGAAAAGCAGCAACCTATTTAGAAATATGTGATCAGATATCGATTTCCATATATTATTTATTTCGTGATTCGTTCATTCAGTTATACCCCATCTTCTTGTCAGTACAGTAACACACCAAATATAAATCCTGTGTGCAAAAAAGTCCCTCAGTTGCAAGGTTTGCAACTGAGGACCCCTAGAGCCCCATCATATACGGTGCTTTAGCATTACACATCTATGGGTAGACATGTCGGACTACTGCATGTGACTTGACTTTGTATTTAGTGTTGTTTCTTTTAACAGAGCCGTGTTTGACCAGAACATCCTGGGTCTGTGTAATGCAGTAGATTGTACTGTGGATTTTATACTTTGAAATGAGGCTATTAGATTTGACGATAAGTGTGAAAAGACTTAACAGGCTTGTTAAAAATGGAATGAGCAGTGGCTTTGTCGTGTCATTAATGCTCAGTTGTGCTTGGACTTTAATGGACAATGTTTTGTGCCAACCTAGATAAATGGCCATATTGAGGGAACTCTACTCATTTTAATAGAAAAGGTTATCTTCTTTGATTTACAGTGAGTTGCACTCATATTGAACTTTTCACCTTTGTTAGGTTAAAAATACAGGGAATCTCAAATAAAGTCCATTGAATCAATTTAATTCAGTAGACAAACACAGACACTCTTCACTTAAGCTTAAGGTCGATGGACGTTTTATAAAGAAAGTAAAAACTTATCTTTATGATTAAAACAAGCAACCATTTATTGTTCTGATGTTTGTCTTCTGAACATCACTTAATCTGTCCTCAAAGGTGTTTTATAAGTAGACTTTTACTTATTTACTACTTGATTTTGTGCTGATGTCTCAAAAAAATCCGCCCAAAATACCTCAGCTTGTTGAACTGTGAAGTTCAAAGGGTGTGAAAGTTTTTTTGCATGTCTCTGGCCATCAGATAAGGCTTTTGTGAGATAAAGTTGAATTAAAGAGCATAGTTTAAATCGATAATATTGGGTGATCTCACTCAAGTTTTATGAAATCGGCTGCAGTAGAGAGAAAACTGAAAATGCTAAGCTACTTGTCATAATCACAAAGGGCTTAAGTTTGTTCATTTTCTCTTCTGATGCTGCTCTTATCACAATCAGCATCATAACCATAATTACAACAATTAAACAGCTCAGCCTCTCAAGCAATCAACTTTCATTACAATTTAGCAAAAACTACCAATACAAGCCTAGTATTTTCAAAACAGTGTCTAATTTATCGTTTGTCCTCTTTCCAACGTTTGTTTACTCCTGCTGCAGCTGCATTTTGGGTCTGGGCCTTTTGAGTCCACATCACCTCAGCTATTTACAGCAATGCTTCAGCTCTGCACACTTTTACTACTGACACCTTTATCAGAAACTTATTAGTATGTCACTTGTAAAAAATACAGTATGTATCGAACAAATATATCTACCTTGTGATGGAAAAAACATTTTATATTAATTTCAAGATCTAGGGATTTTGTAGGCTGAGCTGATTCTTAAAAATTACCCAAAAAACAGCTATTATGAAATTGCCACAATAGTAATAAACTGGAGTTAAGTGATGTATTTAAACAAGGATGCTATTTCTTTCTCTCATATAATCCACTCTCTGACCATTACCATCTTTTACTGGAACAGGACCTGTGTTCCCCCTCATTCACATAGTCTTGGGTCTAATTTAATGAAGCACGCAACCTAAAGGACAAATCAGTGTTGAGAACAAAGCTCAAGTAGGATTATAAAGTCCAAGCAGAAATGTACACCTTAAGATTTATAAGATATCTTAGACTGCTGGATGTGAAACTGGATTTACCTACTTGATCTACAGTGAAACATTTATTTAATATAGTTATTGACGTCTACTGTGCCTTTGATTGCATCATTTGCATAGAAATGTGTGAACTACATGTTTAATCACTAACATTTAGTTGCTCAGTCAAATAAAAACAAAATCTAACTTTCATCCTTAAATATTCCTTCTGCACGGCATTTATGTGATGCATCAGACTCTATTGCGAGACTCTTATAACATCTCCAGTCTACCTTTTTGAACTAAAATCACTGAGGTTCTGCTGGTGACTCAGCTAATTTTTGTTTGAATAGGCTTAGTTTTTTTTATTGTACACTTTTAAAAGTATTAAAGAACTGAACCTAACAGAATGCGCTGAGCATTACAGTATTAGTTCTCTGGTAAATACTAATCGACGATCAGATAGTTGGATAGTCAAACGTTGAACACAGAACTTTTACAAATGATTTTGTCCTTCCTACAGTAGCACTGGTGTGCTCTATTTGTTATTTAGTGGTTTGTGGCTGAGGGAAGTCTTGTTGGAATGTTAATGAGCCTCTGCAAATTGAACTCAATGACTTTTGTTCTGCATTGGAAGAGTTTGGCGAGAATAAAAAGCTTATACGGCATTGACATAGGGCAGGACTCTGTGGATTTACTAGGTGGTTCATGTCCCTGCTCTCAGATGTGGGTTTGACCTCAATGATATAAAACCACAATGATTGTGAATAAAATCTTCTCTCAACAGGCAAAAATAAACTATTGCACAATTTTTCCCCTGTGCCGAACCTTACACTCGTAAAATGAGTCAGAATGTATTTAGTGTAAGAGAAGATCCTCTGGTCCTTGACTGAAAGGTGAGCCAGAGATAATACTTTTCCTTCAGCCATAAATACAGATAATCAACACACGAGGGATTACTTGAATTGTAGAAATAGCTTTTCAAATGAGAAGGAACGTTATATCTAACTTGTTCGACTGGCTCATATTTTTCTAGTTTCATTCTAGGTTCAGTTCAAGTGTGGTTCAGCCACCATTTTAAAGATGGTGAAATATTTAACTACATTTCAGATACTCGAAAGTAAGTAGTCATCCTTCACCAAAAAACAAATATATTCAATTGAGGGCACTGAGTAACTAATGTAAGAGAGGCTAAAATCTGATGTATTAATTGAAGTGATGTGAAGCATAGTTGAGATAATTAGCTGCTGAAAAACATAATAATCACCACATTACATACCATCTTTGTAACGGTCTGAGGTTGAACTCTGAATGAACTATTGTGAAGGTCTCGTGATCCTAAAAAGTGCAAACTTTGCACATTAAAAGTGGTTTCTGCTTTGCACTCGTCTCCTACAGCAGCAAAACTATCAGCTTTGGTTCACTGTTTCAAAGAAATATTTGAAACAGGAAAAAAGGGGGTCACCAACTACAATCTGCATGTTTTTTTTTTTCCTGCGTCATTCAGAAAACTGTTTTCTCAGGAGGAACGGCTTGGTTTATACTCGTCTCTTTACGTTTGTAGAACAAAGCCTCTTACTGTATCTAATTTTGCTGTCTGGGTTCTTTCACTAGGCTTTGCTTTTCCACTTTGACTGCTTTATTTCTCAAGTTTTTTCCTTGCGACTTTGCTGAAACTTTTAAAAATATTTTTAATGAGGTACAGGTACATTTTCTAACATCTGATTAGAAATTTGTGAAATTAAAATGGGTCAAAGACCATTTGAAGTGTTTTTTTTGTTTTTTAATGCCACATAGTTACGACTAATAAACATTCTCCACTTAGAGTTGTACAGGAAGTGCTCTACAGTATATGGCCAAGCAGGGAGCTCTATGTACTTTAGTTTATTGTCGTGGCAACAATTTGATTAAAACAAATCTCAGCCTCGTTTTTACTTTATTGTTCTCAGGACCTCAGATTTCTTCGGTTGACTTACAGGTAGATGCTCTGTGAGTACAAAAAGCTCCTAAAATGGTGAAGTGAAGCCAGCATGTTTGAACCTGTCGTATTTGTGTTTTTCAGTTAAAAATAGCAAAGGTTTATTGATGGCCTTGTGTTTGCGGAAAATCAGCACAAGTGAGAGAAAAGGGAAGTGCACGACGCGTCCAGCTTTATGCATTTATCTCAAAACCGCAGCTAAGCTTAAGCTAGGACAGAGGGGAAAATGGGAGAGAGAGAGAGAGAGCGAGCGCGTGCGCGCTCAGGTTTTGTATCTATGATGGACATGGATGCTGGAGCTCTACATGCAGTCAGATATATGCATTCAGAGAACAAGGACTGTGTATTTGAGAGAGAAATAAAAAAAGAGATACTGTAGTTTTGCAACTAGTGAGAAAAGCAGTTTCTGCACTTCCTTCCTTGCCATCGCTGTCCTCTCTCTCCTCCTCCCTCTCTGCAGTGAGAGGAAGGTATGGCTAGATGAGTTGCTGTGTTACCGGGAATGCAGCAGTGAGGGAGGTGAAGCTTTATTTTCCTGTGAAAGGTGTATTTTTCTCTTGTCAACAGCCATGGCTGCATCAGCCTCTCCTTGACTCCCCCTCCCAAACTCCATCTTATTCCTTACATTTCTCTCTGCTTCCTATCTTCTCCCTTTCTCGTTTCTTGTCTCCTATGTGAAGCTGTACAGGACAGATTGAGGGTATTATTATTTTTTTCCTCCCGAGCTTTTCCTTCCATGCTGTGATACTGAAAGTCCCGCTCTGCTCCTGTTTCCAAGATAAATTTAAAAACATTTTTCTACAGCTGCACTCAAAGTCAACCCCTCCCTCCCCTTACACTCCCTGCTTCTGCCCCTCTATCCTACACACAGACCTACATACACACCCACTCTCTCAAGCCTCGCATACACAACCCGTCTCTTCATTTCTTCCTGAGGCCGTGCTTCTTTCTTGAACACTGACATCAGATAGCCTCCCTCCAGCAGTCCACTCCTCTGGGAGGGATTTGCATCTTATTTGCATCTCATGACAGATTAAATAGAGCAAACTGTGCTCAATCTGGAGTGGAAATGATGAGGAGGGAGGAGAGGAAAGGTGAAAGGAACCGGGGAGAGTCGGTAGACTGACAGTGGTGCACCTCTGAGCAGCTGTTACTGTGACTCTCCTGTCCGACATCCAGCTAATGTGGCTCCAGAATGAACCAGTTCATGTAAAACAGAGTCAAACTGGTCAGTGGATAGTTTTGTCTTCTAATGTGTAGATTTACCTGAAGCTGCTCTAATCGGTACCACATGGTTAAACATGACCACCTGCTTTATTTCTTAGAATATTGCATTTTAGGATAAAATGCAGTTAAGGATCAAATTATTTTTACATCTGGCAGATTTCAAATAATTCGATTTTGCGTAGTTTTTGTTCCGACTGGAAGAGGTGTCAACATTTTAGAGAGGCCCAGTCAGAGTCCTAATTTGAATCTGATGTGGAAGGAGCTAAAGATTAGGGTGATGGCAAGGAGCCCTTCCAACCCTTGGAGTTGATCACCAGGCATAAATCATTAAAATACTAACAGACAAACTGGAAACTGTTGAGCAATTATGTAATTATAAGGATGGCTAAAATGCTGCAATACAAAAAAAGAAGAAAGGTGTAATCATCAGCCATTTTTAATTTAAATTAGTGGTGGAATTTGTTTAAATGTTTTCATTGTGTTGACTGCAGGGCTTGTAATTGATCACAGTTAACGACATTTTAATCAAACCACTTCAACAAATAAACATTCTCAATTTAAAACCCCTTTTTGCTGCTAAATTGAATAGACAGACATGTGAATTCAACAACAAATATATTTTGTTTTTAATCTTGGGTTTCTCAACCATCAGATTAATGGAAAGTAGTAAACTTTGTCCATTCAACTCTCAAGTGTTTCAGGAACTTTTTGCACAATAGACTTTTCCATCGTCCCGTCAGATTATGTTTTGAAGCAAAAATTAACCCCCATTGGACCAAGAGAAGCGACTTTGTAATCCATCCACACCAAACCTGCTGTGGTTTCACAAACCACAGCGTTTATATCCGCTAATCTAATAATCCGCGGATTTACTGATATATCGGAAACTGATGAATTGAAACATTTGTAACGCATCAAAAACTTTGAAATTGATCAATTAGAATTAATGCATCAAAACATGCAAGACGTATTGCATCATTCTCTAATATCATAAATGGTGCAGTGAATCGTTCAGCCCTAATGGAAATCATGTACATCAAAAATTTCCCAGGATAAATGTTGTAGTTTGACTGTAATGAATAACACATAATGGGACGACTAGACGTTGTTTTCCCAGTTACAATGTTTAGTTGTAACCGGGAACTAAACTGTCTCCACTCAATAGTTTCCTCCTATCCATAAAATCTGATAACAGCATAGGGAAAAAAAAAATACTTTCCTAAAAGAGAATATGATTGCATTCTATCAAAGGTGAGAGGCTAAGCTGTTTAAAAAAATGTTTTGCCATATTTTTGTCGAGCCAAGTTAAAAAAACTGACAAACTGATTTTTAGCAAAGACGTAGAAGTAAGAGCATTTTAAATCTGAAACTTTCGAGCCATGCAGAGCTCAGGTGGTTAGTGACGTTAAAAATTGATGTTGCCTTTTAACCGCGCTTGATTCAGAGCTGAGTGTTGTTTACATTCAGTCACTGTCTGTGTCTAATTTTTCTTGTAGTGCATCAGTTCTAACAAGGAAATGTTCTGCTAAATCAAACATGCTTTTGCACTCAGAGATTGAAGTAGTAAGTTTTTTTTGTATTTACAGCTTGTTGGTCTTCTATTGAATTTATTAACATTACTCTAAAAATAAAAACATACTTCACACTCATCCATTGTTCCTAGTAGGAGTGTCATTACAATATTGTTAAATATTTCTAGCTGTGTGGTGTCCTTAACAATTTACTTTGGACATTTATTAAAACAGAAATGGGAGTGAATGTATTTATTTGATCCCCTATATGTTGAATTTTGTGTGCATTACAGGGAACTCTTATTTCTTCTTACAACTATTTGAGTATTTTCTGTGATCATCTACACTCAAATAAGGTTTTGAAAGCCATAATCAAGCCTGAAATTAAATTAGCAATTAGCACTCCACTATGAGGGATGAATGCAGACTAAAAACCAGAACTGTATTAGTAGCTTGGGAATGTTTACAGTAAATCCACACACACGCACACACGCACAGATGAATGTTATTTATTCAGCCGTTTCTCTTATTGCTGCCATTTGGAGCATTTCTAGAGTGAGACGTTTACTCATAAAACTTTGATCAAAATGTATTCATGAATCCTGGTTAACTTGACACTTAGGCAAACAAAAGCACAGGTGTAAAATGATGATAAATGATCATAATTTCCCATCTTGCTGCTTTGGTTAAATCCATGCCTGTCAGTACTGACTCTGAAGTATGTACTTATGGTCAAAATACATCAACCTCTTTAGCAAAGTAGTTTCATTCAAGTTCATACACTGTGCATGAACAGACATGGGTTTTTTGGGGATATGTTTGATAGGGCAGAAGATATTTGTTTGTGTAATTTCGTATAAGTCGGTGTGTGACAATGCTGAGATGAACCCTGATGCATCGTGCCACTCCGTTATAATTACCTTATTGCGTTGTCTCCTCAACGGCAAACGCCTGTGAGGAAGAGGCTTTTTCAATTAGAGCTTATTCTGTCTGAGCTCCGGTCCCTGCCACATGCTCTGTGATTCTCTCTGTGTGTGTGTATTCGGTAACCTTTCTAATTTCACACTTGTTAAGTTTCCTTGTAAAAGCCAACATTTTAGTAAGAAGCCCTCAGGATGGGTGAATGTCATTAGTAATTGTGTGGAAGTGTGTGTTGCTGTGTTAGATGGAGCAGAGATTAATTTAGTAAGTGAAGAGAGGAAGACTCTCCCACACTCTCCGAGACTCGCCCACAGACCTTTTACTACATTGTCTTGGACAGAGACCCAAACACACGCACACACACATATTACAAGCAGAATACATTACCATACTGTTGCTTACATTTCTGTGACAAAATGAGGTGATCAGCCGTTTGCTGTTGCTGGTGATCCCAGACCTCTGCAGGCATATTTTGCCTTGTGTGTTTCATGTTGATGATTATGCTCTCTTTCCGTTTGTTTCTCTGCATGTGTGTGTGTGTGCGTGTGCCTCTCTCACTCCTCCTCTCTCTCTGTAATTTATGTGTTGTTGTTGGAGCTGGTGCTGATAGGCCCAGAGATGGCATTTAACTAAAGAGCAGAGAGGCTGTTAGCTTCTCCATTCATCTAATCAATCTCACTAATGAAACCACTGTCCTCTCCACAGCCGCTTTCTTCCCCGTCTTCCTTCATTCTGCCCTCTGCCTTCTCATCATTTGCTCTCCATGTGCCTGCACCCATTCACTTGGTATCCTGTTGGATTTTCACGGCTGTTGTTTGGTTTCCTTTTATCCTCGCTCGCTTCAAACATCTGGCCTAGATTAGCGAGCGGCAGAATCGTTCCCAATGAGCCTGCTTTTTTTTTTTTTTTTTTTTCCTATCACCATTTCAGCAAAAACTTGCAACTCCTCCTTCCCCCGCCAGAATGTATGGTGGATTGACCCAGTTAGGGTGAGAATGGGTATTGTGCCTACATGGTTGTGTGTGTGTGTGTGTGTGTACAAAGTGTGTACTTCTGCCTACTTGAAGTTGTGTCTTCTCCTGAATGTTTCACAAATAAGCTGACATGATACTCCTGCAGGAGTGGATTATTTTGTCCATTTCGGGGAAACTGTTTCTATTGATTTGCCTTTAAAAAGCAGTTTGAACACCAGGTGTATTTGAAAATTAGATCTATACTGTCGTGTTTCCGAAATGACGTTTAATAGTCGGTCTACTAAATTTTGTAGAGGCTGAATGGAAAAAAGTATTTATTCAAACAGATTGGTTAAATATCAAACAGATTTATTGTTGCACTCCGCAGGCTGTACTTACTTAGGACGTAGATCAGTGAGATAAAATCTAAAGATATGTCATTTGACACAACATGTGCTAAAAGAGCTGTTTATAAAAAACCAATAGTATTTCCTTTGCAGGGCTAACATCCATATGCTTGATGTTTTGCTATCAGGCAATGACATGAATTTAGTTTGCTGTCTCATTACTTCAAATAGAAAAAGCTGATGAGAAAGAAAGGATGTCAGATTTACTGCCAGTCTCACTTTTCATCCCACATTCTTGATCAGACCATTTAATGAATTTGACATTATTTGGTGCACACTGAATGTGGCAATGACAGAGGTTTTAACAAACCAAGAAAGCATCATCCTAAAACGACAACAAGCTTTATTAACAGACTTAAGTCCATGTAAAGTCAACAAAGAACACAAAGTATAAAATAATAAAAACAGAAAAGGGTAATAATGGGGGGAAAAGGGAACATAATACAATGAATGCATGTTTAGGCAATCAAGTAGCAAATGTTATTCAAAATAATTTATCTGTATATTAAAGTCTTTGAGGAGCCTCAGAGCAAGAAGGGAGGCGCCAACACTGGAAGAGCATTATTAAAAAAATAAAAATGAACCCAAGCAGATAGATACCTGGAAGCCCCAGAAAGAAAACTTGGCAAATGACTATAAACGAGACTTATTATGGGCAGATGCAAGATTTATTCTACAAATATTACTACTTAATTAAATTCACACTCAAACAGATCTTTCAAACCATGCATATTTTTATTTGTATCAAACAATTGGTAGAAACAACCGAGTTTATTAAGTTGAAAATGAAAGCTTTTTAGCTGATTTTGTTTTTCTCCAGCAGTGAGGTAATGGAAGATAAATAAAGCAGCGATTTCATTACTGGTTAGCTGAGGAGAAAGAAAAACAAAAGTGATGAAAATTTGAGTAAAACATTGCCCTTGTATAAATTACTGTTGTGGTTGTTAGCGCTCAGCCCTGAGGTCCTGATGCGAGGTGGACAGAGACCTTACGAAGGGCCTTTTTGGAAAGGTTTTTCCTTCAGCAAGGTCACTCCTCTACCCTATCCACCAGTGGTTCTCGGTCTGCATCTGCCAAACATCCAAAGGGTTTTCTTTGACTTCTGAGCACATTTCCTGTGTGTCTACTTTTATGAATATCAAGTTAAAAACTAATGTAACAGTTGCTTATTTTTAAAAATCCAAATTGATTTCCTGATATAAAATTATAGCATACACTTTGGAGCTGTTGCGTCCAAAGTGGCTGTGCCAGCGTGTCTCACACACTGACACACAAACACGCATACAGGGACAAAAAATATAAAAAACCCAACAACACGTGCAACATAAATCAGTCTCTTGAAGGCTGGTCTCCAGTGAGGCCATTTTGACTTCAGTGTATAAATACATATGTTATGGAGAGTGCGCTTTTGCGTGTGTTTGAGTGTTTGCATCTTTGACTTTGGATAAATCTGCTGAGTAACAGTGCAGAACGGGTTTGCTGACCTATGTAGGAGGACAAAATATATCATTCATAGTGCATTCCCTGCACACATACGGACATGCATAAGTAAATGTAGAAGGCTGTGCACTTGAAAACTGCAAGACCTTTCTCTAGGCAGATCCTAGTGCTCTGCAATATGTGCTAGTGATGCACAGATGAGAACTTTGTAGCTCATTTCTGAGTTTCAATTTTGATAAAGCTTTGACCTGCAATGCCAGTTTTAGACAACTGACTTATTTTTAGGAAATATAAATGGATATTGGGGCCTGACTGATGGGCAGCCTCACTTCTGCCAGTCTGTTTCAGGGCAGCTGTGGCTACAATGTAGTTTACCACCATCAGTGTGTGAACAGGCGACTGGCGGGTTGAAGTGTAAAGTGATTTGGAGTCCTCAGACTTGATGAAGTCTTTTACAAGTGACGGCTATTTGGAAGATGAATCCTCATGTAGCAATGCCTGCCTCGGCTGGAGCCAGACCCAGTACATCTACATGTTTAAAGTGAAGCGCTGCATTTCTGTCATCTACTGTTATTCGGATTAATAGTGAATGTATACAAACATTTTTAAATAACCTTTATTTTGACATAAAACAAAAACATAAAAGTTATCGAGTAAAATGTCATGTTTTAAGACTACTTTTTAAGACTGCATTTTTTTTTTTACAAAGTCAATAAATAATTATTTCAAGTAATCATGTTACTAACCAAAACAATCCTTAAGAGTGACCAGTCAGCAATTAGAGGCAGCAATACACTGTACATCAGGAGGTGCAGATTTATAGAATCATTTCTAGATACAGCAAACTTCAACATCTTGAAATGTTGGTTTCCTTCTTAAATTGCATCTTTCTCTGTGGCTCCTCTCGCTTTCATTGGAAATACCTCAGTGGCACTGATGATACCTCGCCTTGAGTCTTCTTCCTCACATCCAAAACGGTCATTTTTGCGATCTGATGGCATCCACTGTTAGGAGGAAAATCTGATTGGCAGGTCATCGTGAGGGGTGATCGAGGTGAAAATTAGTCAATTGTGGTCAATAGTTTCTAGATGTATAAATAAAGGCACAATATTATTGTTCATTTAAAAAAAATCATATACAATGTGGAATTCTACCCTTGAAATGTTTTGATTCACCTCTCGAATTGCACCGTTAGGGAGGAAACGGCAAAACGGAGATCCTGTTTTGCGGAGATCCTGTTTTGCTCTCACTGTGAGCAGAAGATTATTGCAACAATTTCAGCCGTGGCTCCGTTTTCAAACTCGATACACATGCAAACACCGCTCAGCCGGATGGGCATCAATCACTCCTCAAAGCTTACATGTCAGGTGTGTTTGCTGCCACTTACCTCTCCAGGCTCACCGGTCAAAGACCTCAATCAGGATTTACATTCACTGCACAGCACCTTTTTGCTCCTTTACACACTCACTCCCCGGAAAGACGAAGAGGAACACATACTTACATCCAAGAATGGAACCTACAGTGCTGTTTCGCTCTATAAATTACAGTAAAACTAGATGATGAAATAGAGACTTGAGTCTTTTTTATTTTTTTTGGTGAGATAAATGAGTGTGTGAATATGATAAGAGGGGGAAAAGAGTGGATCAAAAAAGATGTACGGAGTAAAGGTGTGAAATTGAAAGAATCGAGACAGGAGGAGGGACAGGGTAGATGTCTGTGTGTGTTTGAGATGAGTCTGCATAATCATGCACGGAGCTGAATGCTGATCAGGGACAATAAAACCTCCATTAAAGATTTATCCTGGAGAGACAGAAGGAGGAAGGGCTGGATGATGGAGAGAGAAAGAAAAAAGCTAGAGGAGGTAGAGAAAGCGCTCAGGTTTGTGTCATGGAGTGGATTATAGCAAAGACACCTCTCTCCACCCATCACTGCGACGCGCACGCACGCACACACACACACACACACACACACACACACACACACACACACACACACACACACAGGGTGTTCAGACTCTGTGCATTTTAATGGCCCTGTCACCTCCAGCTATAATACCAGACAATGGCTCTTTGAGCAGACACTCGTCTTCAGAAGTGTCTTTCGTGCTTTCTGACAGGCTCATGCGTGAGCTAACTGGCTAACTCACCACAATTATAGATCCCATCTGTGTAGTCACGGCACAGCAGCAAACCTTAGCAAAACAAGCCCAGGACCACTCTGTCAAAATGTCACCCAGACTAGGCTGTGCTCCAGGCGAGACACTCGGGCGCTTTTTAGTTAATATCTACAATAGCTTTCCAGGGAGGCGAAGGCTTGGAGGTGGGGGGGAAAGTGAAATGACATGGAGAAAATGTAATCTAATTCACCACACCCCTCCTCTTCCTCCTCCAATGAAGTCTGCTGTCAGTTTTATCTCGGCTCTCCAACCTCATACCTCCGTCTTTAAACCCCCCACCAGTTTCATCATGTTTGAAATGACTGAGATTCTGGATTGATGCTGATGACATTTGAGGAGGTGCTTTAGTGTTTCACTTTTAAGTGACTGACTGTTTGACTCAGACTGGATGCATGTCGAGACGAAGGAGGAAGAAGGAAGAAGGGCTGAATCAGTGAAACAGAGGAAATGGGAGTTGAGATGGACTAAGAACAGGACACGGTATCTAAAGCCAATCACCTTTCTGAGGCTTTTATAAGATATTGTGAACTTTTGTTAGAAACTACTGTATAAATAAAGAGTGTCTTTTTATTTAGTCAAAAGTCATTACCAAATCATTGCATTCTTTTTTTTTCTTTGCAGATGATTCTTGGGTACGTAGTTCCTGTTTTGAGCCCGGTTTGGTCTTGGTGTCGTAGTTATATAGACAAATCCCACCTATTGACCCTTGAACATTATTACCACAAACTATTTTAGTTCTGTCCTATTTGTGTCTCACTTTCTATTATCATTTGCTTTGGTATCTACAAAGATGTTTCACATAGGTGCAAAAGTTAAGAAATCAAGCTCTTAATTGGAAAATAACTCATCTAATATCTTAGGTGTGGGTGTGTCAATTTTCCTGTTTTGTGTAATGCACATAATGATGAAGGGTGTAAACATTAGGGTGTATGACTGCATCAGGACACAGTAGCCGATTAGTCTGTATTTAGTGTCCTGCATGTCTTCAGTTTTTTCCTCCCTCAACACATTTGAAATAAATGAGTATTAATTATGAAGAAGCTCATTATCTACTCCTCCTGTGTTGGAGCAGAGACTCTTCTAAAACATCTAGGACATCAACACTTACGGCCCGAAGCTGTACACCTCTAGATTAAAGTACATTTGTTTTTTTTTTCTATGCTGACAAAATTCATGAGTGCAAAAAATATATATATTATTTGTGAAACGCATTATAGGATCATTCAGACTCCCGTAATTTGGAGCTGCTTTTGGAGTTTTGCATCCTGAAGTGTGCACATTTTCAATCCAAATACCCAGCCTTGTTTCCTTTTCTCGACAGACTCTTAAGATGGTATAAATTTCAGATATAAATGTTTTAAACCCCAGGAAAAGTGACAGTTTTCAACATTTTTGGATTATTCATAAATGATTAGTGTCTACAACTACTAAGTGATGTGGTTATTGGTGTTTTTGAGAACACTAAAACAGGGAAATAGACAAATAACATAGCTCACCATGAAAGCTTTTAGAAATACCCAAGTCTGTCTCAAATCTTCTCAATTGAGTAGATATAAAGTTTTATCTGTGGTTGATTGAAATCATTTTCCCTTCACAACTTCTCAGTGTTAAATGGTCTAATTTAAAAAGGCTTTATATATATTTATTTTTTCAAAAGATAATAGAAGAACACAGATTGAGGTTGAAATGAACAACTAAAAGAAATCAATGACAGCAAATTACATATACAAATTACCAACAAACTGATGTAGTAAAAATCTATTTAGAAGAATCAATAAATTCAACTTTCTTTTTATTGCCCAATGAAGTTCCCAAGACATCTGCTTGGCTGAGGATTACACTTATACTGGCTTATAATTGGTTATACCACGGCTAAGATAAGATATGCAGCGATAGCCACATTTATTGGCTTTCCAGAACAAGACGGTGAGAAGTCTTAAAATAAATACTTTTATTGCATTGATCTCACATAGAACCTTTAATTTGATTAGATCTTTTTCAGAGGGGAAAAAGTGCTACATTAAACAATTGTTTTAAGCAAACATATCAATTTTAAGCATAGGTATTTTTAGCAATATCTGAATTTCTGCTTTTGCTCAGCACATTTAGGTGAACCCTGCCGTAGCTATTTGAATGGAAAATAATCTATTATCTGTTAAGGGGGTCAACAAAATCTTTCGACTATCATGTCAATCAGTTGTTTGGGAGAGATTGCAGTAAAAAATATTTCCTGTCATCATCACAAACATAAGCATGTGAAATAAATACTTCGTTTTATTTTCCTGTTTGTTCATTAGTCTCTGTTCACGACTTTCAAGTTAAAATCCCTCCTTAACTTTGTCTTGTGTTTGTTTCGTCTCGTGTATTTGTATCTATTTTTGGAAAGAGGATTTGCTGGTTATTAACAGTTTGTTCCCCATTTTATTGTGTGATGAAGTCTGAAGTTGAGCCAAGGCCTCCTGTCCAACTCCACTGAACCTGATGACGCCCAGAACCTTTGGCTGTTCTCATTTGTCTGAGCTCTGTCTGTGTTCCTCGCATTTGGGACAGTTGGCACTGTCACTGCTTACTTCAATTTCTTTCTCAAATACGCACATTCATGCTTCTGCAACACTCTGGTTGTCACATGTCAGCTACTGTTAGCAGTGATCTTACTGCTCAGCTCTCTCGTCTCCATCTGCTACAGCTGGCTGCCAGAACTCGTGTGCGCTTTGCCTGTTTGCTGCAGAACTGATAGCTTGTTTCTCCTTCTCTTGTATCTTTTTTTTTAAACCAGCAGATTCACTAGTTATTGTCTTATTCTAAATGGTTTATACATCTGCCTTTTTTTCTGTGATATTCAGATACAAACAAATTTGCTTTTTTGCAATGGAGACGATCTTTGAAATAATCACACAAATCAAATGGGGGAAGTATTTAGGTTGTGTGTCTTTGTCTGAATGGCATCTGAACTCCTCTCTACTGGGACCTGCGATTCATTTTCTAAGTTCTTTACAGAGAAAATTCTGGAAATTTGTAGGTTAGTCTCTACATCAATATAAAGTCCAGCACCAAATCAATTTTTACCAACCTAAAAGTTCAAAAGAAATTATACATCAGTTAACCTCCTGCTTCACAGGAATAGTTTATACTTTGTAACTCAGAGGACATTAATATCAGTGATTGTCTGAATTTCATATGTATGCCTCAGGGATTCTAATCAATTGGAATAAATAGTATTTTAAAGAAATTCTTCTGTTACATCTTTTTTTAAGATGATGTAGAGGCTATTCATAATTGCACCGACTGTGATTTCAGTAAAACCTATTCTCTTTTTTTTTATTGTGGGCTGGATTTTTTTCCCCTACTAAAAGAATTAATTCAGTTCAAAGAGTGAATTTTTCTAAAATTGACATTTAATTTGAGGCAAATTTGAAAGACGAATCTAATTTGAAAATCTTTACACATTTGTCAAGGATGTCGAGAAAGATGTTTTTCTTCAAATGCAACGCTTCCATATGATCAAAACTTTTCTACCTTTCGGACACCAGTTCATAACAATAGTACATTAAACATCCTTTCTCCTCGGTTTCTTGTTTTGTGACGCCTCAAAGCCATTTTTCCCCCCCATTTAATCTATTTAAACCTTCGTCTCAAATGCCGAGGTAACACTAATGGTTCATCTGCGAGAGTGGAGCTGTCCATAGTGCTGAATCCCAAAGCTTGTGTTGCTTCTGTTTCAGACTGATTCATTGAGCAGCGTAGCAGCGGGTCATTTTGTAAGGATGAATAAATACTCACAGACTTCCTGATGCTGCTGCGGTATGATCTGCAGCCTGTGAGATGTTCTTGAGTGCTGTATTTTCAGAGCGCTTTTGAACCTCCTCCTCCTGCCGTGTCCTCCTACTGGCAAACTTCAGGTCAGACGGTCTATTTGAGTTCAGACCAGAGACGGCTTTAGCTTTCACAGCTCAATCCTGCTGAGGCGCTCTATCATGAGCACCTCGGTGTGTCTTCTTACCTCCCGTTCCCAGTGAATGTGGGCCGTTCGCCGCTCTCCCTCTGCTTTGTACTGATTCCTTCTCCCACACACTTCACGCTGTGGTGTTTCAAACTCATCTACTCTCTCTTTCCTTTGGGCGCTACGTCTGCAAGGAAAGATTTCATTATTGTCCTCTTTAACTAAGATTTAATGACAAAATTGGGGCATTCGATTCCCTCCTCGCCCCATATATATACGATATTCTCTTCTCTGAATACGAGGCCTTAACTTGCCAGTAGCTGCCTTTGAACTTTACAAGCTTAAGTCTTATTGTATGCGTTTCTTATCTAAGTTATTAGTTTATCTCCATGACTATCTAGACTTCATATAGCTACTCACTCTCTGTCCCTCCTCCACATATTAATCCATTAACTCCCTGTTCACCAGCTCTATCTGAGCCCAGCCCACAAATAGACTAAAGGCCAAAGATAAGACTAACATGCTCTTGTATTGGTTCCCTCTAATTGAATTGGCATCATCTGTTCTGCCTCAACACTGCACTCAACCTCTTGTGACATTTGGTTTATTTTAAGTTTTTTTTTTTTTTTTTTATTTATCCACTGGCTCTGTATTCTGATTTGTCAGTTTACCGTGATTGACGGCATAAGTAAAGCGGTTCTGGGAGTGTGCGGTCTTAAAAGCGACACACAGCCTTCTTGGTGTACAGTGGATGAGCTCTCTCCTGAGCACGGAAATCGGCTTATTTCCAGCAGCCCTTAAAAACACCTCAGAGGTGTGTTAATGAAACGGCGTAAAAGCAGGATGAACGTTACTCTAATCCTAATTTTTGTCTGCCTCTGTTGCCCAGCGGGCTCTAGCCCTTCCAGCCCCCTTAAATCTCTCATTTCCCCTTTTAATTGGGCAGCACTCAAATTCACGGACACAACATTTCTCTCTGAAAACCTTCATTTTCTTTGCGAACTGAGGAATGGCTTGGGAATATTAATGATTTTTGCACATATTTTACCATACGAGTAGCGTAAGCTGCAATCCTGGCTGCGTGCCCTGGTACTGTGGTTGCCTTATTAGGGAGCGTATAGCTGAATTGCTCACATTTCTTTCTAGAGGGAACCCCAAAACAGATCCAGTACTTTGAAAATGTATTCCAAAACCTTGAACTTTTTACGATTTTTGTCACATTAAAACCCCAAAAGTCTGTGTGATTTCCAGAAAAACGATATAACATGAAGTAAAGGAAACACTCTTCACTTCATGACATTCAAATTTGATACAAAAAAAAACAAAAAACGTGTGATTTGCATTTTTGTCTCCATTTTCTCCAATACCATCGATAAAACCAAGCAGTGACAATTGACTGCAGTGTTCACTTAATTAGTAAATTGTTTACTTTCCTCTACATCTGTAAGGTAAAAGTCTAAGATGTTTGCTAAAAGGACGCTAATGAACTGCTAATGAACTGCTTTTGCAAATCTGGTAAGAAAAACAGCCAAGACTCTGACTCTGCAGAGTTACTTTAAAGTGAAACACTAAATCCAACATTTTTTAGTTATTGACACGGTGGAGCTAAATACATATGCAGGCTACACTTTTCAGATTTTTACTTGGGGGAGAAAACAAAATGTTAAACCAATTTCCTTCCATCTCATAATTATACACTTTGTGTCCATCAGAAAAAAAAGTACCTTTGTTTTTCTGACCTGAGAAATCCTGAAAATTTCAACGGGCATGCGTACTTTTACAAAACATGGTCTCTTTGTCATTGTTTTGTCCTTAACAGAAATTGTACTCGGTTATAAAATAACATTTGCTTTTGAGAGATGCAGAAACAAACACTGCATGTGTTGGAGGAGGGAAGCAGCAAAAAAAAAAAAAAAAGACGGAGCTCTGGGGGCAGAGCCGTGTTGTTGCACTGAGAGCTTTAGGGTAGGCTTAAATTTAATGGCTGGACTGGGGCTAAATGAGCTGAATTAATAGGGTCTGCTCTGAGCACTTACATGCTTGCTAAACATACGTGTGTGTGCGTGCTTGTGTCATTAATAATTGGGTCATCTTTCCACCATTTCATGCCCTCCCAGGCCTCAGACTGCGAGGGTGTGTTTTTGTTGGACACATTTTTTAATTTAATCTTTTTGTAATGTGTCTGATTCCTTCAGAGCATGCCTTGATGCCTATTATTATTGATTTTCAACATACTGTATATATTTTTTTTATTTTTAATTTGCATCTTTTTTTGTGTTACACTCTTATCAGAAATTTTGCAGGCAGATGCAGAATTTCAATTGGGGCTTGCACATACTCTGTCTGCCCCTTGGTGATGGTGTGTGTGTGTGTGTGTGTGTGCGCGCGCCTCATGTTAAATGTTGGCTTAGAATTAAAGGGTCATTCCCTTGTGTGTTCATTGAATCTGTCTGGTGCAGAATCTGCTCCACCTCCCCCAGCTCCATCCCTTGTTCCTCTCGCCGCTCCAGCTCATTAACCCCAAGTTTCGCCACCTACAGAATCTTTTCCTTTTCCACAAATTGCCATCACCATTCATCGCTCAGCATTCATGAGAAATTCCTCCTCCCTTCCCCCTATTCGGGACTAGTTGGGTGCAGCCCAGGTCGGCCTCAGCAGGGGTTTGAGTCCCACTGAATAAGGCCAGACAAACCGACATGAAAGGGTCCGGCCATGTAGGAACAAAGTACGATTTGTGTGAAGAGGTGGTGACACTAAACAGATGTGCCGATCAGGTTTTTTCCTGCCGATACCGATCACCCATGAGGGCCGATCACCGATACCGATCACATAATTATTATTATTATTATTATTTTTGTCATAAACACTACCGGTTACATTATGTGGAAAAAGGAACCATGAATTAACCTTAATTTAGACAAAAACTTGTTTTTAATAGCTTTTTCCAAGAAGAAAACTAAACAAAACGGGCATTCTGCAAATTGTACTGCTATTGATAATACTATCTTTAACAGATTGATAACATATGAAGGCTCTGAAGAGGCTAAATAATGTAAAGAACCAAACTAAAACCTCTCAACATTGCCAAAAAAATTCAAGTGTAAAACTTAACATTCAAAGGTGAATACAGGTTCCATTGCAATAAATAATCCTGAGTTACTGAATGAAAACTTCCTGATAGCATGGCGGCTAGCTGATTACTGCTAGTTCTGAGTGCCTGTTTCTGACTGAGCGGAGTAATTATGCAGAACAGGGAGGAGGTCGATTATTTTTTTAGAGATTATCTGTCTCATGTTAGGACAGCGAAAGTTTTAATACGTATGTAAAATGTATTTTTTTAAAGTTGGATGCAGAGGTTCGGTGTGAGAGTCACTACCAGGTGGAGCAGAAGCGGCGCTCCGTCTGAAATATTACTACCTATAGCACGTAGCAGTGGTTCAACAGCGAGAGCAGAACCAGCGTCTTACATCGCAGCTCGAAGACTTAAATAATTTTGCGGGTTATTTGTTTAGCTTTCTGACCGTCATGCTAATCCGGGTGAGTGTTTGTAGCTGTGCGCTGTTTTACCTGCTATCTGATCCTCCATATGTCTTTTTTACTGCAGTGAGCCTCAATATAGCCAAACTCCGTCAAGTATGGCATTGTTTTTGTCGTATTAGCTTCTTGTGTTGATGCATTTTGACGTGCTTCAATTTTCCGCCGCAACACGCAAACTTCCCCAGTCACTCAGTGTGTTATAGTTCCACATTGCTTAGGATTTGTTGCTGCGCGTTTGCACAGTGTGAAGGAAAGAGGAGACCAGCTGCACAGGCAGGCTGCCAAATGAAATGCAGGTGATCGGTATCGGCAACAAGAGCCAATGACCGCCGATCACCAATCATGCACTTTTTCACGAAAATCGGCCGATTATGATCGGTGACAGATTGATCGGCACACCTCTACTAAACACGTATGTATGAGTATACGCTTTTACACAGCCGTCTTGTTTAACAGAAGGGGAAGAAGAAGGTGAAAAGGTTCTTTCCCATCACTCCCTCCCCTTTCTCTTTGGCTTAGCAAGGCACCTCAGGAAACTCACAGATGATAAAATGAGACGTGGAGGAAAAACGGTGAGAGAGAGAACAAGCCGTGTTGGCTAAACTGAGTCGGAGGCCTTTTGTCTCTCCAGCTATCTGGACCTGTGTCAAAGGTTTCGTTGACATTTTCTGCTTCTTATTCAGATGGTTTTGCCTCTGAAAACATCCCGTCCAATCCTGACCTCAGACAGATTACCCAGACGGCGAGAGGAGTGTGTTTAGTGAGTCATGCAGGCTGTCTTGTTCCATTCAAAGGCAAAAAAAAAAAAAAAAAAAGCAAAAAACTCAGAGCCACTGTGACTCACTTTGTATCACTGTAGGAAGTCCTCTTGGTGATAATTGAACCCAGATATCCTACCGCACACAAAGCTGCAAACTTACTGCTGCTACATTGCAGGTAACTCTGAAGAAATATGCCTACATTCCATGTAAGATATCACACAAGTGTTTTCTCAGCAATATACCATCTGAATAGGCAGAATTAATGAGACCCAGCGGAATAGTAAAGCTCATTTGCATCCTTCCCTCCAGTTATCTCACCATCCCGTCATCCTCTACCTCTTCCTATGACACTCCATTCACCCTTTAGCACTCCACATTTTACATTTTCTCTGCATATAACTTATATTGCCTTGTAAAAGTATTAACACTCCTTTAACTTGTTCCTATTTGTCACTTTACAACATCAAACTTTATTACATTGTTCTGGGATTTCATGTGATAGGCTAACACAAAGAAGATTATGCAGTAATGGAGACGGATGCAGTGATGACGAACATTTCTAAACCATGGGGCGTATTTGAACCGAGTCAACACTTGTACATCCACCTTTCATTGCAGTTACATCTGTAAATCTTTCGGGTTACGTCTCCACCAGCTTTGCACATCAAAAGGCTGTTGCCTCTTCTCAGGTTGGACTCAGACAGGATGAAGAGTGTCTGTGAACATCAGTTTTTAAGATATTCTGAATTTTATTCAGGTCTGGAGTTTGTCTGTGGCAGTCTAACACATGAATGCTCTTTGTTCAAACGTCCAAAACATTCAATTGTGGCTCTGCCTGGATTTCTAGGTCAGATGTTTTACTGAAAGGTGTCTCTTTCAGTAAGTATCAAGCACTGTCCATCTACTAAGCATCCTTGTTCCTGCCCAAGAAATGCAAAATGCATTCCCACAGTATGTTGCTGCCACCACAATGTTTCAGTATAGGAAAAGTGTTTTCAAGGCTATGAACTACATTAGTTTTCTGCCATGCAGAGTGGTATTTTATTTTTAAGGAGGTTAGAAAGTTTAACATTGGTCTAAGCCAACCAATGCACTTTCTCCTATGTTTGCTGTGGCCTCTACATCAGTGGTCCCCAACCCCCGGTCCGTGGACCGATACCGGTCCGTGGACCAATTGGTACCGAGCCGCGCAAGAAATAATTAAATATTTCTGTTTTATGTATTATTTGAATCTGGAGGATCTTTTACTTTGAAAATCCTTTAACCGGATTCTCTCGGTTACTTGTGCGCCAACACTGAGCCCACAAGCAGCAAAATGAGTAAGAAACAAATCAAATGTCTTTGGAAAGTTTCTTTGCGAAGATGAAAAGGCCCAGAGAAGAGACAGGAGAATGGATTTATCCCGGACCGGTAGGTGAGTCCCACATTACAAGCCCGCTCTGCGTAACATGCGGCGACCGGCTGCTAATGAGACAATGAAGCTTCAAACTGCTTCACCACGTACAGACCGAGCAGGCTGTGCATATAAGCAACACTTTGGGTGTTATTAATAATAAACATTTCCACATATCATCTCCAATATCCACCGGACTCACAGTTGCGCAATATGTCAGCTGTTTGGGATTCCCCTCTGTTCTTACGTCACCGCGCTTTCTGATTGGCTACCTGTCACATTCAACAGGTTGTGTTCTCATTCCCAATCAGGGAAAACCACACAGGCTGCAATAAAAAGGCCAAGGTAACACAAATTGGGTATATTCAGGATTTAGCGGGAACACCAACATGCAGAAGCCTTATCTGACGGTTCTAATAATTTGTGCAAGACTCTCACCTCAGAATCTTTACAGCTCTTCCAAAATATCATAAACTTTAGGCTGCTTCTCTTGTTATTGCTCTCCTTTCCAATCCTGTAAGCTGAAATCAACAGCCATGTCTTGGTGGTCTTACAGCTATGGAGTACTTGTTCCTTTTTAAGATGTTTGATGAATCGGTACTTTGAGATGTTCAACGCTCAGGTAAGAAACGCTCTGGTGTTTGTTAACAAACCTTCACAGAGAGGCTGGATTCATGCTGAGATTAAATTTCGCACAAACGGACTATTTACTAATCTGTTGCATCCGAAGGCAATAGGTTTCACTGGATTTTCATTATTCATAAAAACCTTTGAAAAAATGTATAAGTTTGTGTTGGTGTATCACATAGAAACATTACGAAATGCATTGGAGTTTATTATTTCACAAAATATCCATCTAGTTTTCTGAGTACAAAAAGTTTTGTATTTGTATGCACTATGTACTTGCCTCTTGTTCTCTAGTAAAGTAAACTTGTGTTACAATATTTGCATCACTCCCTAGTAGTTCACATATATATGTTTTTAAAATCAGACAAAACTCCTCTAATAAAAATTAATTGCACTTTTCTAAATTCCATATAAATTCCCTTGAGCATTTCTGATTAAAACAAAGCAACACTCTTTGTCTTGCCAGTGGGTTTTATTAAATCTGTTCTCACGTAGCATTATGTGCAACAAAATTGGGCTTGACGTGTGTAGCAGTAAGGAGAAGCTGGTGGCTTTACCTAGCTGCCTGTTTTAATATGAGATCTGGCATGAAAAGTGCAAGCAGGAGATCCCCTCATTTCACCGTCTGCTTTTCTTATTAAATACTTACTGCTTGTAGGACTCGGCTCCCACTGACACGCTGTAGCGAGTGAGGCTGTGTGGGTAAAGTTTGACGTTTCTTCATTAACCGTGACACCAAAGATCTAAAAACGGGACAAAAGCTGCACATTTCTAAAGATTTAACTTTTATTTACTTTAACCCTGTTGGGAAAGTATAATAATTATAATGCAGTTAATTCCTGGAATGTTAAGTGATTAAGTTTAATAGCGATAAAAGGTAGAATTAAATCTATTCCGATTTCACGCATATCTAAAGCTCTCGATAAAGTCCCTCACCTTCACTAGGGGTGAATTCAATGGTACTGATTTGGTAGGATTTTTTTATTCATTGTTTGCTAATGCTAATTTATTCAGTCAATTCTTGGATGGACGGATTACACAACAGTATAACCACGTGAGAGCTGTCGGTGTTACTGTTTCGACAAGGTTTGATTATGAAATAAAAAACAAATGTTGACGTATAGCGGGGAGCAGATTCACATCCTCACTAAATCCCCGTCTGGTTTGGATGCAGATTAAACAAGCAAGCAAGCAAATGTGCAAACATACAGGTGATCAGTCAACATCTTGTCTAATATTGCTGATATCTGATATTTAGCTGGGGGAGTTTCAACACAGCACAGCATTGCAAGAAGCAAGTCCAACTCCTAAAATGTCATAAATGCCCCATAAACCTGTGAAGAACAAGAACATGAAGTTTATCAAAGCAGCTGTGTGTACACTTGAACAAACAGCTTGGAAATGGAGCAAAGAACATTGGCAGGTTTTTGGCAAGAACTTGCTTAGCTTGAGGGCAGGGTTTTAGAGTGGGGCAGTAAAATTCCTGAAAGTACGCCAAATTGCTTAGAATTACTATGGTTTTGATTAAAAAATAAAGTATTAGGCCATTGCGGTCTTAGATGGGCTAAGATCACACTATTACATTAAAAAACCACCAGAGCACGACTCATAACCTTAGAATCTCAAGGAGGTTTTCTGGGGTGCATTAAGAAAGCAGTATTCATTACATTACGCCTCATGGAGTGTGAGAGGCGTAAAATCCTTGACTGTTTTCAGCATGCACAAAATGTCTGTGGGGAGCTCGTGTTGCCTCATTATCATTGTTCCCAGCATAGCTGGTTCCTTAGTGCAGCGTAGAGGAGGAACCTGATGGCAGCTGTAGCCATTTGTTCATTACATGTGATGAATCAGTCATCAGAGAATTTGAAGGAGTAGCGCCATCAAGCCAAGGCTGCAACCTAATCAGGCCAACACCGGAGTAGCAGTGCTCCATGTAGCTAAATGTAATGTGGCTTTCCCACCAGAAGAGGCTCAGGCTTGTTGCTCTGTCTGCAACAAACATATCATCAAGTAGGCGACACAAACAATCCAGAACCTCCGTGCCAAGAAACATATCACCACGATCAAACACCTTTGAACACAAAAATTGGTTTGTGCAAGAGCTCAGTGCAATAAGTATGCCAGCTTTGGAGGAGTGTGCACATCTCCAATTTGCACATAGGCTGATTAATCAAAGAAAGTTGCATTTTTTTCAGTCTGTAGTTTGATTGCGAGATGTATTTGTCATGCTATCAAACATAAGTTAAGAAGAAAAAAAGCCAAAAGCAGCAGATTAAGTGGCTCAAAATATTATTCTATAATAGTGTTAGGGAAACTACAAGTTTAGCCATGAGGGTCTTGGTGCCTCGTTTCAAAACCTTGCTCCTCCACAGCAAGGCTGAAACTGATGATGAAGGTATGGAAACCTTCACCATCACCTGCTACTATGACTATAGCAGCTTCCAAATACATATCATGTTTCTCAGTTTTGCTGTGAAAATTTTACTCCAGGGCGTTGGAAAGAGGGATATGACTGACTTAAGAACCTTGAACTCAATCATTGTGGCCTTCTTACTGACCGTGGAACATTGGAGCAGGTCTCTTTTGCTCAACGGGTCACTGGAATTTGCTTACCCAGTTCACATGTGATGTAGAACAGTCTTCTCTGCATTTTCAGCAAAAAGAAAAAGCTCGTCTGCAGATCTAGCAGGTCTGCCACTGGTCATTTTTGTGGTGTTCATGATGGGATTTGGGAACAACTTGATTTCCCCCAGAATGAGACAGAGAGTCTTACTGGATCAAAGGATGGCTCGGTTTCCTGCTTTCTCCTGCTGCTCTACAGACCCATCATGGATGTGTGGTTTACAAGTGGAAGATTGATGGATCAACCATGAGATCAAACGCCAGACAGTAGCTGACACTGTGCTGCGGTGCTGTTTTTTTTCTTTTTTTCCACACAGAGGCACGGACTAGTATGCTTTCTACTTCATGCAGAGCTGAATATTTTGCACAAACAGATGATTTATTATGTTTCCTTGCCATAATGTTTAACATTTGGCAGCTCTTTATATATGCTGTAGATGTACTTTCACACTGCTTTGTTTTTATGCCGTTTATACAATTTGAGTAATGGCTGAGGCGTTTAACCTTTTATTTACATCCAAATGAAATTATTACTAGAAAGTGCATCCAAAGCTTTAACGTAGTATTTTCATTGTTAGCCGGTCGCACTTCCTTTCTTTCTGTCTTCCCTCTTTTTTTCTTTTTTCCAAGTGTGTAGGACAGACGATGATTCAGCTCAGGTTTTGATTAATAGCTCCACATTTAATTCAAGGAGCTGGCTAGTGAGGAAGAGGGAGAAATGGACAAAGAAAATAATAAAAGATAGTGAAGATGGAAGTAGATACAGGCTTTGCAGAAACATTCAGTCTCTCCAATAACAAGAGTTTTTCTTTTGTCTTTACACAGCGAAGACTTTCTGCTCAGTTTATTTTACTTTAGTTCAACAGCTAAGTGATTTAAAATGAATATTTCTGTGTCTGTGCAACATAAAAATACTGTCAATCTGTTTTTTCTGCCAGATTTTTGTTGCACAAATAAAGATAAAGAATTTCCTAAGTATGTATGAGCTTTGTTGGAATTGACAGTTTTGATTGAGGTCAAAAACAAGGTTGCAATTACACTCTAATGCGCAAAAACTGTAGTAAGTTGATTCTTAATCAGTTGCGTCTGATGAAGTGTAAAACCATATAATCAATGATGGCGATGTGCTGCAGCTTTATGCTACTTTTAAATTGGTCTAATAGAGGATATTATATAGCAAGTATTGGATGAGTTTTTCTTTTTAAACCCAACACATTTTTCTATTATTTAGCCATAATACTTTAATATAGTCAGTGGACTTACTTGTATTTAGTTACGTCATTCCAAAGATGCTTTAAAAATTCACCACTAATTGCTGATTTTTGGATATTAAGCTCCTGAAAGTATGTCATATTTTCTTTTTCTCATAAATAACAGTCTGGAAAAGGGAGAAATGCTTCATCACATCAGCTTCTCTCAAACTTCTCCCTTTTGGTACTTGATGTTTACTGAAACGTAGATTCTCGTCTATGTGCTGCGTTAAGACAGAGCAAGTAAACATGTGTTGAGTCAATTTAATTTGAACTCATGCCAGCGAAATGAAATTCTCTGATGCTCCACACTGAGCCACTGTGTGAAAGCAGCAAACTGTGTATCATTAGTCGAATGCATTAGCCTCTTCTGTCTGCTTGCCAGGTAATACACCTATTATTATTCACATCCCACTCTTAGTGAAATCAGAGGATCCAAAATTAGATTCCTTTTTACTGAAAACTTTGCAGATAAGACCAGGTCAGAGAACCCATAGCACAGACGGGTAGAAGAGATGCAGCTCTATTTACAATATGGAGATTAATACTTTCCTGAGGTACACCCACATATCACTCTGTGTGTGTCTTTAGATTACAGAAGGTACAAAATAGGCTTACATGTGGTGAAATAGAATTTTAATTGAAAGTGAAGATCAAGGGATTAATCAGATTTCTCTTCAGATTTTCTGTGTTTTTTATAAATCCCTTTTGGGTTAGGTACATCACCTTACACAATTAACATTAAGGTGCTTGTAGAGTCTGACTTTTTTCTTTTATTAATCGTGGTTGGAAAGGGACATATTTCTTTTTCTAATTTAGCTCCCATATTGATTTTACTTTCTTCACTGCTTTCCAAGTTGGCCATTACATGCCTTGTTCTTGATTGTGGGATGTTTCAGCAGGGAGCGACACAGATATATAGAGCGGGTCAGGTTGACCTTCGCCCATCTGTGCAGTAAAATGTAATTTCGTAGATACTGTTTGAAAGGAGCTGATATTTACTCAGCCTCCAACTCTGCAGAACTTCCTGTCATTCTGCCCCATCCTTGCATGTTGCTCTGAAATGCAAGTCTCAATTGGTTGTTTCTGAGCCAGTGGTGCATTTCTGCAAACGGCAGGAGGACCACAGGGAGGAGGCAGAGAAGGGAAGCAACAATATATCTTTTTACTAAGTAAAATGACAAAATGGTAAGGCACCGACTTCAACTTCTTTATCCGAGTACGCGATTGGAAATAATTAGGGGTGCACCGATTTATGGGCCGGTCCATTTATCTGTGCCAGTTTCCTTAATTTTGGGAGATCTGTGATCAGACGATTTTTACACATGAAGCCGATCTTATCTAGCTTGGCAAAGGACTAAGAATCAACCACTGTCCTCTTTTGTTCTCTGATGAGAAAAGTTTGACTGACAGACCGGCCCACCAAGTCATGTCTGCACGTTTACAATTATCAATAGTGACCCCCACTGTTGCCAACTCAACAACTTTCTTGCTATATTGAGCAACATTTCAGACAAAAAAAAATGGAATCGGCCAAAATCGGCAATCAGCCAGAAAACTGCAATAGGTGCAGCCCTAGAAATAATAAAGCATTATATTACTCATTACTGAAAAAAGGTTTGGATTAAAGCAAAGCATTACTAAGTAATGTGTTACTGATGTCAAAGGTCACAAAATAGTGACTGAACAAATATGTAAAAAAAATTTTAGTTTTTTGTAAATGTTACCTTCTGCTGCTTTAAGGTAATTGGTTGTCCTGAATTGCCTTTAGGGATGTTAGTTAAGAGTATGACACACTTTTCAAGTTCTTTTATGTACATAATAAAAATCTGAGATCTACTCATTATTTTGCCTCCATGTTGGTGTTTGAGTGAAAAGTGAGCTGCTGGGAAGCTCCTAACATGTTTGCTGGACGTGTGAGGTTATGTGGCATACAGCGATTTGTTCCATGAGATATTTGCTGTATACAGATGTGTGTTCATTAATGTTGTTTACCGGAATGCTGTTCCACCAGGTGTATTGATCCACACCAGCCTCTTTGAGCGTGTGTGTGTTTGTGGCAGTGAGATTATTGATCTCTGCTATTCCCAGTTGTGTTTATTCCTACAGCGAATCTGTCAAAAGGCAAGAGTAACTAATCCTTCTTCCCTTGCTCTCCTTTTTTTGCAGCATTCTCCTTCTTGCACACAATTTTTCACAAGTTTTACTTTTGCTTTAATTCTGCTTCTGATTCTGAACTTTAATTGACTTTGTCAGACCCAAAAGCTTAAATATATATACTTGTTGATGTTTTTGACATTTCTCTTAAGTTGTAAATAGAGTCCACCTTTGTGTAAGTACAAATGTTTTGTCCAGACCTCTGAGACACTTGTGAACAAACAGAAAGCCAAGAATACACCGGGCATAAAGTAATTTATAAAGTTTAAAGCAGCAGGATTACAGGATAAAACTATACTTCAGCTATGAATGTCTGAGAGAGAACTGTTTGAAAATGTATCGTACATCTCGATCTACAAAGATTAGGTTGTCCACCATACATTTAGAGGTGGACAACTACCCCAACCCTAAATACATCATCCTTACAGTAAATAAAGTAAGAAAACCTCCCATTTTTTACGCTAACATTACCCAATCCAACTCTACACATAAATCTAACTTTTAAACACAATAGCATAAGAATCTGTAGAGTTTTGTGTTGGTGTTTAGGCATAGCTGGTGGAAACATAACATAATCATCGATGCGGTATAACCACGGCCCACATTTTGCTCTGTGATTTGACAAGTTCTTAAGTGTGCATGACTCTGAAGACCACAGGATGGTGAAGAGCCATTGCAGAGGCGTATCTAGCTCTCATATGTAGAGTTAGACTACTAAAGTCTCGAGGTAAAGAAATCTTTTCAAATTGGCTGGTTTCAGTTTTTCTGGCTTGAAGATTTAAAAAAATCTGGCAAATAGATACAAATAGATACAATAAAATGACATGCCTCTTTTAAAATTGAAAGCATGGCTCAGAAATCTTAACATGTAATAATTTGTTGTTTGTAAACACTTTAAATAAATCTAAAACTACAAAGAAACATTTTAACTTTTTTTCTAAAACAGACATGAAAAAAAAACCTAGAAAGAAGATATTTTGCATTTACATCCCACAGTGAGGGAAACATCATCATTCAGCAGTGGCTGTGATTCACCATCAGTCTGGTGGAGGGAGCAGGCGTCCCTAGCTTAACAAAAAAATAAGACGATGATGATAAATTATTTCAATAACAAGGAAAAACTGAAGAGAAAAAAAGCAAAACTCATCATCTACACTTATTAAAGCAAACTATTTTCAGAACCTGGCAGCAACATTTATTAGATTTCACCCCAAGCATCCAAATGCATCAAGTTAAAGACGTCTAATCTTTAGAGACATCACAGCAGATGGTTTGTTTATGTCTGATAGAAGAGACTGTATTCTGCTTCTTTCAGTGACTGTGTGTGTGTGTGGCTATATTCACCTTACTGAAAAGTTATAAATAATCATTAAACTCAACTAACTTCTCTTTGGGCAGCTCCCAATTACTTAGCCGAGAACTTTAAATTTACCAAAGCCAAGAGTTTTTATTTTCCTCTGAGTACCTTTAGTAAAATATATGCAGTGGTGATAAATGGTTGGATAGTCGATTGGATCCCTCAGGACCGGAGGGTAGCTCAATGGTGGAAGGGGGCAACGGTTGAAAAGAGAGGTGAGATAGTAATAATAAAATTGGATAAGAAAGGGGAGGAGAGAGATGGAGGGCAGCAGGGGTGTTATAAGGGAGGAAAGCGGTTGTTCAGGGTTGAGCAGTGAAGCAGAGAGGCTATTGCACACTGAAGCAGATTTGTTGGAGCGTGCGACTCTGTGTGTGTTTGTAAGAACGAATCTCCCTGAGATGAGTTTTTACCCAAGAACTTAAGGAACAAAGTGTCCTTCTGAAGCCTCAAAGTCACTTTGTGTCTCCACCTCTTCAGGGGTCCATCCAGCTCTGGCATTGCGATTCGCATCACATCCGAGGATGACAATGCTATATATTGCTCTCCTCCTCCCTTTCCCTTAACTTCTCGACATCAAACCTGCCGTGTTCTCAGTAAAACCTGGACTCCCGCGAATGTTTATATTGCACATAACACAGCTCCGCACGCGCTGACAGCATGTTGAGATATCGGTGTGTGTGATCAGACATACATGTGTGTGTTGTCTCCACTTTTCTCTTTTCTGTGCCGGCCTTGGGATTGCTCCTCATTTCTAAATTTATCCTCAAAGTGTGCCACCTCTCCTGTGAGCCGCTGCTGGGATTCTGTTGTGGGGTGGTGGGAGGCAGACGGGTGAAGTGGGGTGTGGAGACGGCAGAGAAGAGGGAGCGCAGTAGGGAGGGGATGGCTATATGAGCGTTGAAGAAGGCAGGCAGTGTGTCGAGGATGTATGTGGGACACAGCAGTTTTCATCGCTCTCTCTCCTGCCGACATGCCAGACTGCTGGGTTTATGGTTTTTAAAAAAAATGATTATTGTATGTGTTTGTATGTATATGTATTTGCTGCTGCCTTGAGGAGTTATTATTTTGTTCATAATAAAAGCAGAGGTGATGTCACACTGTGTGTGTGAAAAAGTAGTCCTTCCAAAGCAAAACACTGTTGCGACCATTAGTACTTTGATTTTATATGTTGATTATTTTCCAAATATAACAAACTGAATTTAGTTTATTCCTCAGTTTTATATCACGGGGCTGTGTTTTGCTGTTTAGGAATTTCTTGCATTTAGATTTGTAGATTGTAGTTTGTTTTATTTTGAAGATGTCTTCCTTCAGGTTGCCATTTTTATGTTTGCTTTTGTGGAATTGCAAATTATATAAATGACAATTGTTAACTGTAAAGGACTGTTTGTTTGTCCAGACCTGTTTTGTTTCTGTTTTTTTTTTTACTCCATCCTTCCTTTTGTGATTGAGTCCTTTGTGTTATTTTTCTGGTTTCTATAAATTCCCTAGATCTCTGTGTTCATTTTGTATTCAGTTTCCCTCATCATAGTCCGCCTCCCCTCACAGTAGTTGAGTATTTTCTTAATTAACTCACCTGTGAGCCTGTCAGTAATCACTCCTCCTCAGAAGTTAAAGCATCTTCACTGCGTGGCCCACCAAAAAAAGACTCCATCTGGATTTCATTTAGCAAATGGGCATGAGCTTCCTATTAGTTAATTGCAGCATGGGTAATTGTCTTTCAGCTATTTATCTCCAACTGATGAAATAAGAAGCTTCTCTTTTCTTCAAATACCCTGTCGAGAGATGTTAGTCTGTTTTAAGAACGGATAAATAATCGGCATGCATCAAGCAGAGAAAAAACTGTTCTACAGAAACATTCTGTGAAATTAAACAGAAGCAGTAGAACTCCTGTGATAGTTAGTGAAAGTAAGAAAATTTACAAGCATAGAAAGCAGAAAGGAACCCCAGGAATCGAAAGCGATCATGGTGGAGCGCTACGATCTGAAGCTGCTGCACTGGGTCAGGTCCAACTTCAGCATCAATATTTACCTGTAGAATGAAGTTCATCTGGCTCAAATTGTGAAAGTGTGCTCTAGGGAGCATGAGGCGTCACTTTCACACATGGATTGGAAACTACAAAGTTCCAACTTTAACTCCATTGAGCAGCAGCAACTTCCACACCAAAGAGTTTGGCTGGAGGAATATTTTTCTTTTGTGCAAATTTGCATGATGAGATCATTGTGTTGTACAAAACTATGTATCTGAATGTGAGAGATGGACAAAAACACACACACTGCATGCAGCAGATTAGCACAGGCCGGATCTTGGACATGGATATAATCTGCAGCTCCCGTACAGCAGATTAGGGAATAACATCCACACGACTCCATTTCCTTACAGTGTGCTTACATCCGAGCCCGATAAAGATATGTATCTACTTGTGTACTCCCCTCCATAGAAAATCAATATCCTCAGCAGGATTACTTACCCAGCACACAGCCCAAGTGAGCACTACTGCTTGCATACACACTCTTGATATTTGCCCACTTTGTACAATATTAGCAGGAGAATCTACAAGAATAGTGTTACACTGTAGCCTGCCAGTTCACATCTTCATTGACGTTAAACAAAAGCTGTTATGTTGAGGGAATATGTGCTTCTGCATGTGTCAGGATATGTGTGTGTGTTGCAGAATAGCTGTCATGTGTGGTTAATCTTTCTCTGACAATAGCCTCCCAGAGCTGCCAGCTCTCAGACCCACAGGCCTGGAGGAAAGCCTGGGGAGCACTGTTGGAAGTCACCCATCTAGGGCTCAAGGGAATGGGCTTGGACCGCCTCCAACTCGAGCTGTGTGTGGTTGATTGAGGGGGCTGCAAGGACAACTGCTCCGCTCAGAGGAGACCAAGAGAGGAGACAAGAGGACAGCAGAGGAGAGATAATGAAAGGAGAGGAGAACGGATGGAAATGAGTAGGAAGGACATGGAGTGAACTGAGCAGGGTGGGAGAGGATCTACTGACACTGAGGTGTGACTGTAAAAAAATAAAAAAGATTGTAATCGAGATTGTTGTAAAAAGTGGAAAAAGAGACAAAAGAACATTTATTCTCCATACTTCTTGATTTTACCGTAAGAGTATTACTATACTGAAAGATTATATTGACAGTTGTTTTTCATTTGTACTTTTATATCTCAAATAACTCAAATAACACAAAATAAGTTGCATTTTCTCACTCAAAGGGGGTAGATTAACTATTAAATCATATGGTTAGCACTTTAGAGTTTTTAAATGTAAAGTTACATAGTAAGATTATTGGTATTTTCATATTTCGCATGCATCAGTGCTTCCATGCTGGCAGACAGCATACCCAAAATCATGTCATAAAATCAACGTGATAAAGTTTCCTTTTATACAAATCTCTAAATATTTTTGTAATTATATAACACAAATCATGGAATATTTTAGAAACTGATTTTTATTCTAATTCTTCTCAATTTATTTTACAAGCAACATCAGCTCTGCTTTTCTAACATTTTTGAACTTTAGTTCTGCTTGCTGGTTGTTTTGGGAAACAAATTGGGAAGGAAAAACAAAAGAGTACATCCCCAATTACTGATACTGCTGGTACTTTTGTTGTCATTCTGTTAATTATTACATCTATATTTAAAAGCATTGACTTGTTGGTAAGAACCATTGGCGATCCTTAACGATCCAAAGAGCCACAGGTTGCAAACTGCTGGTTCAGAAGAATCATCAGATCGATTTCAGCACCTCATGAAACTCTGAATGAATATCACATTCCTGCATAGACTCATTAAAAATGCAGAGAGACTTAAATATCCTTTGCTACGGTAAAACTGCAGTTTTATGGATGCAGCGTGTTTGGAGTCATAGTAAGGTACAAATCTGACAGAAAAGACATAAACCAAACGGACATACCATCCCTGCTTGTCTTGAATGTGTTTAAGTTGGCTCTGAAGCTGGCTGTTGAGCTGCATGGGCTTTACCCCGTCTCTCACTTGTTGATTGTTGGGATAGCTCCCCTGTGACTGTAAATGGGACAAAGTTAAAATGGAAATTGAATGAATTATTTAAAGGAACAATAGCCGTATTGCAAAAGGTTAGCTTACTTCTTGCTAACTGAGCCTTTATTCCCCTAGCCCCAGATGCAGGTCAAGCTTCTTTAAAAACTGAAATTGCATCTCGACTGTCAAACACTTTGGCTCTGCATCTGTGGTTTTGTTGTTTTTAGATCAATAGCTGCTGGGAAATGTTGGTCAATGCTGGGTTTATCTATGTGCATTCTGACTGCAGTGAGGATGCACAACTTTTCAAGACGTGAATTTCCAGAGTTGTCAGATGTTTCATTTTTTTGCATAAGTAGTAATGCAACAGCAGATGTTTCTACATTAGTTATGATTTAAATATGGAACCTGAATGAAAAAATATATAGCTGGATGGATGATGAACAAATGGTAGAATGAATGGAAAAATTGGTGGGTGAACAGATAAAGGGAAAATTGTCAAATGAATAGATTGGCTCATCAAATTTAGACAATGGGATTTGAAGCGGTTTGAAAACTACAACACTTGAATTAAACTCCAGAAAGTGTTATGAAGCTTCCTAAAACCAACTTAGTTTTAACTTATTTTTTTTCTTAAATACTATATAAAGACAATTTGCCAATTTATCTGAGTTTATAGATTTAGTCCTTGATGAAGTTCATTGCAATAGGCAAACTTATTCATGTTATTAAGAAAAAATAAGTTAGTCACTGTGTAACTTGGCAAACGAATATCACCCATGTTAAAGTTTTATGCAATTTCAAACTAATGTGTTTTTCTTGAACTTATTTAGCTTGTCGCAACAGGTAATTGAGGGAACCCACTTAGAAACGTCATGCATTGAAGATACAGAATACCTGTGTAAAATTGTGTGCTTAACTGTGGCTTAAGTCTCCAGTTGTTTCTCATGGACAGTATTATGTCAGTGTGTCGTCTAGTAACTGAGAAATGTGCTCAGGTGATGGGATTGTGTTTTGTTTTATGTGCTTTGGTGTCGCAACATGGTCAGGCAGAAAACACGGTCGTATTTCTCATTTATACACTCTATCACCAAATGCACAATTCATAAGGCCTAAAACAACACTGTGCGTTCTTTGTATAAGCTCACAATCCACCACAAATTCTTGATGGTGTTAAAAGGAGTGTTACCTAAGATTATGTGACACATGATGGCAAGCAAGGTATCCCATTCTAAGCACAATGAGTGGCTGGAGAAAAGTAAGAAAGAACCAGTTTGTTTTTTTTTTCCATTATGGGTCTCTGTAGAAACAGGCTAGTAAAACATAGACTTAATGAAGAAAGGATCCACGCTGTCAGAAGCGAGAAACGGCTCATTCTGAGGAAAAGGCTCATTTAACGATTTTATTTCTAGTTGATTTTACTCTAAAATAAACCCAAAGCTGCCTGTTGACTATATTGTTTTTCAGAGGACACCTGCTATGAATTTGAATAAGGAGCTCACTTTTTTTTTTCCACATGTAGTGAGTAGCTGCAAACCGAATTGTACATTTGCTCACAGTGCTGGTGAAAAGGGTGACATTTAAATGGCAACAACACCTAATTTGTAAATGCATTCACATAGTTTGAAATGGGCTTAATTGCCTACATTTAATAACCCTCTTGACACCAAGTCTAAGGCTACAGATGGTGCAGTTTCAGTGAGTTTCTCTCATTTCCCTACTGACACGGTAGTCTCTGGAAGAAAGAACATATTCAGAGTTTAACATCTGTATCTTTATGCCCCATAATGAGTTGGATATAATTTTGAAATCTTACACTGGCACCAAGCCACCATAAATGAATCTCATTTCCTACTCAACCTTAAGTATTTTGTCATTTAGTCTAGTTTAAGAATGTCTACAGAAGGGCTTCAAATAATTTTAAACAATTAAGAAGATACAGATGCGCCTTTGGTTGCAACGCCAACATGGCGTCTATGTGGATAAGTCTAAATCAGGCTCGGATGTTAATTTTTATTTGTAAAACTGTTTCAGCTCTGACAGGTTGTGAGGGGATCAGCTGCGATCAGCCCTTTTCAAGCCCAGCTACAAATTATCTATTGGAATTGAGATCTGGGCTTTGACTGGGCCACTTCAGAACACCACCTCGTCTTCAAACCATTTCTGTGTAGCTTCAGCTCGTCGTCTTGATGGGAAAAAAAAAATCCTCCAAAGCCGTAGTTCTCTTACAGATGGAAACACATTGTTCCATCTAAAATAAAAATGGTTTGGTGAAAATTTACTGCACTAACTTCATTTTTGTTCTCCTTTTTATCTATTATCGCTCTAACACTTCATTGTGGTCAAACGTTGTGAAGAGTGGCACAAAATTACTGTAAAGTAAAGCGAGAGACTGATCAGTTCATAAAGGCAATTACGACTGTAGTTCTACAATTTTTTTTGTACAGTGGGGTGAAGTAAATTTTGGTTCAGATGATATTCTGAAGGAAGAGGATTTTTTTAAAAACATTACTCATGAAAAATAAAAAAAAAATAGGAATGAAGAAAAGAATGAAAAATAGATGAAATATGAGAGATTTAAAAATTGATTGGATAGCTCTTCCAACCTGACCCGACTGGCTCGCTATATTATTATTTTAGTGTTTGCAGTGCTGCGTCGACTAACACAATGAGACTCTTCTTGTCTAAATACAATAGTGGAATTACAAATGGGGAAACATTTGGTATCAAAAGTCATGCCAAACGATTTTGTCCAAATTTATGCCAAATAAAGACTGGTTTGATGGGTGATGCTGTGATTGCATGGCTGCGTTGCGTAAGACGTTTTCAAGGATTCGTGTTTTAGTCTGGAAGCGTTTCTTAAAGGGTGAATGTTTCTTGGAAGACAGAAGTGGAGTTGTCTCACTACTACTTTCCTAAATACCAGTCTCAAGATTGATTGAGTTGTTAAATAAGGAAATATTCTTGTTTCTTTTAAACCCTGAATGCAAATATTGATACCATAAAAACGAGCTGCTTTGGAAAATCCTTAGAAAATCCTTTATAAAAACTTCACACTCCACAGCTTTGTTTATTGTAACAAATTGGTTTCCTTCTCAGTGCTTATATTTACAAAGCTTTTCATACCTTGCAGGTTTTTAAAGATGAATATGACAAATGTCTCCTGACATTTTGGCAATGAGTCCCTGCCCTTCTGATTTTGTGAGCCAGCCGACATAATTGAGATGCCTGAGAGCTGCTCTCATCATAAGAGCTCCTGCAGCGATCCTGTGTTCTACTCTAAAATGTACACATGCATGACCATTTTCTTTTTGATGCCTTGTAGTTTCCCCCCATTCATTTTCATTTGCAGAGCAGCATTTCTCTGGACATCTGCACTTCCTTCAGACAAAAACAAACACATTCGCAGATTGCAGAGAGCATCTACTGTACGGTGAGAAATGTGTTTTCAATAAGACCGTGACTTAGCGCAGTGTGCGTTAAGAGGAGAGCAAAATGAGCAGTTTTTCTCCAAGGAAATATCTAGAAAGAGATTGGACAGCTACACGACTATTGGAGATAGCACATGGTAAATGAGCTCAGACCGTGGTAGTCAACGGGGAGATGACTATCTCTCTTCCTTTGCTGCTTTAGGTTTTTTTTTCTTCTTCTCCCTCATTCCATTTTTAATATGCAGTTTTTTCCACTGCACATCACCAAGTGCGAGCTGCTGCTACAACAAATCCATCTTGTAATTTTTTTCTTCTTTAGGAGGTGCATGAAAGCGAGAGAGACAGCGAAGGAAAGACGGAACTATCCTGGCGTATTTACCTGAGAGTGCATCTGTAAGTGGATCCGTGTGTGTTTGTGACTGCTACAGTTATGCATGCCTGCCTTCAGGGCCAGGCATAAATCATCATTAGAGATGGCAGATGTGGGTATTTGTGCTGTTGTGTGTTTGCTGGTATTTGAATTTATATGCGCGCTTGCACCACACGCAGCAACTGTAGCTTTTCGTGTTCAACAGGCTGCCTTATTGTTACAGCTCTGATGCTCTGTTCTGCTTTCCAAGGTTTTTGAGGCCTGCACAGCTTTCAACTCTTGTGCACACACACACACACACACAGATTCACACCCCCTCATGGCCTGGACTGTCACTGGGAATGGGTGACCTTGCACCAGTGATGGGAAACTGGTTGATAAACTCTGCTGAGAGTTTACTCCACCTCCATAAAATAGCTCATGGATCGCTAGCGGGTTTGTTGTTGTTTTGTTTTGTGTGTGCTTTGTTCATAGCCATGCGGCCTTTGCAGAGCAGCCATTTTTATCATCTGACATCACAGGAGACAGAAGCTGACTCACACTACCGCTTCCTTTAAGACCAGAAAGGGATAAAGTTGGGCTTTATTTCAAAATGCTATCTTTAAAAATGTAAATGAATTATAAAGCTTAATACTGTCAAAATTCTTCAAGCTCAATGAACTGCATCTTCATTATTCAACTGAAGTTTTTTTTTTAGAACTCAGTTTCAGATTTTGCCCAAATTATTTTATCTTTTGCATCACAGACTTCAATACAATCATGTATTAATTACATATTTTGTCTGTGATTTCTCTATGGTCTTTGTGTGGAATGTTTTTTGGTATTCTGCTTGATTCTAAGTAATGTCAGGAGTAAAACAAGCCGGTGTTGGTTGTTTGAATAGTCAGACTGTCTGCATCTTTGTGGTATGGCAAGTGTAGCTTTAAGAGCTTAACCATTTAAAAATCTATAGGTGCCGCTCCTGCAGTTCCCACATCAAGTGTTTAGTGCTGCAGGAAATATTAAAAAGCAGCCAATATAATCCTTCTTCTAAGCAAGATGGAAATTGTAGGAGTCACAGCAAAAGTTGGAGGAGAAGGAGCATCATTTGTTTAAACCTCAGAAGTGGTTTGTTGGGAAATCAGAAACATAAATTCAATAAACCTCGATATATCTTCATGCTGACTACTTATTCCTTGCCATCACACACAATTATCTCTAATTCACAAAAACTGTCAAAATTTGTTAACTTCATAACCAATTTTAATTATACCATTATGTGGTCAAATAAATGGTAAATGGCCTGAACTTAATGGTGCCTTCTTGTCAAACCAGCTACTTGAAGCACTTCATCATATTCACAGATCTGCACTCATAAACACTCAACACGTTGACATGCAGATGGATCTCATTTGTTTCAGAATAAAGTTGTATAGTTCTCTCTAAAAGAGGAATGTAGTTTGGAGGCATACAATTAGCTGATGTGTGTTGATTAGTAATAATTATGTCCTACTGCCTACCTGCAGTCAGCTTTTGGTTTTAGTTAAAAGCTCCCTGCCGGCTTCTCTTCTCTCATCCTCCATCTCATTATACTGGATCTCTCTAACCTGTTTGAATGTCATTCAGTGTCAGATCCTCTTTGCTTCTCCTTTTAGCGTTTTCCTCTTCATATAAAAATGTAAACTGTTTGTAGTCCCTTTGGAGATTTAATTGCATTCAAATCAATTTGACAATCCATTTGTGTCGGGCTTCATTCAACTTGCAAACCTCAAACATTTAAAATGCATTTTTGAAGATGCGAGTGTGTGATTCACAATCTTTGGCAGCCCTTGTTCAGGGAGGTGTCAGAACTGATATGTTCGTTTTCATCCATTTCATTCGTATGCTTTTATCTGTTTGCTTAGTGTGTGTGTGTGTGTGTGTGTGTGTGTGTGTGTAGGGGTGCGCGTGTGTGTGTGCGTGTTAAAAGAGAAGGAAGGTCTCCTGCAGTACAGCGATCCAAAGATCCATTATCCTCAGCCTACCTTCTGACCAGCTGGGGTGTGTTCCTGTGTGCGCGTGTGTGCGTGCTCGTAACTGTGTGTATGAATGTGTGTCTGTTGGACACTGGGCAAAGGAAAATCAATGGTATTAATTTGCAGAGGCAGTGGTGTGAGCTGAGGCAATCTGCTGCACACAGGGAGCCACGCTTTTCTCTGATTTACTACACACACACACACACACACACACACACACACACACACACACACACAGACACAGCCTCAGGGCCCCCGGCCCCATCCCCACCTCCCCCAAAATCACACCTTGCCTTGGTTTGCATTCAGTGACAATATCAGTTCAAAGTTTATGAGGCGCAGTGAAGTGTCACGCATCACCTGCTCGCTCTCTTTATCGTGCAGCTGGTAATTAAAAGGCAGGCAGCTCCACTGTGGCAGCTGGGAGGACAGGACTGGAGGGAAGGGCAGGTTAGACGGCTGCACTCCTGCCACGCGGAGCTGCGTTTTCATCCACACACACGCGCACGCACGCTAACTCAAAGTACTGTCTGGGTTATTCACACTGGCCCTTCAAAAAGAGAGATGAAGTGGATTTCCAGCAGTGATGGTACTGTTTTACTTTGCAGTACTTCATTGTTTCTTTGACTTTATGTTTCCGATTTATGAATGTTTATGAATGTTTCGGGAGAGTCGCATATATATATATATATATATATATATATATATATATATATATATATATATATACACAAGCAATGCCCTGCCAAAACTCCAGGCTAAACCTTTTTTTCATAAACTAGTAAATACTGCATTAGGTGAAGTCATAAAGACAGTCTCCTTGACTGATGTAAACGGCTCCTCGGTGATGGTTATGGTGATCAGGTCTGTCGTTTGATGTGGAAGCAGATATTGGAGCAATAATCTGCCTTCATTCCTCGTCCTCTTTTATTACAGTAATCATGAGCATTTGTCACATTTACCTTCAAACTCACCTTATTAGTCCTAGGATTTATCTCTTCACATGATGATAAGATGCTTTTCTCTCAGATGCAGTTTTGCACATCGTGGTTCACGCTACTCACCAATCTCTTATCTTTGCTGTGTTTCTTGAGTCGGTGTCCAGTCGCGGTGTTTTCTACCGAACAAGAAGAAAGTGCTCGCCAACCAGTTATACAAGGAGTGAGAAAAAGTTGATGAGAGAGTTTGATTGCTTCTGTGTTGACTCATCATTGAATATTTGCCGTTTGCCAAGTGTACACAGAAAACGGACGCGCTATAGGTTCTCTGTGAGTCTTTTCTGCTGTCTGCTTTCATCTCCGAGACCTCAGAGTGTATCGAAGAGCTGAGGAATCATTTTCTAGTCCTTGTGTCGTGAAGGAAGAAATTCACACAAGACAAATGGTCCAATTCTACTTTAACAGGCCCATTCATATTGTAATAGAGGACTGGAACAAAGGAAGGAGGGAGCTGGGACATTAGGAATGGCGCAGTCAGCCTTATTCACTGCGTTTGACTCTCTGTCAGTATGCGTGTGTGTGTGTGTGTGTGTATGAGAGGGAGACAGTGAAATACAAGCACTGTAAGAGGCAAAGACAGAGGGGCAGAGTGAGAGAGGGAGAGGTTTTTCTCTTTAATTCTCCCTGTTGGAGATGTACTACCTCAGGGATATTCTGCCATCTGATCCACTTTAGCGGTGTGGCAAACAGCCAGGGCATCTTTTCAATTACAGAGAAATGGATAGTGTGCTTGTGTCCATGTGAGTGTACATGTATCGCTCTGTATGTGGTGTGTGTGTGTGTGTATACGACGTGTACGGAGGGAAGCGGAAAAGGCAAACCAGGGCAGAGCAAACCTGGAAGACAAAAATATCCCAGCTCTTCAGAAAACATGTTGTTAAAACGTGAATGTGTGAGACAACAGGGGCCCGTATTCCTTCTCTGCCAGCCTGAGATTTAGGAGAGAAGAAACAAAGAGCAAGATGAAAGAAGTAAGGTAAAACAGAAAGAACAGAGGGTTTTGCCATGAAGGGAAAAAATACTGCTCGTCCCCAGTCTTTAAGCTGAGCAATAATTTAAAGTCTTGGGCCTCTGAAGCCTTGAATCCACATTGACTGGTCATCTTAAATCAAATCAGGGCACTGGGCCGGCTGCTTGGTGTGTGTGTGTCTCTGTGAAAGTGTGCATTACTGCATTGGTCCACATACACAGAAGGCCCCTGGTCTACTCTGAATTATTGACTGTGGAGAATAATTGATTGGTTCACCTTCAAGCCTATCAGCCTTCGTCTGAGTGCACCACCTCATACCACCATGCCTCTTCCAGTTTTGCTCTCACTCTAACACTTTTCATTATCATTTAACATCTAACTACTCTTTTTTGTTAGACTTTGGATATCCAAGAAAAATACTTGTATAATTTTTCAACTAAGAGGACGGAAACTGAGCTAAAACAGTTCATGGATTGAAACACTGACAGTAGCATCTGATGTAAATGGTCACCTGTGACTGATCTTAAAATCGTTTTTTGTTCACTGTCCACTAAGGGTTTATTAAAAAAATAATCACCTGGTTAAGGGTTGCACAGTGGCACAGTTGGTAGAGCTGTTGCCTTGCAGCAAGAAGGTTCTGGGTTTGATTCCCGGCCCCGGTCTTTTTGCATGGAGTTTGCATGTTCTCCCTGTGCATGCGTGGGTTTTCTCCGGAAACTCCGGTTTTCTCCCACAGTCCAAAAACATGACTGTCAGGTTAATTGGCCTCTCCAAATTGCCCCTATGTGTGAGTGTGTGTGTGTGCATGATTGTTTGTCCTGTCTGTCTCTGTTGCTCTGCGACAGACTGGCGACCTGTCCAGGGTGACCCCGCCTCTCGCCTGGAACGTTAGCTGGAGATGGGCACCAGCAACCCTCCCGACCCCACTGAGGGACAAGGGTGCAAAGAAAATGGATGGATGGATGGATGGATAATCACCTGGTTAATAACTATATGAACCTATGTGAACAGTGCCTTACAGAAATATTCATACCACTTTTCAGATATTTTGCTTTATAAAACTGTTTTCCACTTGCCTATTATGTAATAGTCTGTTGGAATGTAGCTTAAAATGAAAGTAAAATGGACGCTTATGGTTGCAGAGGATAAAATGTAATGAAGTTCAATGGATATGATTACTTTTGCAAAGTATAGTGAAAAGAAAAGTGAAGATTTCTTAGGATTAAGAGGTTTGGGTGAACTGACCTTTTCTACCTTCTCAGAAAAGGTCTGAAAGGGCTTCCCGTCCTACATGCACTTTTTCCCTCCTCCCCTTTTCTTTTACTTCTTATCACCTTCCCAGCCCTAGAACAGATGTTGTGCAGCGTACGATCAGTCTCGGCTGCCTACAGTGCAGTGCAACATGCATCCAATCAATAACATGATTCTGTGGGCAGAAGATGTCCATGACATACAACCGCTCCCCTGGCACACATGCACATAGACTAATACACACTCAGGAGCAGAGGTGCACACACGTACCGGGCTGACATACGGCTCTGCTGCTTTGACAGGCCGGAGATGAGCTAAAGATGGATGGATGGATAGATAGATAAATGGATAGATGGGGGATGGAATGAAGGTAATGGGGAGAGGTGAATTGTGTGGATGCTGTTGCTAGATCACTGTCAGCTGTGATGGAGTTTTACCCTGTCTGTCCTGCAGCATTGAGAGCCAGAATACTTGAGGTTGGTCTCCGGGTCTCAACGTACTTGCGAGTCGGTGAACGCAGACACTGAGATGCTTTTATTCAATCCGTTTTTATCCGTCTTTTAATCAGAGACGCACAACTTTTTTACTGCTTGTATAAGCAGGCCATTTCATTGTATTGCACAGTAAATATTATGTAGCTCCCAATTCACCAATCAGGTTTTGGTTTGGATGGATCAGTATTTTTGTTCACGTTAGAGCATTATGAATACATAGAAAGAATATGACATTGTGCATTACTACTCTTGTGATGCTCGGCGACTCCCCACGGCTGTTTAGGTCCCTTTTTATAGCAGATTTAAAACGCCCTTTTCTCTTCTTTGTGGCAACAATTCCAGTAACGTAGATGAGGAATGTGTTGCGAAGATGGCTTACGACTTTGTCCTGTGGTGTAGATACCTCTCTTATTGCAAAGAACATAATCTCCTTATAGCCAGTAGGTGCTTCAGAAAAAAATTCATGGTTATTATGCAGGCCTTAAAACTATTTTAGTGCTCCTAACTCAGAAGCCCTGCTACATCGCGGCACAAACTACGTGCTCTGATTCAGCATTATTTTAGCTATGAAGGAGCTGCTGCAAATCCCCTACCAGTAATTCTCAATTCCCCTTCTTTTGTTAGTGTAAACAGTCTTGCACATAGTGCTCATTGTATCCATATCAGGGCTGCTCTGGTGGGATTCCTCCGGTGCTCAGGTGTGTTATGTAAATATGGAGCCCGGATTAGACCAATGGGAGGGTATGGATAGTGTAATCCTCTCCCCTGTACATTTCATTATCATTTTTGCGTTGCAGCATTACAGGCCTCGTCCCGTGTAATAATCCCTCAGCCTCCACCCATCTCCGAGGGAAAAAAAAAAAACTGAGAAATGCATCCTTTTGTAACCTCTGCTCTTCTGCCACCTCTAAATGTGCTGACTCCATCAAAACGCTTTTCAGAGCTGAAAGAGGAGTCGATTAACATGCACGCATTTCTGCTCGCTCTCTTGTGTATATGTGGAAAATTGATGCGTTTTTAGTAGTGAGCACGTCTGATGTGAAATACCATAGCAAACACATAATGCAAACAAAAAACAAAAAAACAACCCACAATGAAATCTAAATGCAGTGTTTATTTCAGTGTAAAATTATTCCAAAACAAAGTAATGCAAAGTGTAGTTTAAGGTAAATGAGGCATGGTTTGATTTTATAAACAAATAAAACTCCTTTAAGTGGTGTATGCAAATTTAATCAGGACCCTTGCTAATTTGGAGAACCACCATTTGCTGCAATTACAACAGCGAGTCTCCAGCAAATTTCCACAAGAACAGATGGCCAACACCAATTCGTCTTTGTATGTTATCTTTTAGTTCAGGTTGTCCGCAGAGCATCTGAAAATTAACACATAAAACGCAAATTAAATAGATTGAAGTTTCTGGTAGGAATGTGACGGAAACGTTCAGAGTTTTAAATACTTTTTTGCAAAAACACTGAACATTTGAAGATGCTCTTAAAATAAATTAGACTTTTAAAAAAAGTTTTGAATGGTACCTCTACTGTGTCCAAAGCGTTAGATTGATGCCTCCATTTCGCCCTGACCAGCTGGACCCATCCTTTGCTTTTCCTGCCGGATTCTGATGGGAGGATACAACTTCTCTTTGGGATAGAAAAAAATAGATTGTCTTTTGTATCAGCTGGGAGCGTCCCTGTCTTAGCTGCGGCAGTACGGAGGGGGGAGAGCAGGAGAAAGAGAGCCCATAATTGAGACAGACAGAGCGAGCGGGAGAGACCACCAGAGGTAATTAGCAGAGCAGCTGTTTGAGAGGGGGAAGCTATAGCCGTGACACTACAGGAAGGAGCTGGGGGAATAATTAGCCCGTAACACCCGTCAAGCTCTCACAAAGCGGAGATGTGTTATTCTGCTTGTGCTCTCCACTGAGGAATGCAGGACCTCCACACAGCCTTGTTGAGCTACAGTGGGCCAGTCCTCCTAGTTCAGATGGAATGGGCTGTCAGAGGTGGATATGTTGTTGTGAGTGTGATGTATCTGCTCCACGGGCCACATTTGGAGCATGTTAATTGAGTATTGATCGGACTGTTAGTTAGTAATGATGTATGACAGTTTCAGGTGATTCTATAAGTAGTGGAGTACCTGTTTTATAGGTATATAAATGTGTGTGCAGTTCCTCCATAGTCAATAACCATGCACTGTATTCAATCAGAGCTCCTCGGTGGAAAGCATTACTCTTTTCTCTTTATACTTCAATCAATGCACTGCAGCTAAGCAGGCCAGTCACTAATAAGCATAACATTTCTATACAGCCAAGCAATACAAAAGAAGGCAAATAAGCCTTTGTGAAATAATAGACTTTAAACAGCAGGAGATCTATAATTTATTTATTTTTTGATTGATTCATTTTAAATGGAATTAAAAAAGTAGTTTTTGGTCTCTAGCTAATGTAGCTCTCCCTTTATGCAGGAGCTCACTGAAGATTTGCGCTGAAGTGAGGGGAATATACGGAGATGCTTTTATCAGATGCATTTCCAGATGAAAGCATATACATTTGTGAACCTAGGCTAAATCCATGTTACAATCTGTGGCAAAACTTTCAAATTGATCTTCACAGATACTCCCCATCTAATCTCACTGATGAGCTTTCGCTAATTTGCAAAGATTGGGGAACAATTTCAGTCTCTGGTGGAGGCATACCTCAAAACCATTGCAGATGTAACTGCAGCAAAAGGTGGCTCCACAAATCATTGACTTAATGTGGCCGGATCAAATGCAACCTACATTTTAAAGATTTTATTTGTAAAATAGTTTGATTTAAGCTCTTCTGTCTGCATGATGGGTCCAATTGTTAGCGGTGTCACCTCGCAGATCTTAGGTTTATCCCAGCAGGGGCCTTTGCATGTTCTCCACAGATAGTCTGGCTTCCTCCTACAATCAAAACCTTTGGGTTGGGTTGGTTAATTGCCCCTGGGTATGACTGCATCTGTGCACGGTTGTGTGTCCTGTGTCTCCATATGACAGAGTTGGAATCTATCATATGGAGACACTCTGAATAACCCAGACAGACGTACTCTGTCCCACCTCTCATCCGCTGAACACTAGATAGACCTCATTTCTCTCGCCATCCTGCAGGAAGGCTTAGCAAATGGATGGATGGGTGTAAACTTTTCCTTCCACTTTACAGAATCACACTACTTTATGTGGGTCACATAAAACATATTCAAGATGGTGGTTGTACTCTGACAAAATGGAGAAAAGTTTAAGGGATATGAATAAATTTGCAAGGAACCTTAAGTTTATTGTCATATATTTCCCATTGGCCCCTTCTGTCTTTGTCGCAGCTGTTGTCCAACGTGATGCAATGACAGACTGAGGTGTTGGCATATTGGGACTATAATCTCCCCCATCTGAGAACCTAAATAAAGTTTAACCATGTATTTCATGACATTTTTACAGTGTGATAACAGTTTGTGTTGTAGTCATTGGTATATATTTGGATTGATGTTTCCCTGCAGTCACTCTGGAGTGCAGGGAGTCGTCTATGAAAACCCACCTCCACAGCTGCAAATAAAGTTACGGACGCCATCACCATCCGTCTCCATATAGCCACCACTGGAGCAATAACCTAGTTAAGGTGTACCTCTCCAAATCTATGTCATATACCAAGATTATCTGCCTCAGAGGCCCTCAGTGTCACTATCTGACCATCTTTCAACTGAAGAGGCGGAAATTACAGGGTGGACATGAATAAAATGGTGAAACTAATACAACTGATGTTAAAACCATGACAAATGTCTCCTGATGACTAATGTCTCAAAAGTTTACATTCCGACTTCGATCCCAATGCTAGTGCTAGATGGCTTTCTGAAATGATGTAGTGGATTTATTTAACATAGTCTATAGTAGTATTGTATTTTGATCCCAGAAGTTGTTTTGTGCTTCCTGCACTGCATCTGTGGCAGAGAAGAGATGAACAGAAGCTCCAAATTATATCATACGCCAGGATTTTATAGCAATGAACACTTTATTACAGAAATTATACTCCAAAAATAAATGATAATTCCTTCAAATGTCCAGCTTAATAAAGTAAACTGGATATTTCTCGGAAAGTGTTGTGCACACAGACAGCAGCAGTTAGTTTCTTCGAAGGCATAAACTGTTGATGCATCCTTTATCCTGGGTGTTTTTTTTTACTGTAAATCATTCTTGCATAAATAGTTGAAACCTTTAGATGTTCTTTTTGAAGTTTTAGTTTCTGTCTCCACAGATAATGAACATTTTAGTCTTAATTAGCTAACTAATAACTGGATGAGGTTTAACTCGCATGCATAATTATTAACCGATGCCAGACCTCTGCCATGCCTACTTGAGATGACTGCTTCATTTCTGCTCTGTATTGTGGATGAGTGCCTCTCGCTTTCAGCAGCAGTGCGTTCATGAATGGGTTCTTTGGTGCATTGACTGTGCAAGAATGTCTGTCGAAGTTTGAGTCCGCTGTGAAACCCTTTGCTGAGATATTAGGGCAGCTGCTCTCTTTCTCTCTAGACACTTCCAAAAGAGAGAGAGAGTGTGTGTGTGTGTGTGTGTGTGTGTGTGTGTGTGTGTGTGTGTGTGTGCGTGTGTGACTTTATGCTCTAAGCACTCTCTACCTAGAGATTACCCTTCATTTTGCAGCAGGCTACCAGAGCTGCTGACACAGCTACTTTTAACAGGGAAACTTTGCATATGGATTGACTGTGTGGATATCTGTGAGTGTTTGCGTGTCACAGGTTTGCAGTCCTATTCCCTTCCCAAAGCCTGCTTGTGAATATTCTACCTCAGTTTTTTTATACTGTAATTCTTCTTTCATTTCATTAATTACCCCTGAGAACTATGAGAGATTCCTGTCACAATTCTTGGCTTTGGATTATAAGGGTTTTATGTTTTGTTTTTCTGACCATTTGTTCTCATTTCAGCATTTATATATACCTGTTTGTCTCATAGTGATCCAAGTTTTAGCTTTCTAATAGCTTTAATGTTCAGATGGCCTAAACAATGGGGTGTTCAAAGTTTGGGGTATTGTACCTCCCTAATATGTCTGCTGGGCTCCCTGGTTTGTATGATGGTCAAAATGTTCTCTAATTCAGCTGCACCTGAATGTGATACTTAGGCCTGTCATGATAAACGATAAATCAATTAATCGGACGATAAATTAAACCTATCGACCTCATTTTAATTATTGTCTTTATCGTCTCTTCCGGCATTTTTTCTTTCTGTTGATGACACTGAATAAAAAAAGCTCAGCTCCGGTGCTCTCCATTGACCCTCCCTTCCTCATTTCCTTAGTCTAATGTCCAGCGCACATTACACAAGTTGTCGGCCCATTTTCAAACCCTGAGAGACCACACCTTAGCCGACAGAAATCCTAGGTATAATGGTTCGATCGGGTTCGTTGTGCCGTGTGGTGTCCAGCCACATGGGCACAAAATAATGGCTACAAGTCCAGTTAACTAATTTTAAAATCAGGCATTAATCAATGCTTTACTAGAATCTACCTCTGATGTATGTGGCTAGAGTCAGTCCTGACTGAATGAAAATCATTATAACCTATTTATGTCACGTTAACGAAGAACAGCTGAAAACTTACTGGGTTTATCAACTGAGGTAGCAATTTGGCTCAAACTCCTCCCCTGGTCATTTCTATATTCTTTGCACAAAATGTTGAATAAACATTAATGATACCACATATCATCTCCGATGTCTGCTGGACTTCATGTTGCCCCTTGTCAGCTATTTGGGATTCCCCTCGTAATTTCCCCTCAGAAAGCACGGAGGAGAATCCGTGCTTTCTGATTGGCTACCTGTCCCATTCAACGGGCTGCGTTAAGCTCCCAGTCGGGGAAAACCCCTGATTTAAATCGGAGCGGCCACGACGATCTACCATAACACCACACACTGCAGGATTGGTTAGATCGGCCAACTAACTAAGATCATCATAAGGGGAAAATGGGGGCAAAAAATGGTGTAGTGTGAACTACTGCTTTAGGTAGTCGGATGTACCCATCTTCTCTAAATCTAGTGATTACTGAAGGGCAATATAGTATACAGACTTCATAATCTGCACTCTTTTGGTTGAATGCAGTATTTATTTCCACTTTGACTTTATCTTGTTCAGTTTTTATTCAAGTACGTTTTTTGTTAATGGAGACTGAGAATCCATTTTATTTTTGTTTTTGGTTGTTTTGTTTATTTAGTTTATCAGTTCCAGTGTTGCGTGTTCTTTTGAAAATAAGGTGTTTCTATAAGGAAATTGCATGTATTATTAGTCATTTCCATTAAATCAGTGTCAAAAGGTCTTGAAACAATATCGTTTATCGCAATAATTTTTTTGACAATTAATCGTCCAGCAAAATGTGTTATCGTGACAGGCCTAGTGATACTTCTAGATTACATCTTAAGGCCAATTCCTTGCATTAACTCTTTTTCAGTTTAATACAAATGCACACCACAATTTTCAGATTTATTTTTAATGATGTGTTACTTAGTTTTAGCCTCTCACATAAAATCACATTAAAATACACAGAGGTTTGTGGTAATGACGTGACAGAATGCGACAGAAGTCATAGATCGTGATTGTTTGGGATGTTCTGAACATGGCCGTTTCCAGAGCCGCCCCTCCGTTTGGGTTCCTTATTATGCACAGGCAAATGAAAGTCCCTCCACGAGTCTTAGAAAGTAACCAAAAACTTGTACGGTTGAGTAGGAATGGTGTTATGACAGGGCTCCTATTCCCAGCACTCCTGAGGCAGCAGTCAGACGAGTCATAAATATACAGGAGCATCTGTTTGAGTTTTACACCCAGACACATACAAGACTGTCCTACCCACCGGAAGGGCGTTGGCTCCGTTTCTCCCCTGACAACACTGACACGTCCCAGTGGGAGCCGGCATTGTTATGGCAACTGAGACAGTTGGATTTCCATATTCATGAATACTAATAGAGGTCCTGGGATGTGGCTTGAATGTTAAACTTTTTTTTAAGGGCATATGGTGGACAGCACCCTGAGAGGGGCTGGAGTGCACTTTTAATTTGTTTATGCATGTTGTTATAGGAAGGATAAAAGCGGGGCTGATCATGCTGAGTGTTTGCCCTTAACCATCAGCTGACTCAAAGGAGTTGAGAGGTTTTGTTTGGTAGGTTTACGATGCTCCTGCTTTTCAGAAGGAGAGGACCTCCCATGCTGCTTGTTCTGCAAGATTTAATGTGTGTCGTTGAAATGTAGCAACAGAAATAATCTGCGTTTATCAGTCTGAAATCACAGAAATCTGTTTTTTTTTAAGTACCTGTGGAGTTGTGTAGGATCTCTGTAGCTGATGAATTGTGAAATCAATTTTTGCAGCTCGAGTCAAGCCAGGCTGTGCTATTTTTGAACGCGTCTCCTTAAGGAAAAGCACGTGACTTTTGACACACATCTAACTCTTCACCTGATGAGACTGTATTCTGGATAACAAGCTAAAAGTGGTGAAAAAAGATTAAACTCTTTCTACCCACAATCTGTGCTTTTATTTGTGCGTTAACTTTTAATCCCATTAACAGCAACACATCACAACAAAACTTTTATGTTCTAGGCTCTTGTCTTTTCTTACCTTTCCCTTCCATTCATTCCTCCCACATATCACCAGTTTTCATGCCTATCTGACAACACAAGCCCATCAGGGTTTCTGCTGCTTTTAAGCATGCCATTTATTTCAGATCACACACCTCAAGTAATTGCGAAATGTTGTCATCCCATTTAAAATGATAAGTGCCACCTTTCCTCTCAAAACAGAAAAGATGAAAGTACTCCTCCGAGCATTTAGTTTCTTGGTGCTGAGGCACACACACGCACACACACACATGCAGTGAAGTAATGGAAGAAAGAGGATTCCCCAGAGATTGTTGCTTCTCAAACAGGAGACATTTACAACTGTTCCAGCTCATCAGGCCCCCACTCTTCCCCCTCTTTCCTCTCTTCCAGCTCAGCACCATCACAGAGGGAGGAATACAGGTTAAGTTGTGTGAAATCACCGTGACAGTACATGCAAATTCACCGCAGCCCACCCACAATGGAACCTGTCACTCAGAGGGGCTTCCACCCTCCTTCTGTATACGCTTGAGTATATACCTAATCAAAATGTACCTTTTTCCTGGTGCCGTCGTGATACTAAAGCAGATCTGCTCAAGGCTGTTGGGATCCAGCCTGTCTTATTAATCGGATTGCAGTCGCTGGGCTTTTTTTTTTTTTTTTTACATGTTTTTGTCAGTAGTTTACTTATTTCTGCATGAATAAGTTTGAATTTACATTCTCTCTTTTTTAAGAAACTTGCATAAACCTAAGAGCGAAGTTGGGCAATTAGGTTTTAAGCCTGGCAAGAAAAAAATTCTACCTGCTCTTATTGTGAAAATGGGTATGTTTTTTTTTTTATTTATTTTTTATTGCCTAAACGTCTTACATGTTACTTTAATTCTAAATTTAGTTTTAAAATCCATTCAATGCTTTGCAGGATTAAATTATCATCTGCATATCTTTGAGAGGTGCTATGCTTTGTTTTTAAGATTCACTACAATCAACTTGCACAATGGCTGCTACTTGAGTGCCTTGAAAAACTCTTCATACCTCTATAGCTTTTGGCACATGACAACCACAAGCTTCTGTCTATTCTGTTAAGATTTTTGATTCGAAGATTTCTTTTAGTTATACAGCAATACTATTTTCTCTGGCTGCTCGAGTCGGAGCGACAGCTTCACAATGTCTTTCAAGTTAATCAGAACAAGAAAGAACAAAAGTTGTAGATATGACAATGACCTTTCCATCAGCTCGTTTATGTTTTAAGTTGTGATGAGATCCTTTGCTTGCTGTGTCATCATCCTTCACACAGTCTCTTTTTTCTTTCTTTTTATTATTTGATTGAGTTAAGGTAGACATTTTTACTTTTGTAAAATGTCATAGAGGATGTCAGGATTTCCAAGAAGAAAACTGAACAAATAGCTTGTTGTCCATGGACTCTTACAAACAAACTTCTTTTTGTTTCATAATAAAAGTATTCAAAGCCATTTTTGACATTTTGTTCCCACGTTCCTCTTGCTTCTACAGTTTAATGACTGTGGACACATTCTCTAAATATTGACTAAGGCAGATATTGTTCAATTAATGCCTGGCTTTTTTTATTTAGTTCTATTCGGCCTCTAAACTCCACTACCAAGCAACAAGGGTGAACGTCTCGATTCCCTCTCTGTGGGGAAAAGCTGCTTACCTCAGTAGTCTTGAGGTCGGAGGTCAAGCCAACTCTTCTTCCAAGAAAATATTGACTCAATGCAAGTAAGGAACTTAGGTTTCGTGATGTACTTTATTCTTGTTTTTGGAGAGATGTCAGGATCCGAGTTTAGATGTGCCTTTGCATGATTTTAATGCTGCCATCTTCATCTTGGTATGAGCCCAAGTGTTTGTGTTTCTGTCTGTAAGTCAGTTAACCAAGTTAAGATTCAGACAGACTTGGTATGTGACTCTTAATTATTCACTCTTTGACACCCACCCTCTGCGTTACAAATGACTCTGTTGTTTTATTTGCCGGCTTGCCAACTTTTAACTTCTTGAAGGACTGGATGAGAAGACTTCATGTTTACTTTATGTTTGTAAATGTGTATAAACCTCCATGTACCTCAGTACCTGATCCTGAGCTAAGAAGCTAGTTGGTAACAGCTAAACTTGTGTTGTAAAAGTACAAAACGCTGGAAGTATTTTGTACTTTATCAAGTTAAATAACAAGGAATATAACAAGGTGAAAGCAAAAAAGGGAGAATGGCCATCCATTCCACCTTCTTTTACAATCTGTTGCCATGCATTAAAAACTTTGACATCTTGTTTGGGTTAGAAACACCAAACTGAAGGTGAACCTCGATTTCTTGCAGTTGCAGTTTTGATTAGCCTCTTGGTATTTTATCCATTGATTTCTGTAACTTGTTGCAATTAATCATTTTGGAAAGGGGGTTGTCCCCTCTCGTTTGTTTGTCTGTAGCAGAAGCAAATGTTCAGATAGTGAAGTGGGCAAAGAATTCAAGCTGTGCTTGGTGCACATGAGACACTTGGGCAGAGCAGAAAGACGGAACAAATAATGTGCAAAAATGAGAGGAAACGGTAAATCCAGGACATTATGAGCTTAAGTTCACACAGCAGATCTCGATGCTTAATTCATTTTTTTATTCTTCCAAAATTCAAGTTTTTTCCTCTTTCTTGCATGGTCATTCTTGCTATTGATTCAATAGCAACCAGACTTCTGTGTGGACATTTTCTGATCCCAAAGTGATGCACGTTAACAGAAGAACGTTGACGTCACACAGCAGAGCACGGTTTACAGGAGTAATAATGGACGCCGCTGTGCATGGATCAATTTTAAAGTTATTCAGCAATGAAAACTACCAGCATCGTCGCAAGATTATAGTATAAAGGAAGCTAATAAAAAGCACAACTAATAGCCTGTTTCAGAGGAGAGTAAAATCAGACTTTATGCTATATACTATGTGAAATGCAGTACCAAGTTCTAAGGCACTGAAATTGCTTGGCTTTTGGTCTTTGAAGTAAAATATAAAAAAATCGGCACATTATAAAAAAATCTCTAAGCCACCAAGTGACATTTGAAGATGCATTTATCAAACTTGTGATCAGACTTAATAATCAGCCAGTGGAGCAGACAGACAGTGGGTGTGCTGTGACTCAGCTCCTTGTGTCTGCGTCTCACCGTCTCCCCAGCCGCTCCCTGCAGTCTTAAACATTGATGGGAAAACCTTCTGCTCATCTTGATGACGCACAAAACTTATTCCAGTCATGAATTCACAGGGCATAAGGCTAGGTTGCACACCAACATTACCGCACACACACACACACACACCACACACACACACACACACACGCAAAACAAATGATCACAAGTTGACTGATGGGAGCTCCTAGTGCATCTGCCTCCTTCTTTGCCTACACCATGTTAAAGCTGCAGAACGCTTATTGACTTGACCCAGGGGGCTGATTCAGTGCTTGAATGAAGTGTTTGCTAATAGGTTCGCATTCGAATGGATGCATACAGAAACGCATGGCACAGATAAACCAACTCTCTGTAAGTAAGCTCGCCTCTCCACAGAAATACAAAATGCTGCCACTCTCGTCCCCGTCGAGCAGAATGAGCGAGATTTGCCAAGAACAGTCTGTCAAAGGAGAGGAAAACACCAACCGAGCGAGAAGAGAGAAACGGTGAAAGACGTGCTTGTTAACTCTTTTTCTAAATGGCTTTTTATTTTTCTCTAACTGGCATGAATCTTGCAGTTCAAACATGATGAATTGTTTGTTTTTTTATGCGCAAGGAGGACATTGAGGAGAGCTGATTGAGTCAGACACCCAGTCACTTGTTTACATGCAACTGTCTCTAATCATCACATCATGAGAGAAACCGCCAATGTAAAGTTAAATGTAAGTTTTGGAGCTAAGAAAATAATATATACAGTAAGAATTGTATATATGAAACTGTAAAGTCATGTGCCACACTATGAAAACACAGCATTCCCCATAAGTGAGTAACAATGTTCTTGATTTAAAAGCTGCTTTTGTCATTGTGTTGTCTAGATTTTGCCTAGATTTTGGAATTGAGCACTTTCTGTAACGCATGCTGCTTTCTCACACCCTGTTGGAACTGATGTAGAAAAAATTAAGGGTCTTTAATCTCTGGATTTCCTTAATTTTCATTTTTGCCTACAATCTGACCATATATATGGTCAGATTGTACCATATATATGGTACAATCTGTATATATGGCATCATATATATATGGCATCTGTATATGGCATCTATATATGACCATATATATGGCATCTGACCATATATATGGTCAGATGCCTACCATCTGACCATATATATGGTCAGATGTTTTAGGTTTGAACGACTTGATCTGACCGATTTGACCAATTTCTTGGTACTTATCTAATTCACACCTTTACATTTCTTGCATCTCATTGTTCACTTTGCAGAAAGACGGTGTCTGATGTGCACTGTCCCAATTCAGCTGTACAACTATTCAAATGTACCATTTTATTTCTCTCGCCAAATTAATCATTATGAAGTTTTAATACAGTCTTTCGGTGTAATTCATTTATGGACTGCAAAGGACTAGTCGGGTTTACAAAACGCAGTTTTTCATTAGTTTGTTTTGATTAAATGTAAGCGTATGTTGAGCAAATGCATAACCATAACTTTCGTAGTTTGAATAAGAACGTCAGCCATGTAATCCAATCACAGCACCAATAAATCAAATTACTGAGGGAATGGGGCGTCTTCTCAGGTCGAGGTGGGAAAACTGAGCTGCGATCTTTACTTAGAAATAACTTTGCTAAGTATGAGTAAAAAGTATTACAAGAGAAGCAATGACGACAATCCAAGACTCATCTTTAGATTATATTAGGATATATTATTTTATTTCCTTTCTTAAAAAAAAACAAAAAAACCTTCTTGCCTGGATTCAAAAGTATAAATTGTGGCTACAGTTTTGTAAGAGCTTCATTGTTGTTTTTATAAAACAGTTGAAATTAATGTGCTGTAATAAGAATATGGTTGGAGACTCATTGAAACAAGCAGAGAGGGTGGTAGACTTAAATCAGTCAAGCTGTCATTCTGGTATGATAGCATATCAAGTTTAATGTAAAAATTCTGGGACTAATATTTGGAATCTTGTGCAGAAGGAAAAGTGAAGAAGTTGGAAGTGATCTAACCAAGTAATGCGACCGAATTATTAAATGATTGATTTCAGTTGTTATTCCTGAGTCCCAGGTGCAGGAAATTATTTTGTAGCTTTTTTTTTTTTCAAATGCAAAATACCTCTCGCTTAGAATCAAGTTTAAATAAAATGTTTTTGTTATAGCTTCCAAATTACAACAAGCCACTGCAAACGTGCAAAAAGTAACTCTGCAAAGATGCTAAGGGGGTTTGAAGAGATGCAAGCTTCGCTTTAAAAAGGATTATCTGCCATAATGGTTCTCAATAAGGTTAGCGCTACCGCTGTATGTCTAAATAGGGTTAGCGATTGCAGCATGTGCTTTGGTAATCATGACATTTGTTCTCCGCTGAATGCTAGCGTCGATGCTAACCCAGTTTCATCAATGCTAACGCTGTCTTTCAAATTGAATTAATTCACAGGAGGATGTTGACAATATTCCCTACAGCGTGTTTGAGAGGGAACAGCTGAGCATCTTTTCTTTTTTATTCCACTTTGATACAAATGAAACCTTGCCTTGCAGCAGGGACTGTCTTTTGAAATGTCTCGCAATTTTCTCGCATTTTTAAAGAAAATCAAATGCGTATTCATTCCAGATCCTGCAAAAGACTCTTGCTGCTTTTAATGTCGAAAGGATCACAGATAATTGCAGGTTAAGAGCTGGCAGATGTACAGTACATAATGTCAGAATGTGCGAAGTCAAGTTAATGCTGAGCTTTTTTCATTATTACTTGACAGTGCAGCTTATTTACACAGTGGCTTGCTGGCGGCTGTGTGCATGGCCATAAACTGCTGTTCGGTTATGATTTTAATCTAAAATAACCAACCTAAACTTAAAATGTGTGGAAAAATACATTTAAAGTAAAAACAGGTCAATATATTTTCTTGTAACATTTTCTATTCACTATAAACGTAGTAAAAGATTAAGTTCAAGGTGAAGTTCCATCAAGATTTGCCTTCACAAGGGTTTATTTTCATACAAAACGCCATCCTTTGTGAAAGAAAATCATAATCTGTTACACATGCAACACCATGCAGGTCATGTAAAACCGGCACCAGTCATTAGTCACTGGTGTGCATATGTGGGCACACGCTTCCCCAGATTGATTATTAGCTGTGCCGAGGATATCCAACAACCTCAGCCAATTCTAATGAATCAATTGTAGTGGAATTTGTTTTTTCCCCCCTCATTTTCGGTTGATGGTGAGAATCATACTCCGCTTTTCTTTATTGCATCTCATTAATTGAAGCGAAACAATGTTTGAACTCCAGCCCAGCTGTTTAAAAAGCATCGTATTAACTTGATGCCAATACTGACTTAATAAACTTCAACTGCTTTAAAGTTGATTTATTGCTAAAATCAACCCAAAAATGATATTAGCCAGATAAGACAATGCTTTGAAATGACCTTGAGTTAAGTCAGACCCAATGATGCATGCAGGGGTGTTCAAAGTCAGCCCACGAGGGCCGGTATCCTGCAGTGCTTCCGTTCTCTCCCTGGTGGTGATTACCACCTCCACCACCACGTCAATGTTTGTAAAGGGCTGCTAACAAGCCATCATTTGATCCAGGTGTGTTGAACCAGGGAGAGAACAAAAACATGCAGGACACCAGCCCTTGAAGGCTGACTTTGGACTCCTCTGCTCTAACATTTGCGCTTTGATCTCAATGTATCAAGTCCTTTCTAAGAGGGTTCTCACCTCCTGCATATCTCGGACAGTGATGTAAATGTGTGATCTATTTTAACTGTTTCCTACCAAACCTTACTAAGACTTCCATTACTTTTTCAAAATTATCCATATATATTATACTATGTTGATGTTGTCATTGGATATTAAAGAAACCCGAAGAACTATTAGCTTGTGACTCAGTTTGTTAGACCCAGATCAGTTCTTTAATCACATCTTTGGCATAATTAGTTTGAGACTTTTCATTCTATCGTTTTGTCCTGTCTAGACGCACCTAAATGTTATGTCTGAAACTTATCTCCAAATTCACGTATCACATTCAGCGTAGCAAAGATCAATAGTTTATGCACACTCTATCACTGGTTATCAATCAGACTGTCAGTCATCTCTACTTGTAGTTTGTTTCACATGTGAGAGTGTCTACAAAGAACAGTTTTTTTTCTATCAGTGTCACTCAAACCAAGCCTCACTTTTGTCCCACCTGACAAATCCCAGCTGTTAGTGAACGCACCTTTTACTTCCACACATCTGGACGTCAGCTGATAAGGATTTGATTTCGGGGCATCAGCCCAACAGGTCAGCTATACGGAGCGCTAAACCAAAAGCAGAATGAGCTGAGCTTTAATTAGTGAGGGGACAATGCTGTTTACTCACATCTGTTTTATGAAGGCTTTCTTTTGTGTGGTGCTTTAAATCACACGGGTGCCCTGTGTTTTGTGTTGCTATAGAAACCCCAAAGGTAAATGGTGTCTTTTGAGTGGGAATGTGAAGGCTATGTGTAGGAGACAAATGTACCTTTCGGAGTGATGGAGAATGAGAGGGTTTCATTTTCTTTCTCCTTTTATACATATCAAGTGTAGTTTTAGTATTCTCGTACATTTGCCCCTCCCTTTTTGCCCCGCTTAGTTTATAGACTGATCTCATCTCATCACTTACACCATGCATTGTGCTTTTAGAGAGTTGCCAGTGGCACTGACGGGTATGTAATTGCCCTTACATTCTTGACTGTGGAGCTTTCTTGCGCGTTTTTGCAACCCCTTCATCCAGCCCCCAAAAAGCTCATCAGACCTGGTTCCTCGGTACAATGGGTGGTATTTTGTAGGGTGTCTTTCAAAGACACTGACTGCAGCCAGTAGTGCCTCATCAACCTACCGGTCGATAGAGTAGTTCAGTCCAGGATTTCCGTCAATGATGGGAGATGGGAAAATCAAGGGAAGGTAGAAAGAGCAGGGAGGAGATCACAAGAGACTATCCTTTTTTTTGTTTGTTCTTTTTTACATATCTGTGTCTTTTTTTATGGGGGAGTCTTTGCTCACAAACATTGTTTCATTACTTGAAAGACATTACCTTATGCAGTGGTACAGATGAAAACATAATGTTAGCAACCTGTAACTGCTTCAGCTGTTTTTAGGTCGAATGATCCGGTTCTTAACTCTTCTAAGCCTGAATGTTGATGATTATCCATGTCAGAATGTTCTCATTAGCAGTTACCGTGTGAGAAAGAGGAATATATTTGACATTGCAGAGGAATTTAGCCTCTTTTTTTCCCAGGTATTAAGAACGACTGGGAGTCTGAAGCTCTGAGCTGAAACTTGTTCGGTTTGTTGCCTGATGCGATTGGATTAGCTGCTTCCAAGAATGCCGAGCGGAGCTTCAAGGCTACAGCTTGTTTTATAACACCCAAACCTCAGAGTGGGTGGATCGAGTTGCACGTCCTTGGAGAAAGAGAGAGCTGGTGAAACAGACAGACCGGGTGTGTGTTGTGCTTGTATTTGTGTTTATTTACGTGCGCCTGTATTGTTGTGTTGAATTTAAAGCCTATTTGAAGAGGATCAGACAGACAAATCTCAGAATGTATTGATTCAGTACTTTATGCCCCCTCTTGGGAATATACCACACTACATCTTACTTTCGGCACTTAAGCGCGTCTTTGTCTGCGTGTTTTGTGTGTTTAATAGCTCAACACGAGCGCTCTGTGGGGCTACATTATTTTGTGTGATTCCCATGGGAAAAGGTGGAGCGTCAGGATTATCCTCTCCTAGCCAGTTTCGCAGTTTCGCTTCTCCCGAACCAAGTCATCAATCGCTGACGTCTGTGTCTTAGTGCGTCTGTGTCTGAGAACGAGGGAGTTGCTGGTGATGTAGTAATTTTGATGAAGATATTCCCCAAGTTAAAACAGAGGCTTATGCCAGATAAAAGTGTTGGTTTTTAACTTTATTTTATACTCGAGATAAGCTCATTGCCTTGCGGAGGTATTCATGCTCTTTCTCCTGTAATTACAATGACAATGTTTTCAGGCTTTCATTTGATAAAATTGTGAAGTTATGTGCTTGTTTCCACTTTCAAAGTTATTTTTTGCTTTATGTTGGTCTTTCACATAAAATGCCAATTATATACATTTAAGTGTACAGCGGTACATAGGAAAAGTGAAATTTACTGTAACTAAATGCAAACACTCTTCTACCAAAAGTTTACTTATTCTAACATTTGTTTACAAGGTTGAACATTGTTTATATGAAATCCCCTAAATGTTGCTCTTTTTTCTGTCTGTGGTAAAACTCTGTTCATTAATGAACTTAAGACAGAAACAAACAAACAAATCCCTTTAGACTACAAAAGCCAAGAAAATATTTTCACAGAAAAGTGTGTGTTTTTATGATCCACTTGCAAAGTCTTTGAACAATGCTCATTATTGCATACAACAAAAACATGATTCTTTATTGTGCTCTGGGTTATTTCATCTATAAAAATAACTTGGATTTTAATTTATTATGTCTGCAGCTTGTACTGCGTCTTAAAGCAGCTCTCTAAATATCTTTATTAAGCTCTCTTGTTGATCTTCTTGGTTAGGATTCTCTTTAAGGTTGTCCTCATCTTAAAGCATTATTTAAATGTTTGTGGTTTTCAAAATAAAATAAAAAAAAACTTTTGACAGTTTAGTTTTTAAATCATGCCAGGTCAAACAGTCACCTTTTTGGACTCTGGGAGGAAGCTGGAGAACCCAGAGAGAACCCACTTCGAGAACATGCAAACCCCATGAAGACACAAGAACCCAGGCAACACTTTTTAATGTTTTAATCACATCTAAGGAGAATTTGGAGACCAATTAACTAAACAATCGTGAGTTTAGACTGTGGCAGGAAGCCGGAGCGCCCGGAGAGAAACCTGCAAAGCTACTTTTTGATATTTATAAAAATTTTATCACAAAAATGTGTTTTTGACATTTGCTCAAAGTAGTTTTGGCCAAAACTACTTAAACGTCTTGGGTAGAGCTCAAAAGACAGAGTGATCCTACCATATAGGGAAGGTCTGGACGAATCCACGACTCCAGTGTCCTCTGAGGCATCTTCCCCGTCCGGGGAAGGTGACACCTCAAAGTCACTTTTGATTGTCCCTTTCACGGGAGTTTTATCTGGCAAAACCAGAGAGTGAACCGATGCAGCCAAAACTTTCGCTGTAATTTCAGCAAAAGTCTTGGCTATGCGATCAGCCGGAGATGAATCTTCCCCAGCCGGGGTCGATTCTTCTCCGACTGCACTCCCACTCTCAAAATGTTCAGTCGACTTTGAACAAACCTCCCCAGCCGGGTCAGTTTGCCCCAAGACAGTGCTGTCGTCCTCAGCACTGTCCTGTGAGGTCTTGGTCAGGTCTATGTCTGGTGTTTCGGATCAAACCTCCCCAGCCGGGTCAGTTTGTTCCTGGCTACCAGTTGGGAAACCTTTCCAAAACCAGTCGACCTCTTCATCCTGAGAGATTTCAGGGACATCGTCATCGTCGCAGTCCTTCCCAGGGAAGTAATGGTCACATATATTTTTGCTTTTGATCGTTGCTATGGAAATAAAGGGGAATCCCTCAAGTCACAAAGCAGTGATTCAGTTCAAGAGGCATGCAGAGTAATGGGTTTTTAAAATGCAAAAACTTTGTGACTATAGGGGTCACAAAGAAAAACAAATACTTGCCAACTTGTTGTAATATACAGTTAATGTCCTTTAGAAGATTTTTTTGGACACTGATATACTGAATTATTTAATATTACAAATTTCCTGATACTGAGTCCCAGTTTGATGCATTGAAGTTAATAAAACTGCTGCCACAAATGTGCTTGAAAAATTGGAAGCTAAAATGTACAGAAACACACACTAAAGCTGCAATGGTGTCATGACTGTGGCTCACACACAAAAATCTGTTGGTAATTTGTGACAGCCTCAGATATTTTCTTTCAAAGGAATTATCTTTAGCCCTAAAATCTAGCTCCACACAGGGCTAACTTGTTTGAAAATTGTTTTCAAAAGCGTCATAAAATTGAATGCCTCCAGCTTAGCTATTCCAAAAATGTATAAAGCAACAGCAGGAGACTTAAACTGCCCCACTTTCACTAGAAATGCCATTTTATAGGGTAAAAAATAGTCAGATTGCTTGAGATAACCCAGACTCAAATTAGCAAAATACTTTGCAGTCCCTACTTAATGACACAGTTTTCCAGCCGTAGCCACAAAACGGCAATGATTTAAAAAAAAAAAAAAAACTAGCAGTATGATGTGTGACCTGAATGTGTTCAACTAAGTGTCAAAAACAGGAATCAGCTGCTGGGTTTAGTCAGGAACTTGAGAACTGATCATTTTAGATTGATGATCAATGTATCAGTGAATGGGGAGGTTTCAGGTTCGTCTTTACTGTGATTACACAAGACCGCTGTCTGGAAACTGCTGGAATATTTGGATGTTTAATGTTCCACGTTTTGATGGATCTCCAAGACACTTTGAATCTGCTGTAGTTGTCATGCCAGGCCACTATACGGCATGTAATTTTAACATGTCATTGAAATGTTAAAACATGCACTTTTGACCCTCAACTTCCACCTCTCTAACTTCCACTTTATTTGGAAACCAGTAACTCATCCAGTGGTGGAGAAAGTACTCAAAAAATTTACTTAAGTAAAAGTACAAATACACAGTCAAAAATGTACTCAAGTAAAAGTCAAAGTACCACATTAACATTTTACTTAAGTATTTTTAAAAGCCAGTACTTTTTTACTTTTACTTAAGTATTAAAAGTAAAAGTACTTGCTGAATGCATTACTTGATCGCTAATATCATTAAGTGTGCCGATCGTATTTAATTGTAATACATCAGAAATGTGCCATTTTAATGAACACTACCACAGATTAAACGTGTTCTTATTGTGTTTATTCTCTAACAGTTTAGACCTAGATATGTGATTCTATGGATCATTATTTCAGGGATGGAAACATCTTGTCTCCTGTCCTGACATAGCATGAACCTCATTAGTGACATTTATTTAGAAAGAAATCCAACTGAAAGGGGATGGAAAGAAGGTGAGGGGAGGCAACCAAGGAGCCATGTAGCAGAGTTGTAGTCAAGACCACCGAACCCGAGACCATGACCAGGGCCCCGCGCTAAATGACACAATAAAATTAAGTTTACCTATCAAAATTGGTTCTCAGATTGATCTGAAAGATCCACATTCCCATAAAAATACCTAGATATTAAATACTTAGAGCTGAAATATATTTAACCAGTATCAATTAAAACTCACTTCATTCTGTTTTGCTTTCATCGCTGTGCTACAATCCGCAGAGGTCTCCTGACATCCCTAGAAAAATAACGCCCTGGGCGGTTGCCCATATTGCACATGTCAGAAACCACAACTGAAACATGCAATTAACGGTAAATATCGTTCAACTATGAACACTGTCCAACGGCGCAACAAGTAACTAAGCAGAATGAGCACCGTGACTGTTCTCACCCTTCCTCCCACTGCGACGTTTGCCACCATGACAGGAGACGAAATCCGCTCAGAGGAAACCACTGCGCATGTCTGGAGCTCCGTGTGCGAGTAAAGGTGGAGCCGATGGGTGACAACAGACACTAAGTCACGTTATTGTTCGGATTTTACGGCGCCACCTTAAATCCTTGAACTTCACATTTTAACGGAAAAAAAGCAACGCGACTTGGATGTAACGAGTAACGCGACAGTTTTGTAGAAATGTAGTGAAGTAGAAAGTACAGATACTTACTGTAAAATGTAGTGGAGTAAAAGTAGAAAGTCCCCATTATTAAATCTACTTAAGTAAAGTACAGATACACGAAAACTGTACTTAAGTACAGTAACGAAGTACTTGTACTTTGTTACTTCCCACCACTGAACTCATCTCCCATGAACCAAAGTCTCCTATGACACCTTTATATTCCTCATCAGAAGTTGTGTTAAACTGACCAGACAAAGTATCACAATGCTGCACAATTCCCTCAGTTTTTGATATCTGCTTGTGTCACACTTCGTCATACCTCTGTGCGCAATGTTCCCAAAAAGTTCCACTCTGAGAACTGGTTTCCAAAAGTGCCGACATCAGAAACTCTGATCTCTGGAAACATGTAAATGAGCATCAGGATCACAACAAAATTTTTTGTTTTCACTGAAAACCAACTCTGTGGAAACGACACCGAACCCTCATTTCCATTTATATGTAGCATATGTAAGAGTGTTTCAGTGCAATGTGACTGTTATTGTCCAGTACTGTAATCAACAATACAAAGTCCAATAAGCAAAATGTAAGTATGGATCTGAGTGTTGATGAAATGTCTTGAGGATGCAGACTGTGCCAACACATTTTCTTCTCTTAGAGGTTTTTTTTTTTAGCGTTTATAGTGCATTGCCTATAGATTTTCAGTGCAGGGGTCACGTGGGGGGTAGGTGGTTTGTTCAGCATCGACTCCAGCAACTTCCCAGACCTCCCCCAGAAATTTCTCATCTAAATGCTGTGTTACGGGTCAGCTTACCGATTGTGGTTCTGGTATGAGGTTGACTTGTTTTTAGGAAGAACTGGTTCAAGATCAGACAAAGCAGGGATTCATTGAGGTCGACTGAAGGGGTAAAGGTTGGGTAATTGGTTGTGAGCTCGAGATTGAAGGCTGGGGGGAAGCATGAACAGTGGCCTGAAATATGTGTCCTACAAGGCCTTATATCACATCTACATTTCAGTTTTACAAACTAACATTAAAGGAGGACTCTTGAACCTCTAAAACATTGTGAGAGGACATTTCTTTAATATGGTTGATTACTTACAGAACTCGCTAAATAAATTAGGACAAAGAATCTCTGTTTTGGTGCCAAAACAACTTCAAGTCCAATTTATTTCCCAATGTAGCACACATTGAGAGGACTGAAATTAAAGACTATGCCAACACAAATTTGTTCTACTTTGGGCTGCTGATTCATTATATATCTAATTTTCTTTCTCTAATATTGCAGTGCATGTAATTTCCCTGCAAATTGCTTTAAAAACTATGTATTAATGTTGTCGGGCTTTGGGCGCTCTGATCTGTGCTGATACGTCTGAAGGTCAAACCTAATAGTGGAAATGGAAGTAAAGAGAATAATTTAATATCAAGTGTATTAAAATTAAACTAGACACACAAAGTGGTCAGCGGTGCGCAATTGTTTTAAAAGCTGATAGCCTAATTGTATTGCGGCACGGACCACTTTGGAATAAAAGAACGGTTCCAGAGATGCATAATAAAACGGAGGCCCAGAGGACCGGGGGTATGGGAACGCCTCGTGTGTTTGTGCCTGAAGGAGGAAACTCTGCAGACACTCTTCCTTGACTCTGTGTTAATTTACTCGGAGCCATCTGCTGTGTGCATTTTTTCATGTCATGTTCTGACTTCAACTTCCCTTCTATTGTTTCCTTTGAGAGAAAATTGCATGTTACACTTGACAATTGGAGATCAGATCCTATTAAATAATAGGCATTAACCTTTCATGCATAGTGGTCACTACAGTGGACGGCTACATAAAAGCCATTTTCTTGTGCATCTTGTGGATTTTTATGTTATAAATGAACACAGACCTCTGAAGTGGACACTATGCATCTTAAATCAACTACTGGCCATCAGCTGCAAATGCAAGACATTGTTTTTGTTAAATCCAATATGGGCGACCGACCCGGTCCCTCCTTCTACTGCAGGTAAAATAAATATATATATTGTGACATCAGATAACCTCTAAAGAACAATATTACTGATGTAATTTTCAAATAACAATTTTGTATTTGGAGAAAATTACAATCGATCACGTAAAAAAATAAAAAAAAATAAAAATAATATATATATATATATATATATATATATATATATATATATATATATATATATATATTTATTTTTTAACCAATTTTCTTATCCTGCCTTTTTTTATGCCTTAAGAAAATAAAAAAAAATTAAAAATTGGAAAACAATCCTGACACAAAGGATCATAATTCATGCTATGCATGAAAGGGTTAAAATGACCGAAATTTTAATAAAGCATTTTAATTTGTAAATGCTCAGTTTTGATTAAATTCATCATATAATAAACTAAAACGGCTTACAACGACATTTTTGGTATACTATGTCTATATTAGCTGTATATTAGTTTAAATATATGAACATAATATTAATTAAAATCTCTCATGAGACTTTTGGTTCAAATATTTCTGTGTTGTATCCAGAATTTGAGTCTGTCCAACTTTATCGAGTGTATCATGCTTTAAACTTTCTTAAATATCACTGAGGTTTGTAAACCAATCAGTGCAACAATAAGAAATAAACAATAAATCTGTCCAAATCAATTTTTTTAAACTTTGCATTAAATGACCTCCATCATATAAAAAAACATGACAACATAACCGTGTAATTCTCAGGGTTAAAATAATTACAACTCAAGATAGACTCTGCAAACAATTAAAAGCTAATCAATAAAACTAAGAATCTATTTTGTTAATTTCTTAATGATAAACTACATTTAAAAACTCACACAAGCGAGCAACCATCTAATAAACAATATATTCTACTTTATAAAGCACTATAAGGGGTTAGCTTGATGACTAGAAGGTGATTGTTCAAGATTTTAATTAAACTGGTTAAAGACCTGACCTTTACCAACATTTTATTGGTTTTTCAGGAGCCAAAGGAAATGAGTTATGTCCTAATCTCGGTTCAAGCATTGAGGTGGCAAAGAAAAATAAAAACTGCTGACGAATTGAAGGTCTTGGCACCATTTTTGATCAGTCAGCTTTTAGCTCCGCACCCACACCTCTGTCTATCAACCTGGATGACGGGGAAATCCTGGCTGCTGCTTCGCCTGGAAGGTCCGACTGAGACGGGGCAGGTTTTCCGATATCGCAGTACTTCCACACTGCATATCAAAAGTGGGTTGGATATGAAAGGATATACTCTTAAATTTGAGATCTGTGCCACGCTGAACAGCCGATGCTAGAAATGGATTCAATTACTTTCACTAAAGCTGAATTCTTTAGACTGAAAGAGACAACTCTAAGCTCAAAACTGTCTTTTTGAAAAGCCTTTAGACTTTACAATATTCCACATTACAGTGTTTTTATTATTATTCTTTTCATTTATTCTTTTAAATACAAAATGTGTTCTCCTAATTAGTTACCATTAATTCAAGTTGGAACTTTCTAAAATTCTAAATTAAAATAAATATTCATAAAAGCTTAAATAATTTGATTTGTTTCATCTCATGAGGATGAAGTAGCAGGTAATGTTAGTATTTATTTTTAATTTAGTTAACTATATTTTTAAATTAGCAGGGAATCAAGTACACTTTGCATTTTTTTTTTACATACTGTATATATTTGAATAAAGCCTATTCAATAAAATACTAAACAGCCACTGCACCGGTTCGGTTGGTGAAATTCTTGCAAGTCGCTGTTTCTGTTGTGCTGACTCTGTGGCCGACTGCGTTTTGTTTCTCACACAGACTAATAATTACTAACGTGTTTTGTTGCCGTTTTTCTACACGGAAAAGTGCCAGACTTTCAGAGGAAGTGGCGACGCCACTTCAATTTGCACCCCGTCTTTAGAAATGTGTGAACAGCACAGGGAGAGCGCTCGGCAACCCTTAGGGAAAGGAGCCTCGTGCGATACTCATTATCAAAAAAGTGTGAGAAAACAAGAGAAAGAGAAAGAGGGGGCATCATTAAGAAAGAATGTGTTGAATTTTTATAGACAAAAGTGCTCCAGCGGTTTGTTTTTCACCCTAAAGATGCAGCAAAGATTAAAGATGACATTGATTCATGTAAGGCTGAGCTCCGTTTATAGATATGTGAAATGAATCGCAGACAATGAAAAATACAATTTTGTCAGTAATGTGGAGGATTGGGCCTCTGTGACAGTCTCTATAAAGACACTTAATGTCCCCCTCAGTAGCTCCCCTGTCCCAAAGTCTCGCTGCCATCCCTTCATACATAAACATGGCTACTAAAGAGGTGATTCATGAATACCATCAAGGTCTCCTCTGTGATAGTTTTGTCATTGGCACTACGTGAGAATGTTTCAGATTATGTTGTGACTATTGTTTTCTCTCATAAATACGATTACTGTCTGTTTTGCATGATCCTTCCCATTGTTCTGTGTTCGTCAGCCTCCAGAGTGGTCTTTAGACCCGACATGTGATCAAGCTTTAAATTTGAGTTTCTCCCTGTGTGCTTGAACCATTCCTAACTGGATGAGTGTGGAGTGTGTGTGTGTGTGTTGCCTCTGCATATGTGTTTCTAAAGATTTCTTCCACTGTTATGTGTTCAGGTGGATAAAAATGTTTTATGCAACTGTTTATCAGAGGAAAAGCCTGAGGGCTAAAAATCTCTTTCTTTCTTTCTCCCTCTCTTTCTCTTTCACACACATGCACACACTAACCCACACACACGCACATGCCCTTTAATGAAATGTTAGCTGTTATGGAGTTTTGTGCTAGGTTTGTGCGTCTCGGGTTTTGAGTCTTTATTAATAATGACTTAATATTGTGTGCATTTAGGGGGAGTTGGTGGAGTTTGGGTGCAGCTGCAAGCAGGCTTCTTTTTATTACTTTATATATTGTAGCTCAGCTGGAGAATTAATCCAGAATCTTCCCTCTGTCTCTGTTCCGATGTGAGTTTCTGTACCTGTGGTCGCTGCCATAATCATGCTGTCTAATTATGTAATGCGTCACTCTACAGAGTGAGACAAAATCCACTCTCTGCTTGCTGTCACTCTTGTCATCAGGACCTCACACCTCTGCGTTTGGGTCGAGGTTTAACATACTGCAATGGAAGTGTGCGTTTATTATGTTAATAGAGCTCTGTAATGTTGCTTGTTTCATCGTCACTTTAGAATCTCATGGTTTCCCTTTCAACATCCATGGCCTTGTCATTTTTCACTCAAATCTGCAACTAAACATTTTTGCAAAAATGATTTTTTTTTTTTGTCTGCTAAGCCTCTTATTACTGACATAAATCATTCAAGCATAAAACCCATCTGAACTTGTGCACTTAAGTAAAGAAGAGATTGCACTTCTATTACTAGCAGCCGGTTTTGAAATAAGTAAGTCACATCTGGTCTTGAGTTGAAAATATGAAGAATAACTGCTTAACTTACTTACATTGACTTCATTTTTCAAATCTCTACATACAATATGCCGTTATATTTTATGTTTTGGTTAAAAGTTCCTATTCTGTCTCCGCTTTAGTAGAAATGTTGCATTTGTTTTTCTAGTAATGCATATAAGTAATACTAAGAAGAGCTACTAGAAATAAAAGATCCAGTTCAATGTATTTGCTGTGGACACAACACAGGTTTAAAACACCCATGTCTGGAAGTCTGGCTGAAGGATTCATATGTCAAGAGTTGAAGGGGCTACAAAACAATAACCTCATATTCCTGTCGCAACGACATGCAAAGATAAGGAGATGAGCTGTAGTCTGATGCAGAGCCGCCCAGTGGTCTGTCTTCAGATTATCTGGCCATTTTTAGTTTACTTTATTAATGTCAGTCAATGCAAACTAGATCTGAGATTGACATTCATCTAATTTTCTGACATTTCTAAACGAATCTGCATTCTGAGTGACCCGCAAAGGAATTTCTTCAGTATTATCATTTCAACATATGAAGCGGTTATTAAAATATTCAAATTTAAGACCAAGAATGTAATTTTCATTCTTCCAGCATGCTACTGTGCGTCGGGCTGGCATTTCAAAAGCATATGATGATATGAGGCTTGAAGTTAATTGAATTTCAGCATAGCCTGTCTGTGCTTCTGACATGGCATCGTACTCGGCTTGTCCAGCAAAGCGTGGCTGTTATAGATTATTTTGTAAATGTCAAAGTCTGTAGTATTAGATCCTTTAGTGTCACAGCTAAAACAGAATAATTCTTTTACTTAAAATTGTGCTAAATCATGCAGATGTTCTGTCTACGCTGGTGAAGATTAACTCAGTTCATCATCATGTGGATAAGACTATTTGAAGGCTCACAGAATCTGCACAAAACATTTAACTTCTTTCATCAGCCAGTTTGGTGATCATAAAACGTAAATCACAACAAAGCAATGGTCTTTTACTGCATATTGCAGCAGAATGACCAACGCTCCCCACAATCTACAAACCGAAGTTAACAGGCAACATATCTTAATAAAAAATGCACTTTCTTTCCTAGATGCTTTTCAAAAGGGACGCTGAAACATCTACATTCAAGTCTTCTTCCACACTAAAGAGCACCACTCAGTAGGGCTTGATTTGATGTGAGTTGGTGTTTTGCAAAGTACATTTAATTGATTTGAACTAAATTGACAGATCAAAACACGATCAGACAGATGAGTTTCTGTCTGCTGACCCACATTCTCAATGCGAACACCATAAAACCAAATTTGGTGTTAAATACATTGTTTTAGATGTAGCAGTCGCTCCAGCGGTCCACTAAGACCAACCCAGGTAAAAAGGTGGATCCAAACAGCATCTTGTTGCAACACTTGTCAACATAAAATCTTCCTGGCAGAACCAACGTTAGCATCTTTTAATGAATTTGACCTCCACATCTCCAAGACTGCATAATGACGGGGACTGGATTGCCATCAATGTGCCTCTGTGACTGATGTAGTCAGAAGGTTGCCAACGCACAACAACAAAGGCCATGCTCTCTGACAGACCATGCTCCGGCTCTTTTTAAAATATGACTCCAGGTGACGTACACTACTAATTAAAATTGATTTTAGAGGATTGCTGGTTGTGTGCCCTTCATTAATAGCTCTACTGTCTCTGTGCACTTGATTTATTTTTTATTCAGTTTTTAAAGTTTTTTTTTCCCCACACTTACTCCTATATTTCTCTTTTGTGACAAGATGTTGAAGTATCTGCTAACGGTTGCAAGACTATTGCCATTTGTTGCAATTTAGTGTGCGCTTATCCTCATACAAACCCTGCAGAAGCACACATGTAATCACAGATACACACAGAGACGCCGGGACTTCCCAGCATGACCTTATTAGACGAAGTCATCATCGTTAGAGGGAAAAGCTAAGTACTTTTGCAGAAAATGACACCGCTGTTAATGAGGACACCGCAAAGACTTTGGGAATGAGCATTAAGATACCAAGATGGAGGAGATGAAAAATGGATGTGGGGCTAACAAAACAGAAAGTAATGAGAGAAAAGGTGAAAATGATCTGAGCACACAGTAGAGGTGGGTGTGACTGCCAAGCCAGAGCTGTAAAATGTCTAGTGGGTTCTCGGCAATAGAGAGGAGAACAAAGGCATCGATACATCAACACCTCGTTCTTTTTGACCACCTGTATCTCTCAAACACCCTGTCAGAGAAGGATGTGGAAAACATTTCCCCTCAAAGCCATTCCCTCGGTTATTTTTTATGGCATTATTTTTCTTTGTCTCTCAGATGTCACACACTCCGTCGTTCTCAGCCTGCAGTGTCCACACAGAGTTCAGAGGCAGACACTGTGCTGTTTGCAGCTCTATGCGAGTTTAAGTGTTGTTGGAATATTTTTCCACATTGTGTCACTTTACAACCTCAAAGTAAAATGGGATTCTTTAGGATAAATAAATCTGAACTGTGTAGTGTGCATTTGTGCTCAAGCCCTGAAGATCCTTTTAACGGTAATTACTGCTGCTAATAATGTCAGGTTTGTCTCCACCAGCAATGCACATTTAAGGACTGGACGTTTTCTTACTTCTTGCAAAAAAAGCTCAAGCTCAGTCAGATTGGTTGAGGAGAAACGGCTACTAAAAATGCTCAAGTATTCTCACAGATTCCCAATCAAATTTAAGTCTGGACTTTGACTGGGCCATTCTGATTCAGTCGTAATTGAACCTCGACAGCTAGCATCAGCTCTTTTGCAGACTAACGGGATTTATTCTCACATTTATCCCAGCCGGCCTTCCATTCAAGCTTCCATTTGTCAGAATCTTCTTCCACAACTTTGCCAATTTATACAAGAACATTCTTTGAGGTTTGTGGCTGTGACAAAATGTGGAAATGTTTTTTTTGGGATATGAATTTCCAATGTGGAAGTGAAGGAAGGAGGAGGTGTGTTTTCAAGTCATGTCCATTTGTGTCCATCTCTTTTTCTCCACAGACTTGTGATTAAATGTCAGGCCTGTAGATTGATGTTCTCTCTGATTCAACATCACAGCAGGAATGAATCCCTCTGCAGCTCCCAGAAAGCCACATGTGGGGGGAAAAAAGAGATGAAGACGATACATATAGGGTAAAAAGAAAAAAAGTCTGAAACCGAGTGATTTCCTTTCAGTGGCACACTGCACCAATCCTTTCCCCATTCACCACACAAACAAAATCCTGCAGTCCATATTCAAAATGGAATGAGAATGCATGAGGGAGCATCAGTGGAACAGGCCGGGAGGTTAAATGCTTCCTTTTTTTTTCTGTGGTTAGGGGTCGCACACTGGTAATGCGCTGTGAGTGGCTGGCAGTGTGCCATACAGAAAGGGCACACTACTTCAGTTTCAGCAAAGTGGAAGAGTGCAGCAGACCTCCAGTGTGAGTGTGTGTGCATAAATGTAAAAAAAACAAAACAAAAAACTGTGTGTGCTTCAGAGGATGATTCAGAGAACAACGCATCTCTGTTGCAGTTCTGGCAGTCATCCACTTTTTGAAGACTCTCTTATCAGACGAGAGTGACTTCACTAATTTGCTTGTATAAGCTTTGTTGCTCGACTTGCTTGCATTTACACATTTAACAGGATGATGATGATCCTTAATAATAAATGAGCCAGCATTTGATTCATTAGCTGAATGTTTCTGCTTTTCAGTATCATGATAAACATTTACATTCTGTGTTTTAATGTGATGGTTTACGCTGTTTCACTGTGTTCTGTTTTTACATTTTTTTTACAATTTATGTAAAGATGTAGCTGTATGAATAACTTGCATCAGAACCTCTTGGAGCTGTTCTTGCAGGTTAATACATTTATGTCTCCATTTTATTTTGACATGCCACCTTCATAGACTTTTATTGATGCCAACAGGTTGTGTTATTGCATGTGCACAGCACATAAGTTGCATGCAAGTGTCCTGTACTCTGCGTTAGCTTGTCTCTGTTCACCATTTCCCTTACCTTAATGCACAATATCAATTGTACCTCTCCATTTCTAGTGACTTTTTGTGGTACCAGCAATAAAAGCAGTATGTGTGTCAAAAGCCTTTAGGGCTCCACAGATCCTCTAAACATGGAGCTGTCCTTGGTGCCGAACTCATAAGAGATTCAAGACCTGGAGTTTCTCTCAACTTGAGTGCTGTACTGGAATACTGACGCTAAAGATATTCTGCTTTGGACTCATGGTAGTATGTACAATAAAATAACGACTTGCTTCTGCTCTTTGAGCTGTGCAGATTTTATTTTTTATGAGTCTATTAGAACAACAACAAAAAAAAGCCATTTTATAAATTGAAAGGCATTTTCAGTTTTTCTGCAAAACGGTTTTTAATTGTGAAATGGAAAGAAAAATATACGACTCGCCCTAAACCATAGTCAGAGTACACAGTTGATTTTAGATGTCAGCTAATTGGTACATAAAGTTCACCTGTGACTGTTTGGTTGTGTAATGCTGCCCTGCAGGAAGTAGGGCCTGGGTTTGAACCCTGGCCTGGTGTGATTCTGCATGGAGTTTGTATTTTCTCCCTGTCCAGGCAGGGGTTGTCTGCAGATACCCCTGCTTCAAACCAGCTCAAAAACACGACTGTCAGGTTAAATGGTTACTTTAAAAAGCCCTTATGAAGGTGTGTGTGTGCGGCTGTTTCTCTTGTGTGTCTCTGTGTTGCACTGTAATGGACTAGTGACCAGTCCAGGGTGTTTGGGCACCAAACCCACTTAGTTGGTATAGACGATGGATGGATGGATGTAGCTGTTATCAGAGAGCTCAGAGGTTTGCTAGAGAACATTTGTTTTATTGAAACAACTTGTAGCTCACAGCATTGTTCTGAATCCTGCTGCACCACTGAATCTTTCAAAGTGGCTCTTTATAACTTTTGCTAAAATAACAAAGAAGCAAGTAATGGTTTTTAAATAAAGGTAAAATGACAAACATGGGTTTTAGCAGTTTTTCATTGACATTTATCAAACATAAGTTATCTTCCATGTAAAATTTGTTTTTCTAAATTAGTTTTATTCAGCCGGACTTGGGGCCAAAATGGCTATAATATAATTTAATCAATTTTACTTTAAACTTATTCCTTTTGTTGTTTGGTTGTAGCATCTCTGTTTTATGACATCAAGTTGCAGTCGATTGTTTTGTTTGACAACTGCTTCACATCGACTTCAGACATGATTATTGGACAGTTTGGTCCAACACCTAAAGACAGTGTTATGGATCCAAGCCGGCGTGTTTGGTAGAAGCCCAACATCAGCTGATGCAGCAGCGTCTGTGGAAAGCTGGTGCACTTGGCTCTTTCTACAAGACCACAGCAGATTTGGCATCGCTGCATGGGGCTGAAGTCGGACAAAAACTTCAGTGCTGATGTTTTATTGTTTCTGACTGGAATTGAATTGTGCTTTGCTGTGTATTTTTTTTCTCCTCACCAGAGGACCCACAGGGACCCATTACAGACCTGTTGTGCAGTTTCAAAGGGCCCAGGTATCAGTCGAGAAATCCAGCTGGATGTTACTCAGCACTTTACAAAAACACACATTTCAGCCTGACAAGAGTCTGACAGCAGCAGGTGTGATTAGTGTGTGCCAACAGATGGTGGAGAGCAGAGATGGCACGGGGCTCAGAACTGTCTTCACTTCCTGCTCGTCTCTCTTTATGTACATGCATCTCAGCTTGCATCACACTGAGAAATGCCTCCAGCAACATCTTTCCCGCTGGTCTGTGTTCTTCAACTCGGTCGGAAGCAACAGATACATACAGTACAGTACGCTGCACACAGACATCCATTTACTATTCGCATACTTTTTCCTCTCCATCAGATGTCTGCCACGTCCCCACCCCGCTGTCCATCTGCCTTTTCCCTTTTGTCGTTCGGTGACTGTATTTGTGTTTGCACACAAGGCTCTCTGCAGTAAAATGCACACTCACTGGATGTATATCCTAAAACACACTAATTAACAGCCTCATTAAGGCTTAAGCAGTTCTCCTGCTGAGGCTGTGAGATAGGCACTCCTACACACACACACATGTACGTATGCTGAGACATGCACTTAGTGCTTCTTTGCTGCTTGTTCTTCTTTTAATTATGGTCGATACTGCACATATTAGTCAGTTGTCCTTTTTGAAATCCCTGCTGTTTGGGAAAGGTTTTACATTTTTCATATCTTCCCTGAAAAGGTTTCCCCAAATGTATTAATTTATATGAAAAAAGCAGGAACCATCCTTTAATTAATCCACTGTGGAGAATGCCTGCATCTATCACTCCATCAGTCTGTAGATGGAAACCATCAAAGTCTCTTCTGCTGCCTGTTTGTTCATCAATAGATGGATGGATGTACAAAGCAAAAGGAGCTGTGATGGTTGCTACATATATTACACTGTATCTGCTCTGACTGAAATGAAAGCTCACTTTTGAATTGATTTAGTGCAAATAGCAAAATGTGATCATTAACAAGAAGTGAGTAGTGCCTCAATCTTGTTAGAATGAGCACTTTCTGGGTTAAAGCAAAAATAATACTAAAATTCCAATTTTTAATGATACATTTTTATCTTGTGTTGTGTAATTTTCTACATTGACGTGTTTTCAAAACAGGTGCAGATACTCGCATCGTGCGAACTTTATGTATTTGGATGCATTTAGTGCAAGCAGTTTGTGAACAGCAGTGCAGAAATAAAGTAGAAAACATGATTAAATTATGGCGGAAATTGTTCTGCCGTGTACATTCTGCCAAAGCCTCAATATAAAACTGTCCTAATAAAGCCATTCATGCTGTATGTGAATACATTCCTCTAAATCAAGGCTCTTTCCCTCAGCAGAAGAGTTGGATATTTTGACGTAACTTCATGCTTGACATGCGATTGCAGTGAGAGAGACTTCTGTCAGATGGATTAGCACACCATATGGAAACCCCCTTCACATGGGAACCAAGCAGCAGCAGCATCTCTACACCCATGCCCCCCCCTTTTTTTTCACAGGTCACTCTCTCAATCTGTTATTGTCTACACATGATACACAAATGTAAATATGGGGAAATATTCCCAGTGCAGCTTTCACAACGCCTCACTATAACAGACTGTTTGCTACTCGCTGCTTTCTGCCTACATAACGCTGCTCCCACCAGGGGACTTGTTGATTCCATAATTTAGCCCTTATCTCGCTGGTGGAGATTGTGTGAGTGTGTTTGTTCTTAAGCAGCCATTCTTCCACCTGTAAACTAGACTCCTGCGACTCTGTAGGGCTCCCCCCCCGCCTCCCCTTTTCTTTTTTGCCGCCTTGATTTGTTCTTTTGTTTGTCTTCAGGACATTTTCCATTTGCAACCATTCCCTGCTATTTTGTAAAATCACTACACTGCATTGAGTGGGTGGTGCAGTGAAAAGGGAAATTGCAGGTAGCAGATTATAAAAATCACATTGTGTTTAGTCAATCATCCAAGTAACTTACAGTTTAAATGTGAAAGTTAAACTTCAGCGATTATTGATGCAGAAAGCTTTCGGCAAAAAAAAGAAAAAAAAAAAAGGGAGGGTTAGTAATTGTGCACTGACTGGCCTTCAGCAAACTCACATTTACAGAAGAAGCTGGAGGCTGAGATGGGATCAATGCTGCAGGTCCTATTTACATTCCAATTGCAGCTTTTTCTGATCAATTGGTGCCTCTGATTGGTGGCCGCACAGTCAAAGACATAACCCCAAACCTACTTTGGTCTGTTTTTTTTTTTCCTTTCTTTTCTTCATTCTTCTGTCACGTAAGCAAACATGTGCGAAACTCCCCTTGAAAAACAATCCAAATGTGTTGGATCGATGCTCGGTCAGCCTGAAAGCGGGATCTGCATTATTTCATGCTCTGTAGCTTAAATTGATCACAGAATAAAATGATTAGTGAAGGAATCTTTTATGTCGTTATTTTCCTTTTTCCTCATATCGAACCTGCTTGAATTCATTAGCGAGGAGACGCTCTCGTCCTTGCACGCGAGGTGCCTGCGAGACGAGTTTTGATCTTTAAATATTCAACCCGGTACATATTAACCAGACTCATTGATTACATTTGGGAAAAACAGTGCAAAAAAAAAAAAAAAAGATTTTACAAAAAGGTTATGTTTTCTGCACTGGCGTGTTTAGAAAAACGAGTCTTTGATACCATTTACAACAACATTTGTTAAACTCATAGACTGACACAAAGAAAAAGTAAACTTGGTTTTTAAATTGTGAAATGTGTGTGTGAAATTCAAAAAGAGGGATTTATTTTAATACCCAGAAGACCCAGAATTAGTGCATTGTCAAACCAGCTGCATACATCTACAAACTGAATTTTTGCCTTATCTTGTTTGCTGCTCACCACGGCGTCTGCGAGCGGCAATTTTCAAGTCTTACCACAGCTTCACAATTGGATTTAAGTCTGGACTGACAGGAGCTTTCTGGCCTTTTAATAGGTTTTGATGTAGCGTATGCTTTGGGTCGTCCTGCTGTGAGGTGCTTCCTGAGATCTTCACAGAACAGCTGTTTTTATACCGATACAAAGTCGCACACAAATGGACCGTGTTTACTAATTAGATGACTGTAGAAGGAAATACTTATGCAGGTTGTCATTTCAACACATTCGTATAAATGAGAGGGAATACAAATGCGCGTCACACATTTTATTTTTATTAGTGTACAAATTATGCACCGCATTGTGTTGACTAATCACACAAAATCCCTGTGATTTTTTGTAACATTCGGAGGTGGTGATCTTCGCGGTTCGACCAAGTATTCTTAAAAGCTGTCTCTGGGTTTACATAAACCACGAATCTCTAAACTTGTCCTGTGTGTTACTGCAACATTCGTAGCCATTTAGAGTCATTTAGAGTCCTGTTTAAGCCACCTGGTGAGAGTAAGCCCTGTATTTGCTCTGTTTAAGCTTCGTTGTCAATCAACTCCGCAGGGAAATGTCTGGTTCTTTTACTGCTAAATGCTCCACTTCATTCTCAGCCTAACCCTGTTGAGTTTCTGACATAAACCATGCATGGCAGAAAAATGACTGTGGAAGAGAATCGATAAAAGAAATTTTTAGACCAAATAGGTTGGTCCTCCACCCCCCCCACATTGTGTATGTGAAGCATTGGATATAGAAGCTATTTGAACGGCGTCCTCACTGCTTAACGTCCAATCAAGCAAGACTGGTATTTGTTGTCAGAAATGTTCTATTTTGCACTTTTAACACACAGCTGTACTTCAGTCTATCACTGTATAGATGTTGTCAGACGTTGTTTCGATCTCAGTCCTGTATCGTCTATTTTTCGTTCAATTTCACACAAGCCTTTCATTATCTGTGTTCACATCAACGGCTAGAGATGTCCGCAGTCGTCTTTTTTTGGGAACACAAAGTGGTAGAGCCATCTGGTCTGACAAGCTAAGATTGTTCAAGGGGAACAATCTTAGCTTGAATATAGTTATAAATACATTTGAATGTAGTTATAAATACATTCCTTTCAGCTATTACCCTGTACACTCAGGATTACACCCAGCTAACCAGATATAAATCTGTTTACATTTGTGTCATTATCCTGTGCACAGATCTTTATATTTTTGAACATACTTTTTTTTCGTTTGCCTTAAATATATTTAAGCAGGATTTGTACTTGATGTCGATGCATGTGTAACATTTTATTTGTGCATTTCCAATTAATTGATAGTTTTATAGTCTTCACTTTGCATTTTGTTACATCTTTACTGTTTTTACTCACATTTTTTGCTGCTGTTCTCATGCATTTGAAGTATTTGCATTGGTTACACTTAACCCACATGCAAATAACGTTCTGGGTGCTGAAGTTTTTCTTGACGGTCACATTTTGTCCCACAGGAGTTTCTGCAGGTCTAAAATAGATTTTCTTAACATTCATAGTCTATAACATGTCTTGCTCCTACTCACAGCATAGAACAGCTTGCTTAAATGCTTTGCTTATTTTCCTTTCTGTTCAGATATGACTTCATAATCAGAAACCTAACGTTTACCAGAGCGGCTCTGGTTAATTGTGTGCAGACAATACGCTGAGAAAAAAAAAACTTCATTAACTTCGCCATTTGGTCTGAACGTCAAATTGTAATGCATCGAGTTTCAGCTGCCTTTGTGTCCGACTCTGAGAGATGGCGGGGGAAACACCTTGTTGAGGAAAAAAAAACCCAGATATGAAGATAATCAACATAGTGTGCATGGTCTTTACGGTGAAATTGGAAAATGGTCAAAGTTCCCAACAATTATAAAATGCAATTTCAGGGAGCAGGTTGGGTCATGCCTATCCCTAATGCAGTCTATTTTACACATAAACATTATGGCGCGTTGACAAAATCTGGAAATATACTGTGCATTAACGATTAAAAACAACAAAACTTTGGCAAAAGCCTGTCACCACATGAAGGGATTTGATTGCAATGTGTAAGCATCAGCTGCTTTAAGATTTGTTCTATCTACTAGAGGTTTGTTTTGAAAAATGCCCCAAGACTGTATAATAAAATTGTGAAGGATGTTTATATGCAAAACCGAATCTATATGCATATCCATCACAAAAGACAGATCCGCAAAAACCATGCATACAAATTTAAGTGGGTGGTGTGAGTAAGCTGAAGGAATGAGGAGGAGGAGAACAGTTTTGTTTAAGATTCTCTAAACGACCTTTAAGTGATGGCTTCACGCAAGATGCTTCGCCACAAATATTTCTCACACACCCGTCTGTAAACGGCTCCCGCTCCCTCCTCCACGCTGCGTCTGTGTCAATATGTTTGCTCTGTTTGGAAGCGTCGGTTTATTTTGTTGACTTATTTTCTGCATCAGAAACAATCGCTGCAGATATTGCGAGGGGGATTAATTTTATGCAAATGTATGCAAATAACTGTGTCACAGAACTTCATCCGCATTGGTGCTATGCAAATTGTGTTTGCTAAACAGCCATATTGGAACCGTCCGTAATTCCCAGCCCCCTCACATCCCACCCACCTCTTAACTCGCTTCCCAGCCCAAAACTCTCTGTGTCCTCTTTCTCCCGCCAGCATATCACCAAGACTTCAGTGTCTCCTCTTCAGTCTCCATTAATCCTTTTCCAACCTTTTTCCTCTCCTGGCCGGCGTCTCTGCCCAGACCTTGTCCCAACCGGCACGTCCACCCAGCTCAGCCTCCCCTGTAATCCTCCTCTTCTTCCTTTCCTCCCCCCTCTTATGCGTCTGTGTGCTGCATGGCTGTTAGTGGTGTGAGGAGCCGCTAATAGGGCTTGAGGAAAACATTGTCATGGTGCCAGGAAAGTGCAGAGCAGGGAGCCATGCAAGAGGCAGCCAGAAAGGCCTGGCATCGGACTTGCTAATGGAAGGTTAACAGAACACCAACAAGAGAAAATTGAGAAGAGAGAAATAAAAACGTGGAAAAATGAAATGCGACATCAGGGCTACGGAGACGGGATGAAGGGGCTGGAAGATGAACGAGAGATTGATTCCGCTAGTAGTGAGGGGAATCATAGTTTACTGTGTGTGGGGCTGATGGGGTGTCTCCTTTCTCACTTTATGCCTCAATCATCTTTTCTAGTTTCCTATTTTATAAGGATGTTACAGCGCCATGTGTGATGCTTTTCCCCCAAAACGGCAGGGATTATGCGCATGTTTTTAAATGCAAAGGCCTTCTAACCAACAACCCACCTTAGATTTTTATGCCATAACCCTCAGAGCAAGACTGAGATTCCAGCTGCTTAAGCCTGCGTACTTTTTTTTTTATTTATTTATTTTTGTACCAATTAGGGTTCCCCAGCTCCAAAACAATGGTTTTACAAAATGAAACCTTGAAAAAGAGTTTGTCACACCGTGATTGAAGTGCCGAAACGGTGCTGCGTCAAGCTGCATGAGCGCCATGTGGCGCACTGAGGCAGTCAGTCACGGGAATATGGCTGAGAGGAAAACTATTTCCATACTGCATGCGAGCAACAGCCAGCCACAGTCTCACACCTAAATGGCATTTGTGAGTAATATGCTTTCCTTTACTGCAAATGCAAGCAGTGCACTACAGCTAAGTAATATCTTTCTGCAGAGCAATACTGGCTGTCAGCATTATATGGATGAGTTGATGTCTGTGGTGCGTGTGTGTGTGTGTGTGTGTGTGTGTGTTGGAGGAGGGTGGATGTGTGTGTCTGTGCACGCTTGTCAGATCCATTTAGATAGCAGGTATAGTGGTTGGAATGAACTGTTGGGAGGAAGGGGCACAGTATTTGGTTAGACATGCATCATTACAGTTTGTGACCAGTCACATGGTTGACCGTTTCTGAGCCGTTCCAAAGGGACTCTGTGAAATATAACAGACCCAAAAGGAAAGTGTCACCAAATGTAACGCAAGCACACAAATTTGCCTTTGTGGCAGTTGCGAGGTCACATGGTCAACCTTCACATTAAAGCAACATTCCAGAGTATTGCACTTTTACTTTTGCAGTTCAGTATGTCAGGAAATGGAGTTTTATGCACATTCGGAGTATCTGCTAAATTTATGTGCTGTGGATTTCCAACAAGAAAGCCAGAAGCGCAACTTAATGTGGACTCTGAGGCTGTGGCACAAAATATTCATTTACTGTCAAGCTTGCATTGTTGTATTTATGAGATCCACCAGCTAGAGCCATTCTGTGGAAGTAACTGTGACAGGCTTTGTCTGGTTTCCTGGGCACATCTCTCAAAACCTGCAAAAAGTATAATTTTTGATTTATTTACTTATCTAGATCAAATTATTTGCTTTTTTTTGGCCTCTGTTACACATTATGCCCTCAGTCTTTCTTGCTAATCCAGATAGCGTGATTGTTGTTGTTTGTGCTGTTATCACTGTCTGACTAATCGGATGCCGACTGCTGGGATAAGCCTGCCAGTTGGCTGCTTACTGCAGGTGATGTTCTCCCATTTGAATACTTGCATATTTATTATTTTTTTAATACCCAGCAATGGGAAGTAAAAATAAAAAATAAAAATAACCTTCAGCCTACAACAAATGGCTCTAAAATGGCAAATGTTCAGGTTTTTCCCTGGTTAATTCATCAAAATCTACCGCTGGAAAGTGAAGCAACAGTGATTTATCTGTAAACGGTGGCGCTAATTCACATTATTTTTTGCCTCATCAGCAAAGCCAAATTAAGTCCAAATACATAATTGGTTCGTATTAATTTGTTGCTTTGATTTGGTTATATTAGCGCACTTTTCAGTGAAGCTGATATATTTTTTATAGTTATCTGTAGTCATATTATATACATTACATTGGAAAAGAACTCATGTTTGTTGAAGTGCAATGCTATGTAATTCAATATAACAAGGTGAGGCAAAAAAGATACTTTTGCCATAAAGTAAACTCAATTAATAAAACAGCTACCTCTCACAAGCAGATGCTGTCCATATGTGATGCACTTATATAAAATCCAAGTGCAGCATTGAAAAAAAAACCTTCAAGGCTACAAATGTGATTAACACCGATTCAGTAACTGAGAAGCAAAGTGCTTTTTCTATATTGTGAACAATAAAACACCTTCCTGTCATGAAACATTTAATGCTGTTATAAATGAACACCAGAACCACTTATAAAATATTAGGGCTGTATAAATAAATCGATTTGGCGATATATATCGATATTTTCCGCCCTCGGAAAGGATCGATTTTTCATCCGCGAGTATCGATCCGTTAAACCATAGGAGTCCACAGCCTTATAGCACTTTTTAACGTCTAGTTTGTTACGGCGTAGCAGCAAGACTGCGCCTCCCTCAGACTCACTTTCAACTTGAGCTTAAAGTGCACATTATAAACTACGCACCAGTTTTTAAATTGTGTTAATAGGCCAAGTATAACCGGAGTTATGCTAAAATTAGTAAACCATATTTTTCCGAATGTCAGAGAAATGTCAAAAGCGCCGCCATTCCCTGGTTTTTCCGATTATGTGAGAGGGACTGAGCTTCCAAACTACAAAACGAAATGAAACATTAGATTCCTGTGTTTTTGGAAATGTAAAATCTTCAATAAATAACGATGGGCTGTATTTTGTTGCTGAGAAACGAAGTAAAGTTGCGCAAGTAACCGTGAAAGAGAAGCGGAAAGCGGCTTGAATGGAGCAGCTGCAAAAGCAGTGAGATCGCGAAATTAATGTAAATTTCGACTGGTAGCATTCACTTCGTAATTAGTTTTTAGCTTAGCGGTTTCTGTTTTTTATATAAAGGATAACCTGAAGAATGAACATGGGTTGATAACATCCGAAGCGGGCGCGCAGCGGCGCTGTGTTTTGAGCAGGAAGACGAAGAGGAAAAACCCGCAGCCGGAATCCGCGGCGCAGTGAGGATTTCCATGATAACAATGGCTGATCGATCATTCTTATTAGCAACAGGCAAAGAGTATCAGAGACTGAGAGAACGATGAGATCCTGGCAGTCTGAGAGGCAGCTACTCAGAGATCCAAGCAGGGGAATAGCGGCGCTGCGTAGCTGCAGGGAGTCGATCACTACGGGGTGAAGAGGAGCCACTACTTTAGCAGTTAGAAGAAAGCAGCTTACAGCCACGGATAACTCCGGGAGCCAAGGTAGAAAAGCCTTTTTCCCCATAGTCCAAAAGACTGCAGCCACAGTGTCCAAAAGAAAAAACACTGAATCATTTGCATATTGAGAGTCTACAGAGGCTGATCATTTCCCCACTCTGCTCCTGGATTACCGTTTAAACTTTTGAGTTTTATGTCAAATCCACATGAATTAAATGACAGAAACTAATTCTCTCACTGCATTTTTGATTCATTTTGTCCACTGTTAGACTGTCCAATCAGATTCAGGTATTGTGTAGTTGGTGCTTTTAATCAGTTTTCAGTTAAGTAAATTCAAGTCTATGGAACACAAAATGTCACTAAAATAACTCTGTTCTAAAATCTTTCAGAAAATTGTAAAAATGCACTGAATCATAGCGAATTGTATCGCTCAACAAATATTGTGATACACATCGTGTGTTGAACGCAGTTAGTGGTGGTGATGTTTTAAACAAGAAAACAGGCCTCGGATTCAAATTTTGCTTAAGGCTTTGTATGTGCTTGATCTCGCTCTGTATGTGTAGGTATTCTCAATAATTTTGCTTTTATTTCATTTAGTTTATGTAGTGCTTATTTATGCAACTGCATGTGTTTTTGTATTTTACTGACTCTGAGATACGAATAAGAACTTAGCTTTTACATATGGCATAAAAATCTATTCTATTATTACTTGACGTTAGACTTAAAAAAAAATTGCTTATAAAATTTCACTTCATAAATTAAAATAATTTCTTTGTTCCATGTTAGGAAATGATGCCTGAATAATATTACACTTCTGCTCCAAATGCTCTTACCTTTTCTGAAATCCCTGTCCTGTTCTTTGTAAAGATAACAGGTTTGTCTTTTCTTCTTTTTTCTCTCCGTCACAAAATTACCACCTGCTTTCTGATCTGCACACACTTAACTTTGAAAGCTAGCTTTTTAAATTTACTCAACTTTCTTTTTACACTTTTCCACGGTTCTTGAGTCCACTCCGTCACCTCCATGTTGTCACAAAGGTGCCTCTTTCTTTCACAAAGCCTAAAACTCATATTGAAGTCCCGTGGCTGTTGTTCAGTTTCTTGATTGCAGAGTTCAAACATTGTTTATTTTGGTGATTGATCAGCTGAAACTGAAACATTTACCTCTGAATGTATGTCAGATTTTATTAAAATCTTGAGTGTTTGTTCACCAAACCCTCATGTATCGTCTTTCCATGTGAACCTGTATGGAATGGACAATGTGGCCCGACTCTGTGCTTCACTTTAGCAAGAAAAAAAAAAATTCTACATCAGAGTGCAACCCAGAGCTGGTGTATTATTGAAACAAGATTTTTTTTTTTTCCTTCAATTCATAAAAACAGAAAGAGACAGCGGAACATTCAAAGCAGCAGAAAAGGCATAGAAACACACACAGAGTTAATTAGACAATACAGATGTGTGTGTCAGTATAATGGCGTGGCACTCGGCGACAGCCACTGCGCTGACATCCAAACCTAGAAAGCCTCCGGCTCTGTGCTCCGCTCCTGCATTGTACAGACTCCAGCGTCTCCAACTGCTCTAATCTGTCGACCAAACAGATAGTGGCTGTGCCACCATGAGCCGTTGCTCTTTGGTTATGACATTTCTCTCAGTTGGCGTGCCTGTGTGTGGCTGTTTGTGTTTTATTCCAACTGAACGACTCCAAACCAGCAGTTTCAGAAAACATATGGTCACACATGAATCTGTGTCCCTATAAAGAGGGCTCGTGTTGTAACAGCATGCTCTGCGCTATATCCTTCTTGCCCACTCTTAGATCCACACAATATGTAGTTTTACATTTGAGAGAGCAAAGTGAGTTGAGATGGATGGGAGGGGAGGTTATTGAGCTTAAAGGCTTGCAACATGTGGTGAACAAAATGGGAGAGAAGCATGATGGAGTAAGACAATGTTGGGAGTTTTATTCCTCTGGTTGTCAGAGGTGCTGCATTATTGATGTGCTCAGGATCCCACACTGTCGCCAGGATTCGTAGTCTGTCACGTCATGTCCTGTACATCTCCGAGAGCGTGCGTATGTGCAAGCCACACGCGTGTGCTGCGGTTGCACGTGTCCCACCGGAGCGTTACCTGTCAACACCTCCATATCACCGGGAGCTCAGTCGTCGAGAGCACTGCTTTTCCTTTTTTTTTTTTTGCGTTGACCACTTGGGAAGGCCGGCCTCGCACACCAGTTCTTACGGAAAGCCGCTTGTATGCCTGAGACGGTATTTGTTTTATACTGAGGAGTCTCCTGGGCCTTGATGCTGCTTCCACTTGCTGCGTGACGGCGATTTGGCTTTGTCAGCCTGCAGTGTGGAGTTTGGAGAAGCTCTGCGTGTTCAAGTGTCGACACACACAGTGTCTGAATCCGTGACATTGAGCGATGGCCCGTCTGCTCTGAGCTTCGTCTCATGAATTCTTTACAGCAGACAGAACGACCTATTAGATACAAACACAGCAGTGCATGATCAGGAAGTTTACGTCACGCTGCGCTGCGTCACTGTTCAAATCATAGAATTGTAACCAACTTTCTGTTCTTGACTTTTTTCATCTAACGGACTCGTCTTACACACATTCTCCTCTATTCATACCACAAGACTCTTTTTAGAACATCCTTGTAGGAAACATTCATTCAGCTTTGTTACTGAGTTTGTATGATTACATTCCTTTGGATTTATTTATTTATTACAAAGAGCTCCACTGCTCAAAATAATTTTTCCTTATTTCTGGTCACAGATTTTTTCTTTTTATTTTATTTTTTTTTACTTTTTTATAGCTTTGATTTGCAGTCATGGATTGTATGAAATTTCGATTTACTTTGGCGACATGAATTGACTTTCTTTGGTCTTCGCGTCCACAACTGACATAGATCTTCTCAACTAATACAAGGAAGTTCAAACACAATGGTGGAAACATTTTGATGATGGAAAAGCGAGAGATGTAAGGAAAATATGGCTTATTTGTTGAAAAGTAATAATGTAAACTCGTCTTTTCCATATCATATGCAACTCTAATATACATATTTTAGCATTTCGGTGCACCTTTTCAGAGAAGGAGGGAATTAAATGCATCGTAATGAATAAAATTATTCTTTTTGATTATAACTTCTCTTGAAAACTATTAATTAAAAGGTAAGAGTGAAGAATGTGAGACTGCCAATGATTGGGTGTAAAGGAATCATCTAAATTTTAGACAGATGATTGATGAAGGTTCTCCACTTATATTAAACTATTCAAAAGTCATTAATCAGCAGAGACGTTTCGGCATAAATTGTAAAAAATAAATTCATTGACTCTGGGGAAATCTTCATGTGTAAAAAAGAAAAAAAAAACAACAAAGGTCGGGAACCTATAGCAGATGCATGTGACCTTCAAGGCCTCAGGCGCTACTGCATGAGAGAACCGGCATGTCGATGAGATCAATAACCTGATGAGCTCAGCAGTCTCTCTGAAAGCCATTGTCGCTAAACAAACTTCGCCACAGCATCAAGATGTTCTCTGAAAGCCAAATATGAGCTTCGTATAAAAATAGCACCAAGTTTTCTCTACACCAAGGTCATCTTGGACACAAAGTCGAAATCTGTGACCAGATTACATGTTTTATGACTTTATCTACCAAAGAAAAGCTATTCAAGATGTTTTTGATATTATCTGTGAATTTTAATTCTTATGAAAGCGTGAGAGAGAATTAAATGAGTAAAGTGGATAAGTGTGGAGGTGTGGTGGACACACGGCTATATACGCCTAAATTATAGTAATAATAATTATTACAGTATAGTAATCTCCTATAAAATGTTTCTGGTGCTTCATGTGGAATCGATCATTAAATAAACTGATTCTGGTTTCAGTGCCAAACAATGATTTAAACTTTCTGTTTTGCAAACAAAATAAATATATAATAGATCACAATACATTTTTATTTAGTGTACTATAATATCTTACTATCCTGAGTTAAAGCAGATGAGGTGGATAAGCATTGCTTGCCAACAGCTAATTATTATCCGCGACATGAACCTGTGAAATATGGTCTCTGCTGCTCAGATATTGAGGAACTGTTAGCATGCTACAACAGCTAGCAACAGTGTCTTCAGTCAGAGGCTTCTTCAGATTTGTTGTAGCACTGACTGCTACTGGAGAGCCTTCCTGCTCACAGGAAGGATCACTATTAAGCTAAAGGGATGATATTAAGTTATGACACTTATTTTCACTGTGGGATAAGTAAAGTGTTTTTTTCAATTTCAATCGAATTGAGTAACCAGCAATTATAGAGTTGGTCAGTAAACAGACTGAAAGTTATTTTCTCTTGTTTGTATTCAGTAAAAACTTTCCCTCAGCAGAACACCCATTACATTACATTTTTTGTTGTAATTTAGAAACCTTTCCAACTTAAGTTCACTGTGCATCCTCTTTGTGATTGGATCTAAAACCAATGAAAACCCAAATTTCTTCCCATAAATTTGTCAAATATTCTAATAATAAAATTTTTTCTCTCACTTCTACATTGGATTACTTCCTAAATATATATTTTTAATTCCCTCCTATGATATCTTGAATGGCGTGGGCTGTTTTTAAGGCAACACTGATCTTCCCAACATGCCTCACTGTTCGATGGAAGGCGGCGTTCAGTTCAATTTAAATTCAGGTTTTAGCTTTGGAGGATTTTGATCACTGCTTAACAAATAACAGCTTTGCTTTCTTTCCTCACCTCGTGTTTTTTGTGACACGTTATGATCTGCTGCCGGCCTGTCACTGAAGCAGTGTATTAGTTATCCCCTTCGAGATGCCTTTTGTCAATAGCTTCTTTTTTTGTCTGCTGGCAAACATGTACCTAATTACTGTGAAGAGCTTTAATGATGATAACATGGAACAAAAAACACAAAAGGGCTTTTTAATGATTTGCGTAGCTTAGCGTCAGCAGAACATTAAAAAAAAAATTGTCGGTGAGGAATAATGGATTGCTTCTAATTTACAATATAATCAAGTTTTATTCATCGGTACATCTTTTGTGCTGAAGCACATTAAACAGAGGGAGGTGTAATGTTGTTGAAACAGACATGCTTAGCAATTTCAATTAAACCGCAGAGCTCACAATAAGTTACTGCGAGGAGAGTAATAAACATGTTTGACTCAAATCATATTTTACAAGTGCTTTCTCTGGTTTTATTGCTGTGACCTTAACGGATGTATATTCAGCCTCTCCCTTTGGGCTCTGGGCAGCCACCGCCATAAAAATGACAGAGTTACCCAAACACGCGCACACGCAATCACACACTAGTCAAATTACAAAACTCCACATCGTATTTTGCTTTTATCACCAAACTCTGGATTCAATTTGGCTAGGATTGTAAATATAAGAACTTTCATGATAATTTGTTCATTGCATAGGACTTGTGCAGTGAAAATCAATTATCTAAGAAAACGTTCCGCAGTAGAAATCAGATGACAAACACAGATAAAAAAAAAAAAGAGCAGAAGACAGAGAGAAAGGAGGAGATGGATGGAGAGATGGAGAGCTTATTGTGCTGGCCGCCTTCCCAGAGAAGAGGAATCGATCAGCATAGTGAGAGAGCCTCACTATTTCCTCTGTCAGGAGAATGAGCCAGTTTAATAATGGAAAGCAGTCTTCATCCTTCCTTACACGCTCCCTTTCTCTCCTTTCATTCCATTTTTCTAGAAAAACAATCACACTCTCGTCAGTGGGCTCCCTCGCTCTCCCACCGTCGTCTGACATTTGAAAAGCAAACCTGTTTGGCCAGAGATGTAGGCGTCAAACAGGAATGGGTCTTCTGAAACACTGACTCACGACATCCGGCACTTGTCAAAGTGTGCAGACACACACAAACACAAACACACACACACACGCACACTTTCATTTGGTGTGTTGTACAAAAGTGTCAAAACCCCTCAGCTTACTGCAGCTTTACATCAGAAACAATAGGGGAATCAAGAAGCCTGCAGCTCAATGGTCCAATCATGGCAGCCACATCCAAAGTGGCGTTAACCTGCTCGTCATAACGAGCTAAACGACCTTTCCACCGCACTCCTTTCTGCCACTCAAACCCTCGTCGGTCTCTTAGCTTCGATACACAATTACCGCCATTCATGAATTCGAGAGGCCAAATGTTTGCTGCTTGTCACGTATGCGTGCAAGATCATATGTTGATGGGTAAAATTTGTAAAAAAAAAAAAAATAAATAAATAAATAGGGGGAGAAAAGCAGACATTAGCTTACATCTTTGCCTAGAAAATACATACATCAGTCAGGTTTTTTTTAAGTTACAGCGTTGGTTTACTCTTGCAGAGTATCTTGCTTGTTGAAACCCAACGTTCAATGTTTCTGACATTATTTCTTTTTGTAAAATAGAAATGTATAAATGTTAATGTTAGAACATTTTAATGAAGAGTGTGATGTAAATGCACACAGGTTCAGTTGAGCTCAGGGTCCAACGTTTACTCCACTTTTCATTCTTGTTCTCACTCTTATCCAGTGACAGATGCGTCTCTCTTTAATTGCTAAAATCTCTGCTTTTTTATTTTTGTCTGTCTCATCTTGCTGAAGTTGAAGTCTCAGAAGTGAAGCATAACAAGCATCAAAAAGTTCATTCAATTTTAGTAAATTCTGTGACCCACTTTAAAGTAGTTGCTTTTCCTTGGAGCAGTATTCAACCTCCAGAGTTTAACTTCCTTCTGATGCTTTTTTTTATTTATTTATTTTTATTATTTTAGAAAGCCGCAAAACAATATGTTAAAAGCATAAATGAATTTTGTTGTGTTTTGCAGCAACTGTCATTGCATTCTTCTCTTTATGTGATATTATATTTAACACAGCTTCCAGTGCTGGGGTGCAAATTAGACACATTAATGCCAAGAATCTCTGAACGAGAGCGAGAAAAAAAAAAACACATTCTTGAAGCTATATTTTGAAGTGAACTAAGTCTGCTCGGTTTTCAAACCTGAAGTAAACACCGCAGGTTAGCATGTGTGTATAAATGTCTACGCAAGTGTGTTGGGACGTGTGTACCTCGCTGATGCCCAAGAGAGAAAGCTGTCAGTCAGACACAGAGATCACAGCAGGGGTTTGACATGAGATTGACACACACTAGCACAACTGTGTGTCTGCTGTCTGACGCATCGGATAGAAAGAAATGCAGATGGATGGAGAACAGTTTACTGCCGATGCACACTAAAAAACGGTCGCGAGTTACCTTTTTATCCATATTTACTCACCTTTTTTGGCGTTACATTGTACTTTTGCAGCTCCACATTTAGTCCTCTATGCACACAACTATAGCTCTGTACTTCTATCTCAGTTGAGACTCACTTAAAATTCTGCAACCTTTCACAAAAACTTTAAAGCCTACAGTGTAATAAACCTCTAATGGGGAGCATGTTTTCTTCTCATCTCAATATTATTTGTGTTTCTCCTGGTTAGATATAAACGGATTCATTAGAAGGCATAATTTGAGGTTTGGATTTCTTTTTCTGTTACATGCTTTAAAATTGCATAACATAAGAGTACTTTTAGCTTTAGTCCATCTGTCAAATTCAAATTTCTAAATGACTTTCTAAAAACACTGCTTAACATCACCGTTAAAAATCACCGAGTTACCAAAGGAGTTCAGAATTTCAGCTTTTTTTTTTAGAAAAAATTCTTACATCAAATGTTGTTGATTCAAGAAGGTCAGAGGTTTTGCAAAAAAAAAAATTACCAAAGCTCTTAAACTGCTATAACTCAGTATGCCCTTTTAATTGATGAATAACCTTTGCATGCTTGGATTAGCCTTATATCTGATTAATAGCTCCCAGCTCTCCCACTTGTTCGTTATGAGCACAGAGGCTGTGCAGCATAGGAGCAAAAAATTGAGATCTTGCAGCGGATATTCGTGGTAAACGTAAATCTGCCCTTTTCCCGCTGCTCTGACAGATAAAGTCAAAAAGAACTGAAAGGCCTTGTGCAACGTGTCAACACCTGCCGAGGTTTGAAGCAGTTTAACAACCATTTCTTAAAGGATTTCTTGAGACATGTGGGACTAAAAAGTTACGTACTGGACTCTGTGAAGAACTGACCTGCCCTGAGTTGGAAGATTCAGTGGGGTGTCAATGAAGATACGGACAGATCCTTAATCTAAATTGAAGGACTTACTAACACCGACCAAAAGATGGCGTCTGTGAAGGAAGGTTTTAAAGAGCGAAAAGGCCTTCAAAGGCCGAACGTCCACTTGACAAACTAAACACATCTTCATAACGTGTAGAGGTGGACAAACACAGACAGTAGTATCACTCCTGGGTAAGGGGCATCAGTAGGGTTACAAACCCTCAAATCTGTCTGAACTTTTGAATTGATCATGAAGTGTTGAGCACAAAAATGTATAAATGACTGAGCAAAAAGATGATCTAAATGGGGTTTAAGATGACTATTTCTATCTGTAGACTATTTTTGATGCCTGACAGCTTGTTGTCAACTATTTATTGCATCTCTTCGTGAAGTCAAGAAGGTACCATGTGAGGTAATATCTTACAGTGGTTTGATTGCTCAGAGAAGTCCTGCATCTTCCATCAATATTTGCAGCTCTGGACTTTAACTTACTTCCATCAGACTTTTCACTGGGAAACTGATAAAAATGAGCAGAAGTTTCTCTTTTTTTCCCCCCTGAATCTCTTTGTTGTGCTGTTGATCAATACCTCCCGGGGTCTCGGTAGAAGAAGAATCATGTTGGGTGTGTTCTTGTTATGCATGAGTTACATGTGTTGCACAGTCCTTGCACATAGATTTCTCCAAGGTGGGGTTAAATAATTAATGGACAAACCTTCAAGTTGCTGTTAACTTTGGTTACTGGGGTTGAACTGCAGAGAGAACAGCTCTATGTTGTATTTCCTGGCAGACTGCCAGTGCACAGACAAAAAGGTATCTGTTGCTCGGAAAATGGTATTTCAACAGTTTGATAAAAAATATTTTTTATGCATGTAAAATTGTGTGTGTGTAAAGTTGGTGGTCAGTAGATGTTATAGTACATCGAGATACCATATGTTTTTAACTGGTCTATGTGTCTACCATGACTCAACAGATGTGTTCGGCTTTTTTTAAATGTTTTTTTTAGGTTTTTTATGAGACATTTGATAAAAATGATGACGCCCTTTCCTGCATTTAAAGCTATTGCAGATTTAGTAGTGACTATCAGGGAAGAATTGGGAAGAAGCAGAAGCTAAACATCCACCTGAGGCAGCAATAAAAACATTAATGCAGTGGCAGGAGCAGAATTAACAGGAAGAGGCAGAACATCTTTGGATATCAAAAACACCTTTAGAAGTGATGTGGTGGTTCAGTAACTCGTAGCATTGGGTCCTTTGTTTTTGAGTACTACCCAATGTGTATTACTTACATCACTTTGTTTAGTGACAATTGCTTCTTGTATTTTAAATATAAAATATAGACTTAAAAAATCAGTTAGAAAGTCTTAAAATGCCCCAAAATGCACGCAGTAATTACAAGTCACACATGTATGCAGACAGATTGAGAACGTCATGATGATACAAAAAATAAATGCATCCAAACCCTAGTGAGCATGAACCGTGTAAATGCAAAAACCTTGTTGATGTCGGAAGAGAGAGGAAACGGCACAGATTGGTTAGAGATGACAAAAAGGTAAAAGTATGATGCATTAAAATTCATCAGTCGAATTATACCGAACCCTGACAAAACACGTTCATCATCAAGATCCCCACATTGATTTGACATCCATGATAACTACGGGCCAGAGTTTAGCCGTAGAGACGTTCCCTCCCAAACCTCAAATTCTGGCAAGTGGCACCAGTAGTCTGTTGCACGGAGAGCAGCAGGCAGGGAAACCCCATCAGAGTGAGAAAGGTGAAGCAAGACAAAACACTGAATATTCACTGTATCATTTTCTGAAAAAATTGTCTCAAAGTGGAACTGAGAGATGTTCAAACAGTATAAATGTATTCATACTTCTACAGGCAGAAGCACCATGTGTGCTGGTAGATCGAACATTACAAAGTGCCTGGGAGTCTCCTATTCCTGATTTGTGTGTCCGTATGTGTGTGGATATGAGCATCCGTATGTGAGACAGCATTTCGCTGACGGGTTTTTGTGCGAATGGCGGGTTTGGGAATCACTTAACTTCTGTCACTAGTTGTTACGTCTCTTCCAGCCAGAGGGACCGATGAGCAGAAAGAGGAGAAGAAGGGAAATGACAGGGTGAGAAACGGAGAAGGAAGGAGAGAAGAGCTGAACAGGCTGGAAATGCTACTTTTTGGTAAATATTGGGTTTCAGTAGTTCAGCTCTTTTCTCCGTTCAGTAATACTCAGAGTTGATGCTTTGGAAAGTCCCGCTTTAGCAGTGTGCAAGGTTAAGTTCATATAGATTCAAACTGAAGTGGTTCTGGTGGTTTTTGTCGCTACTTTTTATACTTTTACCACAGCCTTTACTAAGGTTGAACTACAAACACGTTTCCAGCATGAAGCACTTCATGTTCTATAAATAGGCTTTTAAATATCGGCAGATTACGTCAAACACAAACTAACAGGGTAACTTGCAGGCTTTCCCTTGCTGGCTCTTATACATCTATATTCTTTCTGCTCACACAACCTTCACCTTATTAACATGGATGAATTTTAACACACTGCCAGGTTGAAGCTCTGCTTTATCATAATCCTGATTTGATTTAGGATGGATTATTTCCAGATCATCGCTGTGACATCTGAAATGCATAGCTTGAATTCTTCGGTTTCATTGCCCAAACCCATATGTGCTGCATAGGCAGCATCGCTAAATTGTGATGATCATACCACCAATTTTTTCTTCTTCACATCTTTAAGAAATCAGAGGCAGTTTGCCTGAAACTAGGTTTATAGTTGAAGCATTGAACCTGGCGCTAGGGGCCACATGCTAACAGCGCTGTCCCCTTCCCTACACATTCAACTCTGAAGTTTTGTAATTCGGCACAGATCACACGCGCCACCTTTCACTCAAATTGGACCCAAACGCACTGAATGGAACCTTCCAAAAGTGTGATTACAACTCGGCCCTTAAATTGTTTATGCTATGGTATGTAAAGTGGTGATGCTGCAGCATTAGTTACTTACAGTATCTTCTCATGCTGTGCACTGCACTGCAATAGCTGGCATAACTCACTCCAGTTGTTTCTAAGAATGCTGAGAGTCCACACGTTCAGAATCTGTAAATAACTCAAAACGCCCCCAGGGGAGACTTGTGCCAGCCAGATTCATTAATGCAACCCAAGGATGGGTCATAGAGACTTTTTTTTTTTGGGTGGAATTTATTTAGAAAACAATACAAATAATTAAAAAGAAAAGAACACTCCAGCTGAAGATGTGTGGTTAGAGAGCAGGAGGAAGCTCCAATAAATGGAAAACCAGACAGTGAGCTGATCAGGTTTTTCAATAGGTTCATTTTGGAACCGGATTAGCACCGTCCTCCTACTCCCCGCAGTCAAAACCAGACTTCCCATCCACCGTTGACCCGCAGCTTTTCTGTCGCACCTCAAAAGTTTTATCTTCCACTTAGGCCCGTTTACAGTCCGAGGTTTCCACTGCGAGACTGACCACTGCGGTATTACAGTGGCTGACCACAGCCATCACCTTCTACAACTTCTCCAATCGCACATGTTGCATGTTGTAATATAAAAACCCCACGCCAGGTCCTAAATAACCAAATGAGCTTTGTCGTTCACCTGCTGACCAACGGGAGTCCACACCACCAAGCTGACGTTAACATTAGCTGACGTGACGACGAGTCGGAGTCAAAATTCTTATCTTGATCGTATTTTCACATAACAGAACAACACTATAATTGCATTTCCTCCTAATGCAATGTATCAGTGTAGTCATTTAAATGTGTTTTTGGACAACACTTGTCTTGTCCTTTTGATGTTTCATGTTACACGTCTCACCATTTACTGTTTGTAAGTACCAGGAACAGCAGCAGACATTGTCTGGCCGTGGCAGCCAAACCCGTCCGTCTCTGTCTTGGTCCCATTATTCCACACCACACGCTGTATATGTCTCATATATGAATACTGTAGGTCTTATTTGACAAGCACAGATGCATCACACCTCAGTGCATGGGGACAAACACAATTGTGCTTAAAAACACAATAACGCACGAACAGAAATGGATGCATATAAGGTCACCCGTATTTTTCCCTGTGCATGTGTCACCCAGCCACTCCTACAACAACGAGTCCCGCATCTACATTTTCCTCCTCTCATACTGAAAGGTCAGGCCTTATCACCATGTCAGATGGAGTTTATTCATTCCTCTTCTCTGAAACGTCATTCTCACCAACTCGGCTGTCAGAGTGGGTGGATATCGTGCGTGCACTTGCGAAAAATCAGTGTCCTTTCTACCATGAGGATAAGGAACCTCTGCCTATGCGCTGTTCTTTTACATTATTATCTAAAAACATGCCCACATACGTGAACAGATACGGATTTCTTCATTGCTCATCTCGTAGCTCTCGAATCGGCTTTGCTTCCAGGTGAAAAGAAGAAAGCATGTGATGAGATTTTGCTCATTCCTAGCTGCTATCTTCGCTCAGAGCTCGGTCTTCCCTGCTCTGCTGCATATTAGGTGATTGCATACGGAAATTTGCTCATGCTGTCTGTGCAAATTGGTTTGCACAGACGCCGTACAGCAAGGAAAAAAAAAAATCTGAGTGAGGGAGACGACGAGGAATCGGTGGCAATTAACATCACCTCTTTACCGAATATACTTTAAATGCCTTCACCCTCAGCATAAAGAAGTCACTTTGTTCTTTTTTTTTCTATCTTCCTTATCTGGATTCCCCTACTCCTTTTTACATCCTCAACAAAATATAAGTCTTTGAACTCTCCTGTTGGAGTAGGGAAGCGCAGAGGAATCAAACAGCCCATGTCTGCACACACTCCGACTCTTGTTAGAGAATTGCTTGTGTCAAGATACATTAAGCAGGTCAGGCTGAGAGCGGCACGATGCGAGCTAATTTAAGGCGCTAAACCAAACGAGGCTAAATGCTTTTGCCAAATAGCCTAAAGCTAGAGTCAAAGCAGATTAGAGGTGGGGGCTTACATCTAAAATTGAAATTTGGTGTCAGATGTTACACTGAGAGCAGAAATATTACACGCCACAAGATGCGGCTTGGTGAAGTCGGCCCATAATTGCCCGTCTTGTAAAAACCTGGTGCAAAAATTAACAGTTTGTGATTTCTGGCAGCCTTAATGGCCGTCATTAATTCTTGTCTGCTTTTCTGCTGTGGTCCTCCAGCTTCCTATTGTCCTTAAAGCTGGAGATAATATGAGTGTGGCGTATTGAGCTTTCATTCCTGCTCTGCTACCAATTAGAGCGACAGCAGCTCATCTATTTGGACCAGTGGAGCACGTCTCTGGTTATGTCCACAGCTGACCTCTCTGCTCCTCCCATTGAAAGCCTCCTTGGCAGCAGTACAGTGAATTACTGGCAGGTCACATTTGTGGGCAACTGTGTCAATTGTGAGAGGTCTTTGAGGCTTGTGTGATCTACCCTGCAGAGGATTTGCTCTGAGCTCTCCCGGTGAATAACGTCAATGGCCAATTCAGCTATTGTGCCATCGAAAGGTTGTACCATGCAGCGATGCCGTCTTATTCATTTTTATGTTTTAGTCATTTTCTTGGACTGTCTTTTCCAGGGTGAAGCAATTTGTCTTCAATTAATTTCTAAAATAAGAGTAGTTTGCGGAAACGTGAATTTTGGTTCTTCATTCCTGACTGGCTCAAAATAACACTCGCACCGTTGCTAACGTTTAATTAAACGTCCGTCAGCAAGTTGAAGTAAAATCCCATCAGAAACCACATCGGCATGGTTCAGGCGTAATTCTGATTGAGAATATGACCACGCTGTTCAGCAACATCAGTAAAATTAATTTAAAACTGTGTGTTTATTGGCACTCACTCAACTTTTTAGACATGGTTCTTGAATATTTTGATTGAGTTAAGCCCAATGTTGATCCTCTCCATCCGTTCCAAAACCAGGTTTGATTTGTGTCTCTGAACAGACCAAGCAACTGATGGGACACCCAGTTGTGTACGTGCGTCAATGTTTCTTCAACGTTTGATTTAAAGTTGAAGAATTTGAAGTGAAGCTTCCTTCTTATTTGCACCAACCCCTTTTCCACAGCACCACACCATGACGCTGATATCAACATGTTCATTCTAGCAGTTTTGAGTTTGAAACCATCATTTTGGCCCCTCCACACATTTTTTCTTTGTAACTTGTAATCTCCTCTGACTATGGGGCTTCTCACCAGAAGACATTTAGCTTGACAATGCAGCTTGCAAAATTTAAGTTAAAATTGAAGGTGTCAGTTTTTGGGTGTCTTTTTCATTGGTCAGCGCTGTCCAAGTCCAAACCAAGTCTTACTGTGGAGAGTGACGCTCCTTTCAGGTTGTGGTAGACTTTATCCCTGGTGGTTCTTAGACATCCTAGCCAATTTCCTTTCATATTTTCATATTTGGCTCAGATAGTTGATACTTGGATTCAGTTAAGTGTGAAATCAGGACAAATAAACCTGAAGACGCATCAAAACTGATAGGCTATGGACAAATTAGGCTTCAATGACTGGTATTAACTAAAGCCTCTGTGGAAAATTTGTAGATTATGTCTCGTTGTATCTCAACCTTTAAATTGGCCCAAAAAATTCACAAAAATGCAAACATGTCGAATTTCTGGTGTTTTGACTTTTGCACATTGTTTGACAATCACTCCACCCTGAAAAATGAGCATCTCAAATGTATCCACTGAGGAACAAACCTCTTTGTGAGTGTATGTAAGCTGTTCAGTAGCTTTGTGTTTGTGCAGATGTACATGTTGGTTATTTTATTCCTCATCAGCCAAAAAAAAAGCTGTTAATTGAAACATGAGGGACAAAAAAAAGCAAGATAAGTTGAGTTTTCGTCCCTTCAGCTTTTGTAAGTCATGTAAACATGATCGAAAGGAAGGTAGAAGTTAGAGCATTTGATATCTTATGCACTGCGAAAACGTTAAACCTAAATTCTCTCAGGTCTGCTGTATTGATGTGGTTGTGGTTGATTTGATGCACCAGCAGATGTGAGCTCCTTTTCATCCAGCAACACTGCAGGATCACAGGCCCAGACTCCCATGGGAGCCATGTGTTACCCACACACAACTCTGCTGCTGTGGATCAAAATAGATGGTGGATGATTTTTTTTTGTTGTTGTATTTTTCACTCTAAGGAAATGCGTATTTGAAATATCCTATAATAACATAATTAGTGCAGGTGACTTTTCCTGGCCATGTATAGATCAGTCCTGAATTACGCATCATTTCTTTGTGTGCAGAAGCCTGACTGACTTGTTCCTTTGGTCCAATCGTTTTCGACTCAAATTCAACACACTCTGTAAACCAGCTCATGGTCAGACGTACAGGAGCACATGCTGTAGGTCTGCGTGTATAGCCTGTGCTGTATTATAGCTGTCTGAGAGAACATGGGGAGTCCAGGGGGAAAGCTCGCACCCACCCTCAATTACAGGCTCGCACTGACAGCCAGGCTTTTCTGTTCATCAGCCGGCCGACCCGGCTCGTCCTCAGCCAGGCCATCACGCTGCTGCTTCAGATAACTTCTGCTTTTCATCCTGTTGCTCGTTTCTACGCAATCTTTACTGAGCTTTAACATGTCCCTTTTTTTTAGGGTTAATTTATGTCCAATGACTTTCAGATTTCTGCCCAGGTCCCTCTTGAAAATGGGATCTGGATCTCAATGGGGTTTACCTGGTTAAATAAAGGGGGAAAAAAAGTATTTATGCCTCTTGTACTTTTTTAAAACAATGGTGTGTTTTTTTGTGAAAAACAAGTAGTATGTAATGGAGAAGTGGAAGGAATACATGGGCCTCCTTATTTTTTCTAAACAGTGCGATATTTGTGATAATATTTGTAATAAAGCTGAAAGTCTTTAGGGGCTATGATGCATTTCTGGGTAAGATCAGAATCAGCTTTATTCACCAAGGCCTGAAGCTTTCACAGAACAGCTGGATTTCTGCTGAGATTAAATGATAGATGGATTCTATTTTAGTGATTCTGAATTTTATTGGGGGCATCATAATAAGAGGGACTGAATACACATAAACGGCAGATAAATCCACACATAAACCCACCTTTATCTGAAAAGCATTTTGAACACCATATATCATTTTCCCTCCATTTTTTCTAACTTTATGATGATGATAAAGATACCTGTGGATGTAGCTGTTCACACTTCGTAATTGTGCTGAAAATAATCTGTGGACAGCTTTAGTCTGAAGTCCACACACGTTCATGAGTCTGGGCTCTAAAGTGGAAGAGGATCAACGTCACTGACTTTGATGAAGCAGTATTTAATCTCCTTAAAAAGAATGAAGATTAACAAAATGAAATTTGTTTCAGCGACACGTTTCTGTCTTTGTAACATCTGCGCTCCTGCTTTTGGTCTGACAGTTCACCATCTCTGCCTCTTCTTCAAATCTGCTTATTGATGCCATAAATTAAAACTTCATATTAAAATATAAAACTTAAACGTTTAACATTTGCTTTGGTTTATTGTCTCTGTCTTTCTCCTTCTGGTATTTCCTCTTTCTTGTCCCTATCTCCTTTTTTTTTTTTTTTCCCCTCGGCTTTTTTATTTTGTCTCCGCCTGTTGCCACGCTCTCTGTCTTCTGGTTCCCTGAAGTCCTAATCAAGGCTCTCACATGAGGCACACAGAGACGGAGAGAAGAAAGCCCAGAGCTTCCCTGCTCACTAATAGGGCAGAGGTTGGAATCTGTCAGTTGTGCCCATAAAGACTTTGGTGCTTCGGCTCTGACAACACAAAGCCTTTTTTTTTTTTTTTTGTTCCTCTCAAGTAACCATGAGACCAAAGTGCTAATGCAGATGGCACTGTGCGGTCACAGGCTAACCGCTAGCAGCAATACTGTTTGCATGCAGTGATGGGATCAGGACAACACAAAGGGAAGAAAAGAAAACTGTTTTTAGAAATTAGCTGCCTTGGCTCCAATTTTTATTTTTTTTAAACTCTGATTCCTCTGTTTTCCTTCTTGCATCTCCATTTCCTGTGGATCTCAGCTAATTTGAATATGCAGATGTGAATCATAAATGATTAATTAGGGTTATACTGGGGCATTTGAAACACAAAATTTCTTTCATCTGAATTTATAATAACTGAAACTAATTTGCATGGATTTTAACCTCATTACTCTTGAGCTATCGAAACCATATGTGTCCTTTCTGAGTAAATTCCCCTCCCCCCCCTTGAAAACAGACAAATTAATCAATCTAAAATATTATGGTTTGTGCTTGTGACGGTTTGCCTCCCCTCCTCATCCAGCTTCCAGCTTCAACGTTCAAGTCACGGTGGGATTGTCAGCGATTTCTGGGTCAACAAATGTGTTACTTAATGTGTTGGCCTGGCACATAACCTGACATGTTACATATATATGTTACACACACAGGGTCATTTTGATCAATATTTTTCCCTGCACTGACCGCTTTGATTTTCTTTCTTCTCTAATTGGACTCTAGGGAACCACAGAGCCAGAAAGGCCTGCGATATGATCAGATTGTCATGTCACTCTGGCCTCAAGCCACTTGGTGCATTCGCTCTGCGCCCATTCACTCGAGATTATTTACTGCAGATTAGTTTCATTTATTTGAAATGACCTGCGGGACACAAATGCCTTTACGTTAAGCATTTATCCAAATGATCATTTTCTCATTAAGCTACAGCAATTTTAGTCAAAGACCAACTGAAACCAACCCTTTTTTTTTATCTCTTTCTCCTTTTTACTGTTTATTCAATGTTACATGACTCTGTGTTTCTGTTTTTAATGATGTAAAGCACTTTGAAATGCCTTGCTGCTGAAACGTGCTACACAAATAAAATTTGATTTGATTTGATTTTGGACGCTGGATGTCTAATTTCTGACCCACCTCTCCTCTGATTCAGTGAAGCTAGCAGGGGAAAAAAATGCAAGGATTGAAATGTAGTCGGAAATGATTTTTTTAATGTTAAGCTGAGTTTGATAACCTCCCAACTGTCTACATATTTGCATATTTTGAATTAAATATTTGTGCAATTTTCACAACCATCTAAACCTGCTTGTCATTACAGCAGTAACTAATTAATATTTGCTTTGCTCTGTCGGTATATGTTTGTGTTTACTCGTCATTTATGATGCAAAGATTTTGAAACCTTAAACTTTATCCTGAAAAATGAACTCTGTGCGTGTGTGTGTGTGTGCGCGTGCATGCGTGCTTGCGTGTGTGTGGCCCTGCAGCGCTCTCGTCAGCTGCAGGTTCACACTGTGTGCTACATATTTACACACCTTCTCTGCAAACATCTTCATGCATGCCATTTTCTTGACCCAATCACACCTTTTTGCAGTGTTGTTGCCATGACATCCTTGGCTCCTAGAGACTGCCGGTTGTGCTTGTTTGCTTGGGTACGTTTATGTTTCTGCTCTGAACACATTGCCAGAGAAAAGAATTGGGTAATGAGGTCAAATGGTGGTGGCTGTTTTCTTTTTTTAATCCTGTAGAGCCCGTTTCCATATGGGCTGTGACAGAAAATATTATTTGGAGAATTTTACAGGAATATCAGTTTAAGTTATAACTGTCAGGTTATTTTTTGTAAAAGAAAAAATGCTAAAAAAATAAATAAAAGATTGGCCACCATTTTATCTTTGTCACTTTTTTTTTTTATTATATGCTTTGTTAAAAAGGAATATTTTAGCTCTGGAGAAAAAATGCTGGCATTCCCATTGCAAATTCCCTTTATGTTCCAGATTCAGATTTGTAGGACGCAAAGAAACAAAGAGTGGGAAACGGTTTAATACTAGGAATTTACAAATTAGGAAGGATGGATTAACACAACCAAGATGGACTGACTGGTACCAGTGCAGAGTCCTGCTGGTCCTCCAGTGCTGTGCCTTGAAAAACAGTAACAAGTGAGTCAGCAACACAGAGGCGTTGCCCCGCTTTCATTTATTCATTTCCAAAAGTAGATGTTTCTTGTTCGCATCAACTTTGTCATCTGTGTGGGACCGTTTGTGTTTTGCGTTTGCTCCTGCATTGTGCTCGAAAGACATTGAACTTTATACGGTCGAGTCTTGAAGGCACAGCAGGAGAATCAGAAAGAAAGATTTTCCTTTAATTCTGTTTCGTTACCCAGTGCTATAAATGGCGCCCATAAATTGAGGAAATGAGTGTTTAGATTATTCAAATCTGTCCTATATTTATTCCGTTAGTACTGCCGCTCTCCTCTGCAGCTCGATTCACAAATGTGCGCGCTCCGACTGCTCAGCGTGCACAAACTCGTACATGTTTGCTCATAGAAAGTCGCACATAATGGATGTCAAGAAGAATTGTTTGGCTTCCTCACCAAGACCTGGGGCGCATGGCAGCTGAGACGTGAATACTTAATCACTCGCACCCGAGCGCCGGCAAAGGCTCAGGCACAATGCACAGCCACCCACATACATTCAGAAGATTGAGCGTATGTGCGAAGAATGCTCGACGCCTCAAACGTCCGGTGAGAGTTTCGGAGGAGAGCGGGGAAGGCGTCGGCGTAGGGGCAATCGCGGGTCAATTAGTATTCATAAAAGACAAATGAATCCATAGCTGCGGCCTAATTCCAATTACTTTTGATCACCTAATCAATTAGAGTTGGTTAGGGTTACTGTCGCTAAATAGAAAATTAACTGCGACATTAAATGTCGTTGTCGAGATGACTTTTCATCAGCCTCCATATCGGACCTATTAATTTCCTCATCAAGGTGGAAAACGGGGGAGATATTCTTCTGCCTGGTCAAAAGGGTGCACCCTGACACACGCATGGATACAAACACACACACACGCACACACACACACACACACACACACACACACACACACACACACACACACACACACACACACACACACACACACACACACACACACACACACACACACACACACACACACACACACACACGCACACACACTCACGCACAGATGTATTACAGTCCCTTTATTAAATATCCCTGTGGCCCCTGATAGACAAATAGCATCTGATCCTATCAGGCAGTGTGTAGTGAGAGGGGAGTGTGAGGGAGGAGAGAAAATTACCAGAGTCCTCGGTGGCAGAGAAAATACAGCACTGAAAGAAGGAATAAATGAGTAATTCAGAACTGATTGATTGTACAAGAGAGGATGAAAAATGGAGAATGAGCAAGAGTGCACAATTCTGAGAAATATAAAGAGAGGAGTGAAAGGACAAAAAAAGTCAATTGGAAAGGAAGGGGAGGAACTGGAAGAGAGAGAGAGAAAATCGGAGATGGAGCTTTTGATAGATGGATACCAAGTGTGGAAGAGTAAGATGGAGATGTAGTCACTGTTTAAATCTTTCCTTGACGCTTATTAAGTTTACACTGCTCTACACGCAGAGGCTGATGTTGGTGGACACTTTTTTTCCCCTTTCCGTTCCAACAGAGCTTAAGTTCAGGCATCGCCTCAGGCTCATGGAAGAGGAGTGGCAGCAATATCAGTTCTGACCCAAGGAGGAAGTGAGGCTGGTGGGGAGGTTGTCAAAAGCAGATGGACCTGAGGGAGCTGGAAGAGAAGTGGGGCTGGTGGCAGCACAGAGGATATGTCTGACAGACATGCAGTGACTCACCTAAAATAAAATAAAAAATAAAAAATTCAAGTAATGGAAAAGCAAAGTTAATTTGTTTCAGATATAAATTGATGCACATATCTCTTAAGTTAACAAAACAATATAAAAAGATCAGCTTTGAAGAGAATCTTTTTTTTTTTTTACATCTTATTAAACATGTTGTATATAGAATGAATACTTATTAATCAGAGGAAAAGTTTGTGTTGGTCCCTAATCAAACCCTTCCTATAATTGCTGACCAGCTTTTTGCATGTTTCAGCTGTTTGACTATTTAGTTGTGGTGATGAGTCTTTTGAGGTTGGAAAGTCTCCTTCCCATCACTCTAATCTCTTTTAGGCTAGCCATTTTCATATCAGACATATGAAATAGATGTGCAGCATGAGTCACATGTGTAACTCCATCATGTGTAGTTGCTGGAGATCAGATATGTGCAAGCTGACCCTTGGGTCAATAGGGTCAGGGCCCACGTTGCTACAGTAGGGATTGCATCACAATTAGCTTAAATTAATTTCCATTTCTGCAGCTTTATTCCTGTCTTCCCTCTTTGCCTTAACCTCGCTCTAATTTGCCTTTCTTTTCCTGCCCTCTCAATCTCGCGCTCCCTTTGTGTTTTCAAGGCCAGTGGCCGAGACGGGGCTGCACACTGCGGTATTGATGTGGACGGTTAGCTGGCTCTTCCTCCACATATAGTCCTCCCTGTCTAATTAGTGTCGACGGAGAGGAGTATGAGCCGTTCGTGTATGTGTGTACATGGGCGTCCTAGCCTCTGCTCTCTTATCTCAAGGCTCTCATTAACCAGGCTTTGTTTTCTTTACCTTCATTAGCATTCCCACAGCAGCAGCTTTTGCCTCTGCACTGAGCTAAATGCTAGGCTAAACAGTAGCCAAAAGACGCCACTTTGCCCCTTTTCATTAACATCTGTGTGTTTACGTTATCACTCTGTAAGTGCAGTGACACAGCTTTCCCTGAATCCCTTTGGCAGAGCTTCGGCATAAATAAATATCAGCTCTAACTCGGTGAGGCAAATCGGTTCCTTTTTTTTTTTTTTGTAATATTTTAAGCCCGTTTTCAACTCTGGAGGAATCTGGTTTGTGCAAGGAAGAACTTCAGACTGCTCTATCAACATGATGGCAGCACATATAGGCAGAGCTATGGTTCTGTCAGATGTTGCACCGTGTGTGCAATCTTTCATATCAGCCCTATCTCCAGAATGCAGAGAGGAAACAGGAAATAAGAAAAACGGGGAGAGCACAAGGAAGGTTGCTGATCCAGGCACTAGATGTCAGGGAAGGTGAAGGGGAGAAAAATTGGATAAGAGAAGCAGGAGAGGGTGAAGAGGGTGGAAGATATTCTTTCAGGGGTCTCCATGCATGTTCCTCGTTGAGATGGGGCCTTTTTTCTGGACGGAGTGTTTCAATTCCAAGAGCAGATGTGTAAAATAAACCTGACAAGCAAGAGGTGAAAGTACTATTCATAAATATTGTCATATATAGAGAGACAGAAGAGGTGATGGTCTGTTGAAAGGTGGTGGAGTGAAGTTTGTGTTGCATTTCCTTCAACAGTTCTTTATTTATTCAATTTAATCGGCCATAAGAAGTAAAGTGTATAGATTAGACCCTCGCATAAATCCCTACAATCAATAAATATTGCTTCTAGTTCTTGGAGACCCACTGGCCTACTTCTGATCTTTGGTTTTTCTAAAGCTTAACCTATCAATAGCAATGTTGTTCAATTGCCATTATATTTGCAATTAGCATGGTTAGTACATGTACATATAAATTACTGTCTATTTCCAAGAAAATCTAGAGAAGAGGTCTTTAACTCCAGTCCACTGCTGTCTTGCAACTTTCTTGTTTTGCTTTTTAGCTTTTCAGCACATCACTAAACTTTTACAGTCAGACCAGAGCGTTAAAATCTGTCCCACTTTACTGTACCACAGCTTTGTTCTTAAAATACTTCCCCACAAAAATCCTCACATCATTCTAATAACATTCCTTTTTTAAAAAAAAAGTTTTAATAAAGCTTATATTTTTGATTATTTCTTTTTTCCCTGTTAGGAGCTTTTTAATTGCTTTTCCTCACAAAATCCCAAGACTCACTGAAACAAATGGCGAAGGCTGTGTTTTGACTCAAAATCACTGTGAGGTTGAAGAAAATTATTAGAGGGGAAGTTAGCTTTGTTCACAAACTCTGTTAAAACTGATCATCATGTCTCACTGCCACAAGAACAATAACATAAAAATCTATTATAGAGGAGAAAGAGGTTCTCCGGCTGACGGCTGACAAAATGATTCAAGGTGTGCACCGTGCAGTGTGTGTGTATTTTGAGTTAGAGCCGTCTTTTTCATGTCAGATAAACACTGTCAGGGGATTGAAAGTGGCCAGACGGATGGGAGTTAATATGAAGAATGCTGTCATGCCTTTTATCCATCCCTTCTTCCCATCCTCTCCCTCATCCTATCATGTCTCACTTCTTCACTTTCTAAACTAGCTCGTCTTTCAGAGGCCCGGGGGCTTTGGCGGCTCACAGGCCGAGCCTGCGTCCTGGGAAATGGCCAACCTGTGTTCAGAAACACAATTTAGCATAGCGATTAGCATGGCTGTTTCACATGTTAACCTCTCGGGACCCCCCACAGTGAGACTTTACAAAACACACCTAATGAAATGACATGCATTTTCATCAGACACTCTTACCTCACAGAGGAAGGAGGCGAGGTGAGTGCTAATAATAAATGGAAAAAAATAAACAATATGCTCCTTGCTTTCTGTGTTCTTAAGCATAATTATTTTCTTTTTTTTTCCATTTGCGTCCTCCTTCAATCTCAACATCAGATCCCCCCCATCTCTGGATCAGTTTAGCCTTTTTGTCCACAAAATCCCCTAAGGAGCCTTTTTACTAAATGGAAAAGTCTACACTGATGGATTTATACACACGCACACGCACACACACACACACACACTGAGCACAAAGTGGCAATATCATAATGTTATTTTGTGGCCAGTGACCCCTCTAAAACCATCTTTGCCTTGGCTCTGTACACATAACCTCAGTAATACACTCACACCACACTCTCAGACATGCACAGTCACACAATGAAAAGGTCTAAATAATTTACTGAGAGAGATGTATGGCCTCGGGCATGAATAAATAAATGGCGGCCCACTGGCCAATTGCATCCCTCTCATAGCTCGTCTTAGACTACGTACACAGTTTAATCAACTCATAAATGTTGCATTAGTTGCCTGCTCCATAGTCTCACTAATTCTGTATTCATTTTGTTGTCATTAACTACCACTTACTGGTTCTACAAATTGTGATGATCGGAGGCTTGGGATATTTTTTTTCCTCAAGCCTTTTTTTCATCATTATTAACTGGAGTAAACATGCGCTTATATCGCTGTCGTTGTAATCAAATAGCAATAACCTGAAGTATGCCTCTCTAGACTTGTTTTGATTATTTAGGAAGTGCTCATTATTCCTCTGCACCTTGAAACAGTATTTAGAAACATTATCTGAAGTTCAAACCAGTCCGTGCTGAGTGTGCGTTTGCTGCCGAGAAGACTCGTTGTAAAGGATCGGACACAATGCGGCTTATTTTACCACGAATTAATAAAGAAATCATTATGATTCTCAGGAGCTCAAATCACGAGGCTTGTAGATTTTCTCACCCTCGGCCTGTTGGGTCACAAGGATTCTGTTGCGTTAACGTTGTAGCCCAAATTTTAGTGATTCGGACAATAATAGTCCGAATCAGAGAGAGGCGCCAAGCATATAATAGAAAAACAACAATAAAGGTTGTTGCAAAGACATACAGTGGAGAAATATCTGCACTTTTCTCAGAGTAAATCATTTATCTCTCAGGGACAACAGTGATGCAGATCAGCTCTGATATTCTGGTGATAAAATCTCTTTGATCTTTTTTTTTCCTTTTTTAAATTCTTTTCTGAAAACAGTTAGTAAACCAGCACATTATTGCACCTCTAGAGGCTGTAGTGAGAAATGCATATCTAGTGTAACTAGTTCAACTAAGCTACAAAATTGTACAAATCTTGGCAGGTGTTCATCTGTGAGGGGAAGGAGGTGTATGGACCCTGACATGTACATCCATAATTATTTGGGACTGGAATTAATTTGCACTTTTATTTGAAATTTAATGTATAACTTGTATGAATGAAGAAAGATTAAAAAAGAGGAATTACTGTGGACTAGAAATTGACTGTATGACAAATTGGTTTGAATGACAATTGAAAACATCTGTCTGCATCTGTTGTGCTATGTTTCTCTGTTAAATTATTACTAGGTAAACATGATTGTTTAACACTTACATTTTTGAAGTGCTGGATAAAGTTCTGCCTCTGACCTTCTGGTTACTGTGTAACCAGTTCATCTGGTTACACAGCATCACATTAGACCCTGGCTACCCAGTGAACAACTGTGCAGCAAACTGATACCAGCAGAGCTGTTTCTGCTGATCCAAGTAAGGCTAAACTACCAAATAGTCAGAGCTTAAACATGGCCTAAAAATCTGAAAGGTTCCTGATCAGATTGCAGCACAGAGACCACAGCAGCAGGACGGTAGCTCTCCAGGACTGGAGTTGAGCTCTGACTTTTCAAGATGGATTCTGTGATCTTTTATCTCCAACTTTCACTGCGCAGTTAAAATGTCCAGGATAACAGTGAGCACCTCCAGACATGAGACTATAGTCTCTGTAAGTGCAGGAGTTTAGTCATTTTTCTTACTTGGTCACAAATGAGGTAGCAGGAGATTGACGGGCAGATTGGAGCGGCGTTTGATGTGAGGGATGTGCTGGTTTGTTGTGGTGAAGCTCTCCATTTGGGTGGGTTGATGGAAACTGTGACATGGCTGTCAGTACCGTCTCTGGTGTAAAAAGAGGCCATGGCAAACTAAGGTTGAGATATGAAAACAAACTGTTTCAACCTGTAGTAACCTCAGCTCTTGCAATTTTACACTGAAAGCCTCTGTATGTGCTGCCAGTCAAATCAATGTGAATTTCTCAGTCTCTCCAAAGTGAGTTCTCTAAAACTTTTGTGTATTGCAGGTAAGTTGCCAAATACTTCAAAAGTTAAAAAACCCCACAAACAAATCAATAAAGGATAAAAAAGAAAAGAAAAATATTACCTTTTAAGTCAAAAGCTCAAGGCAACCAGTGCCACAATAGCTCTGTTCAATTTGATGCCATAGGCAAGATTTGGGTTTGTTGCCCTAGAACTACAGACTGGGATGTAGTTCTTTTTCAGTTCTATAAAGTTGTTTTGACTGCATTTGATTGTCTCTAGCAAGAATACATAGGACATGGATTCTTCAAAGAACCATTTGAGTCATGAAATCTTTGCATTTGCAATGTTGTTTTGACATCTAGACCACCTCAGCTTCAGGCAAGCACAATAGTCACATCATAAAGCGTAACACTGACGTGAATATACCACAGTCTCTTCATCGTGGCACTAGTGAATAGGTGGGTTGTATTGGGTGGTAAGTGGAGATTTTGTCCTGAATGGATCTGCTAGAAGCAGGACAGATAGATAGGAGTAAGGATTCGACTAATCTAATCTGGGCCAGATTGTGATGGCTGGTCTGGCTCTCGGCATATTTAAAACTGCAGTTTTTATATCATAATATGCAATGGATCATATTTTATTGCCGTATTATCGCATTTTGTTCATAATTCTCATTCATAATATTGGTTTTTCAGTCTGGGGTGAATTTTTTTCTACATGTACTACAGTTTTTTTTTTTTTTACAATCAGTTTGTGATTTGTGAAACTTTCAGTCCGTTAAAAGAAAACTTGGGGATTTGCAGTTTTCCCAAAAATATTGTTACAAATTTCCCTTGTTTATTGCCTCATAAAATGGATGTATTGTTAATTTTAACCTTAAATTACTTGAACTTATGATGGAACGGCTTCGAAATCCAGTTAACCTTATTAAGACTGGAAAATCTATTCTTGTCTATGCAGCAAAAAGGGAGAATAAAGGTGCAAGGTTCAACAGTTCATCAAGACTCCCAAAGGAAAGGAAAGAGCGAAAAATCAGAATTAATCTGAATATTTTATCCGTTTATTTCTTTCATACTCGTGTTTATTTCCCTTACATTTAGTCTAACACAGCAGGTGGTTCTTCTTTTCTCTTGTGGTTCTCCTGAGTTTGTTGGTAATTAAACAAACTGGTTAAACAGATAAGCAGATAAAGGACCCAGGCTCCTGTTTTATCCCAGGCTCCATTTTACAGCAGAAGCGTCTGTAGCATGAAATGTAATAAATCTGTCTCAGGACAGCCTCTGCAGATGGAATCTGCACTGTAGGCAGGCGACAGGTAAAGGCACAGCTACTATAGAGAAGAGATGTATAAGAAGAGGAGAGTAGGAATAATTATGTAAAGAGAAAAAAAATGACTATAGAAAGGCGGAGGTAAAGGGCGACAGGAAGAAGCACAGCATAAACTGCTGTGTGCAGGGTGCTGCATGTCGGCTGGTATCAGGGGGAGTATTTGGTGGCTGGTAGCCAGTATGAGTGAGATGAGGGGAGGCGAGTCTGCAGAGCCAATAAATTACAGGCCTTCAAGCCCCACTTTACATTAATGGAATGTGCAGCGCTGCTCTCTCCAGTCGGCTGCTGAGATTAAAGAGTGGGGAAATGGCTGTGGACAGGCTATCCCCAGCCAGGGTCCCTGTGTCTTGTGGGACTTCAGCAATGCACAGAGTTGCCTCATGGTTTCACAGCCCCACAAAACAGTAAAGGCAGCATGCAAATCTTAACTAAGCATCTTAAAGGGGCGGTATCATGTAAAGTTGACTTTGTTATCATGTTATTCCCTCATCAAAAACATGCGGGGAGTGTTACATCGACTCTTTCATGAATGTTTGAGAAATCTTTTAATCTCCCCTGGCAACCATTCAGCTGTGCAAAACGTCTGGGTGGACCTAGCTCCGCCTTTTGAGGACGAAGCTCCTCCTCAGAGCTGCAGTTTCATAGCATCCGCCTCACAGAGCATCCTTCCCCCAATCAGCTCCTTCAGACTAACCAGCAGCAATTAGCAAACATCTGGTGGAGTTGCACATCTGCCGAGCTCATTATAGGAGCTGATAAAAATGTTACAGGGTTAATAGAGAAGTGATGTGATGACTTCCTGAAGGCGCAGTTTCAGAAAGAGCAGGACATTCTTAAAAAGACGGATGCTCAATTTCAAGTAACAAAGTAAAAAAAATTTTAAGTCATATTTGATATAAATAGAATTTCTAAAACAACTGAATGTAACTCGGTTACTTGACGTGGCTGGGGAATACACAATACTGCCACTTTAAGATTACATCCAAATAAAACTCTTAAGGCGGGAGCAACAAAGCCGACGACTTCAGTCGCTTAAGGCCCCGACGTGGCTCTGGGACAATTAGCAATGATGAAGTGAAAACCACACTTGGGCCATTCATAAGAAAAGCCACATCATAGATAAAGTCAACCTTGGTACCCAGCGCTACAGCACAGATTTCTAACAGATTATGTGGGATAAAGAGCGCGAGTACGAAAGAATGGCTGAAGCATATCCAGCTAAACCCTGCTCCCTTTCACAGCCTCTAAACCTATTACTCCACAATTCATCTCTCAATTGAACAGCTCTGCTGCCGCGTCGCTGTCTGTCTCCTGGTGGCTTTGCTCTTGTTTGATGGAATCAGTCGCATCTCGAAAGATTCAATTAAAATGCTGTTGCCTTTCTTAACTACTTCTCATTGCTTGCTTGTCTCCTGCCAGTCTTTTAAAGTGATTACACAGAAAATTATTTCAATTAGTGGTCAGGAAGTGGTGCCATCATCATCAGAGTTTCCCACAGCTTCACCACAACTTGATTAGGTTTGTGGCGAAGCGGCGGGAGACGGACAGAAACAGCTCTGATCTGTCATTAAAGACAGAAAGAAAGCTTTTTTTTTCTCTTCTTTTTCCCCGCATTTTTACTTAGTTTTTCTCTCAATGTAGCACACTTTGAGTAAAATTGAAAAATGGGCACCATTTTTACCCCCTGCATTCTGCTCTGATCTGTGCTAATGAATCAAATCCCTTTTTTGGATCCGTCTACGAGACCAGTAGAGATGAGGGATCGAGGGCGAAACAAAGAAACAGCGAACCTCCTGCTGTCTACTGAACAGAGTTGAATACTGGCAATTGAGAAAGACCTGATCATTTAAAATCGAGGCAGTTCCTGTAACTGTTCCCATTGTTTTACTGACGTTTTCAAAAAGAATTGTTCAAATTTTGTAATGGGCGTCACAAACACTTTACTTCTATCTCCTCATATCTTTGCCTTCTTTCACAACCCTAAACATCAACATTTTTTAAAGATTGAATTGAAAAGAAACCAAAAAAATTATTGTTTTATTTAGATTGATGACAAATTGAGCTATTGGTAAACAACATGACACAAGTTACTTTAATTAGATTATTACAGATTTTGAAGCTTTTCAGTTGATACACGTTCAATCTTTTGAGTTTGACTCTGATGGATTCTGTCATTCTGTGACAAAAACAATGATCAGATGTTTATTATATATTTCATTATTCTTCTTGTATCACTTTAACGAGATGCAACTTCCCAATACAGAGGCACCTCTAGCAGTTTGAGCTCATCCTGCTTAAGCTTTGTGAAATGATGGTTTTTCTTACTACTTTCCTCTGGTGTTGGCTGGATTGATGACGGTGGTAAACGCTGCACTGAAAGCACATGCATGGTGATGCTCACTGCTGGCGCAGGGCTCAATATCAGTCTGCCTGGTGATCATTTTCATTGGAAGGACAGGCTGAGGCAGCAGTTCTGGAGAAAACATCAATGAGACCTGAAAATCATTTCCGAGGAGCGCACTGACCAGACCGTGTGTTTTTTTTTATAACACTGCCTGACATGATCACCGAAGATCTGAGATGATGAAATCTGGCCGTTCCAGTCTGCCCTGGCCTGCCTCATAAACCTCTCCTCTGTGTTTTTTTTTTTCTGTCGGATTTTCCTGAAATCTATTCAGTGATCTCACATGTGGCTCTTTATTGGTTTTGCTTCAACTATGTAGAGGATTTGATGAAACGAGATTTGATTAAAACTTGTTAAAGAGGATAAATAACCGGAAAAATTACAAATGCAAAATAACTCTGATCAGTTGCCTTGTAAGATGTCAACAGAGAAGCTTTGAAGAGGGAAGATTTTATATTAATTGCTTCCTTTTTAAGCTTAAATTATGTTTTATCCTCTCAAACTTATATTTTCATGTTTTAATGTGTGTAGCACAGTGAAACTGGCTGGACAGCAAAACAAAGCTTTGTTGTGGGTTATAGGTATGCTATAAATTATGTTAGTCTGACTGGTTTTATAGAAAAATCGTGTTTCACGATTTTCAAATGACAACATTTAGGGATATTTTAGGGAGTTTAGGACAGGAAATTGCTATCCGTGTCTTAGTGGGAACTACAAGCTCCTCACAAAGAAGCCCCTGTGCTGAGCTGACAGTTATCACCACTTTCTCATTGTTGAGTGATTTACTCTTCTTTTTCTGCTTGCAAACAGATGTGCAGCAGTTTGTGTTTTTTTTACAGGGATTTTTGCACAATGCATGTAACCATATTATTATTTGAATCTGAGGCTGCAGATTTTAAAGAGTGTTATTGTCACATTTACAAACTCCCTTATGGGGACAGGTATTTTCTATTTTATTTTATGTTTTGGCTATAGTCGTGAAAGGAACAAGTCTTCCTGTCACCTATCTGCAACAGTATGCATGTTAATATAAAAAAATAAGTATGGAGATTTGTATCAGTTATTGGTACCTTATAGGTCCTATTTTCTGCTTTTTTGAATCCTTAAAATTTTCAAATGATCTAAGATCCTACCTATTTAGAAAACTCACCTTTGTTTTCCAGATCTTGTTTTAATCTTTTCAACATTTACTCATCTCACTCACCTTTACGTGCTTCCATGTTGCATTGAAAGCCGTTTCAATCGGTATCCGCAGTGTCCATGTCTGATGCATGACACAGGAAATTACAAATCGTGCCAGGCTTTCCAGTAAGACGTAGCCATTGGTTATTTATTATCTCCACCATCATGTTCACACAAACTTGGAAGATAATCCTCATCTAAGACAGGCAAATGAACAAGCAGGTGAGATCAAAATCAGGACAGAGGCTTCCAACAATAAATATCTACATAACCATGATCCTGCATCTACATTAAACTGAAGAGCTGCTTATGTCAGGAAAGGTGAAAATCATCTGACCAGAGCATCTCCTCTGCCTTGCATGTCACAAACAGGAAATGGGTCTTATCATAGTTTCTTTCAACAATGACTCCTTTGCTTTTTTTTTCTTTCTTGACACTCTTTCATAAAATATATATATTACATCTTATGATTTTTTCCAAGTGAACTGTGGATCTCTGAAGCTCCTCTAACCTTTAGGAACGACCGTTTCTCTTGAGTCCAATAATTTTCTCACACTTTGGTTTTCAAACTGGAAATTGTTTGCCCATTATTTTCTCCTCAAAAGGCCTGAGCCAATTCTACTTCAGTACCAAATTATGATCACAATCTGTCGAAATTACTTTTCTGAACTCGATTCAACCACATTTCTTACACCGCATTGCTGCCGTTCTACCTTTTCCTTTTTAGCTTTAGGTCCAAAGCAGAATAATGAAAAGTTGAATGAAACGGAGGAGAAAATATATACGGCTGTTTCAAAGAGACTCTCAGTTTGCAATGAAATAAATGACATATTTTTAATTAGCTTTTTTTTAGTTTGGATCAAACAATAAGTAAGCTGAAAAAGTTGAAATGTAATGTGTGCTGTTCGAATCCAAATGCCCATAGTTCCCTCTTTTCATACCAGTAACACGCATGTCCAACAGGCATGTTCAGCTTGTAGGATAGAGTCTCCCTGCAGTAGATAGTCATAGATTATGTCAGCAGTTGCTCACAATATGCAAAAGGTTAAAGAGAGCATAGAAGGCATCATAATGAGAAAGGGAAGAGTCAGGACATTTTTAACTAATATCATCATCCGTGTATATCGGATTTAGTCATTTCTTATTTTTAAAAAATCTAATATTGTATAAATGAATCTAATGCAACACTCAGAAAAAAATGTAGCTGTGTTTTTGTTCAGCAGATTGGTGTGTTGTTCCTGCAGGTGATCCTGTGAGCTCGTCTTGGAGAGCTGAATATGTAATGGGAGTTTCCCCTGAGACTGTAGAAAGAGAGCCTGCACCGGAGCTGCATGGGCTCCTTGTTGTGATAACAGAGGCTTTTGTAGGAAGAGACACATGCAGCATAACGAACAACCCCCACCGCCGAAGCACACCACTATTTGCACGCACCTGTATGACCATATAACAATCAAACCGGACGCATTAATATGCAACATGCCCTCCTCTAATGTCCTCCTCCCTGATTTGTGTTCACTGTGTACCAAACGATGCGCAGTTGAAGGTGCGGTTACTGTACCGGGGAGGCAGCCCAGCCCAGCCCAGCGCGGCACGTGTGGGGCTGTCTAGCCAAGGCCACTCAGATTGCATGCATGCCTTATAGCTGCATCAGTATGCTACAGGCACAGTCCTGTGTCTGCACCGCTCTCCTCTCCCTCCTTTGGACCATCTCTTCTTTATGCCTCCCCTTCAGTTCACTGTCTTGCCTCGATCACTTCCTCCATGTTCACTTGGCTCTGCTACTCCTTCTGTCCCTGATTGCTTCCTTCAATAGAGTGAAACAGACTCCGTCTGGAACTTCTCACTCTACGACCAAGACGATGATCGTATTTCTCTGTTTATTTATTCATTGTCCTAGCTTGGAATAATGCAAATTTCATTTTTTCCTCCATTACAAATTAACAGATCTTCCCTCGTCTTTGTTCCAGCCTCACTGCTGGCTGGGCCTCTAAGTTCTTTGGTGCAAGTGGAGGTCTAATTATGCCATTAGGATTCAGCTGTATTGGCTAATGTTGTTTTTCTGCTTCCTCTCAGTTTGTATTGTAACCAGGGGACAGGCCCATTAATTGCCCTGCTGATGGCTGTCATCATCCACACTGTTCTATGTCCAACACAGGAGGTGTGTGTGTGTGCGTGTGTGTGCTCATGCTTGTGTGTTTGAGTCTCAGCAGTCATCAGATGGGAGGGTGCTCAAGTGTGGAGGACTCATCATAGGTTATTAGGAGCATGCAGGGGGGCCATCCAGTCTGGGAGAGAGAGAGAATAGTTCCTCAAGCAAGCAATTGCTGGTCCTGAAGTCCTTCCTATAGCTGATTTTTATTTTTTATCTTTTAGACATCCAGGCTCACACATTTATAAAGTCTTAATGTGGACTCGTTTTAGAAGAGACTGAATATCATGCCACAAAGCGGTGACTGGAGCCAGTCTCAAACTCATGGCCCTTTTATCGACTCCTGTGCTTTTTGTTTTAATTTTTTTTTTTTTTACAACCTGTACTCCTCCTCTGCCTTGGCATCATTCTGTCAGTAGTAGCAGCTGGTATTTGAAAACTTTTTCTGCACAACTGACATTTTTCTTGGAACAATCGTAACCTCATTTCTGATTTCGTGAAAGCGTCTTTCTGCCTATGCACACCTTGAACAGTTCAGTTTTATTTTTCAGGTCACTTTGCGTTAAAATGCATGTTTCTATCCATTACTTCTCACCATTATTCTCCTAATTTTTCACCGCACTTTGATAATATTACCAAATTGCCAACAGGAGCATGGATTAAATTCGTTTATAAAACGATGTCAAATGTTGCTGTCTTCATACATCTGCGTGCAAAAAAGTTTGAAATTAAAGAAGAATGCATGCCAAATCTTTTTTAAAGGATTATTTTGGTTCTAGTGGCCTTTATTTCGCAGTAGATTGACAGGAAAGTGGATTGCAAAAGCAGGAGAAGACGTCAACAAGCAGGGACTCGAACCCGTGACGGCTGTGACGAGGACTGAGGCCTCCGTTCACGAGTCGGACACGCTACCCCATGCGCCGCCACCGCCACACCCTGCATGTAAAATCATGAGAACTGTCAGTTGGGTTATCCAGAGTTCAGTGTTGTTTGTGCCTGCAGCCCCAATCTATTCTAAGATCTCTGTAGCATCATCAAAGTAGTATTTTCATTCATAGCTTGTTTTCATGGCACAAGCCGCATCGGACGACTGTTTGCATGAGATCAGCTCCCCCACCAAGCCCCAAAATGGACTAATGGGTAAAACATGGTTGGTCTTAACTGCACATAGATGACGCATAAGATAAGCAGTAGACGTATAGACCTTAAATGGGATGATCATTACACAAAGATATACTTGCGCGCGCACACGCACAGTCACGTACATCTGTAATGGTCTCTCATAGGCCACTGTTAATTTCCTGCCCAGCATCCTCACATCACACAAAGCCAGATAAAGAAGAAAGGATAAAAATCTGGACAGCCAAGTACGCCATGATTAATTCATTTCATATTCTGCTTTCTCCATAATAAATGTGGGATTAATATTTTATATTTTTGTGCTTTTCTTTTTTTTTTACACAACTCTAAGATAATTATGTGAGAAACATGTGATTGTGCACGTTTGGACACGTCTGGGAAGTTCTGTATTTTCTAAATTGCTCCTTTTTTTGCACTTACAACTAACTTTAATGTGATGTTTAAGAAATGGGAATAAAGATAGTCTGTTACAACGACTGAATTACTGATGACTGGGATAGCAGAGGGCTGTACAGTCAGTGGTTCCTATATGCAGATTAATGTGGGGAATGAAAGGATTCCTGACACTTTTCTGCTACACATTATAGCAGCACATGAACAAACAGAATGAACCTCTGCTTATTTTATGATGTGTAGTGAACATTTTTTTTTTTTTAGTTACTTTATAGGTGCTGTAATAAACACGCTGCATCATGTTTATGGCTTTTAGCATGAAATAAAGTTGAACAGAAGTAGAAATAATGACCTATGTCCTAAACACAATAATTTTATACACTACAGGATTAGCAAGAGCAATAAGTGTTAATAGCCATTTCTTATGTTTCTTCTGAAACAACTACTATAAATTCCTTTCTGCTTTTCTGTGAACATTTGTACAATTAAACTTTTCTGAATCCATACACAACAGCCACAGGCTGATAAAGTGCAGCAAACATCACATATTTTACATTGTTGCACATCACAGGACGAGCTTCACTCATGTTTGTGTTGAATCTGTTTTGTGAATATGATGTTTCTTGTCTTGTTCTGAGAAATGTGTTGAACAGTGGACAGGTCTGTCTGAGACTGGGCCAAGACCGGTTCACTTCTTGTTTCTCAGATTCTGAGTTTATTGTGTCATTTTCTAATTATAAATGGAGACCAACAAAGAGCTTCGTTCTACGGCTGCTTTTACTCAACTTCTATATTATCCTCGAGCTTCTGTTAGGAAGCACTGCAGCATATCTGTGATGCGGACATTCAGCTTTATATTTCTGCGTTGCCACTTGATTATAGTCCACTATACTATGGCCACAGCAAAAATTTAATTGGTTGGTCATAACTTCCACCAAGTTACTACAGAAGAAAAACAAGACAAAATTAGAAAATATGGCTGAAATGGACGCAACTTAGGCCACAAAGCACAGAACAAGCAGAAAAACAATAAGTATGCTAAAGGTTGTCTCACTTAAGAGAAGTCCTGCTGATAAATAGACAACATTTCCACTAAAACAGCTTGTATATCACTCTGTGTGAGATTCAGTGAGGTAAACAATCCCCTCCAGAGCAAATAAACTGCTTGATTAAAGTAAAGTGGTGGTAAGGAGTAGCTACTGCTGCTAATACAAATATGAGATGATGAAGGGAGCATCTTTAACATCGTCTTGTCATGTACTGTTACTGAACAGTACAGCTGCATTGGGATCAAGAGCGTGGCATTCAGTGTTCACTAATATTGGACATCAGGACCTTTTGCAGTGATGTCATCACTGCTTTTGCAATGATGTCATCATCACAGTGTGGGAATTAAATTTCAGTCTTCTGTGATTTGTCCAAAACAAATTCATATTTATTAGCCAAAATAAAAAGCAGGTTAAGCCATCAACGTCAATCTAAATTTCAAACGTCCTACATGCCGAGGTGAGGGACTCATCAGTACTGACATACTAACGCACACACACACACACCACACACACACACATATGTAAGTGTTATGTGGTCGTTGTTGTAATATTATGTCAGTTGAGAAAATGTTGCAGCAGTGACACATTATTATAAATGATCATTTTAATTATATTTAATTATTAGAATAATAAATGTATCAATTATATTAAATATAATTAATATATTTTTATTTTGTGCATTTAATATAAATTAAATTTATGCAAAATGTTCAATGTAAAGGTCATATGGTGGTTTATCTACGTACAACAGTGAAGCAGAGGGCAGACACAGAGCGGCTAATAGATGGATTTGTGTTTACCAAGACAAAAAAAACAAAAAAAACAAACTATAGCTGAAATATTTTAAATCACAAGTTAAATCTATTTAGAAAAAAAAAAAGACCCTCCTTGCTGTATGGATGTGAGGTCGGTGCATGAAGGGAAGCCTTGGTGTGCCTTTCTGCTTTGCACTTTGATGCAGCAGTAACATCTGCTAGGATTCAGCATGCAACATGAAATGAGAGCTGTGGGGCTGATGGTGAAGTTAATTAGAGCCCAGGTCAGTCACCTCCTGACCCACTTCCACCTTTTCTTGCCTTTGCATACCCACTCAGCTCCCATGACTGCTAATAGCCACATTCTGAGCAACATCCTCTCTGCAGCTGTTCTTTTTCCTTGTGTACTGCATGAGGACTTCTAACACCCCTACCCCCCTCCTCACCCCGTCTGTCATAAAGAGAGAGGAGGCTATTTGTTCCCACCATGTCTCCAATTAGATACTCTTCTACTCATCCGTCTGTCATATCCCTCCTCTCTGCATCCTCCTGTTTCTCTCATCTGATGCTGTTGGAAGCGGGTTGTAAAACAGGCCGCCTTATCCAAATGGAGACGAGCCCTGCGGTCACCATAGTTTTGTTACTGAGGCAGAGCCACATTATTCTCTTTAGTCTGCCTGCGTGTACGCTTGTGCGTGTGTGCGTGTGTGTGTGTGTAGGTGCGTGTAGGGGTGTGTGTGTGTGTGTGTGTGTGTGTGTGTGTGTGTGTGTGTGTGTGTGCGTGCGTGTGCAAGTGTGTTTTTAGGCTGCGCTTGACATTAGCCTCGCAGTCACAGGTAATGATCTCATCTCCCCGGTGGTGACTAGAGGCACACCAAGAGAATTACACGCACACTGTGAAAAGGAAAGATGGGGAGCAGAGATTGGTATTGTAATGGTCCTCTAATGGGCGACCTGACAAGTGCTTTTTCTTAATGTTATACCTCCCTCTCTCTCTCCCTGCCCCGCTCTCTCTTTCTCTTTCTCTCTGTTTTAGGGGCTTTGTCCTTCTTTGAGGAACAACAACATGGACACCAGGTGTGGTGAAGACCAGGTAGGCATTCGCTTCTGATGAGTCGCTGTCATGTCTCTTTTAGCATTAAACAAATTGAGACAAAATGTTCTCCCACCAAATCCATGTTTTTATTCGTCCCCCACTGTAAGATGTTGCTTTGCTGCCCGATGTTCAGAGCAGAATAGTTCTATCAGCCTCACACAAGCATCTGGTTTTCTCAGCTATTTATGAAACGAAATCCCTAAAGTAGATTTAATACCTTAATGGGTAAAGTTAGACTTTTGTCTATTTGAAGTAAGGTTACCCCCAGATATTAAACGTAGTAATTTAGTTGTCTTTTAATGTTTACAAAATGAAACTAATTGGTGCCTTTCTTGTTGAATCATTAAGTAATGTCTTACTTTAGTTATTAGGAGATCAGATGGTCTTTAGAAGTGGGGCAGCAACAGCTACTGTCACATTTCCTGATGCCTAAGCAGCAGGAGGACTTGTTGAAGAAATCATTGCGAGTCCTCAGTCGGCAATGTGTCTCTACCAGCCCAGTTCAGTCCCAGAGGCAGCATTTTCACTGGCCAGAGCTCAGGTTTACACCACAGGATCAGCATTAAGGTTCTGCAGCAGATCTACTGCTTTGTCATCTGCGCAGAGATATTTTAAATGCCAACACTGCCAGCATGTGCAATTGGTTGATGAATGTGTCTGTGTCGGTGCATATTCGGCTTGTAAACTTACAGCTGTAAATAATTCATCCTGTTATCTAGAGGTCAAGCATTAATAAGAAATTGGCGTGTTGTAGTTTGTTTTTGTTTTTTTTCTCCTGCAGATCAATAATGGGTACAGTGCCCAGCATCTGTCTTGAAGCACAGAGTCTTATGCAGCTCTCATGCATGGTGTATAGCTGTTGTTTCTGTCCTCATGAACAGGATGAGGACAGTAAGCTTCTCTCAGGTGAAGCATACAGACAAACGCTGTCTGTGTGAGGCACAGAGGTGATTATTACAAAATCGATACACTGAAAACAGCTAAAAATTAACACTTACATGGTCAAACATTATTGGAGTTGCTTTAGGATGTACAATATTTTCTTAAACATGCATTAAAAAAATCAAAGCAACACTGTTTTTGAAGAGGGAATAAAATTCTAATATGATACAAAGCTAAAATAAAAGTTGATTTTGCAAATACACCGCCTCTAATTAGTTTAATTTTGTTGAGTAGTTATTCTGCATTGTGTATTTCACTTCCACCAGGTTCTTCCAGTTGTTGCAATTTACAGCTGCCCATAAAAGTAATTGCCATATTTTCCATTCATTCTGTTTCCACCAAATACTCCTGGTTTCTCTTTTTGCTGACAAACTGTCAGATCCTCTCCTAATGTTGTTGGGTTTTTTTTTTTTGTAATATGTAGTTTTTGTTAAATATAACTAATTAGAAGTATTTCAGTGCTTCCATTCTATCTGAGTGCTCAAATCACCAGCACTACAATAAATGTGTCAGATATCAGATAAAAATCTATTTTACAAGATAGGAGTGTAAAACAAGGAGTGTATTAGACAGATATTGTAACACCATAAAGGCTACCTTTGTGTCTATGTGACCAAAAGACCACTACAGAACTAGCGTTGCATGTTGTTTCCTTCAGAATCGCTGCAGCCTGTCGTGCAGTCTAGAGCACCTTGACAGACGCTGCATTAAAAAACATAACATGAAAGCATTTTCATAGCCTTGAATCCAGCTGCTCTCAGATCTGATGTTTTTTTTAATTTGTTAGCTTTCTCTCTTTCTCTCATACATGATGATGCCTGTACATTCCTGGCTTTCTATTTTTTCTATTTATACCCACTGAGATGAACAATGAGCCTCGGGCTCCCCTCACTCACCCACCTAAGTGCACACAGACTCATGCTGGCACAGAAACACACTTTTCTCCCTGCAGCACATGTATACATATGTGGCGAGTTCAGGCTGAGGTGGAGGTTAGAGGGTTTCATCAACTGGGTGTCTGACCGTGTGTTCTTATTCAATGCAGTTAGCATCTGCGTGAAGCACCAGAAAGCACACCGAGGACTGGAGTTCCTGCTGTGTCCTTGCTTGCACCCTTGTGCTGCACGGCGTCAAAGGGGAAAGCAATTGTGAAAACTTAAGAACACCTTGTGTCATGATTTGGCAGACACGGGCGACTTTGTAAACGGGAAAATGTTATAAGCAAGAGAGACGAAAAGTTAAGGAAGAAGTTTGTTTTTAATATCCACAGAATCGCAAAGCACTCTATGACATAGATTAAACGAAAACCACAAACCTTTTTGTACAAGTGATTTAAAGTTTGTCAGAAAACAAATGATCACATAAAATCGTTGTAAAACAAGGTTTCCAGATTTTTCTTTTCAGGCATCCACAGAGTCGGCAATTTCTGTTCCAAGCCTTACTTTAGTTTGTAACCTCGCATGAGGAACAGCTAACAGATTCAGAGTCTGAGGTGTGGAGGGCAACGAGCAGCGGCGTGTTTGATAAAAGCTGACATGAATAATCAGGATCCTGAGCATTTAGAGCTCTAAAGGTGAGTGCAAGTGATTTAAAACTAATTCTACACTTTACCAGGAACCAGTGTAAAGAGTACATGATTACTGCAATGTGAGGTTTTTTTTTTTTTTTTTTTACTAGATTTAGTTAGGAGATCCATTGGTGCGTCCTGAGTGGCTTGGAACTGTGAGAGGATTGATCTCTCCAGACCGATGAGTTTGCTGTTATAGTAATTTAAGCTGTAACAGAAAATTGATGGATTATTCCATGTTGTTCTAAAGGGAAAACCGGATCACATAGTTTAGAGATATTTCAAAAAACAAGAACAAGAAGTGGAATTCTGTCGGTCAAAGCCTAAAGCGGAATCAAATCTCGCTTTTAGATTTTGTACACCAAACATATCGGCTGAGTAAACAGAAACAACAACCTGCTTGACTTTAGAGTGTAGCTCTCCAGCGGCTGTGCTCGGGATCTCTGTCTTGTTAGTATTTAAAATAAGAAAATAGCTGTAGAGTCAGGCACTAAGCTGGTTTACGCACCGGCTGGTAAAGCTTGAAAGAAATAAATCAAGTTTAAGTTTATTTGAATAACACATTTCACCGACAAGGCATGATAAAAAAAAAAGAAAAAAACCAGAGACAAACAAAAAGCATTATGTAGCAGCGGGAAACTAAACAGAAGTATTGAAAAGTGTCAATCCAAGCTAGAATTAGTTTGTTTCACTTATTTATTGGCTAAACAGGTGGGTTATAAGCCTTGAATCTTTCAGTTTTGCAGTTTTCTGGAAGTTTGTTCCAGATTAGTGGAGCAGAAAAAAAAAGAATGCTGCTTCTCCATGTTGGGTTCTGGTTCTGGGGGTGCAGAATAGCCCAGACCCAGAAGACCTGAGAGGCTGGAGGGTTGATATGACAGCAGATCTATTTTAGTACTAAAGCCTTTCAGTGGTTTATAAACTAACAGAAGCATTTCAGTGTATATTTGTCTGAGCTACATAGAGCCAATGTAAGTGAAACTGATTTTTGTGTGCAAATGCAGCAGTGGAAACTTGTTAGAAACTCGCTAGTTTAGTTAGTGGAGATTCTTCATCCTCCAGCATCATTGATTAAAAACTGTGATGATTTCATGAGTGACTTTTTTTTTCTTGCACTAAGCTTCTGTCGAAGCAAATGGTGCAAATGTTTATATTTGTTAACCAAAGGACTTCTTGTTTTGAATTCCTTCTTTTTTAGTGTGGGCCTTAAAACTTTAATTAACTCCAGTAATCAAAAACCAATTAGCAGCAAGCCATTAACCTGCCTGTTCATTGTGACCTCAACTAAAAGGTGTGTTTAATCACGCAAAATACACACATCGGCATCGGCCCATAAGCTCAAACACACATTTCCAACGCAGAGGGAGAGAAAGAAATCTGGACTACTGCTGTGTAACTGAACCTGTTAAAAATGAATGAAGACAACGTCCCTGAGACACGGCTCATTCTGCATTATTGAAAATGTTGGGAATACAAGGAAACTACGTCTCTTTGACTTCTTCCACCTCCACTGGGCTCCTTCCCTCATCTTCAAGATTAAGCCTCTTTGCTCCAAGCAACACACACACACACACACACACACACACACACACACACACACACACACACACACACACACACACACACACACACACACACACACACACACACACACACACACACATTACATGTACACACTTGATTTAATTCCCTTAACAATATGTATTTTCCTCTGCAGGTTGTGTTCTCTGTAAATTTGGGCAGTGATTAATTTGCTACAGTGCCTTGTGAAAGTTATTTCTATTAAAAACAAATGAAATTTGAAAATTGTGGCATGCATACGACTTCAGTCCACCTTGCTATAATCCCCCTGCATAAAATCCACCTGTCTAAATTGATACGAGTTTAAATCCAGCTGTTCTGGTTCATATAGAACGTTATTAGTGAACAAGCAGCATCAGGAATCCAGCAGACAGCTGTGGAGGAATTGGTAAAACTATTTCCCAAGCTTTGAACATCTTAATTGACTTCTGTTAAATCCATCATCCAAAATTAGGAAAGCGTAGTGTACAAGTGTAACCCTGACATGGCTGCCCTCGTAGTTAAACGGGACGTGTAATTATTCAATAAATTAACCAAGAAGCTGTGGCCACTCTGGAGGGAGTGCCCATGTCGCCCATATCAGAAACAGCCACTGTTGTGAGGTCGCTTCTCGCCAGCCCCTGTATTTCTGCACGATGCACAACACACGATCGCAGGAATTGTTGGGTGACTGGAAACTCGTCTGAAAATGGAACAAAAATCACGATGTGCATACGTCCATCCTAACAAAACAAAACTTGTTTCCTACATTGTCTCTCTGCTAAGCTAGCTGCCACGTTACAGACTAGCTGAAAATATTGACAGTGGGTTTTAAATGTAGATTTAGAAAACGCTTTCCCAATACTATCAAAACTTCTCCAGCTTGAGAAGAAAGCCCTCCAAACCATATTTAGTGCATTATATGACAAAGCAGTGGTCAATACGAAGACGGGGATAAGCAGGTGTTAACTTAATGCAGCGTGAGAGGTGTGCTGGGTGTTATGGATTTGGTCATCATGTTTAATTCAAGTTGTGGGAGATGTGAGTCTTGACTCTGAATTGATGTGAAAGACTTGAAAGTTAAAATGACTCCTTTAACTTTGCTGTTGACCAGATTACGTTTCATCTGACGACCTGTTTTGTGCTCATTAACAAATTAATAAAAGAAAACATGTGGCTCATTCTTTGGTCTTGAATAACGCACCTTTCAAAAAATGTGGGTGTTGCCTTTATTGGTGGGGTTATTGAAACAAAAGTTTAACAATATTTATAGTGTTCCCAATTGTATTGATTTGCAGCATGTCTGCTGATCAAACAGTCCAAAACATAACAAATCTATTAGTATTTCTAATAGTTGCGCAACTAAAACAAAACCATTAATTATTTTCTGCATTATGTATTGTCTGCAGCTGTAAAGTGAAAATGTTTCCCAGGGGAAAAAAATGAAAGCTTTGAAAAACAAAGCCTCATTAATAGCTTTATTTCTTGGACAACAAAATCGGCATTTGCTCGTGGTGCTGAGGTGAAAACGTTGCCTCATTCAACTTCGAGTGAAGCCCGCTATCTTTCTCTGCCACTAACCTTTTCTAATTACTTTTCAGGCCTTAATTATGCTTCTGTTTTATTGCATGTGTACATTCATTACTTTGGTACATAATTGTTGTTTTTTATGCCTATTGGAAGAAAAATAAAATATGTTCACAATCCTCTTTTGTCTAAAACATTCACAACCCGCCAGGGTCTGGAGTCGAGACCATAACAACTCGTGTTATATAGATGTTAAATACGGTTTTCAAGAAAATGACAGACATGGGACAGCGCTTCATAAAATAATAAAATATTAGTTTTAATTTTCTTTTTCAGTTGGATTCAGACTTGTGGCTCAAAGAACCTGTATCCATTTTCAAATGACAAATGTATAAAAGCGCTTTTTTTTTTTTTTACTTTAGCCAGTTTTAAAAAAAAAGCATTCAAAGTGCTCACAAGTCTTCAAAATTGAAACATTAGCATAATAAACTTTGTAAAAGGAAAAAAAAGGATACCAACTGAGACATCAAGGTGTAACAAAAAAGCCACCAAATATTTAAGTATTGACGAAATATCCTGCAGTTCCTAATACAATAATTGTTTTGCAGCCTGTTCAGAGTGAGAGCAGTACCTTGAAATCTTACAAAACTGGCACCCTGCTCAGAGTTTTAAAAGCTCTTTCCGGTAAGCTGATCCGCTTGTGATTTGCCACATTAATGAATGACCACTTACAACAGAAATTGGGAATAAACTACAATCCTGAAAGGCATTCCTGCGTCAACACAATATTTCATACTAGGGGTTTTTGCACTAGCTGTTTAAAACACATTTGCATTGAATGGAAGCAGCAGAAAGTCTACATGTAAAATTTTGCAGCACTTCAGTGATGTAACGAATATTATTCCAAGGACATCTTCAATCACATTACTAAAACTGTATGATCCATCCACAGTTTTCCCACAATAACATGTCGTTTGCCCCGATAGTCAACTCAGTGTTATGCTAAATGCGTAGTGATTGGAAAGGCTGATAAAATGCAGCTGTACAATCTATCAGCAATTTGGCTCAGACAATGCATAAAAATGATTCTTTGTCTGCAGATAATTATCATCAGCAAACATTCATGAGGTCAGTTTGGACAGACGGGTTATTGATTATTTAGTATGTTCCTGACAGAGGACACATAAGCGGTAAAAACGCTAAAACAACATTTCTTTCAACAGAGGAAATTCATTGTCACAAATAATCTGACTGGTTGCTGACTATGCCAGCCATATCTTACATCGCCAACGACTAAACTACGCTGCACTCTCATCTATGTCAAGAAGTAAATTGTCGTAATTCTGAGGCAAAAATTGTTTTGGACAGGAAGAACATTTTTAGTTTAGGATGAGAAATGTGACTTTTATTGTTCATCTACTTTAACAAATGTCACTCACTTTTCTTATGTGGATTTTGGAGGAAAGTGTTGGTGGGCTTGTAAAAACAGTTTGTTTTGTTTGTTTTTTCCCAAGAAAAATCACTTTTACAAATTTAAGGAAGAATTCACAGTTGCTTCATCAGATTTTGATGAAGCAAGAATTATGCGCTGGGTTCATCAGCCAACACAGTGCCCAAAGAATTGTGGCAGCCCCTGTATCCCATACTAATGTTGAAACATCATTATCTCCAGGTTGGCAATTAAGGATCAGTCTGAAAACTAGATTTTTTACTGGATTTAATGTTTTATTGAAAGGAGCTGAACATTATGGTGCATAATAGCCTACCTGTTGTTTGAATAATGGTGAAGCTATTTTTTTCTTTTGCCAACTTTGCACACGTGTGCTGATGAAAGGACTTCTTTGCCGTCATTGTAGGATGCTTGAGAAAAGCAGGTAAACATTACAATAGGTGCAGCGTGTGCTTGTTGTAGCAACAAAAGAAGAAAAATTGTAAAATGGCGGGGTGCGTGAAGTGGGCTGGAGCGCCCAGCTGGCATGGCTCTGTGGTACGCCTAGCACTTTTTCTTTTTATCACACTTTTGTGTATGAAATCAAGTCTGCCCTTGGCTGATAAAGGAACTGAGTTGAAGAGAAATCACAAAAGTTGTTCAAGTTTGAGTCCAAAGGAGCACAGAAGGGGATACAAAAGGAGAAGAGAGGAGAAGGAAATGTATGCATCTAATCAGTATAATGGGTCAACAAAGTTTTTTATAATTTCATCTGGTCATTAAATTTGAGACACATGACTGAAATTCACAACTCCGGCTCAGTTAGTTCACAAAGCTAGAAGACTTCATAGTGGTTCTGACTTTAAGGTGGCATTGAATGAAGAAGATATTGGTGCATATTTGTGCCGAAGCAAGGAGTAGTGAGTTCACTCTATCATGATGTCTATTGAGTATGAAGCCTGGCAGACAGACGGCCATAAATTAATGGTAGCCGGAGTCGGGAACAAGAAGCTTGTCTGCATAAACTTCATCACATCAGCCCTTAGTGATATCGACACAAGGCAGCAAAAGTAATTAAAATAATACCATGCAGTATGTTTCTCAAATTTACATTTCTTCGCAAGTCCAACACTAAACTTTGAAACACTGGAAAATATTGTTTTTTTTCCACACTTCCTGTAAAAAAATAAATAAATAAATGTCAATCCTTTGGGTTCATATCTTGGAAAGCTGTGGGTTGATGTAAGAATTCATGCTAATAAATACAACCAACAACTGAGCATTTCCCCAAGTGAAGCATGCTTGGTTGTTCTATTACATAGAATGAAAGAGAATATTCAGGGCGGACCTCAAAGGGTCGACCTCAAGCAGCGGGCGGAGATGAAGACATGCAGGCAGAATAATTCAGCTCCGACTTTGTAAAGACGCTTATTTCTCACATGCTCTCACTGAACGGCACACTTTTCGAACCAAGGCGGACCCGAACAAAGTTGCAGCACTGAGTTACTTTTTTTTTTTTTTTCTGTTGGTATCATGACTTGTTATCAACTGCAGATACTGAATGATGTGAAGCAAAAAAAAGGGATTTTTTTTTTTTTTCCACAAGACATCCCCATTAATGAAACATGATTAGGCGTGATGGATCCTCCCAAAAGGCAGAAGCCCTCAAAGATGCACAGATAAAAATCATAAACATTTGAGACACTTCAGCAGAGCACATCTTCATATCTTGCCCTCTGCGAGTTCAAGCGCACGCATGAACACCAACTCCCTCTCCTGTACGTTGATCAGCATCACACGAGTCACCCTGTCACCTCTGATTTCTTTTATTTGTTCCTAGCTACTTCCCTGCCACTGTTTTCCATTTCTAACTGTATTTACATATAAAGAGTTCAGCTCGAACAACCTGTCATGATGTCTGAAGTCGCTCTACATGCGTGCACATCCATCGTTTTTAAATCTGCCACGCTTCCCTCTCGTGAACCTTCTCTCTTCTTCACGTGCTTTTTTCTTTTCTCTTCACATGTGTCACCCTCTTGATATGCTGATGTATCTGAGTTGCTGTCACACACATCAGTAGTGTCGTGCTTTGATAGCTGTGGGTGTGCTGTGATGTCTTGTCTTCTGTTATGTCTGCTTCTTGCGCTACCTTTTTTCCTCCTATATTCTTCAAGTGTGACACTCACACACACACACACACACACACACACGCACACACACACACACACACACACACACACACACACGCACACACACACACACACACACACCCATCCAAACCCTCACCGTAAATAAATGTATAAGTCTATGGAGTGCTTTGCAAAAAATATTCATACAAGTTGAACATTTTCTTCTTTAGAACCACAAATTTCAAAATACGTTGTCAGGATCATAGACTAGCAAAAAGTAGCATGTACTGGTGAAGTGTAAAGAGTTTTCAGAAATGTCCTCCTTTTTAGCAAGTCTTCCTTCATGACTTGGCTCTTAGCTCTTTCTGTCTTCCCATCAACTCTGATCAGCTTCCTGGTGCTTTCTCAAATAAGGATTCCCCCAGGGCGTGATGCTGCTGCCACTGTGTTCCACATTGTACATGGTGTGTTAAGGGTGACTTGCAGTGTTGGTTTTCCTCCACACATAGTGTTTTACATGTGGGCTGAAAAGCTTAATTTCAGAGGTGCCATGTGGCGTAGCTGCAGCGCAGCGCCCTCGTATACACAGGCTATTAGTGCCGTGAACGGCCATCTGGGGTCCAATTCCCAACCTTGAGACTCTTGCAGCATGTCATCCACTCTTCTCTCTCTGCTTCCTTCCTGTCGGATTACTGTAAATAAAGATGACTATCACCAGAAAAACTTAAACTTCTCATCCTTTTTCCACGTCTGCTACGAGGTAGTCAGGTGTTCTCGTGACTTTCTTCTCGCTGCTTGTTGATAAACTCTAGATTTGCAAAGTGCAAAACCAAAAGTGGATTTTTAGCATCTTTCATGGGTCTCTCAGCTTCATTTCTGATCCATTTTCTTGCCCATCAGCTGTACGACTATATCTCGGTAGATTTTTAGTTGTTTACATTTCTGGATAAAGGATTAAAACATACTTAGAACACAAAACATATTGTTATACATTTCCACTCCACTTCACTGCACTACTTTGTGTGTTGGTCTATTACATAAAATCTACATAAAATGTGTAATGTAGAACTTCTTGGGGTAAGAATACTTTTGCAAGTTTAATTTCATCGTGAAGACAATAGATAGGTTGTTGCATCGTTGGGTCAAAGTGAATCAACAAGGTTTCCCAAATTCACCTCCAGACGTATTGACATCTGTGAAGAGGTGACCGTCTCATTCACAGCATTCAACTGATTGCAGTTGTTTGATTGCAATGTCATTCAGCCTCTGCAGGCTATTTCTGAATATAACAAGGCTGGCTAAGAACGGGAGCACACAGCCTCGATTAGAGCTTTAATAAGGTGTAGCAGCTAATGTCCCATGCTGCGTCCCATGGGTGTTGTCCTGTGGCTGTTGCTTCAGTCCAGCCGGATGATAATTTCTCTAACTTTGACATCACCAGCTCAGGAGTAATCCACCAATATTTTTTATTTTTTTTGTAAACAATTACACCCCCATCAATGTAAAATATGAAAAAAAAAAAAAAACTGAATTACATCCACCACTTTGAATTTCCATTAAAATCAACTTATTTTTCCAATATGTTTTAAAACAGTCATGTTTAAACAAAAGAAAAAACAGTAAATTTATTTGCTTCAAATTATTACTTGTCAGCAGGTCTTTTCTACACTAGGACATAACATGTTTTAAGTGATTTATTTTGTATAGGTCAGAATTCACTGTCATTCACACTCGAGAAGTTAAAATGTAACAGATTTGGATTTACATTACAACATGACTTCAAATTAATTTAACCTGAATGACTGTATGGTTATGGCACTGGTAAAATGTGTTTGCCATCTAATATGGGAGTCTTGGCCTGCTAGACTTATTAGAAATGCTGCCAGTGCTTTTCACTGCAACATGCTGTACAGATCTTCTCATCGTTAATTTGCTGATCCACTTGTTTGATGTCTGATTTCGCCCCTCTGATGTCCTCATCTATATTTAAACACGTTGTACATTAAATCTGATGGCTGTGCATTCTGCATGATTGCCGGTCAACATGTTAGACAGTTTAAGATTTCTTTCAGACTCAGATAATCTAACTGGTGTAAACCCAAGGTGTCACTACACTGCAACGTTTTGCGGAGCAACATTCAGGCAATTAGAGTTCTTCCTTTGTTGGTTTTAACGAGTTTGACCCGTTTGGCTGATTAGATGCATATATCTCCTTCCCCGCTCTTCTCGTTTTGTATCCTTCTCTCTGCTCCTGTCTTTCTCTTCCTCCTTCTCACTTGCACATGCAGATGTGTGGAAATTAGACAAACTTTCATCCTGTACAATGCAGAATCTTTACCCATCTGGACTTTCACTAGCAGATCTTGCGTTTGCGTGCCTTTGCATATGTGATTGCATCATCCCATTCCCAGGTGTGTGTGTGTGTGGGGGGGGTGCGTGTGTGTGTGTATGTGTGGGTGTGTGTTCATATGACAGGAAAGAGAGGAAACGGAGAAAGCTAGCTGCTGGCTTGCCTTCATGAACGTCTCGGCTTTATCTGCTCAGCCAAGCTGAGACAGAGCGACAGAGACTGAGAGCAGAAGAAGGTAAGCGAGGGAGGCAGATATGCACGGAGGGAGATACGGCAGAAAAGGCAAAGATACTGGAGTGTGGGAGGGAGCCGGAGAGGAGGGCTTTACACAGATAGAGAGGGTAAACTACAGCCAGAGCTGTGAGGGACAAGATGACTTAAGGACAGAGAGAGCTGGAAAACTGCACGAGGTTGTCCGGTTTCAAGAATTAAGGTTTTGAGCAAATCAGAGCAGCAGTGGGTGGGTTAATGATGAATGTTTTAAACAGGTTTTGCAATTGTAGGAGTGGATCTGTGCAGGAAGGATGTAGAGACACTGCATGCCTTCAAATATAATGTTGGCAACATTTTATTATTGGCTCCCCTGGTAAGATGAGTTGAAAGCCTTGAATTAATAATAATAACCTCTCATTAAAGTAGGTTATTAAACATATGACCTACTCATTTCTACATATTTCACACTAAAAGATGTACGACGGCATGCTTACGCTACTTAAGTGTCGAGTTGTACTGATGTCAGCAAGAGACAAAAGCAAATCTACTGGCCTCAAGAAGCAATAAATAAAAATAACTTGTATTTTGTAATTTCACATTGGAGATCAGGGAATAAATTCTCTCTACTGATAGTTTTTGCACTGACAGACTGGAACTTCTCAGGTCTGAGCAAGGTTTGCTGTGCTTCACTGTCACACCACCACATATGGTAAGCAGTCTCCTCAATTCGGAATAAGTAGCTTTCCATTCATCCGACACACTTTGTGGAGGAAAATTCCCACTGTGGCCGGATAATGAGCCATAACACAAAGAAGACCGTTATCTAACCTTGTCAGACTGGAAGAATGGTGTGACTATGCACATTATGGTCTCTGGCTCAGAGTAAGAAAAAGCTCCGGCTTGTTGTTTTTTTTGGATTTCCTTAAAGCTACCACAATTATCCTGAATTGCACTATGCCTTAAATGCAGCAACAAAACCCTTTGGCTGTTTTGTGCCCGCAACACAGCCAAAGGGTAAATATGTACAAATGCCCCAGGAAATGTAAAACAAAAAAAAAAATCTCCTGGCTCCTTACCATTTAGTAACAGTTACAAGAGAACTGAAAATATTGCCTGATGCACATTTTCAGTGAGGCTGGTTGCATTGTTCAAGGAGCAATTCTTACATCTACCTGCAAAATCCATCTAGAGCAGTTACCCCAAACAAACAGACCACCTAACTTGAAATTGCTACTCAAAATCACATCTTACTATATACAACCTGATGTGAAAATATGAGTCCCTGAAGTCATTGTCTTTGTTCCTCCTAAAGTGAAGGGTGGCTTTGTGAGTGTGACTGGCCACAATAAAACCACAAACGAGTTTTTGAGTTATTTACAGCATGGATTGTAAGCTTCCCAATGATAGAAAACGCGTGGAAATCAAAAACATTATTTACTACAAGTGTTGTGTGCACTAATAACATGTGAGAGGTACTTATTTTTTAGAAGCATAATAAAAGAAAAATATACTTGAGTTGCGTTTGCAAAAACAAACATTTCCTTTCCGCCTGTACATAGCCCAGATTAAATAATTTTATTTTGAGTGTTAAGATGCGGTTAGTTGGCATGGGGCGCAGCTCTGTCACCGCCTCATCACAGTCTTATCGCATTCACAGCCACAGACCTAAATCTGCATACTATGTGTCGTAATAGTATTCAAAATCAAAAGTTCCTGAAACTCATCCTGAGAAACATTCCACCGGTATCTTAAGGTTTTTTGTTTTTTCTTTAGTTACCACTTATCCATTATTTTTAAACACAATACTTTGCTAAGCTAACTGTAACATTGCACTTTGAGGTCACATCACGGCAAATGAGCGGTTGTTTACATGCAGTACCTTGGGGTCCACAGTTTGAGAAAGACTGATCTAGAGTTACCAGATCTCAGTACCATGTAGTCACACCAAGCACAAATGGATATACATTTTAGTGGCAACACAGAGCCCTGCTAACATTTTCACAATCTGTCGCAGTACAAACACAATTTATTTTAAGTGCATTGTACAACTGCAAATGCCAAGACATGGCAATCCATCTAGGCTGTCATCTAGGCAGAGCATTATTAAGAGAAGAGGCCAAGAGCCCCATGATGAGCTACAAAGATCTACAGCCTATGTGCGTTGATCAGCGGACAAGACGGCAATTAGTCTTGCAATTCGTCTCCACAAATCTGGCCTTTATGAAAGACTTTCAAGAATCCAAACCTTTAAAAAAAATCCATAAGACGTTCTGTGCAGTTTGTCACAAGCTATAAAAGCGAAAGAGTAAACATTCTGGAAGAATGTCCTCTGGACAAATGAGTCCAGACTGAAACCAGAACAGTGTGGCAAAAGAGTAATACAACACACCACTGCGGACACCCCATCACCATGGCGATACATGGCGTAAGCTTGATCATACAGGTTATGTTTTTCTTAAACTGGAAGAAAAGTTGGTGGAAACACAGATGCAGCTGAATACGGGACGGTCCTGTAAGAAAACTTAGAAGCTGAAAAAGACTTGAGTCTTGGGTGGAAGTTTGTTTTCCGATCAGACGATTACCTGAAACATTCGGCCAGAGGAAAATAATGATTTAAATCATTATTTTAGATCAAAGCATATTCATGTGTTCAGTGACCCAGTCAGTCCAGACCTGAATCATGTTGAGAACCAGTGATAAAGTTGTACATTGCAGTTCACTTAGCAGAAGAATGGGCAGACATTTCAGTTTCTCGATATGCAAAACTGTTATATTTAAAATAAACAGATAAAAAAGGATGCTGTAATTGCAGCGAAAAATTGTTCTACTGACTCGAGATGTACAGCAAACGTTTATTTTTATTTGTAAGAACAAAATGTACCACTTTCACTTTACAATTACTTGTCACTTTGTGTTAGGTTGTTACATAAAGTTCCAGTAAAATACACTGAAATTTGCAGCTGTGCGAAGTTCAAGGGAATTGACGATCTCCCCCCACATTGTTGACAAAATTAGTATTTGTGTTTTCCCTTTGTTGCTCTGACTTTTTCATAGTTTAGGATCTGGAAAGTGTGCTGGTACAAAGGTCAGAAGTGATTTTTTTTCCCAAACGCGTGACTCACCTCTGATGCAGACTGCATGATTGCACCGTGGGTGGTGATCCAATCAATAGTGTTAGCTGAATGAGTGGATGAAGGCTGCATCACGACTGGTTATTTGGCGTCTCTGTCAGCGTGTAGTACTATGAATGTGTAGTGAAGGAAGTGGGCGTGTGATGACGGTGAAGTCTGGACAGTACACTCATCTTCCAAAGTACAGTCCAGACTCAAAGATCTGATGGTTCCCATCTCTTCATCTGCACCTCCCTCTCAATTCTTCCTCATTATATGTCTCATATGTTTTCTAAACCCTTGGTTCCCTCCTCCTCCTCCTCACTTCACTCTTCCACCCTTGAAAGATGGAAATCAGGACAGTTCAGCAGCGGAGGGGTTAAGATGAACCCAGCTTTGTGATTGGCTGCCGGCCGGCGGTCTGATCCAGCCTACAGAGAGAGGTAACCAGGCAACCTCAGAGAGGGAGAGGAGAGAAGAGGGGGCAGAGGACCGGGGAGTTAGAGCAAGAGAGAGAGAAAAAAAGAAGAAGCGCTGAAAGAAGCCTGACATAGTTTTGTAAGAAAATGTGGGAAAAGATGTAAGGGAGCTTGGGAGCGCTCTCCCCGGGATGGAAGACGGGATTACTGGCCCAGCTGAAACACACCGTGGATGTCTGAGGAACGCAGCAGGAGATAACGCGGGGATGACTGGATTCTTACAGCCTTTTTCTCGAAATGGGAACTAACTGTGCCCAGTTTCGCTGTAGTGCAAAGGTAAGTGCGCAAACGGCCGGGAGTGACGCGGGGCCGTTGAAAGACGGCTGTGCAAGAAAGTGTGCGCACTTTAGACGCCTGTGGATTCAGAGTGCGGGGCTCCTCTCTATCTGCAATGAATTATCCACTACTACTGCTGCTGGTGCAACGGGATTCTACTGCGCTCATCTGTGTGTGTGTGTGTGTGTGTGTGTGTGCGGGTGCGTGCGTGAGTGTGTGTGTTTGGCGGTTAAAGAGGAGTGACCCCCACCATTCCCTCCCACTGGCACAGTGGTCAGAGTCGTTTGTGTGTCTTTCGGCGGGAGAAAAGCTGCATTTTGGCGTGTGTGGTTACGGGACGCCCCCTCCCCTTCTCCTGCAGATCCAGCCGCACTTCCTGCGTAATAATTTATAATCAGGCGAGATAATCTTAACTTTGTACCCCCCCCCCCCTCCCCTTCTCCTCTCAAAGACCCAGCTTTACTGATTACCAGGCTCTTCAATGTGCTTCACTGTTGGATGCTGCCACTTCCTCCAGTAGGGGAGAAAAAAAAATCTTCGGGGCCAGGGCAGCCCGTGTGCGACTTTACAGTAACCTATTAGACCTCGTGGCCTTTCTTCATTATATTTCATACACGAGTTCACCCATAATCCTGGTTATTGCATTATGTGGCCATACTGCGCCTACAACTTGCAGTGGGAAAAACTTCCTTTACGCGCCCATCGGTTCGGTTCCTGCCCGGCGCACAATGGGAGCAAGGCGAAATTGACCGAAACGCGGAGGTTACGTTGATGAAGTTTTAGTGCAGAAATGTAGTCAATGGGCTGTGGGCCGCAGCTGCCTCTCGGCCACCGGGTCTTGGTTGATGGAGTAAACATGGGTCGGGGATGAATGAGCGCAGTCCCGACCAGTTTGCTTTGAGGGGGGGGGCCCATGCAGGCTCCGCTGCAGCTAAAAGCCGCATTAATCATGAGGCTGTGGCGCTCTGCAGACCCTCACTCTCCTCTCTGCTCCTGCCTGCAGCTGCAGATGCAGCATGCACCTGCTGTCTGCACGCCGCTGAACGCAGAATCCCCGTTTAAAGTCCTTATTGTGAATTCCTCTCAGAGAAGCACTTATTTTTTTGTATTGAAATAGTTTTATTTTTTTTTCAGAAAGTTAGATCGTTGCTACTGCTGCTGCCACTACCGATGATCAGTTTTACATTCATCCAAATCAACTCAATAATTGGACGCTCGTAGTTTAAAACACGTGAACATTTATCATCATTTTCTTCATGCGAAAACATTCAATTAATGCTGTTAATGGGTCTTAATGTTTTCATTTGTGTTCAAAAAGGTTAATTAGGATCAAGTATCTAACTAAAAAAAGGAAGAGCTTTTACTTTGAAAGACCGGAAGTGTTTGTAGTGACGTTAGCTTGACGTTGTATATGAATAAAAAAAAATTGGAGTGAAGTCGTCCCGTGGATATTATGAAGCATCAAACATGAACATGTTGTAAAGTAAAGTAGTCATAGTCTGAGAATATCCCTGGCTTATGAATCAAATCTTAACTTTCAAGCTTACTGTCTCTAGTGCAAATATCTAGTGCAAACGTAAAATAAGACAAAACTAACTTACAACTAACTTTTTAGCAAGATATAGAAGCATATGTTAAGTAAATAATTCATTAATATTGATGAAGTACTAGTTCCATTGGCAGATTTTTTTAACATATACCAAGACATTTTTCCCACATTATAAGTTAAATTGTCTGCCAATAGAACTAGTACTTTTTCATAAATATTAAGAAATTATTTACTTAAAACAAACCTCTATATTTTGCTGAAAAGTTACTTTAAAATCAATGAGTCATATTTCAAGTGTAATAAGGTATTTGCACTAGAAACTAGACCAAAATTACTTGGTAAGATTTTGGAGTTTTTTTGTAGTGCAGTTCTCACTGTGTATACAGTTTCTGTGACAACCAGACATTTGTGTACACTGTGGTAAATCAGGGGACATGAATCGTTTACTCAGCTGTTCTATATTAACTAGATAACATAAAAAAGCTACTTTTTTTATGACTCTAAAGTCTTTCCAGCTCAAATTGGTTTTGTGACTTCATTGTGACATGCGTCTGAGTTGCAGACTCAAATCCCCATCTCTGATTACACACTATTGATCATAGTTAGAGTAGCCATGGCTGAATCACTTACTTGCAGGAATTGTTCTTTTATGAGATGGCCTTCAATGACCATTCCCTCATAAATCAAAGCCTAATTACAGTAGACTAATAATTTGTATTGTTTTCATTTTTGATTTCATTTACTGCCGTCAGTGCGCTGACATTTTTTTACTACAAGCTACATATCAGGGTTTGTTGCCCTATTGATTCAGCAGATTTTCAGTAAAAAAAAACAACTAAAAAAACATTTATTCTCCTTATTTTTTTCCAATAGACATCAGAGTTTAGAAATGGATACAACTATGGTGAAGAAGACATTCGGAGCATTTTATATAAAGGCTTTTGTTTAAGCCACAAGACCAGAGTCCACATTACATAAATGTGTGTGTTCATGTGTGACAACCCCAGTCCAATGGTAACTATTCTCAACTGAGTTCATGAGAAACATTTTGTCAGCTTCTACATGGCAGTAAAAACTGAGTCAAAGTGTGTTTACAACACACTAAGTTGAACGTAATCCCAACATAAGGCTAATCAAGGTAATTGTGAATACCTCATTAATGTTTTACTGTGAAATACACTTTCAGGGATGGGTTTCTTTAGTAAAAAAGTGAAAAAAAATCAACCTGTTGCTCAGAAGCATTTTATTAAGTATGCATATAATTGTTGCACTCTACACCAACTGATTAAAACATGGAAAGATCAAGTATTTCTCTATTGCAGTGGTGCTACTTTGGAACAAAGAAGAGGAGCAGATTACTTATTCCAGTTCTTCCAAACAAACCTCTTACTTCTGCCTGTATGGGCCCAGCTGGCGACTCCAAGTTGTCATAGAAACCCACAGAGTATTGTGAGGAAACTCTAAAAGGAAACACTGGTGCAGGCCCTCTTTCTCTTCCTCCTTCAGTTCTCCTCTTGGTTTTGCTCCATCCACAGCCGGCGGTTTTTCATTTTCAGACCAGTTGAAGTTTTCAGATTAGCCTACACTTTCAAAACAAGCTGTTGCAATTTAGCCGTTGAAGTTTGTGTAGCAAATTGCACACATTTTATTTACAATTTCAGAGTAAATATTATGCAAGTTTGACAACCAAAAGTTTGATTACTAAATAAGTTACATTTCAGCTAATTATTAAACTCATCTTTATCAACCTGGCATGTAAATCTTTTCCCAGGCAGCCACAGCTAGAATTAGGTCCACAGAATGCATGACAAGTATCAGCCTGCCAAATCTATATCAAGAACTAGTTGAACTGGAATAAATAGCTGCTATATTATTTCAGCCCCACATTTTCACTTTGTAAATATAACATTATTGGATGTCAAATGTTTTCCTTGTAGCTAGCTAGCAACCTTATTTCACTTGCAAAATATGATTCAAAAGCATTTTACCATCTGTCAAATATGCAAGCTAGCACTGTTGCTAAGCTAATTAAAGTCCAAGCTACGAGTAAGTTGACCCATTTATTCATAATACAAGCTCCATAAACACATCAGCATCACTGTGCTTGACTCCAATGCTGGTCAACTTAATTGCTGAAACGTATTTATCTTAAAATGTTGTTTTATATTGCGTATCTTTGCTTTCACAGACTGCACAGAAACTTCTCTGACGGTCTTTGAGTGTTCAGGCCTTTTAACGAGCTTCATTCACTTAAATCCTGACCATCCTGTGGGCGTGTGTGGCTGCTTTCTTTCTAGTTCAGTTTAATTGGCTCAGATTCTTTAGTTTGCAGAACACAGACCAAGGAAATATGCAGGACAATACATGTTGAATGAATTTTTAACTAGACAACACCCACTGATTTTATTTTGTTGTAGCACAAATGGAAGATAATAAAGAGCAGAGTGGTGCAATTCTTCTCATAACAAAACACAAGTTTGACTGCAGTCTCATAATTGTAGCCCGTCTGCCTTTCTTTTTTTTTTTTGGCTCTGGCACCCTAGTGACACTTGTTGCTATGGATACAATTCAACACTAAAATAAATTGACAGCCTATTCAAGTCACCTGCTCAATGTGACGGCGGCTGTGTCTCAGCGGCGTTTCTTCAAAAACACTGCGGTGAAAACAATGAGCAGGCAGCTGCAGTCAAATTAAAATTTGGAAGTTAAGCTAACGATTACAAATGTTATGATCTTGAGGTGGAGTAACAAAGTTGTAATTTTTCTTTTAGTCAATCAGTGATGTCAAATTAAGTTAAAACATATATATATATATATATATATATATATATATATATATATATATATATATATATATATATATATATATATATATAAAGTTGTTTTTGGCCCCAGTTCAAGAAGTATTCTGAATCTAAAAGTGAGTCTTTTTAGGTTTAAAGTAGCTGTAAATTCATCTTTGACCTTCTCTGCTTCACTTTTATGCAAATCTATCCTCCGTATTTGCAGAAGAACATGTGTGAAAACGCCTGCCTGCCCACCTGTGGCCTCAGAGTTCGGTCCAGTGCATGGCAGGTGACCCCGTGGCGCTCTGACCCTCAACTGAGCCGCGCTGAATTCACCTCTGCATGGAGGACAATTTCATACACGCAGTTTTTTGTTCTCCTTCAATGTGCAGCACTGCTGAAATGTTGGATTTTTACACTTATGAGACACTAGCAGTCAGTAGAACAACACGGTGCACTTTTGCTTTGCTGTCTGCTGTATTCTAAACTTGCTGTAACAAGAAAAGTATCTGTATTTTTCAGAAATTCCTCTGTTAAACACAGAGGGAATAAGAAGAATTGAGTGGCTCTTGGCTGGCCGCCCTTTCCATTGATCCCCTTCCTCTGCAAGTTTGTGTGTCTGTGCTTATGGTTGACATTTTCTTAGATATAATTGGCATCAGGAATATCTTTACAGACTGCTAGGACTATGCCGGTGTATATCGATTACCTTATTATTTACTGTGACAGAAATTAAGCGTCTCTTGGAATAAATAATCACTCGACTAAACATGGATGCATTTGTTTAACCTTAGCTATGATGTATTTGCACCTTTGAAGCCAGCAATCATGATTACCAGTTGATGATTACCAGGAATGTATGTTGAGATTTTCTACCATCCAAAAGTGTGGCATGCATTTGTGTTTAAGTCCACCTGACCTGCAGCCATGAATGCAGCTGGTTCTGCAGAGCGTTAGCTTAAGGGAACAGAATTCACATTACTGACACACTTCTCACATTTCCATTGGTAAAACATTTTGAAAAGCTTTTACAATTTCTTCAAATTCCACTTCAGAAGGACCAAAACATCAAACAGTTTAGTAGATACAGTATTTGGCTCTGCTGCTTCAGAGATGTGGAAATATTACTATGCTTACTAAAATTATAATGGTGCATGTAGAGTCAGCTGTAGAACATGCAAAAGGATACAGATCTTAAATGTCACCTGGCAAGAGATAGAATTTTTTTCCAAAATTGGATTCATATTCTAATTTTTTTAGAGCCCCTTGCTTTCCTGTACATTATCTTCATAATTTATGTTTTATTATAAATTTATTCCCATTTATTTGTCATATTGACTGTGCTGAACTTTCTTTACTCACCCACCAACCCTCCAACTCTCTCCGCTTGTTGGTCAATAAAGCTGCAAGTTTTGATGCTCCACCCTCTCCCTTCAACCCACCGCCATGTTCGCCGCTACCTCTCCAGGTTTGCACTATGCCACATCGCCATAATCCCACATAATCCCACCATCCGCCTAACCAGCAACCCGCACGTCTTCCAGCGAGTGCCACTTTGGGGCGAAACCACCGAGGTCTTCACACCGTTGATGAGTTTTCACAGTAAACAAAAGCACACTAGTCGAGGCATTTTCAGGAGGTAGAGATGTATGCGCATGCAGAAACAAGCGCGGCACATTAACACTTCAATTAATTCAACGCTTCACATTCTAATTTCCCCAGAAGTCAAGAAGTCAGACCACCCTCCTCCTTCGAACCACACACGCACACACACGCCCACACACACACACACACACACATATATGCACGTACGCTGCTCAGCGTCCTGTGTCGTTCTTCAGCACATCTCAGCAGTATTACACGCTCCTTGTGACATTTTCGATGCCTGAGAGAGAATGACAAACAAAGCTTTACAAATGACATTTTAATATGTTTTCTTTGTCTTTCGTGCGGTGATGATCAAAGAAGCAGAGCTGTCTCCTTTCACACGGTATTCTTTTGTCAAACACAATAGATATTGGATATGTATATAAATCGGAGGCAGAATGAGATTGGCCCGAGTCTTTTTTATTTTTTTTCCTCTTCCCCTTATGGTTGTAAGCCTCTCCTCCCTGTGGAGCGGCTCGTCTGATTTCCACCCTCACTGTGAGACGCCAACAAAGTAAGAAAAAGAAACGGATGAAGACGGGAACGGATAGATGTTTTCCTCAGAGGATTTCGTCTTCTTTTATTTTTCCCAAACTTATTCTCCCTCGGGAACTTTCTCAGCCTTTGCTTCTTTGTTGCTTTCTAATGTGTTCTTAACATTCTGCGATTCTTTCCTTTTTTCCCCTCCGTCCCTCTCTGTTACTTTCAGAATGAGCAACCGAACGCACCAAAGTCGAGCCTGTTGAGGTTAGAAAAGGAATCAAAGGGGCTCATCTTCCCAAGCATGCCCACGCACAGGGGTGGCAGTATCATGCTGTGGGGTCAGATGTGGTTGGAAAATTGTTCGGGATATGAAAAAAAAACAAAGAACTTTTGTAGTGGGACACATCTCAGGTTTTCATTTGTACAAAAAAAGTGGAGTCATACGTGTGAGCTTGTGTTGGTCTGTCATAAAATAGCTGCAAAATAAATGTTTAAAATTGATGAAAGTTCTCCTGAATATCCATCTGACTGGGTTTGGTGGCCTTGAAGGGGTTGCATGTTTGTCCAGGACTGAGGACACAAATGCTTGAGTTGAACCGTGGCATACATACCATGGGTCAGGTGCTTCTTTTAAGCACTTGACCCATGACTTTTGTTTTTATTTTAGTTTTTTTTTTTTTTTTTTTTTTTAGTTTTTCTTATCTGGCTCACAGGAGCGGCTGGATGTTCAAATGCGGCCTGGAAAGGTCAGACCCTCAAACACACACTCACCCATGGGGCACATGCGGAGTGTCTCCGCAGAGACACTCCTACGCATTCTCAAACGTTTGTGCTCAGAGCGCCACGGTGCCTCGGTGTCGCACGAGCCACTTTCGAGATCACAGAGAGAAGTTTATGCGGTTTCACGGGTCATGAAATCCGCTCAGCCCATAAAGCAAGTTGAAGTTCAATTAAAGTGGAAACATAAAAATGATAAAAGCAGGAATCTTTTTCTTTTTTTCTTTCTTTTTTTTTCATGCAAAAGCGATGCAGCTCGGCTGAGGTGAGTGATAACTGAAGCCTCTCAGGGTGGCAGAGCTCTGAGTGGCCATTTCGCTGCTCAGCCTGAGTCGTTTGTCCTCCATGCTGAGTCGTCACGTTTAAGAACACGCTCGCACACATACATGCACACCTGTGTGTCGGGGTGGGGAATAAAAATGGACGCTGGCTTTTTTTTTCACATTACGCCCTGGTTGGCTCACGCACACACTCACATCACCACGCATCCAGAGAGGTGAGAGGAGCAGATTTGAATGCAGGCCTTCATATTTTCAGTCAGCGTCTCTGTAAGCCATTTCCTGGACCTGCTGTGCAGAACTGAATAGGTTTGGCTGCAGCAGCAACCAGAGGCAGAGAGAGAGGGTGTGTGTGTGTGTGCATGTGTGTGTGTGGTGGGGCTTAAGATAATCAACAAGCTGCTGGAATTCATTTAAAAATAGGTGGGACTAAATAAAGACCCACTATGTATGGAAAGCTGTCACTGTGAAGCCTTTCAATATTTATCTTCATGATGTGAATTGGCAGGTTTCATAGTGCATGCAAAAATTTCAGGAATGTATAACATGATCTCATTGCTTTAATGTAGAGCAGAAAGGAAGTTCTGTTTCCCCCAGTGTATTATAAGCCTGGCGGGCCACCAGGCTTTACTTGACCCCCCACGAGGCTTAGCATTGCTTATTTATTTAAGTTTTCATTAAATGTTTGCATTTTTAAGACTTTATAGTTGGTGTTCAGATATTAATCTTCCAATAACACATTGTGATATTCAAATTCAAGTGAAATTTTCAAATTTCCTGTCAATTTTTTAACTTAAAAACATGGCGAGCCGCTGGATGAGTGACTGCTGAGAGCCCAACCACCAGGCTTAGCATGTTTTCTGAGGGAAACCTTGTAATATATTGACTGTTTTAGTTCTAACATGTTTGAAACTTTTTTTGCCATTTTTAAGTTTCATACATAGACGCTAAACATAGCATTAGTTTTCAGGTGGGGTGAAAAATCTTCCACCTTCTCGCCGTTTCTCTCTCTAAAATAGCAACAGTATAGCAAACTGACAGTAGCTGACTGCCATCTGCGCCATTATCCAGCCTGTAGTTTGCTACTTTACACACATGCAGCTTTTAGTTTGCCGACTGTAGCTTTAAAGCTTTTATCAGTCTGATAATTGGCCCGTCTTTAGTTGTGAAGCCATGACAAATTTTTCCATTTTGACCAAATTTGTCTGGGTGACTTTCCACTAATTTTCACTTTTGGGTTAATAAAGTACTTTTTAAATTGAATTTACCATTGTTTGAGTTTTAATTTAACTAATGCCCTTTAAAACCAGTTCAACCTGAAACACTTTACGATAAATTCTTCATTTAAATGTCATTTAACAACCAGAATCTGAGCTGCTCAAAATTTGAGATGATGGGCTCGATTTTCAAAATAATTCAGAAAGTAGAAACGGCCTCAACAAGTGTCTGTCTTAAGTCCTTAAATCGATTGCCACATTTAATTTCCCGACAGTTTTTTTCTCTCAGCGTGTTGAGTGGTTACAACACATTTAAATTGGAAAGCGGCTCAAACTTCACTGGGCGTGTAATGAACAGATTGCGCTCTTATTGCAGTCTGAAAGCAGAGGCTCATAATTAAGAAGATTGTAATATTTTGGTGAGATATGTCTCTTGTCACCCACCAGACTGTGCTTTGCTCATTATGTGCTTCTCAAAAAAAAAAAAAAAAAAAGTCTTTAAACAGTTTCAATGTAAATTCGAAGTGTGTTTTCTTTTTTCCAAAGTTGTTGAGCATTCCCTTGCATCAGATAAACAGTCATCATCTTGATCCAGGCCCGTTTGAACTGTGCTCGAGTTGTCTTGCAGCTCAGGTTGGGTGAAGATATAGTTTGGGCTTTGACTGCTGCTGCAGTTTGATCCAAAGTGCTCCAGATATCCACAACTACTGCCTGCAGCGCCTCATGACAGACGTGCGACCATCACACCGCGGGCGCTCAGGAATATGACGGCTTCGGGACAACAGTCATAGACAGCAGAGCAGCCACAACAGGAGCTGGCACACACACACACGCGCACACACACACACACACTGCATGCAGTTAGTGTTGCAACCGTAGAAAATGCATGTGTCACAGAGAGATGTTGGAGAGCACAGCCAGGGGCGCACGGCCCGGTGGAGAGGGTAAAGACGATGCAGTTGAAGGTGCAGACTTTCACTATGACATACCAAAAAAATAAAAATAAAACATGATATAGGATACAGTTCTGCTTTAATCTCTGGCCTCAAGCAAATTTAAATAAAGTAAGAGCCCAGAAGCAAATTCCTACCACCACACTATCAAAGACTCCATTTCTTCTTTTGCAGTATTCGATCATTTTCTACCAGTTTTACAGCCTCGGATTAAATGTTAAAAGTTAATTTATTGCCAGGGTTTTGGCCTGGAGAGATGTCTCTGCTGCTTTCACGCACCTTGTCTAAAGCTCTGCTTAGGACAATAAAAAGGGTTTTATAACGAAAGCTTGTTAATGCTGTAAATATACAATGATGTTCTTCTTCAGCACCTCCCCAGAGTCGTCCTTCCACTTGTTAATGTTGTTTACAGGCAGGCGTGTAAGAGGATTTGACCAGCAGATGCATAAATACACATTAGAAATAGAGATCAAATGCAGAAGTCCTCTCTGAACTGCTCCGAATTTCCAGCTCAGATCATCCCAGAGCCACTTAATGTGGCTTTGTGTGCTAGATTTGGCTTTAGAGATTTAAAGTTTAAGTATGTATTTAGTTGAGAGGCATTTACAGGAAATGAAAATTTGCCTCAGCTATTTATTCATGTAAAGCAAAAGCAGCTTAAAGCTACATTAGGTTATTCTGACTGCAAATGGGAATGAGAGAGGATGTTTGATGGCAGGGACTTTAGGGTGCTTGGGACTGACTGTTTTTGTAAGGCAGCAAATTTTAAAAAGTTGAACTTAATTTGGCTGTTGCAGCAAATTAAGTAGAGGAAATTCTCTTGTGTAGCAAAGTTGGAGGTGTCTGGTATGTGTCTTTTAGTGGTTTTAAGAAAGAATTTGGACAGAATTGAGCTGTCTTTGACTGAAGTCTTGGTGAACCGGTAATGTCCTGTGCAAAAACTCCCAGAGTCAAAGCACCCAATAATGAGAAGAGATGCAGCCATCAGGGTTTTGTGGCTGTCGACTACTTCTTTAAAATAGCTGCTTACGTCTTTGTGCTTCTTCTGATGTACTTTCTTCATGCAGTAGCATCTTCCTCACTGAAGAATGTTGACATCAGAAAAAGTTGTGTTGTGCCAGACTCGAGTATTCACTTAAAATAATTGTGGTTGTTTTTGTTTTTTCTTTTAGAGTCCAACAAGCACTTGTCAGGATCATTCGAGCTGAAAATCAACCAAATTTACCTCACTAGTCCATTTCTAACCATTTACTGTTAGCAACTAAATGTTATGCCTAATGATTATAGCCTTCAAGACTTTGTCAAGCTTAGCTTCTCTAAACCGTTGTTTCATTTTCATTTCATAAAACATCTCTTATGAATGCAAGTGACCCGTGGGTAGAACGTAAAAGCACCAATAAAAGAGCGAGATGTCATGTGAAAATAAAAAATATATATTCTATCTCAATGTGGCTTAGAGAGAAAGGGAGAGAGAGAAATGAAGGAGCAGCAGGAAGTGGGAGATGGAGAGAGGTGAGGTGAGAAATGGTTGTGATTGCCTGGTGAGCCTCACTGAGTGCGGCTGTGTTATTAGCTCATGTGATCTGCTCTGCTCACCCAGCCCAGTCTTCACCTGCAGCCCCCATTGTGCGCCGTTTGTGCGAGCGCTGAATGGGTTCTTAAGCCGCTGATGAGACTTTTGTCTCACCTTTCTCTGGCCGCTGTCTCTAGAGAGACTCCGGTCGCCCAGAGAAAACGGACTCGTACTTTGGCCTTTGCTGCGAATCGCCGCCTCGAGTGACTTCTTACTGCAGCTCATTCACGCTGCCTTGAACCGCAGCTCTCAGGGGAGAACAATTTAGGAATCGCCTCTCTGATAAACAGAGGCCCGAGGGGATGAATGGGAATTTGGACTAAAAAGAGAATTTGAAGCTCATGTTATCTGTCAGGTGAGCGACCCTGCTCCCAAACCTCCTCGTGAGAGTTGATCGACCTCTGCGATTTATTACCCACGCTGGTGATTTTCATCAAACGTCAGCCCTCAGGAACACAAACGCTGTAATAAAATCCCTGCAGAAGCATGCTCCTGACCATACGACTGCCCTGCTGCTGCCTACATGGTTTATTAAATAAGAGAGAAGGTGATCCTGTTTTTCCTCTGTGGGTTTTCTGCACAACATGCAGTCTCATACTATGACTTTAGGTGTTAAATTGATTACATGCTTGGGTACCTCTAGCTTTATGTTTGAGAGTAACACGGGCAATAATGCCATTCCTCCAAACCTATAACCCCAGCAGTCTCCCAAAGGACTTTCTCTTTCCTTTCCTCAGAGTCACATTTTTTTTCCCTTTAAAGTAAATCCTTGTATTTAATGTTGCAGTACGTTTCCTAATCTTCCAAATGTGGTGCCATTTTGCATCCCATCAGATGCTAATCCTATCACGTGGTAATCGCTATGTTAAGATGCTAAGATAAAACGGGGAAAACATAGAGACGTGAACTCTGTAATCATTTTGTCTTTGTTTTAAACCCATTTTTTCCCATATCTTATAAGGTTTGTACTTTGTACAATTTAATTTAATACAGCTTCCAGTTATAAATGAAAATATTTAACTTTGAATCTTCTTCAGTTAGCCGTAACATCTGTACTACTGATTGTTGTTTTCTGACAATAAATAAATAAATCTAAGCTGATCATCTCTTATCAAAGCCAATTAACTTGAAAATCGGCTCATTCCTGTGAATAGCTGGTTTGTTGCTTTATTGAGTTTTAAAGAGATTCTTCTTTGCACTTTGTGTGTTCAAAAGGATAAAATAATCCTATGAAAACCTCAATTAAGATCAAACAATGTCTTTAAATTTATTTTGAAAATCTTCTTCCGCGCAGCTTGCTTCCTGCACAGACGGCAAAGCCATTTAAATTCAACTTGTGAGCAAATGAGATCAGAGCCTGCTTAGCACCATTTAAAACAGGAAGCTAATAAATTATGAAATGACGAGAACTGATGAGAACATTTATTAGAGAACCGTCTCGTGAGAGCTAGTGAGCATACCTAGTTGTGCGCAGTGAGTATTAATTAAAGCTTCTATTGCAAACCGAGGCTGAGGCGCACAAATGAGCATTGAGTTAGGAAAATGAAAACACTCCCAGGTGTGTTTCTGAAGCTGCAGGTGCCACCGCTTATTCTTGGTCGCCTGAGATTATTACTTTATCGTTACGTCTCGAAACTTTCCTCACAGTCGTTATAGACTTTATATTAAACAAACCATCTGGCCCTCATTTATCTTCCTAACACATGCACACATGTAGAGAGAGAGAGAGATAAAAAATGAGCTAAAATGCTATTTTGACCACTGGGAGTAGCCAGAAGTCACTGTTTAGTGCAAGGACTCTGACATATACGAACAATTGAGATTAAGGGTTAAAGTGCTTGCTTGTTAGCCATTTTTCCAAGCCATAAATACATTATATTTATTGGCACTATTAGAGTCAGTAATAACTTATGAAACCAAGAATTTATATTTCAAACATCCTCTGTCTGGTCAAGTTGTAATATCTTCATGTAGACCAAGTTAATGGAGAATTGTAGTTGCACTTGCTCATGGTTCTGTGTTTGCTGGTTAAAATGCTGATGAGAAGGAACTGGACATGAGTCTTTTACAAGCACAAGTATTGCTCTAAAGACGACGTTTCTCCATTAGCCCATCAGTTCTATAAGTAGAGCAGTTGCAGCGCTAAACAGAACACAGCAGCTGGATTTCATCAACATTTTATATGTGAAAAATGTTAAAACTGCAGAAGTAACAATCCCAATGAGTTTTGTGTCACTTTTGGGTTTACAAATATCATTAAGTATATTGTGCATCTTGTCATGATTTTTTTTTTTTTTTTTTTTTTGAATGAAAATGACTTTTTAACCTGATAATGAGCAACGACTGTCTTTCTAAAGACATCTTTATGACTTTGACCTGGCCTGAATTGTTAGTTGGAGGCTCTTTGGCAGCTGAGTTACTTTGTCTTTGCTGTCCATACTGTTTGGTTTTCATTTGCTACTTATTCAAATTTACACTTAGTTTTACACTTTAGCTCTGCACTTCAGCCTTCCTTTTCTTGCAAAGACTCCATTTTTACTCTGAAATGTCAGCATTGAAAATGTACAGAGAGAGTACAGGTGGTGCTGCACCACTGCTTATGTTTTCAACAGCATTGCTAAATCATTCACCGACTGCAGTGGAACAATCTGTTGTGTTTTTCTGTTTTCTTACCTGCTTGTTTATCTAAAAGATGAAGCATTGGATGGATATACGATATCTGATGTAGAGGCTGCTGCGATCGCAGTTTTCTGGTTGATCACTGAACTTTAAAAACCGTGACACCGATTTTTTTTATATGTACAGTATCTGGCGCTGTCATGTATTATAATGTCACAATGCACTTTCATTGTGCCACTCTTATTTTACTGAAAAACATAGAACAATACAGTTTCAAAAGGGACAGTGGCTGATTTTGTGAAGGGAGATGAGATCAGTGGATGAGGTTGGTTTCACATTAAGCGTCGGCCAATCGCAATCACCCAAAAATAAGGAAATTGGAGCAGATCGATCTGTGCATCCCTAGTTAATGCTTTGCCTTCATATAAGGTTGACACAGGGCCACAGATCACTTCCCACTTTGCCAGCTAATCTTGATATGATAAAGTACCAGATAAAGGTTTTTTTTAAATACAAATACAATAACAAAGGCTGGTTTTTGCTGGGTTTTTTTGTTTTGTTTTTTTCATGGTGTTGAAATTTCCCAACAGAATGACACTAAATGTACCAGCAATAGTTAGATCTGTCACCATGTTGAAAATGATACTTTATTATTTTCCAAAAATATAAACATTAAAGAAAATGTATTCCAAACACTTTGTTTTGAAAACCTAAAAATAGAAATAAAATAGTCTCTTCTCCAAAAGTAATGTACTATTTGTGATTTTAAATTGGTTTTATTGAGTTGGACTCAAGGGAAATGGCTTTTTTTTGGTAAAGATTGCAGGGCTCTGCTGTAGATTTTTAGTAGATTATAGAAATTTACTTCATTCAATTGTCTGTAACAGAAGAAATTAAGTGTGTCACTGCTGGGTATGAATTAACCCATGGTTGGTGTCCAGCATCCCATGATATCCACAAAAATGCAGATATAAACAGGATTCATCTGCCTGGGAACTGCAAAAGACTGACATGGCAAAGACGCAAAATGACCTGCCATATCTTTGCCCCTTCGTCGTCTGTGAGCAGAAGGGTCATCATGATGTGGGGAAACAGGGCTGCGATTATTCCGTCACGTTTTGGGTCTTAATTACTGAAACATGTTCTCCCTGACAATGACATATACACAGTAGAGGAGCCAGTAGTAATTCCCCATCAGAAAGTTTCCCGACATGCAGCCTCGGTGTTTGTATGTGGGGATTGATCCGGAAAAGTATTGAGGCGTGTGTAGCTGTGAATATTTACAATCCTCAGGAACGGAAGGAGGAACACTTCCAGGTGTTGCCGAGCGTTTAATCACTCACCTGTGAGACTAATAAGACGGGCCATCGGGCCACACACACACACACACACACACACACACACACACACACACACACACACACACACACACACACACACACACACACACACACACACACATGCACGCACCCATATGGCCTGATGTGTGTATGCGCACTCGTAGGCTGGTGGGACTAATTAGCCAAACTGAAAACACCGCCCCAGCACGGCTGGTAAAGGCTCATTCAGACGCAGTACAAATGCATAACAGCTTGCTTGCCGCTTCCCTAAAACACTCCGCCGCTACTCTTCTTCTCTCTTGTTGGCATCTGAAACAGTCAACGGGGGAAGGAGGACGAGGAGACGGGAGCAGTAGCAGTAGCGAGTAAGTCGGGAGCCAGATAGGCAGAAGTAGCTATTCTCAGTGCAGACTGTGGCTGCAGGCAGCGCTACAGGTAACAAACACATCAGTCATATACACAGCACACCTGTTACGGTACAGATGGGAAGCCCTGGGAGAGAGGCAAGGCAGAGCAATGAAGAAAGATGAGCAATCAGAGAAAGCAACACAGAAGTGGGGAGAGGAAGGGAGACAAAGGAAAGCGGGTGGAATCCCATTTTTCATGGAGACGCAAAGGGAGAGATTGGGGTGGGGAGTTTGAGGTCAGAGGTGCTGCACCTGTTTGCGTTATTCCGCGACGACGGCAGAGCTGCTGAGAAAGAAGTAGGGCAGAGGGAAAAAAAGAGGACTTCCTCTCGCTTGCAGCCTTCTCCCTTGAGAAGACACTACTCCCTCGTTATACAACTTCAGACATTTCCACATCTTTTTTTATTTAATCTCACTGTCAATTTCATAAGAAATCATTTTCCCCCAATGCCCGTCTCATCAAGACATGGTGAGGTTCTCCAAAGCCCTCTCTGCTCTGGAGATCCACCATCATCATTTTGTCCTCTGTAATCATTGAATAAAAGGCTTCAGTGTGTGGGAGTGAGTGAAGCTGGTTAGGTGCCCCAAGCTATAAATCATAATCTGATGTCTATTAGCATATAATTCAGAATTTTCCCTTAGCCGTTGGAGGCATCTGATAGGCTAATTTAAACGCTCAACTGGCCCTCGTCTTGCTCGAGGAATTCAAATATAAAATTGTGGTGTATAATGAGAAGACCCTCTCCAGGTTTTTCCTCTCCTGCTGGAGGTCTGGGTTGATCAAGATGTACTTCTCTCTCTTTTTTTGCACATGTGATTGTTGGCTTACCAGCAGCAAACGGTGTTTAATGAAGAGGGTGGAAGATATTGTTGCGTGTAAGTGGAGCTTCAGCGTCGCCTTTTTCTCACCATCGGATGCTGCAGCATTCGCAGTGCCACCTCCAGCAAAAACAAGATTTTACTGACAGATTTTTATGACTTTTTTAAGGCTAGTTTGCCTCTTGTTTCATATGCTTTGCCTCTTACGAAGGCACTGAGGACTATTGAGAGTAGATTATCAACTTACTAAGAAACGATTGCTTGTTGCGGACTAGGACTGAACAACATGGCTGAGAAATGACAACTATTGAGTTTTCTTTTGTTTTAAATATACAAAAATACTTCCCAACTGTTTTATCCACAGTTTTCAAATGTAACTAATTTAAATAATTTTCTCTGGTGCGTTAAAAGGCTTTGAACTGACAGTAAAGTTGCCTGCTAGCTCAGATCAACATGTTTCTGTTGGGGTGAATTTTATCATTGAAAAATATGCTGCTACATTCCATGTGTTCTTAAAACATGATGTAACAAAGTCCCTATTTAAGAACGTTAATATTTTATGTTTCAGATGCTTTTTTTTTTTTAAATAAACACATTCAAAGTAATTCCTCTTACAGCCCAGATATTTCCTCCTGTAAGTTACTCCCATACTGACACATTCATTTCCTCTTCTGTATCTGCTCTTGCAGTAGTTGAATATGAATTAGGCATGTTTTATGTTTAACCACATTCAAGCAGATAAAAAGCTCGTTTTAGAGCTGCTGTTTTATAAATATTAACTCCTCTCTCTACTGTTTCTGCTAAATGTTGTCCTCTCTCCATCTTGCTGACTGAAGACTTTCAGAATTAGTGTGGCAGTCATGAGATGAAAGGACTTCAATGTTCACATGTTGCACAATTGTGCCTCATCACTTTTGACGACTGGAAATTGTGTTTAAAGTCGCCGGTCGTGGCAGCAGGCTCTTTGCTCCAGCACTGCAAAAATAGTTCACTCCGAGTACTCTTAGATTTTAGTGCATTTATTCATTAGTTTGCAATGTGGGTTTTTGTGAGCTTGTGATTCGCTGTGTGCTTGGAGTAAAGAACCAGGAAATCAGATTGCCCATTCCAGTCACAGCGTCACATTTCCACTCAGCTTGTGACGGTGCATTTCCTTTTCTCTTCATGCTGGTTGCGTTCGGTCTTTCAGCCTTTGCACACCTCTCTCTCTCTCTCTCTCTCTCTCTCTCTCTCTCTCTCTCTCTCTCTCTCTCTCTCTCTCTCCTGTCCAAATGCATATTGATGTTGGTGTTAGAGATCCAGTGATCAGAAATTTTGTTCCTGATACCGTTGATTGATTTTGCAGTGTTTTTATTGAGTCTTAAACTGTTATAAATGTTCATTATTTTTTCTTATCAGCAAAAGAGAGAGTGAGCAGTCAGTGTTACACAGCTCTGCACCTAAACAGGATCTGATTAGTGTTTCAAAACAAGCAGAAGTTGACATTTTAAGTTCTTTGCTGGCTTATTTCTTAGCATAAGCTTGTGGAACATAGTTAGCAATATGTAAGTATGAATTAAGGAGACCCTTACCTTAACTCTGTTATTTCCAAAAATCTCACATTTCCTAATTCAGCATGCTCCACGACAGACGGACTGACTTGAAAAAGAGATGAAACTGGCTAACTAACGTTAACTTCCTGATATCATCTCAAATTTAATCCCTCCAAACATTTTTCATAACATGATGGACGCATGTAATTCTTTGTCTGACTTTAAAACACTGAAACCGAGGACGGCTTCCCAAGTCTTCCTCATTCAGTAAGCACTTCAACACAGAAGAGAGTCTTCAGCAAAAACTTGAAAGTGCTCGTCATGGAGCGTTCACCCATTTTGTAGCTCTGACTAGCCAATTACAGACAAAGACTGATCATGCTTAAAATAACCGATTTGGGTTACCAGCTGATTTTTTTTGTTGTTGTTGTTGCATTTCTAGTTGCACAACACGGCAAATAATCGTTCTAAAAACTAAAACATGTTAAACCTTACATACTGGAGTTTATTTTTCTCAGCTCCTGTTTCCAGTTATCTGCTATACCTTTCTCTAAACTCTTTTTTTTTTCTCCCCCTCATCCTCTGTGCTCCTCATTTTTTCTTCCCTTTCCACACACCTCTCCCCTGGTTTCCAGTCGCTGTGTGCTGCTGTATGTATTGGTATCATTAGCAGCCACACTATGATGGATGGCGCTGAGAGGCTGGGCCCTGACGGGGTGGGACTCTGCCTAAGCACACCATGATTACCTTCTGCACATACACACACACACACATGCATGCATGCACCAGCAAGGCTGTTTCACTCTAATGCTATGCTCCTACCTGTGTACGCATTTCTAACTAATGCTTCTCAGAATAACACGATATCATGTAGATAACTACCCAGAGATGGATAAAATTGCTATTGAATTGTGGCAGCCACCCTCCCCTTACTTTTTCCATCTGGAACACACACGAACGGGCGCATACAAACAAACACACACAGCATTTGGAGTTTTAAGAGGTTTGTATTGACTCAGATCCCCACAGGGAAGCGAATGCCAATAGCCCCACCACTCTGTGTGAGAGTTCTGACAGACCAGCAGCCCAGCAGACCGCGGGGTGCTAAAAGGGTTTATTTCAAGAACTGGCAGAAAGTTTCACCTCCGGGAAGTTTTTCAGACTCTTCATGCGGCACAAGATTTCTGCACATTACCATGTTGTGTGTATCGCATATGTGTGTGGAAAGTTCAAAGAGTTTCAAAGCGGGAAAAAAAAAAAAAACTGAAGGCGTGCAAATTGTGTGTCTGACAGTCCCATGATGATCCAGTCAGACGTTTGCTCACGCTGCTTACCGATGCTGTCTGCGTGCGTTTGTGTGTGCGTGTGTGTGTGTGCGCGCGTGCGTGTGTGTGTAGGCGACAGGCACAGAGATGGACTTGAAGCCGGGCTTACCTCTATGTGAAATTGTGTGGCAGCTGATCATGTCAGAGTCAATAAGAAACAACAGGCTTTATTAAAGCTGGAGACTGAGTAAAGATTGATTTTGTTTGGCTGTCTGCATTTTAACTGGAACAGCGAGCGGCTGTGTGACAGGGTGTGTGTGTGGTTAGGCACACCGGCAAGGAGCAGGAGCTGCGACTGACTGATGGGTACTTGTGGCAGAAGACATTATGGGGAAAAGCAGGGTAGATGATGCTCTTGTACCCCCTTTGGGAGTCTCCACCCAGGGTGCTGGTTTGCAGCGCAGTTGGAAAGAGTTTCTACTTATTGTGTCTCGGTTCGACTTGCCATCAGTGGGGTGTTTGGTTGGGGATCGCTGGCGGCTTGCGAGCCGAGAGGTTTTTAGTCTGTCTCTGTGCAAGATTTAGCCCTAAAGCAACTTTAGTTCCTCTTAGTCACTTCAGTCTCGTCTCTGCTGCCATCAAATCCTTCCCCTTCTTGATTACTGCCTTATTCTTTGCCACTAAAAGCCTGTGCAGAAACAACAACAGCAAAAAAATAAATAAAAAATCGGTCCTACAATGTTTTGAGCAGCAAGGTTTTTCAAATAGACACTGCATGCAATTCCTGAGTCTTTTCATTTGGGTGAATAAGCAGTTTGATTGAAACAGCTCTAACACCCCGAGGCAGAAACGCTGCAAGGTTTTAAAAGCTGTTATTTAGCAGCGCATACCGAGATACATACGACAGATGCTTAAAGGTTTTTCTAACAGTCAATTTGAGCCAAAAGAAACCTTAAGTCGCTCCATAAATAAAAGATACAATCTCAAGCAGAAGAAAATCTAGAATGATCTGTTGAACAAAACAAGATGTTTTGTTTTTCTTATGGGGTTGATGAAATTTTTGTGTTGAATTTTCCGTGTTTTTTAACAACACACACAAGCTAATTTGTGTAAACCTTGTCTTAATTCAGCAGTTAAATGTAAACACTTATAACATAAAATGTGCCAAAGGAAATGAAGGAGTTAGAAATCTCTCCCCATTTTTTTTCATCAATGCGTAGCTGTGTGAGTGCTGAATCATTTGAAGATAAAGGGAAAAAAAAGAAACCTCACTAAGAACAGGAACTATAGAGTGAGGGATTCTTTAGATTAGAGAAATATGAGAGAGAAATAATAAATTGGTGGCAGGGCAGGCGGAAAGGTAACGAGATGGTTATGGAATTAGTATTCAATCACCTACTGTAGTCTTAGTAAGCCACAAAAAAATTTAATCTGTAAAGTTTTGTTGCGAAAAATTTCATGGCGTTCTTCAAACAGGATATTAACATCGGATCTGTTTTGTTTGTTTCACAACTTCCAACAATATGGAAAGGCTTCGTTTGTTGGCTTTATTTTATGACGCAGTGTTTAATTTATCATTTCCTGGGTTTCCCCTAGAAAACTTGCTAAGCCCGGTGCTCAGGGCGCTACGGCACTCATCCAGCCACCTACCATGTTTTTGAGTTAAAAAATGTTTAAAGTTGACAGGAAATTGGAAAATGTCATCTGATAGTTATGCATTTTTGGAAGACTAATATTAATACCTTTGCCCAGGCCAACTATAAAGTCTTAGAAAAGACAGTCATTAAAAAATACCTAATAAATCAACAATGCTAGGCCTGGTGGGGACACAGGTAAAGCCTGGTGGCCCACCAGGCTTATGATACACTGAAGTAAACCCTGATTTCTGATAACAGTATGTTTCAAATGTGATTTCCAACAATCACATTTGGATTTTGAGGAAACTGAAGCCGAGTTTATAAGATCACTGAGTTTGTAGGATTACGTCAGTGTGACATAGTAACCGTGTTGGCAGTCCAATCAAATGTATAAAGTATAACACTTCAAGTAGCTGCACTATATAAGTAGACGGATTAGATCACGTTTCATTTGTGGACACATCAGACTTAGTTTACATTTTTCTTTGTCACACGAGTAAGAGCTTTTATCTGTAATTTATTAAATCTCATGTATTTCTCTCTGTGTTTATTGCTCTTATTGAGTGCGTTACTTTATGCTGAGGGTTGAGTATTCGCTGTCGTCTACTGTAGCTGATGTAAAGCCAGCTGCTGAAAACATCTGTTTAGCTTGAGCAGATGTCCGCAGGTGCTGCCGCTTGAACTTTGTCGATCAGTCATCTTCCGACACCGTTAACATGTATTTATGTTGAAAGCAGGTGTCTGACAGAATCCTGCTGCTCATGAAATTTCCTGATGTGGGATTCTATCTAGTCTTATTACAGTATGGGATTACCTTTATTATGTTATTACAACATGTTAGTTAGCAGGTATTGAAGCTTATATTAATTAACTGAGTATGATCTGCTGTAGTAGTATCAGAGTATCAGATCATAGTATCATGCTGTATCCTGGACTGGAAGTAACAACTCCTTATAATGAAGTGTGATTCATAGAACCGAAACTGTTAAAAGTAACCCAAAATCATTAGTTATGCAGACAGGCGTGGCGGTAATGTTCCAGAAGAAGGTCGTTTTGCTGCTTAAGGGTGTGACTAGAATCTGTCACTGTGAGTAATCAGAAAAAAATACCAAATCTGACTGAATCTTTGCGTGCATCATTTCTGTCTGATCCCCAAATTATTATTAAAGTTTGGTAGATTTAACTGCGGACTAGTTTTTGATCTCTCACGTCACGAACCTTTTGAAAAGACATTTGCACATCTTTAATAGTAGCAACCGGTAGTGCTAGTGTACATATATATATATATGTCTTTGTTTGCAGCTGAGTTTCTGTGCTAGTATGCCTGGGTTTTCTTCAGTGAGAGTTAGCTGCATTTTAAGTTATTTTATTAAATACTTTAGAATAGAAACCAAAATCTAATTGTAATAATGACATTTTTATGCATGATTGAGATTTTAATGAGATTCGCCAATTTAATAACATACCAAATAATAAAGTAAGACTTTTGAAATGGACTGAAAACAATATTTATTAGATTTTCTTTTTTTTTTGTCCAATTGCATTCAAATTGTCACATAAATCACAGTTAAGTGTCAAAGGCAGGAAGACGTAATTTAGAACCCAATCTGAGGCAGAACATTTAAAAACCAAAGTATGGAGCAGATACGATGGGGTGAGGAGTAATGGAAGAGAAGAGCAAGGGAGAAAATTAATCATGTCTTTGAATTGTAAATATTCATTAACTTTCTACTAGTTCCAGAAAGCTGTGCGCCGTATAAGTTTATCATTTTCTTTGCGCAGGCCAAGCTGTGAGCTGGCCTGCCTTGGAGCGATGTGGTCTGTTCTGATGAATCATGTTTTTGTTTGCATCATGTGGCTGTTACCTAGTGAGCACATAGACATTGTGACAGCAAACAGGCAAATAAAAGAAACAACTCTGATAGGCAAGTGGTCATAATTTTGATGTGTTTTACCTTTGATTAAGAAAGTTTATACAAACTGAAGTGACAGAGCATTATGTTTTAAAAGTCTGGCTGTGTTAATTTGAATTGGGCAACAAAATCAGAGTTAAAGAGGTAAAGAAAGCTTTTTTTGTTCCAGTTGTTGCTCAAAATCCACGATCTTTGCTTTCCACATGCCTTTATAAGACGTGGTGTGTGTTTGTTTTGTGTGCGCATGTGTGTTTTCGTGCAGCAACGCTGTGCAGCGGTCATGATTAAGTGTTTTGAATAATTGATGATTGCATCCCTCATTAAGTCTCAGTCTTGTGCTTCGGTAGACTCCGGCTCTATTTTTATGCATCAGAGTCCTCATATTTTCTCCTCCTCTCCACAGATGGGGCGAATTCATCACTCATTTAGGGCTCAGCGATGGGGTCGTGAGGGATCTAAATCATGTTGAGTGGATATTTTTACCTGGCAACTATCACAGCGCACAAAATTTGGAACGACTGCTTCTCCTGACGAGCAAAACGCTTTTACTGACGGCTTGGGATGAATGCTACAGGTAACCTCGGAAAAGTCTGTCTGTTTTTTCTTTAGTCATTTCTTGGGAAACTTTTAGTCTGTCTCCGTTGGAGCAAAAGCTACTGAATATTTAAGCAAACGCGTATTTTATCGAATAATAACTTGATTATTGAGTAATGGGAAAGACTTGCAACTCACCAGAGGTTCTCAGGATTTTTTTTTTTTTTGAGGCCTCCTTCTCAAGTCCACAGCAAGAACTGTGCCTCCTTCTTTCCTCCATGACAAATGTGCACACATGCACACACATTCCTGCCAACCGTCTATAGTCAACGCTGTGTTTTCATCTCAGAATTTAAAAAAAAGATGTTTCTTTCTGTAAAAAGTTGACTGAATACCTCTGATTACACTAGTGGGCTCATTTATAATACAGAACATGTTTGTGTTTTACAGTATTTCTCTGTCTTCAGTTGATCTGAAGCCATGGCAGCTCCTTGTAGCTGTTGTAAGATGAAAAAGTCCACCAGTTCATAATTTTCTTCTTGTATCAGGATGTTGTCGGCATAATTAAAGCATGGACCTAATTTTCATTTGGACGTTTGTGAAAATCTGTGCATAAAACAAGAGCTTAGAAATATGAACTGCTTCATCATTAAAGTTATTTTGACTCGTCTTTTGACACTTTTTTTCCCTACGGTTCAGGATAATGCCTCGTTATTGCTTTAATAGAAAAGATTTAAAAAGTCTGCAGGTAAATCTCTTTAAAATACGTCAATACCAGTAAAGTTTTATCCCAATATTTGCTGTGATAACAATGAAAGCGATGATAAACGACGCTTGCAACGCCTTTGCAGTTTTTCTTTATTGGAAGCTTTATGGCTTTAACCGCATGTCACTGCAGTCAAAAAGTCCATGTGCACAAATGTTGATTTTTACAAAAAGCATAATCATTTTTATAATGGCTTTCATCAGGTCCCCAGTTACAGATAGCAGTAAAAGTATTGGGATTTTTTTATGACAAAATTACACACACTAAATGTATTTAATCATACTTTCAAATGTATTGATCCTGTCATGGCACCAACGGTGGAGAAAATAGTGTAAGTAATTCTGACAGTCAGTTATTGGGGAATTTCAAACATTACTTGAAAGTTATTGTCGTCACGATAAATCTAATTTCTTATCGAGATTGGAACATTTTCACTAAATAAAATGCCCATTCCTACAAACAAAATTGCATCTTCCATCTCTCTCTTGCTTCCTGATTTTCACAGTTTGTGAGCTGCAGTCGTTTTCCTCAGATTTTTGTTCTTTTTCCATCTCTTTTAAATATGAAGCATGTTGTCTGATGCGATACATTCACACATGAAATGCATGATCCTCTAGCTAGTATAGCAGTTTTGGGTGAAAAAAATTAAGCATCAAGTTTTTGAGCTTGGAGATTTTTAAATCAAGTCCCTTCAGCCACTAGAGGAATGATTTCACCCTGAGATGGAAATGCTGAAGTGCGCCAGCTCGGTTTTGGCATTGTTGAAGCTGGCCTCAAGTTTCCATCTGAGGTTGTTGAAAATCAGTGCACGAAGATGCACACTCATAACTGGATCTGTGGAGTGTTTATTTAATAAATTACTCTGAAGTCAAGATTAGGAAAGTTGTTTGTGATCTTCTCCTATTAAACCTGTGCAAATTGTAGCATCAGCGATTGTATCCTGCATACCTTGATTGTAATAAGGAGTTACTTGAACTACATTTGCCTTTACAACATCTCATATCAGATTACCCATTCTTCTCAGACATCAAAAAGTAATTTTTGCTCTCATATCTGCTGCTCTTTTGGTATTTTTTTTCTTTTCAGTCCATTCTGTGTGTATCTGGGAGGCATTTGATCATGAAAATCTCAGTGGATCAACAGTTTCTGAACCACTAAAACCGTCATGTCTGGTAGCAACAAGCATGCCGCGTTCACAGTCCCTTAAATCCACTTTCTTCCCATCTGGGAGGCAAGTTGTTGTCACCGAGAGTTGCTGCCGTGTGATTGGCAGGTGAGGTACTGGTGTTAACAAGCAATTGAACGGATGTGCTTGATAACGTGGTTGGGGAGCAGATTTGTTCACTTTTCTGCATTTCAAAATATGATGAATAGCCATTATTGTGTATTGGTTAATGGTGAGTTTGCACTACTGACTGGTGAAGTGGCCTTTATGGCGATGGTAGGTTAGATTTATAGAGCAGTGTTTGTGTTTGAAGGACTGAATGTATGGACTGATAGATTTGTAGCCAAAAAAAATGTTTTTTTCTTCTGTTTTATTGTCACTCTAAACATTATAATAAATGCCACAGAAAGGCAGTGATAGCATTTTAACTCCACATTACTCAGCCCCCATCATTCATGCGTTTGTCCTCTGCTCAACCATAAAATTAAACCCTTTAAAACCCCATCAAAATATCTAAAATTGTACTAATGTGTATCTGAAGGCATGAGGAAGCGGTGGTCATGGATGCAGCTCCTGGTATGTGTTTATAATGTGCTCTGGCGGTCATGAAAATCAATTTCCATATTGCTTACGTGGCCCATTTCTGCTTACTACAAGCAGCCACAAATCACTGAATAATTCCCAGTGGGGGTTGGAGGCAAACCTCCGGCTCCACAAGATGCTTCATGTCGAGGAAGATGAGTAACACGCAGGCGTCTGTGGCAGAACGAAGGGACATCTGAATTGATAACTTAAAGAAACGAGGAGAAAGAAAAGACCCCATCTGAATAAAACCTCACTGCTTATGCTATCAGTTAGACCCCGAATTGAGTCCTAAACCCCAGCAGGTGTGTTTTGCTGCCGTTAATCGCCGGGGTGAGTGGCGTAGATCTGAAGGACGTGGCGTAGAGACGCAGTCAGAGAGGTGGAATCAGAGTGTGGCTTTATTAATAAAGGCATAACCACAATCTGTCAGCAAAGCTGCTGCTTCCTCTTTGCATAAAAAAGACTGCCTCACACACACGTCTGAATAGGAACCGATTTACATTTTAGCACATTAACAAGGCAGAGGAGACACACATGCACACGCACACACACACACACGCACACACACACACACACACACACAGTTGTACACTGGGGAGGTGCAGGGAAAACGAGATTCGTTTTCATCTATTTCCCCTTAAAACATGAAAAAGGAGGAATTCCCCATAGACAGAGCAGCTCTTTGATATCTACAGCCTGGTGTCTGTAAATAGGTTAGGTGAAGATGATGATGATGTGTGTGTGTATGTGTGTATATTTTTGTTAGATTGGGTTCGGCACACGTGTCTGTCATCCTATTCCTGGCATGTCATTGTGGGTGGGGAAGTGTATGTGAGCGTGAACGCATGTTTACCTTTTCCTGCTGAGGCCTCTGCTGACTGCTCCCTCTTGTCATTCATGCAGGCGGGGAGTCATGTGGGCTCGACGCCTCGTGTTTCTACGTTTCCGTTGCAGCGTGTTGTTGTCCCGACTGGTGGCCAGTTTTGATTGCATGCTGAACACTCGTGATCGTGGCGCTGGCGTATTTATCCAGTGGAAAGAAGCAAAAAGTGCATCGAAGAGAAGTGTTTGTTGTGACTAGTGTCTATTTCCAGTGGATCAGGCCATCAAAGGCAAACCCAGAGACACATAAGACCACAATCATGCACTCAAAAACGGTTAAGTGCATGATTCGTACATGCAGAAAATATTCATACGTTGGCCCGTCGCAATAAGCAATTATTCAACTAATTGGATAGGAAATTAAAACAAGCTCAATGACTTCCATTTGCATAATTTATCGTTTTTCTCTTTTCGCTCTATCTGCCAAAAGGTGGATGACAAAATCTTTTAGTCTAGTGCTTTGGTCACAACTATCCGTTTGTTTGACGACTTAATAGTTCATGTAATTTGTTGTTTTGTTTATTTTTTTAATATTTAAATTATTTTCCAGTTCCAGGGTTCAGTAGTCATTAAAATGTATTGATCTTTCATTTCATTATTATGCCATAACCATTAAATTACTTGAAAATGGGCTCAAAACAACAAAATCATATAAACGTCATATTTACCATCCAGCTAAATTTGTTACTGTGACAGGTCTATTTAGAGAGACCAGTTCATCCAACTACCATGTTGTCTCCCATATACCTAAAGGAGGAAGTCCCCAGAAATTCAAACCCAGGACTACATTGTTGCTAGGCAACCATGCTAACAACATCTCCACCGTGCAAGAAAAATCCAACCAATTTCTTCCATAAACCACCTAATTAGTTGATCCACTTTTTTTCCCTCCATCTAATCTTAGTGTAAATGCAGGTGATCTGTGAAGGCCTCAGAGGTTCGCTGGAGAATATTAATGAACAAATGGGATCAAAAAGAACAAGGAGCCACACAGACCTGCCAGCGATAAAATCTTGGATAAGTTCTACATCAGTTTAGGTGATAAAACATTGACCAACGAGCTCTGTGTTCAATCCATCATTTGAAAATGGTAACTGGAGGAGCTGTAGAAACTCTATCAACTCCACAAATCTGGGTCTGACTGAAGAGTGACCGGAAGACATTGATAAATAAAAATAATTTACAGTTTGCCACAAGCCAGGTAGGAAACCGAGCAAACTTGTTGAATAAGGTGGCTTATAGGGGAGCAAAACTCAAATTATTTACCTTTTCCCCTCACTACACATTCAGACTTTTTGACTGGCAGAGTCATAGTCCAGACCTAAATCCAATTGATAATCTGTAACAAGATGTGAAAATTGCTACTCCCAGCCATTCTCCTTCTAGTCTGACTGAGCTTTAAAAGAAAAAAGAAGCTTTTGCAAAGTAAAAAGGGAAACATTTTTTCTCTCTTTACATGTACAGAGCTGGAATTACAGCAAATGATTTCTCTGCAAAGTATAAACTCAATACAAATGCACTAATTTGAGTCCCATAAAATCCACATAAACCTTTTCAAGGTACCATATATAATTTCCTCTGCAGTTGTTGGTATGAGGCACATAATTGTTGCCTCCTCCTTTAGAGCAATCATTTCAAATCCAGATATGCGAATGTGATGTAGGAGTGAATTCCACTATTTATACACGTGTCGAACATTCTGCAGCGCCGGTGCGTCAAACTAGTTGGACTTCGGTTTGCAGAACTTTGAATGTCTGCATTTGGACAACTCCCTCTCAGCTGCTGACGGCTGCACTGACCCGCGTTGCTGCGTCTTTGCTCAGCGTCCAGAGGTCAACAACCTCTTTCTTTGGCAAGATCTGCACAAGTCGCTGAGCCGCTGACCAGGTTCGTCAGGTTTTCAGCTCCATCGGCCATGACAGGTGACGGCCGGCCAGCCCTGAATCTATCACACGCTGTGCTGGTCAGATTTCACCCGAATGAGCTGCTGGATGCTTCGGGTCATGCGTGCAGTGACACGGACTTAAACGTCACAACAAGATACGTGCTAACGTGTCATGGGAGTGAAGGGTTTTCTAACTTTAAGACAGCTAGACCTGAAAACCTTGGGCGAAAATCTAACAGTTTGAGTAGATGTGTTACTTATTTTTGTAACTATTGCAGTGGAGGGGGAAAAAATGTCTTTTAGTCTATCGATATGCCATAATTATTATAGCTTTAGTCTTATGGATTGTACTTATTTATACTTGTGTAAAATCAGTGTCTTCCGGCTTTAAAGGAATAGTTTAGATTTTTGCAAGTGAGATTCTGTGAACTTATTATTGCCCACAGCCTTGTTGAAAATAAAGTTTTGGAAATCCTCATTTCCAAGGTTGAATGTTTCTCTTTGCATCTAGTGTCCTAATTTTTCAAATAGAGTTTATTTCAGCGATACGAGTTAACCTCATTAGCTGCTCTGGTGGCTCATTACTATGTAGACCATTAGCATACATGCTAATTCTGTCTCTGTTGTAAACATTAGTTCCAAAACAGCAAAGTGTTGAATGATCGATGGGCAACAGGACTGAACAATATATTGGCAAAATATTGTCATCAGTTAATATTTCAAAGGACTGTTTTTAATGCTTTAGCTTCTGGCTAATATGTTACAAGTGTCATAAGTTCACACTTTTAGTGTCACCCTGCACTAACACTAAATCTGTGTCAGCACACCTGACACAGATTACGCTGCACCAAGTAAAATCAAAGGTTACAAAGAGCTGGGACCATAGATGGCTGGGAGAAGAGGGACAAAAATGTGGATTTATTTACCAGATATTGTAAATAATAGCTCTATTACATGATTTTTTAACATTATGAAACAAATTTTGTTTATTAAAACACATTTAAATAATAAAAATAACCTTGACTTTCAGTGTGGCATGTTTTTTGATGCCAGACGGGACTGGTCCGATCATTTCAAAACGGTACAATGCTATGGTTTATGTGCAAAACCGTCTCTCAGAAACTATATTGAGTTAATAGTCTGGAAGAAGATTCTGGACAGACTGGTTTGAGATAATAGAAAGGAATGAGTAGTTCAATAAATCATCTGTTGTAACCGAGGGATCCCATCGACAGCAGCAGACGACCTCAGCGGATGCTATCTAAGAACAGGAACAGAAAACTGGGGCTGCAGTTCACACAGTCAGCTTGTGAGTTACAAATGACCTTTGCATTAGTGAGCTAATGAAAACTGAAAACATTGGTGAAGTTTTAAAATCTGTTTAAGCTTAAATTATTCAAAAGAAGATGGCAGACTTCAGCTATCAAGTCCTCAAAAACGTACTTTCTGCTCCTATCGTCAGATAGATGTTTGGTTTGGATGAAGGACATAGAAAGAGACAAAGTACGGCGATAAGTAACAGATGTCTCTGGGTGTGACACTGAACTTTGATACACTCTGCATGCGTCTTTCTTTCTATATATATATCTCCATTTGTCCTGGCAATTTTTATATCTCACCCACCCATAACACGTCATGTCCTCCAACCTCCATTAGCTGATCTTTTGCCCCTATTCCTCACTTTTCTTCTTTTACGCTCCGTTTCATTCCCCTCTGCTGTGTGTCTCCTGAGCTGGACGCATTTTATCTTCTGCTGCTCATAAGCGGGTAGGTTTTACATCCCTGGTTTCTTGTCCTGTTTTTTGGGTAAAGCAAACATTAATTGACATTATTCCTCTTCTTGACTTGTGTGCGCGCGTGTCTGTGTGTGGTCGGCCTGTTGATATTTAACTGGGCTTTTAACCACTTGAGTTTTGATTAAGGCTGTGTTACTGTTAAATAGTTAAGCACCTGATGCGTTTCAGAACAGAACATATGCTAACCTTTAAAAACGGCTATCACGGTTGCTCACCAGCGAGCGGAGCTCAAAGGTGGAATGAGATAAGGACTTGATGCGGTGGTGTCATGGTGCAAAGGTTCGACGGGCTTCGGAGAGACAGACGGCTCACATGTGGAGAGAAAACCGGCATAGAGGCGGTCTCTATGATTGTTCATTATTGAGATGGCAGGAGAGCTGAATGAATGGAGCCACTAATTTAACTGAGTCTGATGGACAGAATGCAATTACTCTGAGAGTAGAAAGTGGAAGAAAGGGGAGCAGCGTACAGAGCGGTGCCCCCTTTCCTTTCTCTTCCATCTTTCCTTTTTCTTTTGACTTGTCTGGCAGCCTTTCCCTATAGCTACAGATGATTTCTGGGCTCTGAGCTCCTGTTGGCAGCATTTAGTTTGTGGAGTCGCACACACATATACAGTAGCACACGAGGGAGGAAGGCAGGGAGGGATGTTCACATACGCGCATATGCAGATCTTCACATCACCCTCCCGCCCGGCGCCTGCTGGCAGCCCACCAGTTTCGGCCGTCCAATTTAGCGCTCACTTCTCCTCTCCTCCCCTCTGCGCCTCCGCTGGTTCGGCTTCAGATTGCCGTCTAAATCCAGACCCGCTAAGCCGTGTTCACTTCCTGCTCCGCTGCCACATTTAGCTCATGAGCTGATTCCAGGTCAAACCACCACCACCACCACGCTGTTCCTAGTAACTTTGATAAGATCCTTAACGTGTGTTTTGGCACAAGTTTGCAGAGGTTTTCCACTCTTTTTCCCCCTCAAGTTCAGTCTCACGTTTTCAGCCTTAAATTGACGTTTGTCACGACTGGGACGTTTTTATCATATTGATGCCATCTGGCCTTTAGGTAAGACTGTCCAGCATTAGGTTAGGAATTCAAACCTGTGACCTTTAGCATCACACCAAAAATATGGATTATGTTTATGCATTATGGTTAGTTAAAAGTCTGTTCAACTGGACTGATCAATCATAAATATATATTAGAAAACAATGTCCGACACTAAAACTATTAGTAAGAGATAATGTTCTATTGTGTCCATCTAGTCCTTTGGGATTTCTATATTTAGCACACAAATATGACCGGGATTTATTGTGCAACCTTAATGTGCTTTTGTGTTCACGGAAAAATAATAAAAAACCATAAATTCCTGTCAAATTTTGAATTTCTGATTGAAGCAAAAGAGCTTTTTATTTTATTTTCAAAATCAACTGGATCCGATTTGTCAAAATTGTTTAATTTGAAGAATTTAAAATGCCATAAATGTCATATTCTAAATGTTCAGCACCTAAAACAAATCCAAAAACCTGGTAAACTTTGCTTTAGTTTGCCGATAAAATGTTGCAAACATTGAATGTAAAAGAAAACATTTGCTCCAGTCTGCTTCCTAGATGGTCATTTCTCAAATTAACGCATTACAAGATATTTCATTTTATGCATCAAAACATGTTTCTGATCTTTCATTTTTACAACATTGGAAACAATGTGCTTAAGGCAGCATCCAGGGGAGCTTCCTTTATGTTAGGAAGAATTAATAAAATATATCAAATTCAGATTGTTCAGTATTTCATCAACTATTCCCAGGTCAAAACCGATCTAGTGAATTAACAACAGAGGTAAACAGCAAAGCCAGTTGACTGGTAAATTACTCCGGTGCTTTTTTAATTCTAATTATTCTTAGTTTTTTTTCTCTTCCGATGAGGTTTAAATGTCTTGATTTTGGACTAACAAGCTGCTTTTCTTTAACTCCACATGGTGTCTTAAAGACTTAACACCTAGAAGATAAAAAAACAAAAAACAAAACGGTAAGGCAGAGCCTGGAAAGGCAGGAACAGATGGGGACTTGCTCAGGGGTGAAAGCTGAGGCTCCTCAAACTCCATCCTTTCTATTCTGAATTTACTTCTTGCTTTTTTTCTCTCTCTCTCCCCTTTTGCCCCTTTGCTCATTATCTTACTCACCCACTCTATGTTCCCTCACTCCTCATTTTCTTTCCACTCTGTTCATTTCTCTTCCCACTAACCCCTCTCTCTTCATACTCGCTCTCTCGCCATCCATTTGGTGGAACAGTGCTGCTGATAATGCCTGTAATTGGAGTGACTCACACTTTTCCAGTGTGTTTGGACCAGATAAAGAATATTGTCAGCATTTTGCCGACATGGCCTCTGCTGGCAGAATTAAATGGACTCTGTTCTGTTCTGTCTGCAGCAAATTAAAAGCCTCTCAATTCATCTGTTCTCGCCCGAGGCTTACAGGGGCCTCCTATTCACACTGAAACGCCGTGGAGAGGGGGCGGCACAGAATGAGAGAGATTTCCCTCTTCCCCAAGAAACACCAGCCGTTTGGTTTTGTTCTACCCTGCACCCGGTCGCCGTTTGCCGGAGAACGAGAGAGGAGGAGAGACAGAGAGAGAGACAGAGAGAGAGAGAGGTCGAGACCGGTAGTCTTAAGAAGTGGGGACGAACATCTCAGAGAGTAGTCAGCTTCATTATGTGGCTCGTCACCTTGCAGCTGTCCCTTGCCGTTTTTGTTCCTCGGTATCTCTCGCCAAAGAAAGGAGCTTTTCTTCGAGTGTGCGTGCTCGTAAATGCGCATGTTTGTGAAAAGGAGAACAAACTGTGAGTTTGAGTGCCTTTGGCTGCCGGGTTGTGCAGTCACTGCCAGTCAACACTTCAGATGAGAGTGGAGGCAGATGGGTTCCCAAAGGGGCAGAGGGATGGGGCTTCAGGGCTCACCGGGCTCAGAAAGTTCAACTGGTGTCGGTGTTGAAGAAAGAGGGGTGTAATTTTGCCTTCTGGCGTTTCTGGTTTCTGCTCAGGGTCTTTAGCAAAGATTATATGGGCAATTACACTGTGCAGCCAGAGTTTTGAGAAATGAGCAAGGTAGAAATGAATATTTTTGTAATCTTCCTTCACCATTAAATCTTTCTATTTTCATCCTTAATATACTGTAAGGAGTTCTATTGAGATTAGAACTTGTGGATTAGTTTTTGTAATAAATGGTGATATTTGATGTACGTCAGACGTTTGATCATATTTTGCCGTCATCCTGGTGTGTAAATAAACATAATCCTTGACAAATATATGTTACCACCATGCCAACCTGTCAAAACCTACAAATAAATTTAATTTATGAAGAAAACAGGAACCAAACTGATGTGTGTGAGCAGAAGCAAAGAGCTGGAATTTGCCACCGTGATCATCACTGCTTTGGCAGGGACTAACCCACCCGGATATTACTCACCCCTACTCACAATTTAACCCTTACAGCAGCATATTTTTTTTGTCCCAAACAAAGTTTCTACAGATTTACCTTTCTATGACGCTCCAACATGAGATGAACTATTTTAAAAAAGCTAAAATGTTCAAAATGGGCACAGTTTATTTTTTTCAAACATTTTGTTCAGCCGGACACATACAGATTGTCTCTGAGTCACGTCTTACTCCTGTTGCAATGTTTTCATCTGTATCGTTTTGCTGAAGCGCCAGACTAACATTAGCACGCTTACTCTCTTTTTTTTTTTCTTCTTAGAACTCATTGCTGGAGCTATTTCAACGTGATTCAAAGTAATTGTGGGAGCAAACTTCACAGAAAAAGCTGTTTGATGAGAAATTTAATGAAGAGTGTTTCAGCTGAGCAAAAAGACATGCAGGCGGTCAGAGCTGCAGCAGCTAACACGCCATCAACGTTAGGGACAGGGAGTTTTTAGCCAGATCCTGATTTGATTTAATTATGATGCTAAAGGCTGTAATGTCATTGTAAATCATTCGTTGCCCCCACCCCTCTACCCAAAGCAATGCTGGTGATTTGCCTGTTTTTGACTTATTCCTGCTTCAGCCAACGTAAGAAGTCATCAGCAGCGCCCTGCAGAACACGGTGCGATGTGGAGTGACTGAGCAGACTAATTGATTTAGAGGTGTTGGTTAATAAAATCTCACTTGGCACCAGGCATAAAACTTCTGTCTAAATGTTAAGTAGTCACACTTCTAAACTCTTAAAAATTAGCTTTGTAATTAAAGAATGAAGTGCTCGCTGGAGAGGTGGGTTGTTCTTCAGTAAATGTCCTTGCTGAGCCGCGTTATTGACAGAAAGCACAAAGTGGAGAGCAGGTCTCTCTACTCCGTTACCATGGGCAACGTCTACTCAGGGCAGATCAGAAACGAGCTCATTCTCATGCCTGCTGATAACCCTTGCTTGGTTTCGCCCGCTCTGGGTAAGCACGACCTAACAAAAGCAAACCTGTTTGTTCCTGTCTGTCTCTCTTGCTCCAGATCTCCGTGGGTGTGTGTGGGATGTTGTGTCAGGGCTGAAACCCATCCCTCTCCCATGAGCCTGTGTGCCCACACACACACACACACACGGCGCCTCGACGCACGCACTCGGCGCCCACGCACCCACAGCCGGCACCGACGCTGTGAACTGGACCCTCGGAGCCCGGCGGAGCCCAGCCGAGCCAAGCGGAGCCGAGTCTAGCCCACTTGGAGCCTGAGGATGTCAACAGAGACGGAGCTCCAGCCAGCGGTCAGGCCCAGCAGCGTCAGACGGGACTCCAGGAGGAAAGGTAAGCAGAGGGCTAACGTTTGCTCAAGATACGAGTTATTACAGAGTGATCTATATTGTTTGTTAGGATCTCGATTGGAATAAATTCAGATTTTATTTTTTACTTGTTTTTAGTAACCTACCAGAATTCAATGTTTTATCAAATTTTGCTGTTCATAGTTCTTAGATTGCAGAACAATTCATACCCCTAATGCTTTTTTTTTTTTTTTTTTACATTTGGTTAAATTTCAATTATAGACTTTGTTGTGATTTTATTTGATAGGTCAATAAAACAAATTGCATTATTATAATGTGGATTTTTTAAAAAAGTTTTTAAAAGTTATTCAAAGTAAAATGTAGCAATCCCCTTTACTCTGATACACCAAAATAAAAATCTGTGCAACCAGTTGGTTCCAGATGTGACCTTGGCAGTAAGGTCACGTCTGAGGCCTTGTGCTCTGTGAAGGCCTCAGATGTTTGTTGGAGAACATTTGTGAAAAAAAATAAATAGGTCAGGGATAAAGTAGATAAGCTTAAAGTAGCATTTTCAAAAATGATTGTTGAAAGAAAGCCACATTTAAAGTTTGTAACAAGTCATTTAAAAAACAAAATATATCAGAGAATCTGCTCTGGTCAGATCAGACCGAAACAGAACATGTCAGCGCTGAGTGGTTGAAAACTAACATTACTATGAGAACACCTCATTTTCCCCTGAGTAGGGCATGGTGGCAGCATTATGCTGTGGGAATGCTTGTTCAGCAGGAACAGCTGGTCAGGATTTTAAAAACAATATGGACGTTTTAGGATAACAGAGCTCTTCTGAAGGAAACTTAGAGGCTGAAAAAGACTTGAGTTTGAAGGTCAGGTTCACTGACCCTAAACATTACATCATGGGCTATGCTAGAATAGTTTAGATCAAAGTTTTTATGGCCCAGTCAAAGTCCAGACCTAAATCTAACTGAGATTAAGTGGCAAGACTTGAAAACTGATCTTCATAGATGCTCTTTGCTCAGTTTGAGTTTAATGTGTTGACTCAGCAGGACTTTATATTCCTCTGTAACACTCAGGAATGCTGGTCTACCAGTTGGTTAATCAAAAAAACAAAAAAAAATAAACAAACAAAAACAAGTCGAAAACGATATGCAGAAATTTTTAGCTATTATGTGACAAATCTGAAAAGTTCAAGGGTTGTAAATATCCTCCGTAATAAGCCACCATGCACTTTCTTTAGCTGCATTTGTTTGTTAGCTTCCGTCTTACTGGCTGGTAAAATGATGAGAGGCAGACACCGTCGGTAGAACAGCCAGCTGTGGGGACGCTGCGTGCAGTGAGGAGTCCAGATGTGAAAACCTCCAGAGGCGAGCAGCCAGCAGGTGTAAAGCAGCGGGCCTGGCCGGCCTCAGGGCAGAGGTGACGGCGCCTTGCTGCACGGCGCCACCTGCCCGTCTGCTAGAGCGACGCCCCGGCGCCTCCTCCAGATAAGCATCTGATTGATGTTGCAAGAACTCCGGACGCTGTCGGGGATGACACTTAATGGATCTGCGCGAGCGCGCGGGATCCCACACACTCGCTATCACCTGGAGCAGACGCCTCATTGGGCCCGGCGAGCTTCAGCTCCCGCAGACGAGCGCCGGTCGTCCCAAGCACAGAGAGTGAGGGAAGGCTGAATGCCTCTCATGTCCTATTTAGAACAAGCATTGTTCTGCTGCAATGGAGATCATGTTCATCATTCAGACTGCTCTCCGTATTTGGAAGACACATACACACACACACACACACACACAACAGTGCTGGGATAGAAGCCCAGAAGAGCATATGAGAGGGAAGATGAATGGTTTGCTTTCCGCTTTGAGACTTGAGGGTTTGTTCTCGCTGTCTTTCTCTTTTCATCTGCACACACACACACACACACACACACACACACACACACATATTTTCACACACAAATCACCTTATAACTTGTCTTTATTTGTATCTCTTTTTTGTACAAGTGGAACGAAGGATTTGCTCAGCTACAAAGCTTTGCTCACACAGGATGTATTCATCTTTCCTCTGATCTGGGTCAGTCTTCCCAGAAGACGCACTCGCGTACACGCAATCACTTGGAGATGGGTGATGAAAGCCAAACGCAATCACGCACCACACACGCGCTTCGAACGTGCTTGTCTGTGGGAATGAGGAACTTCGTTGGCGTGCGTTGCGTGTGGGACCTGTAGCCTATTTTTTTCCCCTTTCTTCTTCTTCTTCTTGCAGCGCTCATGCTCGTATCTAGCCAGCTGTCTATTTTCTGTCTCGTCGGAGAAGCTGAATTTAAATGAAAATAGCCCTGCTGAATCACTGATCTTCATTAGGATATAAACGCTTGTTTTACTGATGTGAAAATCCCTGCCGGATACACCCCTCTCATCCCCCCGCCCGTCGGTCTTCAGACACCCTTCCTTTCTCCTCCCACTCCTCAGACTCCGACATGACCTTGTCCTGGATGTGTGAAACTCGGAGCAGAGAAGGATCATGAAGAAAGGGAGAGAGTGAGAAAAGACTAATGAGTCGGTCTGAATGAGAGCTTTTTAATCTCAGCCCTTTGTTTCACAGCCCTGCGGAGACGAATGTGATGGAAGAAAACCATCGGACCGCTACGTGTCACACATTAATCACAGCGGCACCGTGCGCTTGGCCGATGCGTCGCTCTTCTTGTGCGCCTGTGTGTTGATTTTTACATGTAATTATGACTCAATTGAGGGAAAACTTATGGGTTCCAGAAAGTCGTAATCTTTGAACTCTGCCATTGACGCAAACTGACCTGAAGAACCTCAGCTTCAGCTGCAACGAAACCAGTCCACCACGCTGGTCAGATTTTAATATTTAACCCTCATGTTCATAATTAATCCATACACAAAACCTACTTTGGTCTGGTTTCCAGTGTGAATGTCTTGGTAGACTTAAAATAACTTATAAGTAACTTTTCAGCAAGATATAGAAGAAGCTTGTGTTAAGTCAGTTTCTTAATATTGATGAAATATTTCTAGTTCCATTGGCAGAATATTTCACTTGTAATATGGGAAAAATGTCTTGCAAAAAGTGAAATAATCTACCAATGGAACAAGTACTTTTTTATCAATATTGAGAAATTATCGACTTAGCTCCTATATCTTACTGAAAAGTTACTTGTAAAGTAGTTTTGTCTTATTTCAAGTGTACTAAGATAAACTAGACCAAAATGACTTGGTAATATTTTGGGATTTTACAGCCAACTACGTCACTTGAACTTTAATAGAAAATCACATTACAACCACAAAGTGTTTTTGTTTTTTTATGTGATAAACATAAAGTGAAGGAGGATAGAAAATTATCTTTGGTTTTCATATTCAAATTACAAATGAGTCACAACAGAGTCCACCTGGTTGCAATGTTATCTCAGTATAAACCCAATTGTTCTCTGAAGGCCTCAGAGGTTTTTGAGAGAACCTTAGTAAACAAACGGCATCACAAAGAGGAAGGAACCCACCGGACATATCAGAGTTGGTGATGTTTAAAGCAGGCTGAGGTGATAAAACAAAATCACAAGGTCTGAATATCCCTCAGAGCTCTGTCCATTCATAACCTAAAAGAGGAACATACATGGTGCTACTGTAAACCTACCAAGATGTGACCCGTTGGCCTGAACTGACAACATGGAAAAGGAGAGAACTAATCATGGAAGAAAAAATAGCTAAAAACATCTCATGTGCGAGAAAACATTAACAATCTATAAATCTGGAAGAGCAGCCTGAAGGAGGTAATCAGACTAAAAAAATTTCAAGATTCCAAATAAATATGTGTATTTACTAGTTGCCAGAATAGTAAGAGAGAGTTTTGGAAATGTATGACTCTTTCTTTGTCAGAGAATGAGGAAAAGGCTTTGTGTTTTCACGCAGCCTAAGTAAATATCTGCTACTATGTTTTTGCCTGCTATATAAAATCCTGACAAATACTTCTGCGAGGTGCTGCTCCTCTCTCCTCCTCCCCCTGGACCTTCTCCGTTTCCTTCCCTCTCTTGCGACGCGACCTAAAAGTTAAAGGATGATGCAGCTTGAGCGAGACGATGCTTCTTAATTAATGCAGCTGTTAGTTTCTTAAAAAGCAGCACATTTTAGGCTGTTTATTATTAATAAAACAAGGAGCTGATAGCCTGCCAGTGCAGACACTTTTATGCGAATGTCAAACTAGAACAAGAAACAAGTCTGACATTTATGAAGAGCCCAGCAGCTGCAGGCTGCACAGCTTTTTTTCCCCCCGTGCTTAGAACCTTTACATCGCCGCGCCCACCTTGTTGATGAGCTATGATGAACCGTAGAGGCTCCTTTCAGTCATATATCCCCTTTTCACCAGGCGCGGAAATTGTCCTGACATTACAGTGCAGTATTTCAGCAATGCTGCACTTCTGTCAAATACGGTTTAATTAGTGGAGTTGCATAATTCACATAAACCGTTACCAGACGGTCGATGAACTTACTCCTTCTCCTCTTCTCCCTCCAGAGGAGCTGAAGTTGACTGTCAAAACAGGGCGGTGAGATTGGTTTGCTAACAAGCTGGCAGGGAGTCAGCAGCGTTTATTCACACTGTTCTAATTCAGTGCAGTTCTGTAACAGCTGAAGAATAAATGCCAACACTGTTTATTTAGAGTTGATGCAGGTTAGAGCTCCCGACTGCCACTGAAAATAGTTGATTTTTCCTTTGGCAATAGACTCTTATTAATGTGGAGACATTGCAAGGCTTTGAAACTAATCTTTTTTTTTCATATTCATAAGTCTCAATTTAAGTCTCAAATGTTACAGCTGTTTCAAAGGTCTGCAAAAAAAGTAGATGATGCGTTTTTTAGCCCTCACAACATCCGGTCAGCTCTGCTTCTGCTTGTTTTTCCTTCACTGCAACAGCTTATTTCAGGTTTCTATTTTGCTCTGCTTTGTTCTCGTCACTCTTGAATGGACAAGTATCGAGACTTGGAGAAACAGTATCAAACTCTGAACTTTAAGGTAGTGTTAATCATTTTAACAGGTTATTGAAAAAGGATATACTGGTTTAACTTCTTTTTTTTGTTTGTTTTTTGCAATTGTTGGTGTAGTTAAAACATATTTTACATTGATTCAAATATGAAGAAATAAGGTGCATTTTGAGAAATATCAAGTTCTGCCAGGTCATTGAAGTATTTTTGTGGCCTTTAATGCACAGTGTTTATTTGTTAGGATTTAGGGTGTAAAACTAGCATGTCAGGAAGGAAGTTACTTGTATTTTTTTTTAAGCAACCGTTAAGACCAGATCTATAAATGTTTAATACTACAATCTATCAAGTGGTTAAAAAAACTTTTTGCTCAATAATCCTACAATTTGACAGACTGCCCTATGACTGGAAGCACCTGAAATATTCAGGATGCTGAGAAGTCGATCTTCACAAATGCAGACGGTGAGTCTGCATAATGTAGTATGAGATTAAGTCGAGTTTTACAGGATACCTGTGTCCATACTTATTTTGAAGCATGAAATAATTATTCTGCTGTGACATATGTGCTTTATACATGGCACCTTTAGGTCGAGACAGTCATTACATGGAAGTTTTCAACATGTCTACAGTAATCCATCAACGTAGCACAGTTGCTGTTTATACTTTGAAATATATAACTCTTTAGTTCCATCGTGAACAGTGAGTGTGTTTCTTAAAAAGTTAAACAATTGAACTCTATTTAAGTTTGACTATAAAGCCCCAATTCACAAAAAAAAAGTTAATCTCACGAGGCTTTAAAAGGCAGTTTCATTCATGTACAGAAATATATAATCAAACTTTTCCATTCATGTAGACACATTCAAATTCTGTCCCGTAAATTTCACTTTAATCCTGGTTATACTCCAAAGCAGTCAAGCACACCTAATTGGGCCAACTGATAAAATAAAACACTGAACAGCAGGAGTGCCAGCAATAGAAAAGTTTTCACACAAAAAAAAAAAAAAAAATACTTTTAACACAACCAGGCACAGCTGGAATGAATTATGCAGCTATAAAAGGTTCAGAAAAATATCAGCACTGCTTTCAGAACACACTTTTACCCAGTAACAGTAATCACTGCCCAACACTGCAATGTGCATGAACCGAGTGTTGGAAAACGTGTATTTTTAATTGCTAGACGAGTCTATCCAGAGCAGCGACTCTGGCAGCTAATCAACATTTAATTCGAGTCATTTGAATGCCGCGCAAGCGTTTGGGATTTATCCCAGAAAAATGTTCATCAGCTGAGGGATTTTCACCTCGCCGTGTATTTATCACGGCTGTAAATGTGTAAATAAAACATTCAGTGATGCCTGTCTGTCTCCCATGATGTGACAGCGAATGTGATTACAAGTTCTAATAACTTCCTCTGCTGTCGGCACATGCAGCCGACTGTCATCACAACTCTGGGGAAAAAATATCGCCACTCTCCCACAGTGGGATTGAGCCGAGGGTGTGTGTTTGCATGTGTGTGTGTGTCTGTGTGGGAGGGTGGATCCGGAGAGTAGCTGGCAGTCAGCGGCGTGAAAAGAGTGGTTAAAGGTTATAGCTGTGCAGCTGTTAGCCTTTGTGTTTGTGTGCGAGCGTCTCTTTGCTTGTCTCTGGTGTGCGATTAGCAAACACATTATCTGCTTTGTGTGGATATTATGCACACATCCAGTCTATCTGGCACAATCACTGCAGTCATTTACTCCCATATCTTTCCCCAGGGAATCTTAGAGCGCAAACAACTGCATTTTGTGAGTGTGAGCCTGCGTGTGTGTGTGTGTGTGTGCTTGCCATGAGAGGTAATCAGATCCGCTCCCTCCAATCAGACAGAGATTGAATTGAATTGGTTGTGTTGTTGTTATTGTCATGGAGGCCAGCAGTGGCTAGTCGGTGACAGAAGACAAAACATGAACTCTCAAGCTGACAGTGACGCTCGCTTTTCAGAGGTGTACCTCCAAGTTCAAAATCTATTTTTAGAGATTACTGCTCCTTCTGCAGAATGTTTTCTCCTCTCTCTTTTTCATCTGATTATCCATATATCCAAGCTGCTCTCTCATTATTTGCCAGCCCAATCAAAGTTTTCTTTTTTTACATCGCCGTTTTGTTTTTGTTTTTTTGTGGTGGGACAACAGAAGAAGGTGAGGTTAGGACTCTGTTTTTTTTTTTTTTTTTTTTTTTTTATGACTGTAGTTATAAAAATCGTCAATAAATTTCAAAAATCTAAAAATGTGATCCTACCTAAGCTAAAAACACAGTTTTTCCTTCATTATTGGTGGTCAGTCTTCTTTCTTAAGGAGTCCATCAGCAATCCCGTCTACGATATTTACGCCTGTACCTTGCAAAACTTCTACCCAGTCGAATTGTGAGAAGAGCCCTTGTCAGCTGACCCTTACTGACCTTTAGCTCAGGACTCAGGCTAGGCCGCTCCTAAACTTTCAGGAACAAGGTAAACTTTGCGATCCCAACATTTCTGAGCTGCTCTCTGGTAAATTGAAAGTGGTCAACAAATGATTGTATTTAGACTAACAGTGTGACTGTTTCATTTTGAAATCTGGTAAAAAAAAAAAAAAAAAAAGGCAGCCGATCACAGAAACACAGATCAGTAAATACTTTTTCAGCAGCTCCTTTGCTGCATCTCGGTCCGTGTGTGTGGCTGTACTCTGTCAAACACAGAATATGTTCAGCTCCGTCCTCCCTGCACACTAGTTCATGTGGCTTTGCCCACCGCATCACTAACTACGGTCTCCATAGCAACACTTTACCTCCGTGCTCATAATTTACACAAAGGGAAAATGTTTTCCAATGTCACACACACGCACACCCACACACACTCGCTCTATTAGAGGCCGGGGCTCTCACCCTGCTGCGCTGGATGAAGGACTGCGCACTGAAAGGGCATTTATTATTTGTTTGAGGCAGGCAGGCAGGCGCGCTTCTGGTTTTTACCTCAGTTCTCCTGCGACATGAAAACACGAATGGCTTTTCCTAAGACATTAAAGACGTATTGTGAGGTGGAGGTGGAATAAGGAGGGATGTCTGGTCAGTTTAGTTTACTGCAGCTGTGAATGTGGGTTTTCTCAAATCCACTACAGCAGATTTTCTTTTACATTACGCCCACTGCGCTACAGCTGGAAGGTCTGCTATAATATAGTTATGTTAAAAGAAGATAAAGTAGAGGACAACTTCAACACACATATTCAATGGCTATACTACAGCGTTCACAGCGGATCAAGGCCTTCTGTAGATTACAGTACATCGACTGTCTTGACCTGACAAATGTGTGAGTGAACAGCTTCAGCAAATAGGGAAAAAGCAATGACCGTATGTCCCTAGCAAATCATTCGCAACATAATTTAGCTCAGTAGAGAATTAGCTAAAAAATAAATAGTTTCCATGTGGTGAAGGAACAAAAAAAATGCCTACATAAGGCAGAAAGTGAAGTTTTGTCCTACGAATAGTTGGGGAAAGGTTAGGAATTGAACTTGTTTCAACAAGAGCCCAGTTGTGACGACCAGACATCTTGGTCAGAGAGTCTCCTAGACTGCAGCTCTTGTGTTCCTGCTCCGTTTTGGTCTGAGTCTCTGTGGAAAGAACGAGCTTGTCGATAAATGTGGGGATTGAAGTCTTGGCCTGTGTTGTATGATCCAGCAGACAAGCTGCTGCAGCTCACATTACTTTAGAAGTTATTGGTGGAAGTTTGATTTCAGCTTTGCCCGCCGTCTCAATGTGTTGCTGTGCAGGTTGCCTGTCTGCTGATTTGCGTATCGGTTTATGAATTTGTCAGCCGTTCGTCGAGTTGAGAGCGCAAGTAGAAAAGTTTGCCGTCTATGGATTTGCCTCGAAATTTCTCAGATCTCAAGCAGGCCTAAGATTTAGAGACGCCACCTCACAACTTACAAAACTAGTAATAACATTATATTGGTGTCAGATAACACACTATGACTTCAGGGATCTGCTGGGGGCAGAACAGGTAAAACCAAGACACTACCAGGCAGGTTGTCATGATTTTATGCCTGATTACTGAAACGTTTTGTTATCTGTGTCCTTTTTTGTTGTTTTCTATCAACCATCATTACTTATTTTTTGAGCAAATGGCTGTGAGTGTTTTGTTTTTCTACATATGTAATTGATCTCTGCAGTCATCTGTTTGAAAGAGTTCAGTGTTGAGTGTTCCTGAAGGCGCAGTTTGAGTTTGTTTTCCCTTCTGTTTAGTTAGCTGTTGTTCATGCTCGCCTTTATTCTTCCTGTTTCTTTAGCTGAACTCAGAAAAGAAGGAATGCAAAAACAATGAATGCATCTTTTTTCTTCATGTTCTCAACATAAGTAGGAACACTAAAATGCTAAGCCAAAGCTGACTTAAACATAAAGTGCAGCAATTTCAGTTAAGTTTAAGAAAGTAATATGTGTGTGTGTGTGTGTGTGGGGGGGGGGGGGGATGTGGGGGTGTGCGTGCTTGTGCGTGTGTGTTTGCGTGGGTGTGTGTGTGTGCGTGTGTGTTTGCGTGTACAGTATGTGTGTGTGTGTACCTGCTAAAAGAATAAGAGTTAGACCCTGTGGCAGATGGCGGAGCTCCGTCTTTGTTTTTCAGCCGTATGATGTTCAGCAGTCCTCCTTTACTCCGTCACTCTCCCAGGAAGCTTGTTGAGCAGATGAAGGGAGATGGAGCATTACTCAAGATGAAACGCAATGAGAGACCGAGGAGGGAAAGACAACAACTTTCAGTTACTTCCAGTTACTTCCAGTTCTGTGTTTTGGCTGGGATGACAGACATGAGAGGATACTTTGTTCTGACGTACTCAGCCTGGCATGAAAGGAGGATGGCTGAGGAGTTAGCTGTGTTTGCTGAGGCTTTGAAAGTTGCAGTGTTTGACAGTCAGACACACAAACACACACATTCACACAGACAGGTGGATTAAAGAAGCAAATAGGTCTGACACTTTTTGGTTTTTAGTTAGACGTATCTTTTAGACTAAAAATGTTGGTTTTTTTGCTCAGGGCTGGGAGATTAAGGGAAGGATGAGAGGGACGGAGCATGAGAGGCTTTTTCTTCTTCTTTTGATGATGGTTGGGCCTTTGGAGAGCTACAGGTTCCTCTTTTGCTGCTGTAAATGAACAGCTACCCAAAGAAAGCCCTGGGATTAGGTGTGTGCATGTGTGTGGCATACAGTGTTGCGGTCCCTGTGGGCGCCGCTTCATCGGCAGAAATTGGGGCCTTGAATGAATATTTAAATACGAATTCGCAGGATGGGCATATTCAGACTTAATCTGGAAAAAAAGCGTCACCTTTTAGTCTCAGCTGAGTTCGGCTTCAGATATAGAATATTTTAGTCATCTATCAAAATGTACTCAATTAATTGGTTGATTGGATGTGTGTTAAACCAGGTGTTTCCACTCCATCCCATATCTCAGCCCTCCATTTAAATCCATTTGAGCATTTTCTAACATATGCATTTTTAATGCCTGTTTGATCTTCTGGTGGCTATAATAATAATAATAATAATAATAATAATAATAATAATAATAATAATAACTGCAGGTAAAGTTGTTTTAGGAATCTGAAACACATTTGTTTGCAAAGCTATTGGTCATTTTACCCTCATATGCTAAGCTAACTTGCTTTGCTTTGCAGCATGTTCATTTTTTTGTTTTGTTTGATACATGTCACAATATTTTTCAATCTATTTTAGTCTCTTATTCTACTATAACTTTTCTTTTTCTCCATCTCACTGAATATAAACAAAAGCGTTATTGTTTGACCTCAATAACGATCCCTGGGAAACACATGATCACATGAAATAAAGCTTTGATTTTTGTTGTTGTTTTAAAGTCATTTGAGTCATGAGAGAAATCAAAACAGAGAGGTCCATTCCGCCTTAATATTTCTGATAACTTTGGTGTTTATGGATTGCCACTAATGAAACATCAAAATTCAGTTTCCCCATAAAAAGATTTAATAGAGAAACATTACAACTCTCTTATGACATCTCAGGGAAGTCTACTGACTGCAGATGCACTTTTTTTTTCCAATGTCTTTCATCTTTTTCTATAAATGTTTTCATATCCTCACAGAGACACACACCAGTCGCCATTTTTCTGTTCACAAAATGAAAAGGTTTGATTTTCTTTAAATACCTATACATCTTCTCAGCATGTTCGCCTTCATTACTGGGTCCAATTACCTAATGCAACAGTGAGACAGGAGATTTACCTCCAAGAGCCCTTGGAAGACAGAGGGCTGCTGAGATGGTGGCTAAAAGATATGAAAAAGAGTCAAGAGGGTTGAGGCTGGCCTCTCACTAACTGTTGCTTTTGTTGGTTTCATATTAAAATGAAGAGGAGATAGAAAAGGCTGAGATGAGATGAAAGGGAGAAGAGATGATTAAATCACCTTGTTCCCCTATAGAACATAGGAGCGCGCGTGTGTGTGTGTGCGTGTGTGTGTGTGTTGGATGACTTGCATTTCCCCAGATAAGAGCAGGACTTGGATGCCTCCTGCTTTTCCCTTCATTTAGACTTTACTCCTAATCAGGACGTGAACTTGTAACGCATTGTTTCATTTTTTTTCCTTCAATATTTTCTTGGTGTTTTATTCACATCATACAGAACGTGAAACCTCTATTCCTCTCAGATGTGGTTCGATGACAATACAGTCGGTATTGTTGCAGCCAGAAGAGGCGTTTCTGTATGAGACGTTTAAAGCTTTAAATGCTTCCTTGCTCACTAGATGAGAATTAATGCATAGATATGAAGCGATCAGGGTGAGAGTTTGCTCCTCTAAGCATGAAACCACATTTGTTAACTGGAGAAAGTAATCCTCCTGGAAATGGAGGATGGGAATGGAGGGAATGGGGATGGGAATGGACCTCTGATCTCAGCTGAGTGAAACCAGCCTGTTTGTATCTTGAACATGTACATTTGGAGACACGTTTCCCTACTGAATATAATGGAAATTAAAACAACTCGTTCTGCAACTCTTCCATGTCCTGCTCACCACTGAAAATTATTTTCATTTTCAACATAATAGACTAATTACTTTGCATCGTGTTCTGCATCTTAGAGATTTGTGCATTGGGCACAAAGTCCAACACTGCATTAAGAAATTTCAGCACCACTGGCTTTCCATAAAGACTGCCCAGGAGTACTGGCAGAAATCGCATCAAAATCTCAGTGCCATGTTTCTGTACACACCAGTTATGTTCATACCTTCATAATTCAAAAGTTATATTAAATCAATCCTATTATAATGCCAACTTTCTACTTTCTGTTGCATGCGTCTGGGTTACATGTCACACACCGACTGTTATGAGACTATAGAAGAAGAGCAACAGACTTTTGTCCTGCAATTTCTTGGAAAAAAAATTTAATAAAAAATTTGCACCACCATACTTGTTTTCTTAAATCTTTATTAATTATGACAGACTTAAAAGAAAAGAGGCCCCCAAATTAAAATCTGCTCAGATCCTCCAACAAGCCTGGGCTGGAGATGGATGGATGGATGGATGGATGGATGGATGGATGGATGGATGGATGGATGGATGGATGGATGGATGGATGGATGGATGGATGGATGGATGGATGGATGGATGGATGGATGGATGGATGGATGGATGGATGATAAACAAATTGTGGAAAAATAAAAAAAATTTAAAACTGTTTTCAGATTAAACAGCTAATTTAAACTGAAATGTTATGACACTCAAAGCAAAGCGCTGAGTTACAGCAAAGCTTTATTTTAATCAAAATAAAGTTTTGTTTATTTTGTTTATTTAAAAAATAAACAAAACTTTCTTGTAACTTCCAAACTCAAAAAATTTGAAATAATTAAGCAAAGAGGAATTAAAGAAGAAGCTAGAAGACAGATAAGAGACATTCATCAAGCTCCACAGAGGCATATCACTAATGATTTCCAAACACAAAACAGTTTTTTTATGTCATAAAAGCATTGTCTAGCAATTCACTGTAAAGTCTTAAAATTGCCATAACTGGAAAGTCTTTGAAATAAGATGAAAGATGAAAAGTTTCATCTGCTATATGAGTAAGCGGCTCAGAAGTGGCTTGTCTGTGTTCCCAACTCTGACTGTACAATCAAGTCGAGGGTTTTTTCTGTCTGCTTTTTAAAGTGACCTTCACTCAGACTGTGGGTGTTTCAGAGTGGGTGGGATGGCAATGTGCAGCGCTGTATGTCTGATCTTTATTTTTATTTATTTATTTATTTTGTTTTTTCAGCTCTAATTTGTCCTGCGTGTTCAGAAAATGGCCTCATAACACAGATTGATTGTAATATAACTCAGGTTCACTTCTCTAGCCTCTTTATCCCAGTAAAAACTGCAGGTGAGGAGGTTAATGTGTGAGAGGAAGTCAAATCTTGGATGTAAAAGGAAGATTATTAAGCGTATTCATGTGCTTTTCATAATTTAAGGTCACGTTAAACCACACACACGCACACACACACGCCTACACACACACACATTCAGACACATTCTGTAGATCCGCTTTTAGTGCCTGAATTAAATGTGTATTCTGGTGTTTTTGCAATTCAAAAAATAGTGCTTATGTATTTATGTGTTTCAAAAGACACAAAGGCAAAGACATGATTTATTCAGATTAGCCACAGTGCAATAATTTTATTCCACTTGGAGCTTGGTGTGCAGATTTGTGGCTCATCAAAGTGACCTCATGTTTAACTCCTCCTGCTCTGCACACTGATATTTCACTTCCTACCTGGAAGCTCACCTCTTGAGTGAGACACAAAAACTGAAACTGAACTAAGATGCACTCTGTGGAAACATCTGAGCTTTCTGCCTGCCTTATCTTTGGTGAGACCATTAATATTAATGGTATTGATCTGTAAACATTTCTTTCCAGGTTTGTTAAAGTGAAGACATACGAAAAAAAAATAAAACGTGTTAATCAAAACACTTTAGTAAAAGTAGCATCTAAAAAGAAACATAACTGTTTCTTTCTATGCAGACGACAAGCAGATTAATAGCGGTTATCATACAAATGTTTGAAGATTTGGGCTAATTAATGTAAAAATTATGCATATATATTTTAACACGTGCATAGAGTTTCCTATTTTCTGTCTTTCCACTGTGTACCTTTAAAGCTTTATTAGTCGTGAGCAGTGATTGGCAAAGCTTTTAATAAATGTACACAAGAAGTATGGAGAATAACAAAGCAAAACAACAAAGAACATTGAGGATATTCTTCATGTATTATCATTTTTTGTTCTTTAAGAATTGTATAGATCTGCATTTAACGTTTCAATATTCAAAATGTGTATTCAGTGAGACAGAGGACGCCACTACAACTGAAAGGAGCATAGCATAGCTTTATCATTCATTTCCTCACATGTCTGATGTTGATGAAGTGCTGAGTTAACATTAGCCTTCTTCCTGTGTTTTGATCATTGATGATTTGATTGTCAGTGGGGTTCCTGTAAAACGTATGCAAGTGAAACTTGTGGAAAATGTAAATCTTCTGCTTCTGTAACTCAGCGCTTTGCTTTGAGTGTCATAACATTCATCAAGTGACGTTTCAGCTGCTCTTTTCTTGACAGCGGGGCTGTGTAAGCACAACGAGCAAAACAACTGTGGAAAAACAGTGCAGCTGTCAACATGGTTTTTATATCAACATCAGCTTTATTGAAAAAGCTGCAAAACATTAAGATTGTTATGCAAAAGCCAGATTGACGAAATAAACTATAATGCAGATTTGAAAATGTGCTCATGGAAATGTGTGATTTTTTTTATTATTTTTTTTTTACTTTCAGCAAAAATAATAGTGAAAAAAAATCTGGTCATGAGTAAGGCCAAGGAGATGATCTGGGGAATGAGGGATATTGATGATTTAAAAATGCTGTGGATAATTCTCCCTACTTTGCATAAGCAGCTTCAGCAAATTGAAGCTATAAAATATATATTTATTATAGCAAAGAGAACTGGGCTTCTCTCTATAACCTAAGTTGGTTATATATCGGATATACATTAAAACATGGATGTAAAAATTCAAAGTCATTCTTCTAATTTTAATAGTTTAATATTTATGTCTGGGATTAAGACATAAATTGGTCATTGGAAAAATAAAATGACTAGTAAAACAAATAAACAAAACAAAAAAAAAACCTCTAGTAAGATTAACTTTACTTTGATGCAAAGACGAGCCATGTTTCACTTTGACAACTGTGGTTCTGCTTCTGCAGCGCGGCGCATCCAGTCACTGCAGAGAGAACTGCAAGAATCAAGCAGAAGCAGCAACATGTTGTTTTCTTAACACATGCTGTTTTGTGGGTTCAAACGTGTCTGTGTGAGGGATAGTACAAGAGTGTGCCTCATCTGAACAAGCTTCTGATAGGTAAAGAAAGACACACACACCCAGCAGTAGGGTTTAGAGGCAGGATTAATTGGAGAGTAACTGCCTGGTTCCCTCATGTGCTGTTGAGTGTTTGTTGGGAACCATCCCAGCTGTAGTTAAGGAGCCTCTGGGAGCCTTTTCATCTGGAGCGCAGTGAAACAAACAGCCACCGCAAACAAGTTAGGCCTGTTGGAAACAAACCGAGATGCACCGCCTATTGTACATGCAAAGAATCTGATGTTTTATTTCTGAGGGAAAGCAAATGTCTTCCCAGCAACTTCCCTGACACAAACTGGAAAGTCAAGATTGCGCACGCGAGCCTAGCATCTGATCTCTATAAAGTAATTTATGGAGTAAACGTTCCTTCAGAAGCTACAAACCCTCTGACATTCTTTTTAATGAAGAAAACGTCTCTTACTGAGTTTTGGGGTGAATAAGTAAGTTAAATGCTAGAATTTTCTCTGCTTTTGAAATCAGTTTTACAAAAAAAAAATATCTTCGAATAAATCACACAAACGTTTTAAAAAATGCTTTGGATTGTGTTACAAGAGATCAGAAGAAGCTTCGTTCTTCTCTAGACCCAGCTCTCGGGGCATTTTATCTGACTGCTCTCATCTCGCCCTCCCCAGTTTCATTTTTTAAAACTGCAATCGTGAAAAGAAACGGTAGACATGGTCTGCAGAACCTGCTGACACAGAGATGTAAATACCCAGAATGCGTAATTGAAATGTAACCCTTCTTTAGTGAAGTAGATGGCGGTGAAAAAGGGATAATCAGTTGGGAGAGAGTGATGGAGGGGCACGCAGAAGGCAGGAGGCTACAGTTGCCAGGGGCGATGCTGGGGGCTTTCCTTGAGGGCTCGGTGCACGGCACCAGCAGTCACCTGCCATCTATCACCTGTGGAAGAATGTGTGTGTTTGCGTGCGCACGCGAAAGCGAGCTGGTCGAGTTCTGCCTGTCATAACGCTTTAATCCTGACTGACATTTATCCAATGGGGGCTCGGCTCAGTCATCCATCCATCACGTTCTGTACCCCCCCTTTTCCACCGTTGCTTTAGGCTTTATGTCCGTCCCTCCCTCTTTGCTTGTTGCAACAGACAGTTATGAACTAACTCTGCATACCAAGTGCTATCTCACACACACACACACACACATACTGAAGAGGGACTTTAGCTTAAATAGCTACATGCCACTTACACTACTGGTATCAAAGCAGACCAATTTTTAAAAACATGTTTGAATGTGCTTACATCTGTTTTCTCCATGTTGGATGAAGCATGGATTATTATAGCGCCACCCCTTTTCACCTGTTGCTGCACCAGGGAAACAACAGGCTGCATTATTTTAATATGAAAAATGTATTTCAGTTTAAAGTGTTAAAACCCAAGTACCTTATAGATCCTCACAGAGTGATATATTTCAAGTGTTTTAACAACAAAATAACAACAAAAAAGGATTTTTAATGTAGAAATATCAACCTGGTTCATCATCTTCTTAGCAATCCTCCTTTTATCTTTGGAGTTTAGGTCAGGCATGTGTGCTGGCCACCCAAGCATAGAGTGATACAGTCATTAAAACTGGTAGTGGTTTTTTTGGCAGTGTGTGTACGTACCAAATCTCTGCACTGACTTTTAGACTTAATAGGCGCCTGACTATCTGTTGCAAAAGCATCAAGTCATGAATCTTCCCTCTGCTTGATTAGGTTGTGAGATAAGATTTATGTGTTAAAATCACATTCAGTTTTTTCGTGTAATTTTAAAATCATCAGAAAATCTGAATTGTGGATGTTTTTCATTGAGGTAAGCCCATTAGCCATCAAAGTGAACAACTGAAATATGAGGGTGACACTGTTTTGAAGTGTTTGATCTCCACTTTGCAGTATGTTTTATGATTTTTGCAGCAGTAGGATTTTTTGTTACTGCTCTGTTTTAAATTAAACCAAGTAGCTCATTATACATTTTGTTTGATTTCTGTGGCATTTTTACTCAAGCTTTACCACATTGGGAGAATCTCATAGCGGCCCGTGCTTTTCTCCGACTCTGATGTTAGCAGTCTTTCTGTGTGTTAGCATGTGTGTTCACCTGTGAAGCTACTAAGATTGATGCCGCACGAGATTCTTTCATCTTTATGGCAAACTAGTTATGATCGCTGCAAACGTGCTGCCACACACGGCTTGGTTTCTGTCTGTGTGAGCGTGGCAGTAAGTGATACTATGCTGCTCGGGTTCCTCTATGTGCCTGCGTGTGTGAGTGTGTGTGTGGAACAGCATGACAGATGAAACGAAAGATTCTTTCATTAGTTGAGTTTGAAGCTCAGTGGGGTCACAGCAATACCAGACATTTAATTACAGCAGACCGAATGGCTCCCCCTCCCCGAAACACACATTCACACACCCGCTGACACAGACACACACAGACACACGGGGAGGTCTTTCATGGAAGATGCTTCCAAAAGGTAATAATATAAACCACTCAGCAGGAGAAATAACCCCGAACTCTCACCGCCTTCCTCCCCTCCCCTTCCTCTCTTGGCCTTTACCAACCTCGCTGCCTCGCTTTGACTCTCCACCCTCTGTGCTAAGTACAGCTGCCGTAATGGTGATGGATGCAGATGGAGCAAGCAGGTCTTAAATGTCAGACTCAAATGAAAACTGCTGCTCCATTGAGACAAAAGCAGCTGGACACATCTAGCGTTGTTTAACACTCACACAGATCCGTGCCCCTGAAGTGACAGATAAACTCTGCACACTGTGGGATTCTACAAACAGGGAGGAGAAATGTATCTTTTTTTTTATTTATTTAACTGTGCGGTTTTTATGCTTACTTTGTAAAACGATAAATTCAGTCATTTAAATCAAAGACCCAGGGGGAAATTTACAAATGCAATTTTCTCCATTTATTGCAGCTGTTTAGCATGGGCAGTCTGCTTTACATTTACGCCAGATTTATAATGGCAATAGATCTGTGCAACCGGTAATTTCCCCCTATTTTTTGGTTTGGTTGTCAGCTGCTGCTCAGTTGAGCTTTACATACGTCTGGATGTTTTTACTTGGTGTAGATATTTGGTCCGTGTTGTGGTGTTTGGTGTTCTGTTTGCTGTACACTTGCTACTTCCTCAACCCCATAACATATCTCTGGTACTCTAACCATCATTTTTTACAAAGTCAGAAGTCTAGCCAGTCACCTTTTTCCATTTCTTCCATCAGTTTTCAGCAGATGGTACTTTTTCCACAAATTTCTAGTAATACAATGCAATTTTGTATAATTTAGATCTGCAAAGCTCTATAATTTTAGTAGATTTTCTTCCTCCATATATGCAAAATACTTCATTCCAGGTTTAGCAATCCACAGAAAGACATTATTTGCTCAATAGAGTAATTTCAGAAGCAGCTCTGTGTCTTACCTGAGACGTTTCAATTTTGTGAACATATTGTAACCATGGCATAGAGAGAAATTTGTTTCATGTAATGCTCATAAACAACTGAAATACAAAACTGGATTTTACAGCGATATACCAACACACTGTGACGCTAATTATTCATGCTGATAATGTTGCCTTGACAGAAGTATTTGATGTTTTTATGAAAGTTTTGCACAGCGTTTTAGTGGCAACGCAAGCTAAAACTCACTCTCACCTCAACAAAACACATTTGTGGTAACTAAATGTAAGCTAAATCTGTAAAAATTTGCTGTTTTTGGGGTAATGAAACCTTAATGTTCAACATGAAGCATTACATTTCCACAGATGTTTGATAAAACTTCCCAAGTCAGTTTCCAAGCACATGGATTAAGAGCACCCAGCGTCTCAGAAGTGTCTCATGTTTTAATTATGAATTATGAATTGGCATGTTAAGACTTTGTAGCAGGAAACACATTTCATGTTGTTGATTCCATGAGAAGAAAGGACGAGTTTGGAGGAGTTGTCGTAGCAACTTTGCGTTAACATTCAACAGGGTTGTTGATGAGTACATTTCCTAAACTTGTCAGTTTGTGGGACATTTCTAAATGAAATGGAAGCAGAACAGCCTGGTGATTAAAACGCCTCCATTCATCCGAATCCCCACTGAGGCGACACATCTGAACGAGTCGTTTTCTACCAAACAAGGGCAGAAATTCTTTAGCTGCCTTGTCTCTTAGGGTTTTGAGGTGGTGATGAATTACTGAAAGTATGGCTGTGGCTGAGTCCGTCTCTTCAGTGAGTCAGCACTGCGAGTTCATGCACAGTGTCTGTGTGCATGATTTTCTTTTTATTTTATCAATGGGGAAAACTGTTTCCTTTGCAGTTTTCCCTTATATGAGACAAAGACTTTCAATGGAGATGCACTAATCAGAATTTTGTGTTTAATTTCCGATTGCTAATCTTTTAGAGAGGATTGACCTTGGGTGATTCAGATTTCTCTTTAGTCCTCCCGAGGTCTTGGTGCAGCTGGGCAGTGGGAAAAAGGGTTGAGGGTTGTCCCATCAGACCGTCAGTTCCTGAAACCACATAACTCGAAAAATGTCACAGTAAAAGTTGATTTTATTTCAGCGATTAGCACAGTTAGCATGACTAAAACAGAAGCATTTGCAGAGCATTTATCCTTGCTTTTGAGATTTCCTAAACAATGCAAACATTTCAAAATGTGCCAACATGTTCAATTAAGAACAGGAGGTCAAAAGCTCCCAAGGATAAAACACAAACAAATTTGCTGTAGTGAATTCAGCCTTTGTTGTAGCTACTATAGTTGGATTTAGGCCAGTGAAGCATTTCTAATTAAGAGCATACGTTAACGAAAATACATTTTCCTTTTAAACAGATTCTGACTTAAATCACCTCTATTTAGACAGTTCACCAAAAAATAAAAATGGCTACCACTAAGTTATTTTTGTTAAGGTACAACTTCCACACTGAAGAGTGTTTTTGGTAGTGCAAACTGTTGGTTCTTCTTCTTGGTAGCAGTGTAAAGACTGGATTTCTGAGGACTGAACACAGTGGATTTGGGCGATGCGGACTTAAAAAACGATTAAAAAATTACTTTTATGGCTTTGACTGCATGACACAGCAAGCTCCCCACAAACACAAATACTAAAACTCTTCTTTAAGAAGTGTGATTTGTATCACTAAGATGCATATTTTTTAAACTTACTGATATTTATTGATGCTTTTATTGAGTAAACAGTGGAGAAAGTAGAAAAACTAGTAATCCAATGTGGAGAGCTTTGGGTGGTTCACGTCGTTATTTGGAATTTATCGTGATAACGATGAGTCAAAATTCTTATCCTGATATGAAATTTATCACAATAAATGATAAACGGTGAGATAAAAGCCCACCCATTGTTGATACACACAAATTGCTGTAAATACGATTCACATCATGTGACGCTGATGCACATTTAAAGTTGCATAAGTAAGCAAGTAACGCAGACATAAAGTAGATTAGCGGTGGGCAACTATGATTAAGTAGCGCTGTGAAACGCGGCGTCCCCCGACCTTCCTCCCCCTCTGGATCTAAAGCCTCATTCTTCTTACACTGCGGTGCTTTGGGGACTTTGTGTGAATAGAGGGAGTGTGAAAGAGTGAAAAAAGGAGGAGTGGGACCTCTCCATCACTCCGAGTCTGACCTTCCAAAGAGTCACGCTGATACAGAGTACAGAACTAATGCCTCTATATATTATCTGAATTTGCTGCATTATCATTACGCCTCTCGCTCTCGCCCTCACACTCACACTCCTTTTCCCCTGTTCCCCCCCGCGCCGCATGCACACGACACGCGACGAGGAGTTGACCGGGAAAGACTCGCTGGTGCTCCTCCGGACGGGAAAAGCGTTGATGAACTGCTCACCCACGGCATCTCGGCTGCAGAAAAAAAAAACAGTCTGGAGAAGAATGGTGACAGCGTGACACAAAGGGAGCGAGAGTTTAGCCTCATGAGTAGCCGCTCTGCCCGCATCTTATATTGTGTGTGCGAGAAGGAACACAGGAGATAACACAGAGACTTCCAGGACAAGAGCAAGGTCAACACATTCACGCCACGGCTGACACGCACTAATGCATTCGCACCATGTTGGCAATCGGGAGCACAATAGAAGAAGAGGAGAGAGGAAGGACCGCAGCAGACGGGGGAGATAAGAACAAAATGTCACACCATTATTTTGAGTTTCGACGTTATTCCTCCTGAACAATACAGGCACATCCGCTTAGTATTTTGACCAATTTCAACACGATCACTTCTCAGTTAGTCCCAAAACAAAATGTTGTTAAATCTTTACCTTTGACTTTTACCTTTGTTTTTGTTTTTGTTTTTGTTTTTTTCTCCCATAAAGAATTACAGTTTCAAGCCTTTTTGTTGGCCACTTGATTGATGTCCCTGAGGTAATAGTGCTGGTCCGAGGTAGATTGAGGTCCTTGACTGGAAGCTGCACTGTTGACTGCAGTGTGTGCGTGTGTGTGCATGTGTGTGTGTGTGTGCGTGCGTGTGCGCGCGTGTGTGTGTGTGTGTGGTTTGTGTCTGCAGGGCAGGATCGCAGCGAGGCAGCTCTCATCAGGCGTTTTAAGGGCGATGGCGTCCGCTACAAGGCCAAACTCATCGGCCTGGACGAGGTCACCGCCGCCCGCGGAGACAAGCTCTGCCAGGACTCAATGATGAAGCTCAAGGTAAGAACACGCTCCCCTTTCCTTTTATTTCTCTGCTGTTGCAAACAAACGAGATTTGCGTGGACACAAGCTGGAAACTTTAAATTCGCATGATAATTTAAAAATAACAAGAAAAAAAAGAAGAATGTGGAGAAACAACGCAGCATGGATCGCCTCAGGCCGAACGGAGTTCCCGCACTCTCAAAACCTACAAAACATCAGCGGCTGTTCAATTTTTATTTTTTTATTTTTTTTAATTTTTGGTCCATAAACAGTTCATCTTCATGCATATTCTAGTGTTGAACATTTAAATATGCATGTTTAACAGAGCACAGCGTAAGCACGCCTCCGTATATAGTCATGCATGCAGGGTTTGTCTGCTTTTTTTCCCCCCAATATGCAAATTTCCAGGGGAGAAAAGTTCAAGTACAAAGATAGGAGGGGAGAAAAAAAAGTGCACGCTTTAATTTATAGGCATGATGATGATGGGTGCAGGAGGAAGTGAGGAGGCTAGCCATATGGATGAGAAGGGGACTGGGGTGAATGTCTCATTTGGCAGGACAGGAACAATTAGAGGGGGAGTCAGACAGATGGGGCAGTTAACAAAGAAGAGAAGTCGTACAGGAAGAGGGATCATTTAGATGATGGGTAGGAGACAGGTGAGTGAAGATGAAGATGACAGCAGATTGGCTACTTTATTATAATTCATGGGAAAAAAGAGCGTCGTTTATAAAAAAAAAAAAATTGATTGACTTTTGCAGCATGAAGAAACTCGTGTTAAAAACAGCCGCATATTTCAACAAATCCTTTTTTCTTTCCTTTTTTGTCAAAGATATAAGGCGAGGAGCGGCTCATTCATTATTAATTATCCCCAAGTCATGCTGCCGGTGGAAATTAAATATAGAAAATTACATTTGTGTTTTGTTTTGTGTGGAGTGGAAACTCCACCCAGCGGAGACCTATAAGGGTGAGAAGCGGACAGACAGCTCATTGATCAAACGGGATCCCTCCTTCTCATTTATTCCGACAGAAAATCCATCAACTCTTTTACTCTCGTCTCTGCACCTCTTATTTCACGTGGCTCCTCCTGAGCCTCGTTCAGCTCCTCCGGTTCTCTGTTCTCGTTCCACCCTTTTCTTCTCCTCTTTCTACAATTAAACATTGCAGATCCACATGAAAGTTAAGCTCGTTCTAATACTGGACGTTCTTCCCGTTTTTCAGAAGTTGCGCCGTGATGGAACGTTTTCCATCTTCATATTTTTTGACTGCTCTAAAAGATGTGTATCATGTGCATAATAAGGCTTCCAGTACTTTGAAAAATAAATCTGTTGAGCTGCTTTGATAGTTAAAATCCAATTGAACTCTTCAAAACCTTGTTAAACTAAAATGACAAAGACTGTAGCATTTCTAACATTCAGTACATATCAACCGTATGTAGGATCAGTAAGTATTATTTTTGACCAGAATAGTTGTGTTGACTTAATTTCTGGCGTCTACATAGACACCAATGAATCATATCCAGACCAGAGGTTTATGGGGGCGCAAACCACTCATTAATCTGTGTAGTCAGATGTCACAGACTGTTCTGGACCAAGCCTCTCAGGAAATCAGACCTTCAATGTACAAAAATAGTAGGTCTGCAAAAAAAAAAACGCTGCATACAGAGTTGACCTTCAATACAGGAACCGAGAAATGTTAGCACCAAACAAACAAATCAGCAGAATAAAGATGCGACTTTACCTAAAGGACGTCATAAGATGCTCGACGAACAACATAGTGGACTTTTGATATCATTGACATTACTCTGAAATATAACAACCCAGGGGAGTGCATTGCAAAATTTAACTGAAGGGGGGAAAAAAACCATTTGATTCATTGATAAACTCAACTTATCGCCTAAGATAAACCGTACTCTGCTGTCATTTGTATGTAAAATACTGTGCAAGTTACTTTGGAAGTGTTTATCTAGAGACGATGATCCGTTGTAGGAGTTGCATTTGAATGCTCCATAGAAGCACAGTTGTTGGAGAAAATCCCTCTGTAGAAACCTCTGTGATGTTTAGGGCTGGTTGAAAACTGCAGGCAGCTGGATTTGGACTTCAACCTATTTCTCTGTGCACCAGTGTTTTACTTTTGGCTTAACATTATCTTAAGTGAGTAATTAAGAGTTATGAATCTTATTGTAAAAGGTTAACTTTGGTTTGGTCTGCCTTTCTTTCTCAATTTTTATTTATTTACTTGGCCTTTTATTTAAACAGGATAAATCTCATTGGAAAAATCAATTTTCTATGTCAGGAGAGAATTATTCAAATATTAAATAAAATCATAAAGTTCGAGTGCATATTAAGGTGCATTGTGAAAATGTGGTAGATTTTAGTGGAAGACTTCTCTACTTTGTTTTGGTGCCACTTTTAAAACTGCTTAGTGGAACGAAGAGTCCAGGCACAAACGTTGTGCATATGTATATTTAATATGACTGTATTGATTTAGGACGGCTGTGTGCTGAACTGAAAGACCTGCACCGTCACACTGCTAATGTTGACACATTTAAATTTGTGCTAAGTTATTGTTCGCATTTAAACTCAGTAATATGTCTGTGGACCTAAACGAGACAACGCAAGACGCCCTTTGCAGGTTACAGAAATGTGCGGATATTTTCTTCAGTAATTCAACGTGTGCATGACTTAAAATTAGATATTGCAGTCAGGGTGTGGGTGGCAAATATAAATGAGTAATATTTGTTTTTCTTTGCTGAATAAATCAAACACGCAAGAAAGCATTTTAAGTTTTGCTTAAAACTACACGTTTCAAAAAAATTGCGCTGCTCAAAACTTGCAGTACTGACCTAAAACGTTATCTAAGGTCAGATGAGACTACACTCTGAATCACTCACATCTCCATGCCAAATGTTTGAAATGCATCCTCCATCAGGGCAGGCCAGCTATTACTTTCTGATTCATGTTGTTAATTACTATTTCACCACTTGGGGGCAGTTGTAGACTGTATATAAACTTATATAATCTTTCTTCCCATCCATCCATCCATCCATCCATCCATCCATCCATCCATCCATCCATCCATCCATCCATCCATCCATCCATCCATCCATCCATCCATCCATCCATCCATCCATCCATCCATCCATCCATCCATCCATCCATCCCTCCATCCCTCCGATGGGAGGGGTGATGGTGCCTATCTCCAGCTAACGTTCCGGGCGAGAGGCCCGGACCCTGGACAGGTTGCCAGTCTGTCGCAGGGATCTTTCTTCCCTAGATGATCATTAAGAAAAGAGGCGTTGGGAATATGACGTTATGACATCATGACAAAAGTAACTTATTTGGTCCAGACACAGTAGAAAACTGTATGTTTTGTGCTGTGTTGTGCTTCTTGGCCAAGTCTCCCTCAAAAAGAGACTTTATCTTAAGGGACTTTCTGATAAAATAATGGTTAAATAAAAAAAAAGAAATTCTATAACATTCTAATTTATGCAAACGGAACAACACGCATACCAAACAGATGTGACAGGACTTGATGTTTTGAAAAATGTGCTTCATTTCTTCACATTTAGACCTCTGTAAAATGCATTCTCGGTACGGCAAGATAAGAAACGGTGTGACAGCAGCTTTACGTTACTTGCTTGGTGGAGTAATTTTAGAATGTGCAGAAGCGTCATGTCTGCCATAATTTCCAGACATTTAGCCTACGTAATGTTGCATAATCTTCTGCTAAACATGTTGGTGAAATGTCTGTCTGTGGCTGTAAATTGTCTCATCCTAAACTGCTGCCACCATGTGTGGCTTGTTACCAATACTAAGGAGCAATCCACCAAGAGAACAATCTTTTACTCAGAGACTCTACTTATGTGCATTCCCTTTCCACTCTTCATGTATTTCATTTCTGTTCCTAATGCGATTGTTTTGCATCGTGTGTGTGTGTGTATGTGTGTGTCTCGTCCGCAGGGTATAGCTGCTGCAGCGCGATCTAAAGGAGAACACAAGCAGAAGGTGTTTCTAACCGTTTCCTTCGGAGGGATCAAGATCTTTGATGAGAAGACGGGGGTAAGCTCTGAAGGCGACGCGGGTCTGTTTATATGCGTGAGCACCGCCGCGCGCAGCCCTGCTGTGTGTGCATGTATTTGTGTTTCTTCTGTTAATGAGGCTTCTCCATGAAAGGGAGTGGCCCCCGGGGAAATCAGGAGGCCCTAATTGAAACCCTGAGAACAAGGCTGTAGTAGATGAGAGAACATGGCTATCCCATTGTATGCCTTTTTGCAAACAGCGACAACACTGGTTTCATATTGTGCTCCAGGATTATGCGTTTTCCATCTTACTTGGCTGTTTTCCTGGCTGACCAATGGGATCTGTCCTGACTTCATCGTATGTTTAATTTCAGCGCTTCCAATAACGAGGCACGGAGCCCAGTGCCGGTTTTTGGTATGGATTTTGCTGAATGGTGTTAGAACGGAGGGGGAGGATGATCACCCACTACGTCTGTTTCTAAAGGGCTTATTTTAGAGAATATTATGTGTTTTTGCCATCCTGCTCTTTATAAAGTAAAACTTAAAGTTAAATGAGCTGTTAGTTGGTTATTTAGTTGGTCTGTTTGCTGGCTAACAGACATGCTGCTCGTGAACTTTAGTGTGAAACATTGTTGGGCGAGACGAATTGAGGAACACTTCTTCATAGTTACAGAACAATTTGGGCATCTATTCCATTATTCCCAAACATCCACATATTATCTGTCATGTTAATAAGGGAACCTTCCTGTCACAGGAGCTGAATCTCAATCAACGGACTGGCAGTGAGAATTACTCTGTGCTTCACGAAGCAGAAAAACTGTTGTGGTTTTACTTTTCTGCAACCCCACTTCAGGTCAGGGCTCAGTCTCTGCCTCAAGCTGAGGACTGCAGGCATCTTGATGTCTTGTTCATGAGTGATTGTAGGACGGAGCGGGAGATGGGTCGACAGATTGGGTTGTATTCTGCAGTATCGTTGGTTCTGCCCTGCTAAGACATAAAAATGTTGCAACGAATGTACAAGTTGCTGAAATACTCATTCTCCATATTTGACTGGACTCGAACTGTAGAGATAGGGTGAGGCGCTCCCTCATCTGGGCGGGACTTGAAGGGGACTGCTCTCCTGACTTGAAATAAGTCAGTTAATGGGGAATTGGTCTCTGCCAAAATGGCTTCCTGGACGGCTCCCTTTAAAGCCTTTCCAGGCTTGTGCCACTGGTAACCTGCCGTTATATTCTTCTTAGTCCCCTCTTGAATCTTACACCCGCAAAACTCAGGTAAATGAGGGGACAATGGAGGAGTGAATGGATGCAACTTTTTAAAACCATTTTGTATCCTCCCCCCGCCTCCTCCTCCATTTACAAAGTTATCTTATTTACCTCACAGTTTGCCATCAGTCACCTTTCTCCCTCTGCCTAATGGGAGCTAAAAAAATACCTTAAATCCCAGCAAAACCACAATAAAAAGGAGATTTTCTTGGCTTCTGCCAGACATCTTGACAACTTGGAGATTTACACCAACAGTGGCAGTCATAAATAGAGGGCAGTCCGTGGAGAGAGCTCAGAAGTCAGTTATTAAATGCTGTTGCAGATTGAGTGTGCTTGCAGCTCCGAGGAAAGTGGCCAGAAGTGCCGGGTGATTTCTTTTTAAATTTTCCTACCCAAGGATCTGCTGACAGCTTTTATTGAGGCTCAATACCCTACCCGGCTATACCTGGTAATGTATCCTTGAGCAAGAAATATAACGCGCCCCTCCACCCCGATCCTCAAGTGTGTGTGTGTGCGCGTGTGCAGGGGTGTGTGTGCGTGCGTGCGTGTGTGTCTCATGTCACTAAACAAGCCAGTTTTCCTTCTTTTAGTGTTGGTGATTGAGATTCATTCCTGCATTAAGAGCCTGGTACATGGGAGAGAAATTAATTTTAAGGTGTTTGGCTCAGTTTACTCTGGAAGCCTGTTAAGATTTTCAGTGTTTGCTTGTTTTTATGGTGTGTTTTTGTTTTTTTTTTTGTTTTTTTTTGTGGCAGCTGGAGGAAAACAACTTTATTTCTATAGCATAATTCAACATCTGTGTCGTATAAATGTGCATGGCGTGCTGTCTGGTCGGTCTGAGCCGCAGCTCAACACCTGGTGTTTAGCTGCCAGATTTACACCCCCAGCATGAGTCGGACGTTGTTCGCGTTGCACGTGTGTGCGTGTGTGTGTGTGCATGTGTGTGTGTGTGTGCGTGTGTGTTTGCCCGTCGTTCACCTTCAAAACTCGTTTTACAGCCCTCATAAAGTCGCGTCCCTCACCCCTCCTTGACGCGTCAACATTTCTATGATGAAAGGCAGAGTGATAAAGAAAATAAAACAATAGATACTAAAAAAAAAAAAAAAAACGGGTAAAAAGCCGAGGGAGCAAAGTGGGGGAGAGAGGAAAAGAAGCAGGGAAAGGGTTGGGTGAAACGATAAGAGGAAACGAGGATGTGGAAAAGATTGATAGAGGAGGGAGGGGTTGTGATGGAGGGACAGAGATGGACTGAAACAGAGTTAGAGAGATAGGTAGGGAATCAGGGAGCATATGTCAGAGTAAAGCTCTCTTCAGGGAGACCTTGTCCTCTGTCTCCTCGCATTAATATTAACTATAAAGATATGCAGTCGCCACTATCAGTCCTTCAACCGCTCCTTATGCCAAGGGAAGAGAGGAAGACGGAGAGAATGACTCTGCTTAGGTTCATGGATCTCGACGATCTCAAACCCCCCTGCCACGCCCTCAGCATGCATCCGTCACCCAGATGGGAGGATGGATGGATGTACAGGTTAAGGAATAGATGAATGCCCCCCCCACCCACCACCACCCCCAGCCGTCGAAGGAGGGAAGGTCACGCGCAGGATGGAGGGGAGTGTTGTTCGAGATGTAGAAGAAGAGGTGGAGGCATTAATCTCAGAGAGAGCAGGTCGGCACGTCTCTTTCGGGTCAGCCTCTATCTCGATAAACACGCTCTCACACACACGCACAGCAACACACGTGCAGCCGCCGGCCTCACCAGCCTCTGGCGCCAAGCGTAGGAAGGACACACCTTCATGTCAGGAGTTGAGGGCTGAACCTCGTGAGTCACAAAGATTAGATACATCATTCAATCACATCATTTAAAAACAAAAAACAAAAATGCAGATACTAAAGAAGTAACCCATCATTTGTGAGGTTGATTTCTGATCTTAAGAAAAAAAAAACTTTGATGTGCAGATTCTGATTTAGCCCGTTCCGATAACTCTTTTAAAAGACCAGGATGACTCTTCAAGTAATTCCTTCTTGCCTTTCGGCGGTGAGCGGTCGTTAGTTATTTTTATCTGGTGCTGTGTGATGGACTGGCGACCTGTCCAGGGTGGATCCACCTCTCCCTCAATGACCTCTGGCTATAAGACCCAGCCCCTCCCCTTCAACCCTGCAAGGACAAGCAGATGGATGTGTGACAGTGGTCAGACCATTTCTAATAAACCCAAAGTCATTGCTGAGTTGATATTTTAAGCTATTGTTAGCATAGTATTTTAGAGCAACTGGGACGACTAAATCAATGTTCTCCGTTGTCGTTCCTTAGAGAATGTCAGTCATTACCTTTACGGTTCCAAATCCAGCATTTGGAGGCTAAAAGGTTCAAAGCATTAAAAAGAGCAACTTCTAAAAGCCTTCATCTCTTTCTTGGCCAGAATTAAACACAGACATGCTGTATAAAAACTGTTTCATTTTTAAAAAGCTTCTTGCAGCTTTTATGCTTCCGTCATTGCGCTCCGCGTGTTGGCTTCACCGAGTCAAGGAAGACGTTTCCCTTTCGCTGTCGATTGTCACGCTGCTCAGAACCAGGTTACCTTACGCAGGGGAGAGACTTAGGTAACCCGATTAATCTGCATTATGTAATATCTACGCATTAAACTTTATAGATTAATCATATGAGCAGTAAGTTAAAGTTGGCGGTCCTGCTTATTCATATAATGATTGGGTGCTCAAGTTTTAATTTATTGTGAATTCCCTCTTTTTAACACAAGGTCAAACTCATTCATACGATCTCAAAAGCATGCACACACATCCACTAATGTTTGGTTAAATATCCCTTGGGAAGTCGTGAAGAATGTCTCGCTATCAACAAGCTGCTGGCGTAATATATCTGGATAAGTGACGTCTCTTTTTTTCATAAAAAGTTGGTTCTGGTTTTCAGGCGTAGTTCAAACAGATTATGCGTAGTTCCCTAACGTTAGCCCGCTTTATCCATGTTTGGAACATCTTCGTTTCACCCGTCTGACTCCTGATTTAAGGTGAAGTTAGAGAATTTGTAGTCGGTGCTACAGCTGCGTTATTTCACCGCTGGTGCACCCAGCGGTACTGATGCAACATTACTACTGAGAATGAAACCGTGATTGACAGCTGGTACAGTGTACAACTTAGTAAGGGGCGTTTGATGACATATTAATGAGCTGTGTGTTTACATTTGAGTCTGTATGTATAATTTTGAGCTTGTGCTTCCTATTTTTCTTTTTCACAAACTCCCACTTGAAAAGAAAGGCTCAAATGCATTGTTAGAAAACTTTTAAATTAATACAACCTTACTGTAACACGTCCTTGGCTTTCTGTCATGTGATCAGTTCATCACTCCCAGCATGTCAAGACAATCTCAAATGTTCAGCTTCTGTTATCTGACTGCACGACGTCTTGTGCGTTTTATTCTTTCGCCTTCATTTTAGCCAAGCTCCACAGAGATTTTTTCATTCAAGCGACTAATTACACCTCAAAGCTAAGTGCTCTGACGGTGCGGGCCTGCTGGCTGGAGACTGGGCAGCCTCGGTGGGCTGCTTTCCAGGAGAGGGATGTGAAGGTTGGAGGAGGTTAGACCGACAGTGTCCCACTGCTTCCTTTCCTCCCTCCTCACTCCCGGCATCGGAGCAGAAAATCTTGGGTCAGTGGCCAGCAGCTGTTCAAGGACACGCTGCCCACAATCCCCTCGAGAGACACCGATGCCGTGTGGGGCTGTTGTCCATATCAGCATATCTGGACAGACAGACAGAGAGAGAGAGCATAAAGTCGTTATTGAATTTTTACATACATGTCTTTGCAAACAACCAACTGCCCTGGAAAGCCATTTTATAGCATAATCAAGTAACTATGTTACCTTCAGTTGCTGGATATATCAAACATGATTTAAAAGAAATTTGATTTGCAATTTAGTGCCCCCTTCAGCGCATCATCATAACGTTCCTCCATTAAGCTTTTAAAATCGTTTTTCACTGAGAAGCGGTTCCTATAACGAGCTCAGCCGATGCGCAGTTCCACCAGATGTTTGCTAATTGCTGCTAGCGCTAGTCTGTAGGAGCTGAGTAGGAGATTCAATTGTTCCTTAAACGCGCATGAAAGAATCAAGGCAACACTGCAGGTATGCCTTTGATGATGGATTGACATTGTAACATGATGCAAAGCTCAAAACGTTGATTTTCCATAACACTGCTCCTTTAAAGCAGCCATGCTTAGCGTCTGAGGTCTATAGGGCTTCACGGTGGCGCGGTTGACCCTCCAGATTTTCCTGAGAATAAAGCAGCAGGACATTTGCAATGAAAAGCACATACAGGAAGCGTACATGACTTCAGCATTCTGGAAGCAAGCAGCCACCCAGTGCAAAGCATGTTAGCAGCAGAACCTTTCGATGGATAACATGTGGCAGGATGCAACCAGTTTTCACCAATTTATAAAAATAAGAATATTTTTGGGGGCGGCAGAGGAGCTCCATGAAATTGTCTGGTTTATTTTTATTTCTATCCTTTTCCTATCGTTTTTTTTTTTCTCTAGGTTATTATGATTGAAGCACAAACATTGTCAGAAACCTACGCATGCATGATCTAAATTGATCCACACAAATTTCTTTCATTTTCAGCTTCTGTTCGGATAGCCATAAGCGCCTGCTTTGCAAGCTTTCATTGTTTTCGCAACAGTTTACGTACAGGGATGCTGAGAGTGTAGCATGATGGGAATCAAGTCAGCATCTTCACGTCAAAACATTTGAGGGTGGTTGCTGATGCCTTTCTGATCCAGTGTTTAATACAAAACAGCCAGAAACTTTTCAAGGTGCTCGTAATAATTATTTGAGAGGTTGTTTTTTTTCAGCAATGAAAATATCTTAGTTGAAAATATCTTTGGGAACAGTAACAGCGGAGTTAAATGTGCTAAATGTGCCATTTGGGTTAGTTTTTCTTAGTATGTTATGCATCTTGCGCTGGTCTCCATCCTAGACTGTATTCCTCTTTTTTTGAGATGTACGGTCAACGTCAACGTCTGTTGTATAAAGACAATGGAACAGATTTGCCTCATAAAACCAACAACTTCCAGCCTCCCTGAGAATGTCACAGGGTCGACGTTTTAACAACGCGAGCTTCGTGCTGAGAAACCGGCTCAAAAGACGTCAAAGTCCCAGCGACCTGCTGACTGCGCATACGAAGCGCTTCTGCTGTTTAAGCTTAACTTGCTGCCAAGATGAAGAGGAGCGTTTGAATTTATCCAGTCATTTCATTGTGCGCTCTCTTTGAATCAGAGTCTCTCTTTGTCACCTCGCCGCCCACCCAGAGATAATTCAATAACCTCCGTAAATGAGCTGTGTGTGTGCGTGTGTGTGTGCGTGTGTGTCTGCGTGTTTGCGTGCATCTTCACACACTGCCTTAGCTGTCATTTTCAGGTCAATCAAAGGTGATAATAATAATCATTACTCCAATTATTAAATTTAGAAGACATGACTCACACAGCGATTATCTGCCTCTGCTGGGGTTTACATTGTGTGTGTGATTGTTCGCGGCCCCCCGTGTTAAACTGCTGTCACTCCTCCCCGCCACGTCTCACCTCTGGATTGACTACAGAGGGAGCAGATGCGTGTGCTTGTCGTGTGATTGTGCAGAGCCTCGGCCCCTTTGATGAACTGAAGGGCCGCAGGATCATTATGTTGACTGCGCGCCTCTCCTCGCAGCGGGCAGCTGGCGCAGACAACAATAACAAAGCAGACATTTAGTGTGACTTAACAGAGGGCCTTTGCACATTAAGCTGTGAATTCTGTGCACGCGAGTGTATGTGAGTGTGTGTGCTGGGTGCGAGGGCGCAGATGAAGTGATCAAGTCCGACAGCTTGCCGAGCTGTGATTGTCACTGATCCCCCCCCCTCTGTCCTCAGGACAAACAGTGCCATCTGCCACAGGCGATGCCAGCTTGGCAGATCTAACCCAAACTAAACCGCAGAGGGCAGAAGAGCCGCAAATAATTCAGTGAAGGATACAAGGTCTCTAACCGAGTGTCGGTGTTCAGAGTGTACTCTCAGGGGGTTGCTAAGGTTTGTGTGTTTTTTTAGCAGTTTCTCAGGTGTGAACATGCAGTTCCTTGTAAAAGTATTCGTACACGGTGAGCATTTCCACATTTCATGTCAGTCGATATCGATGATTATTGATTCTGTATTTTATTTTATTTTTGTTTTAAATTGTTGAAATCCTGCCAGATTTGGTGGCCTGACTTTTTTTATGCAGTCATCAGGCAAAGTGGCGAAACTTGAAACTGTGGCTGCGAAAGTTACTCAACAGGTTGTTGCTAGGCAACCAAAGAACGAGTTAGTTGATGCCACCATGAGAGGTTGAGCAGCTAAAACGTTATTGAGGTATCTATTGATATTGATCACAGGTACATTGTGATATATTACTGAGTTATTGTAGAGGGCTAGTGTGGAATAATTATTGTGAGGAGTTAAAACTGTGTTTTCAATCTTTAAATAAAAAATAATTTAAAAAAAAAATTCCCTTCTCACCCTCCGCGGGTGGTCTGTTTCATCCTCTGAGCTCGGGTCCTCTACCAGAGGCCTGGGAGCTTGAGGGTTCTGCGCAGTATCTTGGCTGTGCCTAGAACTGCACATTTCTGGACTGAGATGTCTGATGTTGTTCCTGGGATCTGTTTGAGCCACTGCTCCAGTTTGGGGGTGACTGCCCCGAGGGCCCCAATGACCACAGGCACCACTGTGGTCTTCACCTTCCAGGTCTTTTCCAGTTCCTCCCTGAGGCCCTGGTATTTCTCCAATTTCTCATGCTCCTTTTTCCTGATGTTGTAATCACTTGGTATTGCTACATCCACCACAACGGCTTTCCTCTGTTCTTTATCCACCACCACAATGTCCGGTTGGTTCGCCATTACCATCTTGTCTGTCTGGATCTGGAAGTCCCACAGGATCTTAGCTCGGTCATTCTCCACCACTTTTGGGGGTGTTCCCCACTTTGATCTCGGGGCTTCCAGTCCATATTCTGCACAGATGTTCCTGTACACTATGCCCACCACTTGGTTATGTCGTTCCATGTATGCTTTCCCTGCCAGCATCTTGCACCCTGCTATTATGTGCTGGACTGTCTCAGGGGCCTCCTTGCACAACCTACACCTTGGGTCTTGTCTGGTGTGGTAGATCTGAGCCTCTATTGCTCTGGTGTTTAGGGCCTGTTCCTGTGCAGCCAGGATGAGAGCCTCTGTGCTGTCCTTGAGTCCAGCTTTCTCCAGCCATTGGTAGGTTTTCCTGACATCAGCCACTTCAGTTATTTGTCGGTGGTACATCCCATGTAGGGGCTTGTCCTCCCATGATGGTACTTCCAGCACCTTGTCTTCTGTTCCCCATTGCCTGAGACATTCGTTGAGCACATCGTCTGTTGAGGCTTTGTCCTTGATGTATTTATGGATCTTGGATGTTTCATCCTGGACAGTGGCTCTCACACTCACTAGTCCTCTGCCTCCTTCCTTACGGCTCGTGTACAGTCTCAGGGTGCTGGATTTGGGGTGGAATCCTCCATGCATGGTTAGTAGCTTCCTAGTCTTAACATCCGTGGCCTTCATCTCTTCCATTGGCCAGCTAATTATTCCGGCAGGGTATATATATATATATATATATATATATATATATATATATATATATATATATATATATATATATATATATATATATATATATAAAAATCATCTACTAATATTGCGATTATGATTGTTTATTTTCTGTTATGAGTTTTTCTACAGACTTAGTTTGACAATTTTCTGCATATAGACATAATAAGTCAGAGTTGATGGGAATGTGTGTGTACATAAATTTCCAGTAATACTGAAAGAAAACCTAAAAGGTTCACATTTCCAAAAGGGCAACTTGCCAAACAAATAATTTAGTTTAAAGCGTATTCATGTGATGGAATGGCTCAGTCAAAGTCTAAATCTAAATCCAAACAAAAATGCGTAGAAAGACTTTGAAGTAATGTTCACAGATTATCCTTGTTTCATAAGAAGGAGCTCAAGCAATTTTTTTTTTTTCAAAGAACAGACAAAGATTTTCATTTCTAGATATCCAAACCGGGTGAAGATATACCCCAAGAGACTCGTAGCTGCAATTGCAGTGAAATTTGGTACAACTTTATGTATTCTGCTGACATCATGCGTTTGTGGAGCACGAAGACACATAACTATTTGACTTTTTGCCTGCACAGCAAAAAGTCATACTTCATTGTTTTCTTTCGCAGATCCTCCAACACCACCATGCAGTCCATGAAATCTCCTACATCGCCAAGGACATCACAGACCACAGAGCCTTCGGTTATGTCTGCGGGAAGGAGGGAAATCACCGATTCATGGCCATCAAAACTGCACAGTCGGTCAGTGTTTTGACTTTGCGCGTCCATTTTTAATGTTGGTGAAGAGTTTGCACACACTCATCCTGGGAGGTAAGATTTTTTTGACTCACCTTAGGCCTTTAACAATACATTTGCACCATTTGTTTTCAAACAGGAAATGGAGACATTGTAAAAATGGTTGTATAATAAAGCAACAACAATGGATGTCAAAAGCAGGAATTTGATGCGGAAGGTTGAATTTGTAGATTTTCTCTAATTTACACATATACATTCAAGTATTTCCACATTCCCTCATTTATATCTGCATATCCCTCCGGAGGTTGCAGAGAAACAACACTTCACCTTCGTTTTTTGTTGTTTTTTTTTACCAACAAGCTTTTGTCATAAAAACAACTTGATATTTGACTACTTTTCTCAAAAATGGTAGCACTCAATTAAATAAACAGTTTTCCCTGGTGCGAATATCCCATGCATTAGAAATGCTGGTAAAACCCAACCAGCTCCCAACCATCTGAACCAGACCGTCACTCTCGGATGTCCGAGCACAACCCAGAAACGCCTTCAGAATAAAAGCTCATCATAACCTGAAGCACGCCAGCGCATCCTCAAGCTCGGGCAAATGTCTTCTGGAGACAAACACTGTTGAAGGTCCAGATTAATATTGTAGACGATGAATGTGCGTGATATTCACACTGTTCCTGTAAGGACTTGCTGCGTCGTACACGTGTGCAGGTTAAAGCGATTCATTCAGATCATTTCTCGCTGGTTGCAAACCTCTTGACATTTCGCTCATGCAGGTGTGCGTTGCGCATCAGACGCACCGTTTACTGTGCGGCGTGAGGCAGAAGGTCCAGGTCAGGCCTGCAGCAGCACCGGTGGCACTCTCTACATGATATCGAGTGCCTCTCTGGGCACTGATATGATTGTTGTTGCTGCTGTTGTGTCTGTGTGCCTGGTTTGTTTTATCTGGATCCAGCTGCCTTGCTCTGTAGCCATATTGATTTCCCATAGTGAGTCAATGAGGGTTTGAGTGTGTGTCACCAGCTCTAATGGCATATCCATCCTCCCAGGGCCATGAACCATGGCTCTCTGACTTAGACTGATTCCCACACACACACGCACACACACACACACCTTCCATCTGTATTCGCCAGCGCACGCTGTGATTGAAAAGCGGTTGCTTTTCCGACGTTGCCCTGCCTAACAGTGTATCACAGAGCTGTGTTTTCCTCGCTCAGCTAAGCTGCCATTTACCTGGTGTGTGCCTGAGGAAAGGTCATAATTATATTTTACTCTCTCTCTCTCTCGGACTTGAACCCGCCGTCGCCGGTGCTCGGGCTGTTAGCCGTGGTGGAAACAATGAGAGGGATGAAAGGCGCAGAGCTTATTGCTGTGGCTGTAATTGGAAAGTAACCACTTTGATGTGAATTAACAGAGTGTCTCTGTCGTCATGAAGTCTAAGACTTAAAGTTGTTCAGAAAAGGCCAATTTAGGGTTACATTCAAAAGTAATTGGCTTACTGCTCAAAGTCCCAGAACAAGAAAGACGGGTCTTATTTGGTCAGCTCTGTGCAGATGGAGGAGCCCTAATTGTGTCAGAAAGGATTGCCTCAGAGTTCAGTCTTTGTTGCAACTTTATGCAAAACTTACCAGAGTTAATATTGTGAATAAAAAAATCAGCTTTTCAGGGTGGTGGGAGAGCTGGGGGTCAAAATTCTCATCATTGTTTAAATGTGTGAAAAATAAAACTCCCACCATTGAAAATACAAACCAAAAAAAAAAAGGACAGTGCTGTGAATATTTCTTCTGTTTTTGCTCTTTTTTTTGTCACATTTACAAATTTCTAAAAGCATAATATTTTTTCTGAAATGCTTTGATAAGCACCACCAAAATGTTCCACCTTTTGCTTTGCTGTCTACAGAATATTTTTTTTCTCCAGTTTTTTTTTTTGTTTTGTTTTTTGAGCAAAGGTGAGGCGGACCCTTGTGTTTTCCATCTGGAAACTTTCCCAAGGATGCCATTTTGGCCCTGTCTCTTTCTTATTGTTGAGTCATCAATCATGACCGTAGCTGAAGCAAGTGAGACCTGCGGTGCTTATTAAGTCGTCTTTTTTCGGACATAATGTTAGCTGTGGTTTACCAGAGTCCCAAAGCCTTGGGAAAAAAAAGCTTTCTAACCCTTCCAAGACTGATTGATGTCAATGACTTTGTTTTTTTTTTTACCTGTTCTTGTATTTCAGGTTGTGATGTCTTTTTTCCAAAGAAATATATTTTATTGTTCCGCTGTGGAGAAAGAAATTCAGTAGATTCATCAGCTCTACATGTCGGTGCTGAGAAAGGCGACAAATTATGGAAATATCTGACTCATGTCCACGCAAGCAAATTCCGAGATGCAAACATTTTATCCTCACTTTAGCGTGAATTACGAGCTCAAATTTTTTTATAACCCTCTAAACCTTGCTTCTCGTTTTCCCAGCGTTCTTTGTTGTAGTTTTCTGTCGTTATCGCTGCTTCTCTTCTGCTGCGTCACCTGCTCCATCGTTACTTTATTTTCTGTCAGGCTCTGACTTTTACGTAGAATCGAAATACTTCTTTAAAAAAAAAGGTTTAGAGCTGATAAGATTTGAAAGTTTGTCATAAACTCCATAAATGGATTCCATTTAGTAATTTTTCAGCTTTTGGGGACAGGCAGCGCGAGTTAGGACTTCATGCCAAACGCTATCAAAACTCCCTCCCCCCGTTTCTGAAAACACTGCGTCCGTCTCATCTGCTCATGAATCTAAAATGCTGTCTGCCTATAAGCTGGTACTTCGTCAGGGATGGCGAGTCTGCGTTTTTATTCTTCTGCTACTGACGTGGCGTGCATTGTGAAATGTAAAGCGGATTTGAATTTGAAAGAGTGACAGTATCTCTCACTGTTGGCTCAGTTGGGGGGGGTAGAAAGATTACCACAGCGTGTCTGTCTGTCACCAGAAGTGGGATGGCTGAGAATATCTCGCAGAGAGGCAACATTAAAGGAGAACCGCTTTATGCAAAGCACCGTTCAGTCTATGAACTCTGAGTGCACTCTGCAAATCTTCAGTCAATAATTGATTAGGTCTCAAACACGGCTGCACTGTTAGACTCCTTGCGGTCGTGCCGCCGCGACGGTCGCACGCTCGGGTTTGTCGGCGTTGTTGCTTTCCAGAGGTTGCGCAAGGTAAGACCGAGAGGCTGGCGTCTTGCTCATGTAACTGTCCGGAGCTGATTGAGAGGAGGAACGCAGCTTGTAGTTATTGTGGAGATAAATGTCCTGTCTTCGTGTGCAGTGGGTGGGGAGGGGGTTTAGCCCGGTTTTCAATTCGGGAAGTCCCATTTTCAAAGCCGTGTCACCGCGGCTCTGACAGCAATCAGTTCAAGAGCTGCGTTACCTGTAATGAAAGATTTTAAACGCGCTGATTGCATTGTTTGTTTTTCCCTGATGCTAATGCATTCGGTCGACTCGGGCAAAGTGCTGTGTTTGTTTTCAGATGGAAATGATTCATTTTGTTCCTGTTCTGTTTGGAAATCAGATTGCTTGATTTTTTTTTCTTTTCTTTTCTTTTTTAAGGCTGGTAATCCTCTCTAGTCAGAAGAAACACAAACTAAGAGGTTACAAGGGAAGATTTTCCGTAGACAGCACAAGGTAGAATTTTCCAAAATGGACGGTTAATTGGCTTATTTCTCAATTTCCATAAGCTGTTTGTGCTCCAGATGTTTTCCACAAAACATCTGGATTCACGCGGAGATTAAATACACACACCCAGGCTGTGTGCAATTCACAAGTGTGCACTTTATTTGTTGATCTATCGCATAAAATCCCTATAAAACACATTGAATTTGGCGTTTTATAACGTAGCAGAACGCGAATGTCATTGGACTGTGCGTGAACAGAATGTAATCAGCCCTCAGGTGAAGGACAATCAGGTTTCAGTCACCTCAGGTTAGTCAATCATTATTAGAACAGGCTGTCAGAATGTGAGTTTTAGACAAGCGTTGCTGGTTAACACGTTCTCTCGTTGTTCTAGGCCGAGCCTGTGATTCTGGACCTGCGGGACTTGTTCCAGCTCATTTATGACATAAAGCAGAGAGAGGAGATGGAGAAGAAGGCCCAGAAAGACAAGCAGTGTGAGCAGGCCGTCTACCAGGTACTTGTGAAGCATTTTTAATTTTTTTCCTCTTGTGTAACGTCAAGCGTTCCCTGCCTTAAAACTAGAGCCTTTTGACAGGTGAGCTCTGAAGATAGATAAAAAGAACGCCGGGTAGACACTTTTCGGTTCCGTTAATGGCACCATCTGCACATTGTGCTTATTCCTCCCTCTCTTCGCATTTCCTGCTTAATTTCTTTTTATTTCGCTGTAATTTTCTCTTTGATGATTGCCCAATGATTATCTGAGTGCTGGGAAGTCTCTCTGTGCTTTCCGCCTACCGCTTCCACTCCACTGGCTTAACTCTCCACCTCTCTTCTGTCCTTTGCTCCTCTTCTCTTCTGTTTTATTTCTCTCTCTCTCTCCTTCCCTCGCTCCCGCCGGTGCGCCTGCTTCAGACGATACTGGAGGAGGACCTGGAAGACCCGGTCTACCAGGTAACTCCCTGACCAATCACATCGCCTCACTGTCACCTGCTGCACTTTCTAGCTTGCTCCTCTCTGTGTGCACTGTGGGGAGACAGCTCCGGTTTGGGGGTCAGTGTGGGAGTAGCCGGGTACATAAAAGGTGGAAGTTTTCCAGAATCATATATTGGATATATTATTGTGTGTGTGTGTGTGTGCGTGCGTTTTATGCAGCCAAGAAAATGAGTGCATATGGATCTGAAGTGTGTGTTAATGAGTTGTTTCTGGTTGTTTTCTTCTTTCTTTCTTGCTGCTTATAGTCTCCATGTATGTCTGAGATCTGTTCTTCAACTGCTTTTTAATGACGATGCTCTTTACTAATCACCTCTGCAGTTTCCCCCACTTTTTTCTCTCAATTTCTCAAAATCACCCAATTTTTTCTTCTTCTGCTTCTTCTTCTGTTTTTCTTCTCTTTTTTTTTTATTTCTCCCCTCCATCTCCTTTCCCCCCCCACTCCCTCCGCTGCTGCTGACGTTGTAGTACATTGTGTTTGAGGCCGGACACGAACCCATCCGTGACCAATCAGAAGAAAGCATTTATCAGGTACTCGCAAGCTCACGTCCCCCGCTTGTGTCTCGCTTTAGCTTTTAGGCTGTGAGTAAACTGCTGACGAGCCGCTGAAAGCGTGTAAAGTTCCACAGATTTAATCTCCTCCATTTACCGGACCATCTTTATGGGCTGCATTGCTCTTTAATGGGATAAAAGTATCGTGGCGGCTACATAAAATTAATGGCTCCTGTTTTTAAAGCACAAAATGTGCAGTTGGGAAGTAAAAAGCTGTAAATATGGGCGTAAATGTAGCAGCCAAAAAGTTTCTCGGAGGACCAGTCCTGCTAAAGCCCGCAAGTCTAGGGAGATGAGTTGTTTTCTCCTGCTCCTTAGAGACGGGGGCAGACCTCCGAGGGATGATGAAGTGCGGTGGGGCGGGGGGATGCAGAGAGGAGAGACGCTGTGGTTATTTCAGGCGTCACCGTGGAAGGCAGACCCACCGTCCCCATGTACCACACCTCCGTTCCCCTCCTTTCCAAGCAGATGAAAGCAAGTGGAAGGGGGAAGAAAGATTAATCACCAGCCCCTTGTTTGATCTTTAAATAAAATGGATTGAAAGGGTTGGGGTGGCCGGCGGGCGGGCAGGGAGGTGTATGGACTGTGCTGGCACATGCACAATCATACAAAAACAAACACACATGCTAGCAAATCCCTGCGCATACATCAGACGTAGGAAACCAGTGGGCTGAGCCAGCCTGCAGCCACAGAGGAGCTGCTGGATGAATAAAGATGGCCGCTTCTGGAGATAGGCATGTGTAAGACGTAAACAAGGCATTGAAAGGAGGCGACGGGATGAAGGAAGCTGTGCCAGACTTGCGTCCAGATTTTTTATTTTTATTTATTTATTTATTTTTTTAGCAGTGTTTGTTTTCATTCACAACTCAGTCTAACCAGAACACAGCAACAGTGCCCTTCAAAAGTATTAATATCCTCTGAACCGCAAACGTCAACGTATTTATTTGGGATATTATGTCACTACAATGCGGTACATGGCTTTTTAATTCTTTTACAAGTACAAAAACCTAAACGCATTTGCATTTGATAGTTAAATTCAGCTGCCTTTACTCTAGAGTGCAAACAGCTGCCTTCAAATGTCACCTAATTAGTGAAGTAATGTAATCTCTATATACAGATTTAGTTGAAATTGAATGTTAAGAAGTTCCCATTTAAAGTTTAACACCACCCATGCAAGGGACACAACAAACAGGTGGCTGGTAATGTCCCTGTGGTAAAAGCATGGTGGTGGCAGTATTATGCTGTGCAAACAGACACAAGGAAAGTTGGTCAGAGCTGAGATAAAGGGTAATTCTGGGGGAAAACATGCAAAAGACTTATTGGAGTTCAATCTGGAATCCTAAACTTAGTCAATATGAGAATAGAGTAAATCAAAGCATATTTATGTCTTTGAATGGCCAAAATCAGTGGCATGACCTGACAGAGCTCCTTCAAATCTGACTGAGTTTAGAGTTATTATGTAAATATATGATAACTTGCGCAAAAGCTGATTCTACAAAATCTTGGTAGAAACTGAATAACTCGTTGCACAATTTCTGTGTAAAAAAACAACAACTTTAAAAGCCAACCATGTATCCCAACCCTGATTTACGTTGGTTTGTTATCTAAAATCCTAACAACATGCACTAATGGCCGAGGTTGGAAAATGTGAAAAGTTCAGAGGATGTGAACACTTTCGCATGGCGCCGCAGCTGCGCGAGCTCTTCTCTAAACTCTGTGCAGTCGACGGAGAACACAAACAAAAGAAGCGACTTGATTCATACTATCACATTTTGCCATCGCGCACATACAAAGCAGTCGGTCTGACACTGAGATATTACATGTCTCCACGTGTGACAGTGTGAGTTATTACATGTCTGAAGGTGTGATCGGCAGCCTGGATAAGGCCTTTATTAACCTAGTCGATGAGCTTTCATTCCGCCGATTTTAATCCCGATCACATCCCAGCGCCACACAAGTCACATCAGTCACCGGCGACCGATGTGATTCACGTTGAGGCCAGTCGCAGGGATTCGTGTTGGCTACCTGTGTGTCGTCGTGCTTGGAACAGTTGACGTGTAATGTCTGATTGCCTGCTGATCTGGAGGTAACGGGCTCTCTTGACTGTTCTCTGAATCCATTGGTCAACTGTGTAGGTGCCCACCAGTCAGCAGAAGGAAGGGGTCTATGACGTCCCAAAGCGACACCCAGTGAGTGACCGAGTGTTGTCGCCCGCGTTCCTGGTCATCTACCTCAGCCTGCCTCCCCATTCCCAGACAAACCTCTCAGCTGATTCACCATCACTCAAGTGGAATGAAAACACCTCCTAGATTACAGCTGTAACCTTTGATTCTCCTTCAGATTAACAGCCGTCCCTCACACTGATCAGGATTATCTGATCACTTGCCCTGAGAGGTTTGCTGGGATTCAGTGCCCTGTGCGGTGTGCTGTTACTGCTTTGTGCCGTGACCAGTGGTGGCTCGTGTCCTGCTCCTCGTTGCTCCGCGGTGCCTGCTTCCTATGGGACAGTGTGTGTGTGTGTGTGGCATGCGAGTCGGCTCGGCGAAGCATGCCTGGCGATGGTTAGACAGTTGTGAGTCCTGTGAAAACTTGCATGGCCGTGTGTCAGATTGCATTGAACTCATGCTGTGTCTGTGTTATCTTTTGACTCCTATTGTGCATGGCATTACTTTGAAAATGTATTTTGTATTTGGAGTGGTGGAGCAGATCTTTATTGTGTTAATGCATATAAGTGTTTGATCGTGTGGTTTACAGATGTGGTGAAATTTAATGGCAGCGCTTTTAAAGATTTGTAAAAAAAAAAAAACTGTAAAATACATTCATTTTTTGAGGTATTTCTGAGAAACTAACCTATTATATCAACACACAGGCCCATTTATTTTAGCCACTGGTAACATTCTGATCAAACGCTGGTGTTAAATTAGCCACGAGTAAGCAGATTGAGAGCTGGAAAAACATTTCCAATGCTCACCTTTAGAGATTTGTAACAAAGAGTGGCATCTTAGGGAGACCGTGTGTTCATTACAACCATGAAACACTGCAACATGCCAACCAGTGTCTTGATCTGCATCCCAGAAAAACAGTCTTCTCTGTTCTGCTATCACCAGCGTAAGCATGGAGTTTGATGAATTCCACTGGAGCCATGTGATTCAGTCACATTTGACTTAAAACTTCAACCCCCTTCTTTTTTGTTTGCTTTCACTTCAGTGGTATTGGAAAACATTACACCGTATGAAAATAACACTGGTTTCCTCTTCCGACGCATTTGGCACAGTAGCATACACCATTTGATCACCAGCTGTCACTCAACCACATTAGAACTGCAAGACTCATACGAGATGTGTATTTTATTAAAGGGACAGTATTATATAAAATCTTTCTTTTTTTTTTTTGCTCTATTTTATATTATGACGTTATTCCTTTACCAAAACATGCCTGGAGTGTTGCTTTGATGCATCCTTTCATTCATGTTTAATCTCCCATGTCAACTAGTCAGTCTTCGAGGTGCAGCTCCTCCTCAGAGCTTCAGTTTCCAAGGTTCCACTTCACAGAGCAATTCCCCCACTCAGCTCCTTCAGACTAGCCAGTAGCAATTAGCAATCACCTGGTGGAACAGAGCATCTGCTGAGCTCATTACAGGAGCTACTTCTCGGTTGATAGAGAAGCATGTCGTGATGACTTTCTGAAGGCAGAGTGTCGGAAAGAGCAGGAGTTTTTAAAGAGACAGAGGTCCAGTTTCAAGGTGTTAAATTACAGGGTCAAATTTCTTTTAAGCCGTATTTGACAGAGCATTTTTATAGCAACTGAAGGAAACAAAGTTAGTCACTTGCGCTATAAAATGGTATTATGTGCCTGGAAAATACATATTACTTCCCCTTTAATGCGTCAATAACGATTCAAATGTAACAAGAACTCTGCTTGATCTGACACAACACTGTGACGTATACTATCTCGCCTCGGGATGCTGGATGCTTGAAATCAAAACTTAAACAAATTGACCACTTAATGTCTCAGTAATTTAGCTCTTTATTAACTGAACCCTTTAAGTGTTTCTATTTCATGTCAATTTATCCTTTGCACATGGGGGAAAAAATGAGTTGTTGCTATAGTAAAGCAAATGCACCAATCAGAACACGGTGAGCTCCACACAGTCGAGTTTTTCAAACTGTGAGCCTACATGGCAAGACAAGAAACAGAGTGACAGCAGCTTAAGGTTGAACTTTTCAGCAGCAAACACTCCAGGTTGGTTTGACATGAAACAAAGGAATATGTGGAACAAGCTCTTACTCACTGTAGTAAGTTTTGAGGGATTTGTAATGTTTTTGGGTCTATTACTTTTTCAAAGACCATAGAAACCTGGTTAGAATACAGTGCAGTTTTAGCAGGAAAATTATCATAAATGTGTAACAAAATTCATAGAGAAATAGTTTATCTGATACTATTTGGGTCTCACAATCTGGTATATAGGAAGACTAAGTATTGTCCTATTGGTGAAAGGGAGGGGGAGCACCAGGGGTGCCAATAACTGTGCCACTATTGCACTGATTGGACTTGTACTGGCTGATGGTGAATTTGGGGTTTAATTAAAGGTCTGTAGATCTGTTCCATTTTTTTTTACTGATTCCAACATCTGACCAATTGATTGGCGTATCTGAATTTGTTGAAAATGTTGATTCTAAAAAAAGCATTTTCTTCCACAAATATCCATCCATCCATTTTCTTGCACCCTTGTCCCTTAATGGGGTCGGGAGGGTTGCTGGTGCCCATCTCCAGCTAACGTTTCGGGCGAGAGGCGGGGTACACCCTGGACAGGTCGCCAGTCTGTCGCAGGGCAACACAGAGACACACAGGACACACAACCATGCACACACACACTCTCACCTAGGGGCAATTTGGAGAGGCCAATTAACCTAACAGTCATGTTTTTGGACTGTGGGAGGAAACCGGAGTACCCGGAGAAAACCCACGCATGCACAGGGAGAACATGCAAACTCCATGCAGAAAGACTGGGCCGGGAATTGAACCCAGAACCTTCTTGCTGCAAGGCAACAGCTCTACCAACTGTGCAGCCCTTCCACAAATATATTCAGATTAATAGTTGCATATTTCTATTTATTAGAGCTAGATTTTGCTACTCCGTCAAGAAAAAAAAAAAAAAATCCATCATGTGTTCATGTCTGTAATATCTCTAAATGCTTGTTACTGTGCCGATAATGAAAGATGACCTTCGCTTGTGTCAGGCTGCCTTATATCTCATCTGCTCTCTATCTGACTATAAAGATGATCGTTTTATTGCCGCCCGATTCAATCTTCTGTAATCCAAACACTGGCGGTAATCAGGCTGCCGTCCTGTGGTTATGTGGGAGTGAATGTCTGGTTAGGTGTGACACCTCCTCCCCTCGAGTTTATTGTATTCCACATTCACATGCGCCCTCATTACAATGCAGATCCCACCATGTTTGTCTGCTTCCCTCAGCAGTAGTTTTTTGTTTGCTCTCCCCCCCTTTAAACTGCTATCCTTGTTCTCTGCTGGCAGTCACATTCAAAATACCATAAATTTAGGTAGCATCAGTCTCACAGTTTTCTGGATGCTTATTATCTCCACATTTGGTAAGAAGCTTACAGGCACCGTAGTACTTTTTTTTTTTTTTGTTCTCCCCTCACCGGCTTACGGCACATGCTGCTTTTTGGATTGCCTTTGCGCCGGTAGGTGTCTGGACGGGACCGAATCCAACACGTTTCTGTTGTCGTGGAACCAATTGGACTTTGCAGCACTCTGAAAACACTTTAATTTGATCTGAAGATAAATCCAGCGTCAGAGGGCGGCACGCTCCCGCTGTAATGCCCTTCAATCTTCTGAGCGTGAGACGCATCAATCTCTAATGCCACTAGGCGAGGAGCATATCGTGTTTTCCAACAGGAACCCGTTCCCCGATGCTCCGGAAGTCAGAAACATCATTCAGAGAGCATGATGGGTACACGCTGACAGAGCTTTGGCACGGCAGCATGTAAACTGTTGGAAAGTGGAAATATCTCTTGAATAAAGTCAGCAGGATGTAATTTTCTCTTAGTCTAGTCTGACCAGAAGCAACCACAGGCTTGTAGTCTTTTAAATTGTCACATAACTTATTTGTTTGTTTGTATTCGAGGTATGAGGCAACTATTAGATGTTACAATTTGAAGTAGGGTGTATTGCCCAGAAACACACTGACATGTCGGGAAGAAGCTGGAATCAAACCCATAACTTTCTGATTGCAGGAAGATTTCTCTACCCGCTGGTCCTCAGGCAGTTAGTTGATAGTTTTTCACAGGAGCTTCTAATCAAACCTAATTACAAATTTAAATTTAAGTCGATAAAGTAACACAATCGCCATAACTAAAAGCTTTTAAGATTTGAAACACTTTATTCTAGCTGCTGTTTATTGATTAAACGGATTGATGTGATTCTCCGATTTTTAAAAAAGTATATTTATATAACTGTAAGATACAAACTAAAAAGCACATTTTGAAAACTGGCAAGGTGGCTCCCAAACCTAAATGCTGCTCAGAGCCCAAATGAGCCTACGGCCGGCCCTGCCACGGTTTTCACTGCTGATATAAATCGGCAGCGCTCTCAGCCGGACGGATGCTGGACGGTGCCATGAAGTGACGTGTGCGCATGTGCGCACACCACACCTCAGACAAAATGATCCCATCAGTACAGACGTGACCTCCTGTCTGCGGCGGTCCCTTCTGGTGTTTACTCTGTCACCTTCTTAAACGATGGCAAATCAATAAAACACACACAGACACACACGCACACACACACATACCCATAAAGCCATCCCGATCTACAGAGCTCTTGATCTGGTCAGACCTGTAATAATGCGTTGAATCAACACAAGCCTCGGAGTCCGTATGTAGAGGTCAGCATATCACATTTCCAGCGGACAGACGCGACAGCTCCACTCAAACACTGGATTACTGATAACGTGGTATGATAGGATCACGACTGTAAATTACACTCTGGGTTGTTTTACCTTTGGAGTTTAAACAAAGGTTATGCCACACACACGCACGCAGACACACACATACACACACATGAAGAACTGTAGAGTCAGTCCTTCTGTTTGTCTGTGTTCCTGCAGCTCTGGATCATCCGTTTTATGTGACAGACCAACGCAGATTAGTTCAAATTGTGAAGCGAAAAGGAAAACGAAGCATGGTTTTCAATAACTTTTTTTTACAAACAACTTCTGAAAAGTGTGGCATGCATTGAGATTGTGATTTGACAAAATGTGAACAATTTGTAGGAGATATGGATACTTTTTTAAGGTACTGTAACCATTCATGGATCCTCCGAGGTTTAGGAGATGCACCCAGTTTCAGATGGTGAATGAGAGAAGATTCAGTCGTAGCATCTACGATTTTATTTTTCTGACTTGTGTGCATTGTTTGCACAAGGTCAGCGGTGCTTGCGCCGCATGCCAGCGCAATCAGTCACTCGGCAGGGACTCAACAAGGTGGCGTTAATTAAAGGGGATGCATTAATTGTGTGCAGAACACATGTGTGCAGGTAATTACTGTTTCCCCGGAGACGGCTAATTGATAGGTCTGCGGCTGCGATGATGAGGACTATACGGGCTGGGCGAAGGGATGGCGAAAGCGTCTAACGGGCACAAAGGGATAATTGGCAGGAAGGGAAGCGCGAGAGCGAGGACAGAAGGACAAACTGAAGGAAAGCCAGCAGCAGACTGCAACTTTCAGCAAAGATGGCAGATACTGTACGATTCAATAGATAACACACACCAACACACACCCACGCCACAAAATTCAGACAAATGTGTTTCATCAGCTAGATTGAAATGAGCGATTATGAGTTCAGATTTTTTGAGGGAAAAAAAGCTCAGTAGAAAAATGAGCTGTGCTTTTAGACCTGATTACGACTGCCCAATGTGTTATTGTTTTTCAGCATCAGCTAATGATGGCCATATCTCATGCTTTCATCCAATGAAAGCAGCACACTCAGTAATATTGTCACGCAACAAATACGGCACTGGCTTGGCTCAGACCAGTCTGCGCCTCGTGTCGGGGCCAGAGCCGGAAACGGGAACGGAGGAGGCCTTCGTCACACCGTTGTCTCTGCAGACAGAGGAGGGCGCTATTGGTGGAGGGATTTCGCAATAGACATGAAATCATTCCGACACTCTGAGCCTTTCACGTTTTTTGTAAAACACAGACTTGGTCGTACTTTATTGGGATTTCGCGTGACGGACCAACAGAGAGTAGTGAAAGGCTTTAATGTAGAAAGAGTTGATACGTGGTTTTCAAAAATATTTCAGTAATAAAATCTCAAATTGGTTTTTAACATCAATTTTCAAGTTTTTCTGCAGATTCTCGGTTGCATTTAGATCTAGACTTTGATCAGTCTATTGACATTTGCACTGCTACCAATCATCTGCTCCTATGCTATATTCACATTTCCTTGTATTTTAATTTATATAGTATAAAGTTTATGTATAGAGAGATTACTTTTATCCTGTTATTGGTACTTGTAGGTAATATTTGTTCTATTTTATAAGGTTATTTCACATTTTGTACTTTTTCTAACCTGTTTTTAAGTGGCGTTCTTGCAGACAGCGAAGTAAGTTTTTTTTATTATATGAGGAAATGTGTTTGTACTCTGCACATGACAATTAAGCCTTGAACTTGAACACCTGAATAAGCTTTGATTTAAACCATTCATTAGTAGCTCTACATGTATTTTAAGGACGTTGTAGTTTCCTTTCCATCCATCCTCCCGTCTTACCTGCTCCCCTCTGAGAAAACAAATTCCCACAGCATGATTTTTCAGAAATCCAGATAGTTCAGTTTTTAACCTGAAGAGAGCACTGTGTCCCACTTTCTTCTTACCATGTGACAAACTTTCAAACAAGACTTCTTAGTGAACAACTTCTGATGCCACTGTCCCACCAAATTAGTGAAATGTTCCCCTTATTATCCGTCCTGTCAACAGATTTTCCCGCCTGAGCTACGGATCTCTCCTTGTTTGGGGAAATCATGCATCATTTTTCATTGCACAGAATAATTGTGAGCTACTTTGTGTTTTTGTCACATAAAAATCCCGGTAAAATAAGTTTAGGTGCCAAAATATGGACAAGTTCAGGCTCTTGCAGAGCCCTGTGTTTGTGTCATGGTTAGCAGACGTGCTAACACGGTGTATTCAAGAGATCAAACATCACTACTTTCTGTTTATGTGTGTGTGTGTGTGAATTGAAAATAACTAACATGTTTGTGTGTGTGAGATCATTTTCATCCCACCTGTCATCTAACACTGGGGTTTGGATTACAGAACGGACATAAAAAAAAATCCCAACATCAACATAAGCGCCAGAATGCTGTCAAACGTCAACAGTCGAAGCAGCAGGAAGTTGCAGATCTGATAGACTTAAGCCTGGACATGGTGACTCAGGTAAGCTGTACGTACACACCAGGACGTCTTCCTCTGTTTTCTGGCAGGGAGCCGTAAAGGTTAGCTCTCGTTAGCTGATTCGCTAGTCACTTCCTCAGATGAGGTTTTGTCGCCACGTCCTGATCAATTCTGCACCTCTTGCTCTCCTTTGGTCTGAAGTGACCCCGACCGTAGACCTCTGTCATTACTGAATAAAACATGCACCTTTTCCTGTTGCTATAGCAGCCAAGTTTGGCCAGGAGGACATTAGGATGCTGCGCTGCTGCGCACCCACGTTCACACCGGTGTGTGTTTGTCTAAAACTGAAAAATAGATGTAGCAGAGACGAAGCCCCCGTCCATTAGCTCCGCCGGGAGGTCTTTCAGGAGAGAAAATATCTCGCAGACAAAGTTCAAACTCGAGCAAAACACGGATCACTTCTCTGGGAGTGAATTCAGTCAGCTATTTAAAAAAAAAAGATAATTTTGTAGAGAAAAGAATTAAATCACAGAATTTTTTTTCTATGATTCAGTTTCCTTAATTTATTTTTAAAACAAATGACATTTTAAGAACTGGCTGCTAATCTTTGAACAACACAAAAACAAATCATAAGATCTTTAAGTGTTAAAAAAAACAACAAAAAAAAACAACAGGCATCCATCTAATTTGCATTTCTAAAACAAATGTTTTCACAACTCTAATCATGCAGATGAGCATCCAGTTAAGAGACTCGCACGTCTTAATCAGTTGCTGATGATAGACAGGTTACACAGCCCCAACAAGACAGCTGCCAGCGCCAACAATGAAAAGCATCCGAAGCCTCTTTCCAGAAGGTAAACCAACACCGGTTGTTCCCTGTCTGCCGGGTTCAACAACCTGGAGCCAAAGCAAATACACGGGGAAGGTTGTAAAACACACAGGTAGACAAAGGAAAGACTTCAAGGCAATACAGTCAAAAATCAAGTGGAGAAAACAAAGCAACTTTTAGCTTTCATTTTAAATTAAAGTGTTGCTCTCTCTAAGCTTTGTTGCCATGGCCAACATGTCTCAACATGCCATCAGAAATATGACTGCCTTTTAAATCATTTTCGCATTGATATGATGAATTAATTAACTTCAATCTCTTATTCCCAGAACTCATTTATAGTTAGTTAAACCTGTTTTGGTAAAAGAGAACTTTGAAATTGGTTTCAAATTAAGTTTCTGCACAACCATCATCAGTATTTCAAATAATACTGTAAATTCACAACAGTAGTAAAAAACTTTATTGGTCCTTGATGTTTGTCAGGTTGTTTTGCTATTAAGGTCCTTACTAGTGTTAAAATGACTCATTTTAAGCCTTATTCACTCTGTAACAACATCTACACTCAAGAGAGATGTCATTATTATATTTCTTCAGATGGTGCATCCACTGATCATTAAAGATTGGCTATTTGAATTTATTACCGGCCTGTCAATCTACGTAGTTTAATTGAGCTAAAAATCTCTCTACATTTTCCTGTGCATCACTAATTGTAATTCTTTTAAAAGCAAATAAAAAATTTCTTCATACTCCAAAATTTCCAAGACAGCTGAAGCAGCTCTGAACAGGAAGTTTAAAAATGTCTCCCCGAGTTCAATGTGTTTTTTCATCCCCCGAACATTTCTCAAAAGCAGCTAATTTTAGCACTTATGTGTAAAAATTAATCCCGTTGAAACTTTGTCACTGCTTCTTGTCGCATCTATATCTTGACTACTTAATCTCTGTACGAGAGCAGCTTCTGCTGCAATGAAATATACATACCACAGCCTCAGATCTTCTCCCAAGGCTTTGTAAAAGTAAACTCTTCATGACTCAACGTCGTGATCACAGATCCATTTTCTGATAGATACACAAAAGAACTTTCCGGTCTGCATGACCCATGAGTGAACGGGGGGAGAGGAGATATTCTAAGAACATTCATTATCTCTGCAAGAAATTACCCGCATCCATGATTTATGCAAATCTCTGACCATGTATTCAAGGCTTAAATTCTTTTTATCGACTAAAAATAGTTTCCTTCGGTTGCCACTGGCCAAAAGATATTAGTAATGTGCAACAAAAAAAGAAAAAGAAGAAAAAAAGGAGAGTTATTAAAGAGAACCATGGGAAGGAAATGATACAGAACAAGTTCAGATCAAAAAGATCTGTAGCTATGCCCTCTGAGACACAACACACATTATCCATCCTCCGCGAGAGGAAAACAATAACGGCTCGGGCTCAGAAGAAGACTCCTGTACAGTAAAGATGTGAGGCGGTGTGTTCCTCAGCTAGCAGAGAGCGCCGCTATCAGAAGCACATGACAAGTGTAATAAGTCATGGTGGGTATTGTCATCCTGATCATTACATCTCATTCTCCCATCTCTGCTCACCTCTCTTGTTCCCCCCTCCTCGGTGTTGCTGCAGCGGCGTTCAGGTAGGTGGCGTTTTGCCCGCATGTAGCTGCTCCCGCGTTGCATGCGGCATCCGATGCATGTTGCACCGGAATGCTAACCACTTCACGATTCGATTCCCAGACGAGCATAGCAGCCATCGCTCCCTGACCGACTGCGTTTGTTTTCTTCTTTTTCCCTCCCCTCTCTGTTTCTCAGAACATCAGCCAGTTAGAGATTTTCGGAGACATGTCCACGCCGCCTGACATAACCTCCCCGTCCGTGAGTAGCAGCCATGCCGACATAATGTGTTTCCCTTTTAATCAAACTGCATTTTTGTTTTTGCTTTTTCTTTGTATTGTTGTTTGCTCACCTGACATCCGATTCCCACAGACCCCGGCGTCCCCCGCCAACACCCTCGACCCCTCGCAGGGCCTGCAGCCGCCCACGGAACTGTTCGCTCCCTTCAATCCTGCGTCCGTGCCCTCAGGTGAGGCCTCGCTTATTCACCATCGCCGTCACCGCTATAAGCACGGGACAAACAAACGTGTTGGGAGATGAGGAGAAGCTGTGAAGTCAGAGGATTAGGATGCAGAGGACGGAGGGACGAGAGGGAGAGGGGAGGGGAGGTTCTGCTGGAATAAACAGACGGAACAGAATTGAAATGCAGATGACTGGATACTGGAGGAAAGGTGGAGTCGGTTGTGTGCTGAATATGAAACGCTTTATTAGCTTGCTGCCTCGGATGCTACTGCTGACTTACCTGAAGCTGAGGCGGCAGTGGCAGTCGAAGGAAAAGCAAAAGATGAGAAGACTGAAGTCCATTTTGGTCACTGTGGAACTACGAGCTCCGGCTTCTCGTATTGTGATTTGTGTGTAAGAAAACGAGACAATGTTGCGCACAACGCTATGAAGCCTCTTTACTTTCACATTCTTAAATAAAGTTAAGTGTCATGAAGCATCGTCCTTAACACGCCGTCCTCACTGTGAAGCAGGGCAGTGACAGTATCATGCTGGGAGGACGCTAAGCAAGAGATAAATCTGAAAGAGCGACTGGGTCACTTTTTGTGTTAATATGGCCCAGTCAAAGTCCAGACCTGAATCCAACTGCAACTTGAAAACGCATGCACACAGATACTCTCAATCTGTTCTGATTGAGCTGTCTAAGGAGAATAATCGGTGAAATCTGCCAATGTGAGGCTGGTAGAGAGTTAAAGCTTTAACTGCAGCGAATGGGCTTTCTAAAGAGACTCGATTCGTGGAGGTTAAATACAAATGCACTGCTATGTTTGGATTTGTATTTGTGAAAGCAGGATGTCCGCACATCCTTAAAAAGCCTTGAATCATTTATCTAACATTAAGGCCTTAAAATGTCTTAAATTTTGCCATGGCAGAACTATTTTATCTTTAATATTATATGTAGTTTATTTTTCTTGCGGTACTTTTCAGTTTGAGTCGCACAAACTTGAGGCGGTTGAGACTACCGCTAACCAGCTGCTAATAGGTTTGCTAGATAGCTTTTTTGCATCTGTCATGGGTAAGTATAAATCTTTCACAATCTGGCTGGATGACAGGCTGACTTCGATTGCTAATCCAAATGACATTATGTGCATTATGTGAAAAAAATGTTAACTTCTACAATATAAAAAGTGCAAAATTTCCTTTTGTGCATTCTTGTTTTAAATTTCATTCATTAAGGTGTTAATAATGTCCTAAAAAGCCTTAAATTTGAGTTGGAGAAACAGAAACCCTGAAAAAAAAGAAGAAAGAAATGAAAGCCATGCATAATTTTGCTTCCACTTCACAATTACTCTCTACTCTCTTGTTTGTGCCCATTAGATTAAAAACCAAAATAAAACACTTTTTACGTGAGGAAACAATGGAAAAGTGAAAGGGGCTATAAATTCTTTTGCACTTCCTGCCTTTTCAGGATGTCTTCATTTGCTCCCCTCCTTGCCTTTGGTCGTCGCTCTGTGTGTCTGTGTCAGAGCGGCTGAGGGTAAATGTCAACCTCCTCTCCTGTAGTTAACTACCAGAGAGCAGAAGCTGCGAACTAGTGACTGTGTAATAAGAAGTACCTTTTGCTGATGAGTTTGAGTGATTTTAATGAGACTGCATTGTGCTCTGCCTTTCCATAATGATCCTGCCTCATTCTGGAGGTAATTATTATAGTTCACCATGACCATTAAGCGGCTCCGCATTAGCTGCAGGCAGAAGTAGGGCAGCGCTCTCTGGTGATGCATGTCTTATTATCTTTGTGGGTTTGTGCACAGAGGAGAAGCACCAAATGTGGGTTTTCTAATCACAAGACTGTCCTCTCTTAGGCTTTATGAAAAGAACGAGGAAAAATGGAACGACTCTTTCTAATGTTGCCCGATCCGTGCTTCCAGGTTATGTGACGATGGGAGCAGTACCTCCTGGCCACTGGTCCCAGCAGGCGTTTGCTGCCCAGACGCCGCTAGCCTTCGGGGTCCAGTCCCCTCTGGGCCCCGTGGCCCAGGTGATACCGGGTGGACAGCCTCTGATCTGGGGCCAGGCCAACATCTTCCCCGCAACCCAGCAGCAGTGGGCCGCCATGGCGGCTGGAGCCTTCTCCCCGACAGCCTACCTCCCGGCCCAACCTGTGGGCACTCTGCCCGCTGCGATGTTCCAGACGCTCGCCCCGGTCACCACCGTGACTCCGGCCAGCGAGAGCCAGACGGGCGCCGGGGCCAGCGCCTCCGCTCCGTCCCCGTCGGCTTCGTCGAGTCCGCAGCACGGAGAAGGGCCGAAGAAGATGGGCAAGGAGATGTTCAAGGTGGGGGAGCGGCTCGAGTTGAACCAAATGTGTAATGGTTATACAGCGTAACGTTTTCATAATAATTTATTTAGCATTTTTCTAAAAACTCAGGCACTTTACGGGAATCCAAAATTACAAACCAAACACTTGAGTGCATCAAACAAAAGGATAAAAGGAAAAAAAAAAGCTACTAAAAATCACAGCAGTGGGCATCAAAAAAACACGATAAACATAAAACATGACATTAATGATGCATCAAAAGCTGTTCTGAAAAGATGTTTTGAGTTCTGTAAATAGGTGCAAATTTTTTTTTTTTTATTTTGTCTGGTCTACATGGAATCAAAATTGTGCATGCATGCTCAAGTCCATGCACACATTTGCTCTAATACTGGATGAATGTCCCAAGTTGGACTTCAGCCATGTTCTATTTTCACTTGTTCAGCTTTCACAGATCGTGTGACGGGTTTGAGGTCCAGGTTGTTCAGATGCTTAATGCCAAGTTATGTTTTGTATTCTTAACTTGTTGAAACATCTTATTTTCAATAATCTGACTCAAGCTGCCATCAGATGAAAGCAAACTGGTCCTGCGTATGCGTCCATTTCTCCTTTAGGATTAACAAATTGTTGTGCAAATTATTCAATCCTCAAATAGAAAGGTATAATTAAAGCCCCGAAATGAATTGAACGTTAATGTCCGTGATGAGTCATATTTAAACTTCTGATCAGAAATGTATTTAGTTCGACTGCCTGCTTCTTCTCCACCCTGTTTGTTTGCTCTTCCTGTTTGTGTTGCGCTGCGTCACATAATTGGGTTTTAGTCACATTCAAAACTGCAAACAGGAGTCAGAGCTCCGAGAGAAGCATGGAAACTGTTTTTTAAGAATTTACCACGTCTGGTTCTCCTTTTCTCCTCACTTTCTGATTTTTTTTAAAATATATTGTTTAATGGGTTTAAATACAAAGTGGAATGAAAAGTGGAAAATAATAGATTTTGACTTAACACATCATATCAACCAAAGTTCAAGCACATTCACCACACAAAGTTTTTGATTGGCTTTAATAGAAGAGTCTTTGACCCGTGCTGAACCCAATCTAGTTTGTAGACTCAAGTCACACATAATCCACTATTAACTGTATTAAAGCTGCAATCAGCTGAGCTACATCTGAACAGTTTGTTCATTATATAAAGAAAAAAACCTTTAAAGTTACTCTAATGTTCGCTGCAGCTCTGACCAGACGTCACCTGTGCTCTCAGGATTTCCAGCTGGCGAAGCCTCCAGCCATGCCGTCCAAGAAGGGCGAACAGCCCAGTCTAGCGGGAACCTCAGAGGCGTTCAGCTCTTACTTCAGCCGCGTGGGCACCGCCCAGGACACGGACGACTGCGACGACTTCGACATTTCCCAAATGAACCTGACGCCGGTCACTTCCACGACGCCGTCCACCAACTCCCGTGAGCGACCTAACGCCGCCGCCGACCTTCCAGCTGGAAGGTCACCGTGAAAAAAAAAAACACCCAAAAAAAAAAAGTCTGTTCTCCTCTGCAGCTCCTACGCCGGCCCCCAGGAAGAGCTCCCCGTCCAAGTCCTCGGCCTCTCACGTCAGCGACCCGCCCACGGACGCCACAGACCCGCCCACGGACGACTCGTTCGGGGAAGCGGAGGGCAGCCCCAGTCGCAGCGGGGAGGAGGACGCTGTAAGTGTGTGTATGCCTTTAAGACGTCCCTCGTGATGCCTCTGTAGCCTACATGGTGCGTTAATGTGTGCTGATAAATAGCCTTTGCTGCAGTGTTGGCGGGCCAGGTAATCACTCTGGCTGATTAGCGGGCCGATGCTGCCAGTGTCGCTTGACGAACGCGCATTCGTGCCGGAGCGCATAAAAATGCACATCAGACGTGGTTTACTGCATGAATAGCAGCACGCGGGAATGCGGCAGTGTGCGTGTGTGTGTGTGTGTGTGTGTGTGTGTGTGTGTGTGTGTGTGTGTGTGTGTGTGTGTGTGTGTGTGTGTGTGTGTGTGTGTGTGTGTGTGCACATGCATATGTGTGTGCATGGTCAACACAGCGTTAAATTAGCTGGTGGAATTGTCAGAGACATCATTAAGCTGTTATTAATATCAGCCAGGTAGCGTCCATACATCACCACTTCTAAACAGACAGGTTCATCTCTGCTGGGACGGCTGGAGGAGGCAGAGTGCCCCGCTTCCTCTTCCTGGGGCAATTAATAGTTGTTGGGGGTTTTTTCCACCGTAACCGACAATAAGAAGTGAGGGAAAAGCTAAAGAAGAAGAAGAAAAGTAGAATGTCTGACCTTCTAAGAAACAAGGCTTTACTCTTCGATTTTTTTCTCTTTTCTATTTCTTTCATGCTTTGCATCTTTTCTCTCTCTCTCTCTTTCCTGAGCTCCACTCCCCCAGCGTGAAACATTACTTTTATGCCTCCAGTCCAGCTTTATTGGAAAAAAAGAGGACTTTCACGCTGTTGAAAATGTCAGTAGGCCTAAATAACACACATATGCCTTTTCACAACCCTGGCCCCTTTAAAAAAAAAGAAAAGGGAAGGTGGAGGAAAAAAATTGCAGAACTGGTGGCGGCACAGAGTGAGTGCAGTGAAAAGGTTACGGAGGGAGAGAAGAGGGCAGGCAGGATGGCGTGAACGCAGAGAAGCGGCGTCCCGCTCTCTGCGGGGGGAGGTGTAAAAAGCAGAAGTGTTTCAGCGCCGGATCGATGGAGCTAACTCCACGGAGGCTTTCATAATTGACCACTGTAAACGAGTGCGTGCACGAGTGTTGTGTTTATGCGCGCTTGAAATGATGTTTCTGAGAAAAGGGACCAACTGGATGGGGGGTTTTTTCTCCCTCTCCTTCAGATTGCTAAAACCTTTATCTTTGCTTGCTGTCTGCTCTGTTCTTAGTCTTTACCAATCCTTCAGTCTCAGATTTATTCTTCTCGATCTGCTCTTTCCTTCTCTATTTTTTCCCCCCCTGTCAATTTCACCTCCTTTTCCCTCCTTCCTGCCCCTTCCTCTCATCTTTAGGCGTGTGGTTCTGGGTCACCCTGCCCCAGTGAGACAGCAGAGCCCAGCCCAGAACAGGCCAGTCCAGAGGCTGGGAGCTAGATGGCAGCAGGGCAGGGTAGGTATGACTCCCCCCTCTTCAGCCTTCGCTTTCAATCCTCCCTCCTTCATTTCTCTGCACGTATCTGTTCTTCTTTTTGCCTGTCATCTTTTTACTCCTGTGTTGTATTTCTTGGTCTTTTTTTTTTTTTTTTTACCTCAGTTGTTGTGTGATTGTCCTTTTTATGACGCATCCTAATTCAGTATGGGTTTTTCTATTTGCAGTGTCTTTCATACCCATTGAACACATTACATTTTGGCACAGCTGCAAACTATAATTGTTTTTCTTTTTCTTTTCTTTGTGACCAACATAGAGTAGAGGATGACTCTGAAGGAAAAGGATGCAAAGAATTTTTTTTATCTGCATTTGTGTTCATCTCCTTTACTCTAATAAAGTCCAGCACATACACAGATTCTTTCACAGAGGTTTTCTAAAATATTTCAAAGTAATGTAAGTCTGGAAAGCTGGAATACCAAGACACAATCCTAATGGACACACTACTGACCTGACGCTTGCAAAAGCAGCCAATCCAGGAGAAGCATTAGTTTTCCTTGGTGCCGATTGGCTGTTCCCCCAAAGGTGGAGATAAGGGAGACTGTCGATATAAACTTTTGTTTGTGCAACATTAAAAATAGCAATGAAGCAGCCCATAATCCATGGTCCCAAAACCAGTTTGCTAATCTCAAATTAGCAGCCTTATGGTCCTTGTCTGTTTTATAAAAAAGATTCTACAGAGGAAGAAATCATCAGAGCTCCGGTACAGTGGAAACAATTCTCACTTATTTATAGGAATTACAGCAAATCTTTTAAAATTGAACACATCACACAGAAGAGTCACTTTCTGTAGACTCTCTAACGTGAAAGAAATTAGCCTGGTCATCTGTGGAATCAAAGACAGTGACAATCTGCAGCGCCACCATTTGGCTGGAGGGTAAAACGTTGCAGAAACACAAAATCTTAGCAAGTGTTTTTGTTTAGTTGCTAGTGCACATATCTTAGCACATTTGAACTAACTTACAAGTAGCTTTTCTGCAAAATATAAAAGCTTGTTTTCAGTCAATAACTTCTTAATATTTATTTTAAAAACGTGCTGGTTACTTGTAAGACATTTATCCCATGTTATCAGTAAAATAATCGGCCAGTGGAACTAGTACTTTTTTAAAAGGAATAATTTGCTTAAATGAAGCTTGAACATTTTGCTGAAAACTAAGCTAGTTAGTTGTTTTCAAGTATACTAAGATATTGGCACTAAAAACTATACCAACATCTTACCATAAAACTTGGTAAGATTTTGTGGTTTTGCAGTGAATCGCTGAGCTTTGTTACCTCAACAAAAAAGCATTATATCCAATACTACATGTGGTAGTACAACAAGATGATTTCCACTGTGAATATTAAAGTATATTTGGTGGTTGAACTTTTACAAAAGGCATTTTTAGAAGAGGTCTCAAATATTTGCAAATTGTAGCTATTCGCAGCATCTGTGGTCCCCGCACCAGTCGGTGTAAATGATTATCACTTTCATTCTACGACAAAATATTGTCGTACTTTGTGTTGTGTCTGTTGCATAAAATGACATTGCACTGGTTGTACTGAGATCAAATGTGATGAAGTTTGAGGTTAATGGAGGCTCTGTAAGACCAGACATTTGATGCAAACTGTAAAGACCTTTTGTGTGTCTACGCTTTCGCCGTTGTGCTCTCGCTGTGTCCTGCATTCACACCCAGATCCGTAAATAGCGCACATCTCCGTGGGACAGTCTTTGTGACAGCTAATCAGAAACTGTGCACTTGGATGAGCATCTCATCTGCTGGGATTTCAGCACAATATGTTAATCTTGGATTCTTTGCTCAGTGAAACCGTGATCCATGCTGACATGCTATGAATTATATATGTAATCTAACAGGTCATACGCTCGCCGCTGCTAAAAGTGACGAAACTCGTATAGACAAGCTAAAATAATCCTCCATCGGCTGGAAATTTCAGCCAGGAACATGTGGAGGTGCAGTATGCTTATTTAATAAGTCACAGAGAGAGAGAGAGACCCACACACACTCCAAAGAGGAGAGCCATTTTGATCCCCTGCCTCCCCACCCGGCATCCTCACCCACACGGTTCTCAACAGCGGCTCCTTAATGATAGCTGCTGGCACTCACACTGGGAAAAAAAATCGAATGGTTTTGTTTTCATCAGCTAATACTTGGGTGCCAAGATTAATGACTAGCCCCATATAATTGGCATTAATTAAAGCAGAAGAAGCCCTGAAGTGCCTTCTGATTCCAGAAGAGGAGGAGGAGGTGGAGGGTTGGCTGAGCAGCAAGTCTCCTCTTTCCCTTTTCGTTTTCCTTTTTTTTTCTTTTGGACCCTGGTTCTGCAGGGCAGCAGGTGGATGTGGGGTCCCGAGTGTTGAATCTGGCTGAAACTGGAAGCCTCCTCTTTCTGCGGGAGGTGGACCCGCTCTGGTCCAGTGGCGCCGCCGCTCCCATCTGGTGTTTACTTGCTCAATCACATCTACTTCAGACATCTTCCCAAACACACACCTGTCCGATAGGCTCGGCCCGCTCCCCGGACGAACACACCTGTGATCGATGCTTTTACCACCTGCGCTCGAATCGGAGCCAAAAGCCGAGCCCCTCCCACGCTGGTGGGAGCGTTAAGTGTTTTTTTTTTGTTTGTTATTTTCTCGGGTCATCTCATCGTGTCCAGCAAATACTCTCTGGTGTCTACCGTGAAATGACCAGTTTCCACAGTTCGCTGATAAAATCTCACACACACACACACACACACAAAGGTAGATCAAACTCTTCAGCCTCCAGGTTGGGCCACGTCAGCACATCACTCATACCTCTGCCGAGCCGCCATCATCCCTCCCTCCATCCCCGCTCTGTCTGGGCCGGGATGAAGTGGCGCCGGGCGGACGCGAGGCGACGCTGCGGGGCGGTGTGGCGGTGCTGCGTTGGCTGATGGTGAAGTGTGTGCTTGCCGTCACTGCTCGTCTCAGCCCCTCTGTCACTTCTCTCAGGGCTGCAGGCAGCTACTTTCTGCTGACTGCTTGGCCTCGGCCACTGCCACATTTATAGCCCACAGCCGAGGTTGATGGCCCAGCCTCGGACCCAGCTGCTGTGAGAGAGTCATGAGACGGTTTTGTTGGGCTTTCTTAGTTTTCTTAACTTTCTCATACTTTTGATGTGCAATTTTCAATTATCAACCTGCAATCATTTGCGATACCTTTAAAGTCCAGATCTAAGTCCAGTTGAGAATCTGTGGCACATTAAAACACAGAGGAAGGTGGTTCTAGAAAGTATCGGCTCTGCAACCTGTGGCTCTGGAGCCGCAAGTGGCCCTTTGGACCTTACGCAATGGCTCTTCATAACTTTGGCTAAGAACGATAGAGAACCAACTCGTGTTTTTAATCATAGATATGCAGGTTTAAGCAGTGTTTTTTATAGAGTTATTGTCTTGCATATTCACAGAATGAGACTAAAAGTGCCTGTCTTTCTGGTCATTTGGTTGAAATGATTTTTCTTTAATAAGCATAATCTTTCCATAAACATCGACAAGCATAGAAAACGTGTCAAACCCGGGGTCTGCAGGCCAAATCCGGGCCACCATAGTTATTTCTGTGGCCCTCTGGGCCTCAGAGGATCAAAGAAATATAACTTCAACATTACAGTTAAGTCATCTCAGTTTTTATTTGCATACTGCCAAATCACATCAATGTGAAAAGATATGAAATAGTATTTTAATAAGTAGTCAGTGAATGCAGAAACAGCTAAAATACTTTTTAACAGTTTAAGTAGTAGATTTATTAGTACAGCCTCTGCCACAACCAGCCCTTTGAGGACATTCATGATCTGAATGTGACCCAAAATACAAATGGGTTTGACAGAAGAACATCCATCTATCTATTTTCTGCAAACTGTTTGTTTTAAAACCTACATATGGGAAATGAAATGGTGGTGGTTTAAAAATAAAAAAAAATCTGCAGTGTATTAAAAATGATATATTTCGCAGCAGGGTTTTTTAAATTTTTTTATCAAAAGATCAAGTAGCTTTTGTGGCTCTAAAAGTGTTTTATTCAGCTGTACTGAGAGCAAATATGTCTACTTGGAAGGTAAAGGCTGCACCACCCTGGGTTATGGAGGGCTGAACATAAAGTATTCCAATTTGTATCAGTTCCTTCTACCTCAATTTGTTTTGAGAGTTTTATCTGAAATAATACACTAATATGTTGAGTTTCTAACATGACCAAGCAGGAAATAGTAGCTACCATTCAGTATGAGCAGCTACTGCCTCCTCAGAGGTTTGACTCCAACCTCTAAATCCTCTGCTTCTCTTTGAGGGGGAGAGCTACGACATAGTAGGCCGGCTCCAGATCAAGCTGCCAGTGTGGCGGACTGAATTATGTGTGCGGTAATAACCGCCCAGTTGTGAGCGGTGTGCAGCGGGGCTCGGTGCTCCGTCTGCGGGCTCTTCCAACCTGCTCAGTCGGAGGGGAAGCTCCATAGCCGGTCCTTCAAAGTCTCCGGTTTATACGTCTGATTCATGCTGGTCCTGCAGGTGAGCCCGAGGTGGGAGCGAACACACATGTCAGCGCACGGCGACACACGGAAACAATAATGAATGTTATATTAAAAAAAAAAAAAAGTGGGCAAAGGAAGAACTGACTGAAGTCTGGGCTTTAGGGCAGTGCGCTACTGACACCTGGTGGCGGAGTCAGGTACGACCGCCGCAGCTCTGGGTTGCACCTGTCACGGCTTGTGGGTTTATGATGTTTGCGGCTATGCAAAGAAAAACGCGTCTGACTTTCTGTTTTCTCTCTATCTCATCAGCAGAAGGGGAAGGATCCTCTCTACGCCCAGATCAACAAGGGGAAGAAATAAAGAGATACCCAGGAAGACAGACCTGACCAGCACTGAGTGAACAGGAGGAGAACCCTTTACCTCTGAGTGTGTGTGTGCGTGCGTGTGTGTGTGTTTGCGTGTGCTTGCATGTCTGGCACATCCCCGCCTGGCCAAGCCCTTCATCTTCTTTTCCTGCTAACAACCTCCCAGGAGGAGCTTCAACACTCCCACACGCCTCCTCCTACTCCTCCTCCTCCCTGCAGTCGTTCCTCCTCCTCAGAGGAGCGAGCCCTCTCAGTCATTCTCCACAGGCAGGAGGGACATCCATCACCCAGACAGGTCCAGCTCTCCCTCCGCCACGCTGTCTTCTCCGCTCCTCTCTCCTCTCCCCTTTGGCGACTCACACCCAGCCTTACGGACATGAGCCACTCCTCTCCCTCCTTTCTTTCCCTCCCTCCGTCACTTTCACACCCTTTCCTCTGCCTATCGTGTCTGACCAGAGACTCTGCTGCCTGGAAGAGACTGAGTCGAGCAGTGCCTCCCTGTTTGTGACACGCACACACACGCATACGCACGCACACACTTTGCACTCGTCGTGTGTAACGGACAGAACCTGCATCCGTCTAGCGAGGCGATCCCTCGGGGAGGTGCCCAGACTCTTAGGGATGGCCCGTTACCGGGGAGGGTGATCACTGCTTCTGATTGGTTGGCTGATTGATTTTTGGGTATTTTCTGCCCCTTGCTTGTGAGTGTCTGCTGGATCACTATGCAGAATCAGACTCTCTGGGAGCTACTCACACACCAACTCCACGCACCCTTTGCACACAGCAGTGAGCCTACATGCAAAGACACACGCACACACACACACACACACACACACACACACACACACACACACACACACACACACAGAGCCATGCCCACACCTTGTGTAACATGTGTACACTCAGTAATTTGCCAAACGTCTCTGCGGCGCACAGCCAGACTGGCAAACCAGACCGCTGGTGGAGGAATGGACCCCGGGAGGGAAGAGCTGCGAGTTGAAACAGATTCTGTGATTGAACTCTTCATTCTCTATAGCTTTTTGTACAATAATGATTAAAAAAAAAAAAAAAAAAGGAAAAAAGAGAGATCAACCTGGGAATATTGAATTTTTATTTTATAAAGTCAATCAAGCCGCTGGAGTCAGCTCTACCGGGTAATATAGAGTCAACCTGGCTTTAAGGCATCTGAGCGTTGATTTGCCAAAACTCATTTTTGTAAATAACGAGAACGACGACCATTCTGTCCGCTGGACGTCTGTGCCATAAAATGGGAAGGCTTCGGTTATGCAAAACTCTTGATGTTAATCCAAGCAATACCAACACACAGTGCCTTGCAGAGGTATTCATACACCTGACTTTTGTTTTTTTCCTTTTGAACATTTTGTCGCCTTACAACCGCAAACTTTTATCGTATTTTGTTGCGATTCTATGAGACAGACCAACACGAAGTCATGCATATTTGTGAAGTAGACGGAAACGATGACGATATTTTAAAGTTTTGCCACCAATTTAAATCTGAAAGGTTGTGCGTTTGTGTCTTATCTCCCATCTACTGGGTTCCCCCAGTATAAAATCTGCTGCTACCAGTTGCTTTTATTCACTCAAATGAAAACAAATTCATGTAAAAGGTGGTTTCCACTGAATATGCACTCAGCTCTTACTCTCATAACCCAAATTAAGATCGTTTGCCTTCAGAAGACACCTGATTGGGGAATAGCGTCCTGGCAGAGGAGGTGCCACAAAGTATTCGGTCCCCTTTACTCGTTTTTTGCCTAAATAAAATCCAGTCCATTGAATTGAAACTATTTGTGTTCAGCTCCCAATGCTGTTCAACCAGTTTCCTTTAGATGTCGCCTAATTAGTAAAATGGTTCAGCATTGTTATTCCATGCTGAGCTGATTAGGTTTTTAATAGTGAGCACAAAAGCTGAAAACCACGTTTACCTTCCCTTCCACATTCATGCATTATTCCGTGTTGACGTATCTCAAAATATCTCCCCTCCCCACCGACTCCCCTCTCCCCTGATATATTTTGAGGTTTGAGGTTGCAATGTGACAAAATGTCAAAACATCCTGTGTTGTGAATATTTTTGCAAAGCACTGCATGTTTTATTTTTTTGTTGTTGTTTTTTTTTTCTCTCCCTGTTTGCTTTGTTTTGTTTGCAGCTTCAGCTCCGTGCTGCGTCGGGTTTTTTTTTTTTTTTTTTTTTTTTGTGCAGCTTTTTAAATGAGTCACTCAGTGATTTCCAGCGTCACCGCCCCGCTTTGTCTTCTGAGGTCCCGTCACTGCAGATTACGTTTATGTCCAAAGCATATTAGCTTCTACAGTTTGTGTTTGCGCCCAACCCCCCTGCCCCCCTGACCCCCCCCAGCGTGGCACAGCCCTGCGCTTTTTCAACCTCAAAACATTCATTATTGTGTTGCAGGCAGCACCGACTGACTGCAGCCACGTCTGCGGGCCTCCATCATCCATTGCCCCTTTTTGGTCAGGTGCCAAATTCCCACTGTATCGTCCCGCCTCCCCTCCCCCCGCTACAGCTTCGTTAACTGTGATGCCAATATATCCCTGTTTTATGGCCAGTGTCCCCACGCCACTCGAAAGCTCTTTTGGACTTGGAATAACAAACTAGACAAACTCTGACACTACTAGAAGGTGAGGAAAGAAGCTGATTAAAAACAAAGGGAACCGTTGCTGTTTGAGTACATAACATTTCTAGACCTATTTTAACTTTACCTCAGCTAACACTTTCTTAATGTAAATTGAAGCATTATTTTTATCTTTATTGAATATGACATTCTACAGTGGGTTTTTAGATTTTTTTTTCTTTTTTTCTTTTTTTTTTGGGTTCTATCTTGATTTACGTATTCCACCATGTATTATTACCTGTTACAAATAAACACTCCCCAAATGATTCATACGTCTTTTTATTGCCTCTGACTTTTGGTGTGTTTGAGTAAAGAGAGAGTGAGTCTAATGGGGTGTAGCTGCCAGGGGTGACCCCCCCCCCCTTCAACCCCCTCAGCGTGTCTTTAGTTACTATTAAGCGAGTGCCGCAGCCTTCATGTTGTAATTTAACACTGTTTTAATAACCTGTCACAATCTGCTGCACATGCAACCCCTGATCCAAGCCGTCACCAGTTTTATTACCATGCAAGTACAAAGCAAGGACCTGAGCAAACTTCCCCTTTCCTTCTGGCTTAGGATGCGTTGCAGACTTGCATGCTGATTTATTTATTTTCAGGCTGGTTCAGTTCACTCCTACAACTTAAAGAACAGATCTAGGCGTTGACTCTTCCCAGGACTTTGATCTTCTTTACTCTCAGCCAGTCCTAGGATGCTTTTTTCATTACTGTTATGCTGTAGGGCCTCTTTTTTTCTTTCTTCTTTTTTTTTTAAAGATTGCTTAACATTTTCCTAAAAACTCACACATGGTAGATTTCATAATGGTTTGCTGGTTCAGGAAAGCATTCCCAAACTTCCACCTCCATGCTTCCCACTTGATGCGAGGTCATTTTCTTGGAATGTTGTTGTTTTTTTTTTTTTGCCAAGCATGTCCATCTGTTCTTCTGTCCAAACATTTCAGTTTTTAAACTCATTACTCCAAAGAACATCATTCCAGAAATCCTGGTCTTGGTCTACGCTCTGCGTCAAATGTAACTCTGAATTTTTCTTAGAAAACATAGGTTTGGCGCTTGCTTACTTCCCGTAAAAGTTTCATTACAGCATGCACTGCTGCAGGTGACTCGGCAACATTTTGAATTTTGTAGAGACTTCTTTAAAACGTCTTGGACAGCCAGACTTCGGTAGATTCTCTTTTGTCTCTTTTCAACCTTCAGGACCGTTCAGTCTTTCCATGGTGTTCATCCTCACTTCAAAAGTCAGGAGCAAACCGAACTAAATGTCAGAGATTTAAACGGCGTGAATCTCCTTCAGAGGACAAGTGTCATGTAACATGTAACTCTCATGTTACTCCTAATTTGCTCACCAGAAAATTACATTTTGTAGAAAATTAAAAACTCTAGACATTTGTAGGATTGACATTAAATTACGTATATGTCCAAAACATACAAGCTCGGATGTCTCAAGTTTCAGAATCCTATTAAAATACCAATCCTTGGTGAGGTGGCATGAACGCGTCGGCAAGATGGTTTGTCACTGACGTAGCAGCTTTGGCACACCCTTTTCCATTTCCTGTGACAGTTTATAGAAATAGTCTCACTTCACTGTCATTGTGGCACCTGGTTGCCCAGGTGGTTTCAGATTAGCCAAGCCCTTTTTGTTTCAACACAATCACCCAGAAGCAGTTTTGTGATGAATGGGTAATCAAGTTGTTGTTAAGGAGGAGATTTATTTGTCAGTTAATGTAAATCCAGAAACGGCATGACATGTTTGTCGTCGGTATATTTCTTCAAGGCAGTAACATTTGGGAAATATCCAAGCAAAAAAACAGGAAATCAGGTGTATTCAACAGGAGCAGGCGACCTAGATTTAAACATTTCAGATATCGGACAAATGGATCTCTTAGCTGAATGAACAGAACTGAATTTCAGTGGTTTCAGGATTGGAGGCCTCAAATGCTCCCTGAGAGCTGTCACTTTCAGCTCTGTTTGGCAAAATGTCCCCGGACCTTTCAAAGCTGTCTAACACAGACGTATCTGTAGCAGGTATTGTATTTACTTATGCATTTTAGAAATACCTCCTTAAGTACTTCTGCATTCTGCATTCAGAGCTGGAATGTTGCCTGACCTCTTATTGCCTCCCCCCCCCCACCCCCCCAACCCTCCTGTAACCTGGAAGATTTACACTTTGCCCACAGATTTGATTTAGACAAAAAAAAAAAAAAAAACATTTTAATTTTTAAAGTTGTCTAAATGTCAGAGACAGACGAGGCCATGGTTATAAGGGAAACTAGTCCGTAATGAAGACTCATGTTGGTGAGTCACTGCGGGGCATGCAGCTCCAGCCTGGTGGCATTCCACCTGTGTTCAGTGTTACAGAAGAAAAACTATCCGAGAGTCACAGAGTTACGTTAACCTGAGCCAGACCCGTTTGTCGAGCTGGGCTGTTTTCTTCCACATGACGAGTGAGTTTTCCAACCCAACAGAAACCAGATTCTGCGCGCGTCCTGGACGCAGAAAGGAAACATTGTGGGTCTGAATCCAGAAAGCAGCCTTACATCTCGATTATTATTTTTTTTAATAATAAACTTGTGCTATTAGTATAACCAGAATGAGAGGCTGAAGAAGACAATAATTATTTGGTTCATTCGGGAGATTTGTTTCTTTCGTTTTTTTTTTTTTTTTATTTAAAAACGCGATGGATGAGGTGAGTTATTGGCTTAAATTAGCCACGTTACGTCTTACAATAAATATTGTTTAGGTAGTGGAAACGGGTATTTAGCTGCTGTATGTTAATGCCACTTGTTAAATATTTCAACCGAGCTGCATTGATATATAAACCGCTTGGACACGTATTGGTCCTAAATCTGGTCATTTTTAATCATACCCAACTCGGTAGTTATGACTATGATATTATGATGGTCTAAATCGTTCAGAAGTTTTCAATTTACAGTCCGTCCTCTAAACAAACCTTTACAGGCGATAGAAGTAATAGAATTAAATCCAATGGAAAACGAAAAAATATTTGATAGGGACAGACACACATTTACATAGACAAACTGAACGAAACAGCAGTCCCATGCCAGCATCATGGTGCAATAGCAACAGCTAATTCGCAGCACTTGTATACACCATTATATTTTTTTGCCAAATATTGCATGGAGGCTCATGCCACTAGCATTTCTTATTCTGTTATTTTTGTGTAAAGGAAATACACGCGCACTAAGGTGCGTGTTGTTGGCTGAGGCATTTATAAACTAAAAATAGTGGGAATTTTTTTTTTTTCAAACCATTAAAAGAATACACCATTCGGAGGCATCTACTGCTAAATATTTCCAACAACTTTAATATGAAAAAGGAGCAGAATCACGTTAAAACCCAGATTTGAGTGAATGTCAAATGTACAAAAATGTGATTATGAACAAAACAAATAAACAGGGTGTGTGTCGGAGGGGGGGGGGGGGGATGGGGGGCATTACCTACCCCACCCACATTCTGCACAATTCTCCCTAGGGGCAAAGATTTATGTGTATATGTTTCTATGACGTAAGGTCAGAAAAAAAGCAAATATGTTGGCTCAGTAAATGATGTGCGTAGACTTTGTAATCCAGAACATGCTGCTGAAAGATGACTGTTTCACTTTTTGTCTGACACTTTTAGCAAGAGGGTCCGTTAGACTTCCAGGCATTGAGGGCCAAGTTCCAGGACAAACAATTAATGCTGGGGCCACCAAAAACCAAACCTGTTATCCCTGAGAAACCAAAGGTCGTCTCTCCTCCCCTAAGCCCCACTCAGCACCTTCCGCCAGGAGCACGCCCCTCCCTGCTCTCCTCCATCAACCAGGCCTTGGACTCAAAGTCGGTCAATGCTCCCAGAGTGATATTCAAAGATGAGAACAAGGACAACAAAAAGCTTCTTACGCATGGTAACTCAAAGCCCAAAGACAAATCTGACGAGAAGACAAAGGAGAGTAAGGACAAGACAAAGGAGAGCAAGGAGAAGCTGAATGAAAACTCATCGGATCACAAGAAGAACGGAAAGAAGCATCCGTCCTTTGGGACACAGAAGGAGAGCACAGTGCCAGCCTTGCCTCCTCCGAAGTCCAAAACACAGAGGAAGAAGAATGTTCTTGGTTTCATAAAGTCTTCCAAGAAGGATCCAGCAACGACCTCGGCTGACTCAATCCTGGACTCGACGAACTTGAACCTTCCTGGACCTACACCGCTGATCCCATTGGCTTCTGACGCTGACGAGGAGGAGTCTATATACTCTGTACCGAAGCAGATCACACGAAAGATCATCATCCCTGAATCCAGTGCTGCAGTGGACCTGACGACGCTCTCTCCAATTCCCGACCCTCCTGACTTCTCTCCTCCGCCTGCCATGATCCCAGCTACCCCAGTTTTCAAAATCCCACCCCCACAGAGCGAAACCCCACCTCAGATTGAAAGTCCTGTTTTGTCAGTTTCTGACCCGCCCAGCCAAAACAGAATTGCTCCCATTCCTTCCATTGATGCTCCCCTTCGCCCAACCATTCCTGCTCCCTCTCCCCCACTCGCTAATGCGCATCCTCTTTCCGTTGCAACTCCTTCCCCTCCAACCGTTGTGACTCCCTCCCCGTCAGATGCCGTAGATCCTTCTCCTCCATCCACTGCCCCTCCTTCCCCTCCATCCAGAGCTGTCCATGCCCCACCCAGAGCTATTTTCTCTCCTCCACCGAGTTTTGCCAACTCGGATCCTTTTCCCAAGTTCTCTGCCCCCTCCACCGAGCTTCAGGCAGCAGCTGGTTCTGACGTGGAGGTGGCACTGCCAGCTGCTGTGGAAGCAATTTACTCTACTCCTTCCAAACTAGAACGTCCCATCTCCGCCCTGTCCGCCCTGGAGAGGGCAGAGGACATGAATTCTGGGAAGAGAACCCCTCCGAGTGACCCGAGGATCTTAAGCGCTCTGGAGAAGGCACGCAAGAAAGGCGCCAGGTAGAACTCCCTTCCAGGAGCTTGGTTCATTTAGCCAAGTTTAGTATGCAAATGGTCACTTACAAGTATGCTTAATCTGCTTCCAACCCCATGTCTAGCCCCACTCCTCCACCCGAAGACTTTCCTTATCACCTGAATCCCGCCCTCAGCGATGCAGAGTTGCCGCCCTTCAACTATGAGGGAAAGAAACTCCCGTTGATTAAGTCAGAAGTTGACGGCCCCGACCACAGTGAGTTTCAGCTCAGCTTTGTGTTTTTTCCCACTGTCTTGGAATTTAGTCTGAATTTATTTCACCTCAACATGACGAACAGAACAAACTTCCCAATTATCAGGATCTCAGGTATGTGCAGTACTCTACAGAATTTGAAGGTTTAAATTGAACCAGAAGCGTGGTGGTATTCATTGGATTCAGAATAGAGTAAAGGTGTTGGAATAAATCTGTGAAGCGTCCCACACAAACAATAACCTAGCATTCTTCTTGAGTGACAGAAACAACTGAGCTGTGAAGGTATGACAGCTATGATAGAAATGCTGGGTTTCCTTAAAGTCTGGTAAACAGGACTCAGACACAGTTTACTGAAATTTAACCTACACTGTCATGGAGATTTTATATCCACGTCATGAACTAATTTTTTACTCTTTTTTTTCTAAATCAAATTCTTCTAAATGAAACATAAAAACTGTTTAAGGAAGTGCTTACATGTTACAGTGGCGGATTTATTTTGTATTTTTACCTTTTCTGAAGCAGGGAACTAAGTTATAAAACTTGAAAGTAGACCAGACACAATACAAGGAAGACTTTTCTTGTTGACAAATGCATGACTGAAGACAACTTCCACATTGTTTGACAAGTTGGGTTTCCATGTGAAATCAATTTTCTGTTCCACTTGTTTTTTCTTCCTCTCTTCCTTGTTTCATACAAGTTTTAAAGGAATATGTTAGATTGGTATAAAGTGAGAACCTATAAAAATAAGCAAGGCCATGGCAACTTAATTTATTAGAACATTTCAGCAAACAAGACAATTCAAAGAGCTTTACATTATGAAAATAAAAAAAGGAATTTATTGCAAGGTTAAATACAGGAAAACTAGACTACAAACTACAATTATTGATGCTTCAGGTAACAGACATCAAACAATCAACTCTAACTAAATGGGTTTTTAACCTTGATTTATAAGAACTCATGTTTCAGGATTTTTATTAATTAAATTAATGGTTCTGCTATCTAGAACATTTCATATCACTGTGAGTTTGTAGAAAAAGTGAAGAAATCATCAAAGCAGAGGAAAGCGGACATCTGATCATACTGGCTTTCTGATTTTAGAAATTTAAAGCAACTCAAATAGAAAATGTCTGTAGTAGGCCTATCAGTTTAAATAAAACACTGTATTAACAATCAGCACTTTAACAAAAGCGTTAACTTTTTATTTGTAGATTTCTTAATTTAGCCTGCTGGTTGTAATCAGTGGCTCTGAGTAAAACCAGGCCAACTAGCTATTAGCATACATGCTAACTTAACAGATAATATATGGTGTCATATTGGCATAATGTTTGCATGTAGATATGGATTTCCAGGTGTTGTAATTGTTTTCACATTCCTGGTGGAATGACTGGCCTCTTCAGTTTGAGTTGTTTTAAATTTCTAATAATCAGCTTTAAAGTGGGGGCTCCTGTCTGACTGTTAGCATACATGCTAGCATGTATAGTAACTATGAAGTATTGTTTACATTTTCAAAGGAGGCTGTTTGCAATGTTGGTTTTGCACTATTGGCTACTAAGCTAACCAAGAGAGGAACAAACTTTCTGAGAAGTGTGTAGCATAAGCTTGTGTAGAAACATATTTGTAGCTAGGCTGAGAAAACACTGTATAAAGTATGTGTGAACAGCTGTTAGCCTTCCTCTGCTATGAAGATTTCTTCACTTTTCCACATTGTCATGGTGACATGACATCTTTGTACTAGAGATAAGACAACAATGACAAAACCTCACTTCAGAAAATTCAAGCTATCAATTTAATGTGAGACTTTAAGGTGTAAATCAGCTGAACAAATGTAAACTATTGTGATGCGATTCCTCACAGGGGCAGCTTCTCCGGCATTGCAGAGCCTCACGGAGGAGGGGTCTAACCCACCCAGACAGGTCCTACCAGACCGAGAGACTTTGGGTCCGGCTCCAGAGAAACCTAAAAGACCTCAGTCTGCCAACATGAGTCAATTCAGCCCCCCTCCTATCATACCTGAAGGTAATTTCACATCCACCGACGTTGCACTTGGAAATCCTTTCCATTCACTCAGGGATGCATTTCTCTATCTCTGTCACACAGAGATTCCGGTTCCACTTGAGTTTTTAGAGGCCGAAGCCACAGACGTACCCGGATTTGACGATTTGGAGGACGCCTACAGCCCAGAGCTGCCGGTGTCCGAATGTGGGAATGAGGAACACACGGGTGCCGACGTTCCAGACAAACCAACCCAGACACAGTTTTATGGCAACGGAATAACTCATCCAGAAACAGAGGTCCAAACTAAGACGGCATATGGAGAAATTAAGCTGGACAATCCTCTGCAGGAACAATCCCTAAAACCCACTGAGGACTACTCTACACCCAAACAGGAGTAAGATCAGGAAGTTCAGCTACATATTTATTCAATTTAAAGTGGCGAGTTGTATCTCAAGAAACTGTGTTAATCGATATTTTGTTCTTTGCAGCCCTCAAGCACTGCTCCACAGCAGTCTGTACGAAAGCAACGACGACGTGTACGAAGCCATTAACGTGAGCTCCAGCAAAAAGAAGGGGAAGAGCAACAAGAAACACAAAGGGGCCCCAAAAAGTCTGTCTAACACATTCTTCTTGTTTAATAAATTCTCATGCTGGAAATTTATATTAAATTTTGGAGAATTGATTGGAAAAGTTGCATTATGGAGAAAAAATATACTGGATATAAACCCAAGTTGTTGTTTTTTTGTTTGTTTGTTTGTTTTTTGCATTTTACAAGCACAAGTACATAGCTTTGACTTTCTACTTGTGCACTTTTAGCAATCTCTAAAAGTCATCTTTTAGAGATTGCTTGGCAAAATAGTTGTGCTGAGGCTCTTTCACCCGTACATCTTCATATTTTGCTTCTTCAGCAAGAATTAATTACTGTTTTACAAACAAAATAACCACATTTTCTGAATTTGAATGTTTTACATGTTGCTTTTACAGCTTTAGTTGATAAATGAATGTTTTTGAAGACACAGATTTCTGCACATTTTAACAGAAATCCGTTCGTTTGCTTTAATTCACAGATCCATATGTCGAGTCTGGACAGGAAACGGTAGGCACCGAGGAATTAAAGTTCTGTTACAGTTTTTGTATTTTCACTTTTGTCACATTGCAACTATAGGTCCAGATTTTGGGTTATATCTCGACTAGTCACATATAGACACACATTTTTTTTTCTATTTTTCTAAATACCTCAGTCAGATTGGAGAGTAATCAACTAATATTCATTTTTTTAAAGATTTCCCTCAGATTTTTATTTGGATTTCGGTCCTGACTTTGACTGAGCCGTTTCCTCCTGTGAATATGATCTAAGTCATTCTGTTGCAGCTCTGGCTGCATCATCAGAGTGGAGAGCACTGTTAGTTTCCCGCCACTCGTTCGTTTTGCGTTTTTGTTGTGTCTGATTCACTGGTTGTGGCAAACTGCAAGCAAAACGTCTAGTGGATTTCTTGAAAAACATTTAATTTCCTCTTGACAATAATTTAGAGGTGCAAGTTACAGATTAACGAGTTAAAATAAAATTGATCGACTAACGATTCATTTTTAAGCGACCATTTTCTTGAAGTTTTCTCTTGCGTCACGAGGGTCGACCATGTTTCCACAACATGCTAATTTTCCTTAATAAATTCAATTAAAAAAATAAAATTCTGAAATTTTAACATTATTTGTGTCATCTGCGTTAAATACTGACTAAATAAATAGAAAATTGTGGTTTTCTGCCATTATTAAGCCGAGACGTGTTTACAAGATAGAACAAAATAGAAACTTCTCAGGTTGCTGAACAGAAAAAAGATGAAAAGAATAAAACATGCAACTCTGAGCTCCCAGAAACAGAGAGATGTTCATACAGACCACCAGCTCTTGAAGGAAAGTTGAAGTAATGTGACAATGTGAAAATGTTTAAGGCGCTTTTGATTCTCTCAAAGGGCATTCACCTTCAAAATCAGAGGCGTAATGTCTTTTTGTTTTTATCTAAAGCAAATTAATTCTTATCTCTGTGAATATTTACAGGTTCAGGAGAAAACCAAGATGAGCAGGTTCGGCAGGTAGGACCTCGTTTTTTTTATTTTATTTTTTTTCTTTTGGACCCACTTTTCCAGTTTTCATTCCTCCTGCTCTCCAGAGAGTTTCTGAGGAGAGTCGCGTTTCCCTCCCTTGCAATCACCCCCTGCTGTTCAGACATGCCGCGAGTGAAACAACTTTCGTGTGCGTCTCCTCTCCCCGCAGGAGCGAGAAGAAGCACACCTCGGAAAAGCCGGATGAGAAGGAGCTGAAAAAGAAGGAGAAGCAGCGGCTGGAGAAGGAGAAGAAGGAGCTGAAGGAGAAACAGGAGCGGGAGAAGAAAGAGCAGAAGGAGAGGGAGAAGAAGGAGAATGAGATGAAGAAAAAATTCAACGTGAGTCCTGTTATTTTGACAGAAAACAGACAGAGGAGGAGGAGGAGGAGGTGTGAACGGTGACTGAGAGGCAGAGGAGGAGGGTGGAGCAAACGTCTGGCCTCTCAAACCTGTCAGGATTCATTCCTCGCTGTGGAAGAGCTGAGCAACATGTGCAGCAAGAGTAAACACGGGTTTCACCGCTGGCAACACCTTCCTCACATTAGAGTTTTTAACTCAGGCCTCTGTTTTATGTAGCAGAAATGTTGGAACAGGACTTTAGTTTCTACGGAGACCAGATGATAAAAGACCTTTCAGTATTTTAATCAAGTGTTTAATCACCGGTCCTGAATAGCGTTACCTCAGACGACGGGCGAGACGCAAAGAAATGAATCATTTTTTGCAAACTGGTTTCAACTGCCGTGTTCTGGTTTCCTTTTTCCTCACTGGCTCACAGACGTGTGTTTTGTTGATTTTTTTAAGTCTGATTATAATTTTAAGGTCAGTGATATCTGGTCCAGACAGTATGCACACAGTACGGAAGAAAGGTGAACTGAGTGATTGGACACCTTTATCAAATTACAGTTTGTTTGTTTTTTACTTTGTTTGCTCTATATTTTAAACATAAATATGCTTTACCGTCATAATTGTGGTGATGCAAAGGGAGCATCGCTTGCTTCTTTGTAACTCCCAGTGGGAAAGCACAGATTTAAAGTCAACAGCCCTGAAACAGAGACAAAAACTTCTCTTAGTGTGCTAAGATAGAAATTAACAAAACAATAGATGAAAAAGAAATTAGCAAAGTTTAAAAAAATTGATGGTTCCACGTCAAACAGGTTTGGGCTTCACTCCCCTGAATCCCATCAAATTGGTTTCTGATGAGTTGTTTTCCCATGACTCATCACCTTACTGCAGCTGTAAGCAGCTGATCCTGATGGAAGAGGTGGTTGCGAAATGTTTCACAGTCTGTATGAATGACAAATTAACGTTAAGAAATATCTGAAAGCATTTTCTCTGCTTCAAAATGCGTTTTCAAAAAGCGTCAATATGAGACGCTTCATCCACAACCCGTCTCACTTGTTGTTAGCTCAGACATTGACCTTTGCCCCCCCCAAGTCCAACATTTCAACTCAGTCACTTTCTGTGCAAATGGTTCATTTAGGGTTTTTGTAGTAGTTCCATACAATTAAGTCCTTATAATTGCACTATTCTTCAGTGGTGAGTTGTTTACTCATTGTCTTTTTCCTTGAATTTGTGTTAAACGATCCCATTAGGTTAGATTCAATTAGCATGACTACTCTGCTGAGTCAAAGTTGTGCAAAATCTCCGTTTGTGTGTTTCAGGTCACAGGGCAGGAGGAAGCCATGTACCAGGCAAAGGTAAAAGTCACCACAAAGGGCCGTAAGCACGATCTGCCCGTCAAGAGCGGCGACGTCATCAGCATCATCCGAACCACTGAGTGCCCCAAGGGGAAGTGGCTGGCCAGGGACAGCAGCAACACCTGTGAGCCGACAGCAGAGTGTTCGTCTCTGGGAAAGAGAGTACGACAAAGTGACTCGCCTACAAAAATCTGTGTTTGTTCACTCTAGACGGGTACGTCTCTGTGGACCACGTGGAGATGGACTTTAAGGAGATTTTGGAGCTGGGAAAGAAGACTCCCCGCAACAGCGCCGTCATTGAGACCGAAGCCACCACAGACGGCAAGTACGTGACCCCCACCTCAACACCGAGTCCGTTATCAGGTAGAGGAGAAGCCGACGTTCTCCTGACGACGAGCGTCTGCTTTCTGTTTCTTTCGCAGGGTGTTGAATCACTTCAGTCGTTCGCCGGGAAGCTGTAAGTGTTCACGAGTGGCGCGCGTTGAATCGGTCAGTGGCTGTTTGATGCAGACCGCTTCTTCATGCTGTCCTTGATGTGTTCAGTCTCAGATGACAGTGAGGAGTGGACCTGCGACGACGAAACGCTCTCACCCAACCCGGATGCTTCTGACCAGTTGCCAGGGTAACCTGACATCATCGCTGTAAAAACACAAAATCCCATCAAGTATTTTTATCTGGAGCAAACATCTCATGCACTTGAAACAATTCAAAACAAACTAGAAAGTAACTTTTCAGCAAGATGTATAGGCATAAGCAAATATTTATAACTGGAAAAATATCTTCCTATAAGTGAAAGTATCTGGATGTAGGACTTGTACTTCTTTTAATCTATATTCAATAATTATCTTCTTAAATCAAGCTTTTATAATATCAAGCTGAAAAGTTACTTTTCATTATGTTTTGTCGCATTTCAAGTGTACTAACGAGACGAAACGAGACAAATACTTTGCAAGATTTAGTTTTTGCAATGGAGCCTGATTGCCACATTTTTTTGGACACAGTGATTGATTGATCAGTTCTTAATCACGTCTTTTTCTTACCTTCTCTTCCCTCCTCAGGGTTCACACACGGGCCATCTCCATGCCAGAGATGGGTAAGATACACATCATAGATTATACTCCATCTTTGACAAGCTTACTTGAAACATTGCCTTGAAGACAAATGTTAATACTGATCAAATCAATGAAATGTTGTACAACTCATTTCCTGAAGCTCTACATATATTTTGTGCGCCGTAGTAAACTGGTAGTAAATCGTGAACTGCACCTCTTAGGTGCCGCGACACAAATCTTGGTTTCTAAAATAAAGGAAGGTAGTTTTGATATATTTTAATATGTTTGGTATCTTAAAAGGGACTTTCATTTATAAAGGCTGGGAATTAATTAAGGATTCATTGTTTTCAAGGTAATGGTGCAGAGATTTTTTAACTTGAGGCAGAACTCTGAGGTCGAATTGGTTTATGAGTTTTACCACATAGCTACATTTTTTGGAGTCATCTGACGATTTGTATAGTTGACCTACTTTTATAATTAACTCACAAATAAAATAGTTTACAGAAACTTCCAAAAGCATTTATACCCCTTGAACTTTTCTACTCCGTGTCATGTGACAAGTACAAAACCTGTAGAGTGTCAAATTCCTGTAAAATAAAAAAAAAAAAAAAAAAAAAAAGAAAACCAATACAAAGTAGAACAAAACTGAAGTGGAGGGGAGATTATGTTTTTTAAAAAATAGAAATAAATACAAAAAAAGTTAGGCATGCACTTGAGTTCAGCCTCCCTCAGTCAGTACTTTACAGAATTACATTTTGTTGCTATTGAAGCCGTATAAAATTTCAAGCAACAGTTAACAGATTGGGTGAAAGTGTCATGATTTGTCGTGTGGGTGGTGAGGTAGACGCAGGCAGACCCAGGATGTAGACGAATAGGGTAGTTTAATGATGAATTCCGGAAACAAACTCAAAGACACAGGCAGCTCTGGGAGCAGACAGACGACGAACGTATGACGAACAATAGACGAGGGTCAGACAACAGACAAAGACAACAGGTGGGTTTAAATACACAAGGAGGGTAATCAGGGAACGAGACACAGCTGGGAACAATCAACAGGGAGGACAGGACATGACAGAGACTCACAGGGAACAGACTAATAAACAGAAAAACCTCAAAATAAAACACTGAAAACACAGATTTCAACAGAAAGTGGTAGTCTTAAAACCAGTTTATTTTTAGCATACACAATTCATTATTTTATTACAAGTTGGCAAGTATTTGTTTTTCTTTGTGACCCCTATAGTCACAAAGTTTTTGCATTTTAAAAACCCATTACTCTGCATGCCTCTTGAACTGAATCACTGCTTTGTGACTTGAGGGATTCCCCTTTATTTCCATAGCAACGATCAGAAGCAACACCTTTCCCCAGAAGTCCAGTGAGCTCACTGATGAGGTCATAGATGACATGTACATCACAATAGATCAAAGAAGTTCTAAAGCTTGAATATCAATGCTTCAGTCAGGATCCAGACGGTTCTCTGAGTTCCAACTTTGCAAGGATTTGTAAAAATGTTTAGTATTACAAAGGTACTTGTTCCCCTAATTATCCCAGTCGGTCTCGGTGTTGGATATTTTGTCTCCTCTGGGATCAAAAAGATATGTGACCATTACTTCCCTGGGAAGGACTGCGACGACGACGACGATGTCCCTGAAATCTCTCAGGATGAAGAGGTCGACTGGTTTTGGAAAGGTTTCCCAACTGGTAGCCAGGAACAAACTGACCCGGCTGGGGAGGTTTGTTCCGAAACACCAGACATAGACCTGACCAAGACCTCACAGGACAGTGCTGAGGACGACAGCACTGTCTTGGGGCAAACTGACCCGGCTGGGGAGGTTTGCTCAAAGTCGACTGAACATTTTGAGAGTGGGAGTGCAGTCGGAGAAGAATCGACCCCGGCTGGGGAAGATTTATCTCCGGCTGATCGCATAGCCAAGACTTTTGCTAAAATTACAGCGAAAGTTTTGGCTGCATCGGTTCACTCTCTGGTTTTGCCAGATAATACTCCCGTGAAAGGGACAATCAAAAGTGACTTTGAGGTGTCACCTTCCCCGGACGGGGAAAATGCCTCAGAGGACACTGGAGTCGCGGATTCGTCCAGACCTTCTCTGTATGGTAGGATCACTCTGTCTTTTGAGCTTTACCCTGGACGAGTGCAATAATTCAGCACTGAGATTAGGCTCTGACCGGAAAATTGTAATCAGGTCGGGAGACTCATGATATGGACAGGTTACCATGAAACTGTATGATGGGACATCATACAGTTTCATCCCAACTTAAAGAAGTTGATGAGAACTTCTTTGCTGTCCTGAACCCCTGAACCTGTGGGGATTCAGGCCAACTGAACTTACTTAAATTTATGGGATGAAAGGGCAAAAAGATTGGTAGGACTTTACTGATACACTGATATAAATTTGTTATAAAAGTATTACTGATTGCACTTCAAAAATTAGGTAACTTTATTTTATTAAAGGTAAAGTTTAAACAGTAATGATTTCTTGGTTAATGTCAAGTTATCATAACAAAGGCATTTTGAATAATGTCAACTTTATATTAAAAGTGTCATAATTTACCGAATGACGCTTTTTGACAACAGTCATAAATATTCATGAAGACTTATTTATGTTCATGACATGTGTTACGTCATGTTTATGAAAGTGTCATGACAGTCTTATTCACCTCCCTTCAAATAAAGTGTTACCAAAAGATTTGACAGGTTTCCTGTTTGCAGGTTTCTCTCCGGGCGCTCCGGCTTTCTGCCACAGTCTAAACTCACGACTGTTTAGTTAATTGGTCTCCAAATTCTCCTTAGATGTGATTGAAACATAATTTTCTTTTTTATAAAATGGTTGCCTGGGTTTCATCCCTGCCTGGGTTCTTCTCTCTTCATGGGGTTTGCATGTTCTCCAAGTGCATTAGTTGATTCTCTCCGGGTTCCCCAGCTTCTTCCCATAGTCCAAGAAAGGTGACTGTTGGTTTAACTGGCTTTTCTAGTTGACCTTTGCCCCATGTCTTCTCCCCTCTCTTTTGAGAGTGTAACCGGAAACTGTTAACGATCGAAAATGTGTTGATAAGTTTAAGATTGTGTCATCTGACAGAAGATTTTTAGTTTTATCGCGACTTGTTAACTTAATCTGCTGCATTTTCTCTTTAAAGGAAACCCGGACCTGGACATAAACCACCAGCACAGTCACAGTGACATGAATGAAAACCCTCAGATCCAGTGAGTTCATCTTCTGATACGTTTGAGCCAAATAAAAAAATATCTCAAAGTTTGAAAAACCTGTATGGCGTGTGCCTATCTTTGTGCCAGAGCGAGACAGGAAGCACTTCACAAGTTGGCGACATTCTTCAGCTCATCGAAATCTGTGGATCCAGCTCCAATGTAGGCGTTTCATAAACGTCCTGATTCTGTGCACATTTTAAACTTTACTGATTACTTGATTGTTTATTTTGTTTGTCTTTTTTTAAGTGATCCCGAACCAGAAAGGAGGAGTAAGTTCAGCTCAATCCATCTTATTTTTAAATCGTTAGCTTTATTACTTTTCTTGTTTTTCTTAATAATTTCCTAATCTTAATCGTGGTTTCTCTGTAGGTCCTACACCTGTGCAGGAAGAAGCTGCTATTGTGTAAGTAGCCCAAAACTAACACACACACACATGCACACACACACTCACTCACCCAAAAAAATCCCAGACATGTTGCTCAACCAGTAGACGGACAGGTTCCCTTCTTTTTTTGGTTCGGAATGAGCTGCTAAGCGTGAAGAGATGTGAACGTGTTAGTTTATGCGTCTAAGAGAAAATCAGGTGGACTGGAAAATCCGTCCGATCCTCCCAACAAGCTGGGTCCTGTTCAGATGCAGACGCATTGTGATCAAAACACTGCGACTAGGCATGGCCTGGTTACACGGCTTAAGGTCCGCTTTTTTAAGAAAGGGTTTTGGCTTCAGATTAGGTTTGAAACTTTCCATCAAACGATTTCGGTTTTTAATTCAGATTAATTCAGAAATGAGCCCTGATTAATTCAGCCAGTAATTATTTGAACAGACGAGGTCTCTCATGGACCACGTCTAAAGGGCATTGGACTTTCAATAAGTGGACTACAGATGAAAAACAAACTGGTGATGTCACCGTAAAAGCAACATACCCCACCCTGATGTGGCAAGACATCAAATTTTAACCCCTTAATAGACACACACTACTGCATATAAAACAGGTGTGTGTGTGTGTAGTGAGTAATATCATAGACAGTAAGACAGGACTTGATAATCCACAGACTGCAGCTCATTTCCTCCTATTAAGACCCAAGTTAGAGCTGTTTTTTGTTAGAATACACAGCAAAATAACAGCATTACTCAGGTTCAATGGAGCAACACCCATCACTATTATAAAGTCGTTGCTAGGCAAGGCAGGTTTATTTTTGTAGCCCAATTCCTTCACAGGGTAATTCCAGGCTTCAAGGAATAGAACCAAGACATACATCAAAAACATGAAATATAGATGAAACACACATTGTATGAAAGCAAACATTGTAATGCAAATTTAGATTAACGAAATGATAAAGCAGTCTTTATGGTGAGTGGTCATAAACAGGAGTGTTTTCAGTCCTGGTACAAAGAAGCCAACAGTTTCTGCACATCTCAGGTTTTCAGGCAGCTGAGGATCAGAGAAACTAAATACTGCTTTCTACCGTTTACTGTGAGTTCATGTTCTGAGTGAACGTCTCAGATCACTTGAGGGGCCGACGTGGTTCATAGCTGATCAGAAACTCTGAAATGTGTCGAGGTCGAGGCCAGTCAGTGGCTTACACACCAGTTCAGTCTATGACAAAGAGAGTCAAAGCAGTAATGGACTGTCGTTTTGGTATTCATTTTGTGGTGTCGATCAAGACTCGAGGATTTTAGACAAGCTGCAGCTGCCCTAATTCATTCTTGATTGGTTTTACCCAAAACCTAATAGAGGAAAAGTGTTTTATTCTGACAGATCCACTGATGGATACTTTGGACACAGTGACTGTGGGAGGCTATGGTCACATGTTAAAAGAGAAACATTAACTTATATGTTATCAGCAAATCTCAGCAAATTGGGACCATGTATAATTTGAATAAAATCAGTCCAACAATAAAGCCCTGAGGAACTCCACGTGTAATCTTTGTTTGCTCAGATGTATAAATATAAATAAGTATGCAGTAACTTTAGTAGCAATAGGGATAATTGCTGATTTTCTGTAATAGGAACAATTAAATGTTACACACTTTTGATTTCAATATTTGCGTGAAGAACATGGTACTGTAGCATTTCTACTGGCCTACACCTAATTGTGATGGGATGGATATACATGGGTAGGTACAATATGTATTCAGTCATAATTAATATATATACATATATATTTTAAACAGGCCACAGGAAAGTTTAACTCAGGAGACAGAGTTTGACCCTTCAGCCGTCATCTTACCTCCTCCTGACATGTACGCAGACTCAGACTCCATGCTGGATTCATCGCTGTACAGCGAGGTGAGAATAAATCATACAGACTCTCAACATCTACCTGCCTTCCTGATATGTTGAAACAATGTTTCTTTCATGTTTCTACCAGCCAATCAGAAATCTCCCACGTTGACCAGGATCTTCATACCGTGGCAAGCTGCAGCCATGTGATCCTTTGCCAAAAATCAGCATCTTCCTTACTTCAATATTTATCTGAGAACTGCAAATATGGATCAATACACTGAGGAGTGAAGCAACGTCTAGGCAAATGGATATGTTACTGCTGTTCCTTGACGATGTCTGTGTGAGGATTCTTTACGATGGACCTGGATGAAGTCTCCTTTTCTCAAGAGGACATAAAAGCAACAATAAAAACTTTACAGACCGACACAGACTGGACAATACCAGAAAAGTACAACTAGTGGTGAAGTAAAGGATTAATTAAACTGCAGTTTTTCTACTTTCCTATGCAAACTAAGAGAAGTAAATCAACTTTTCTTCAGATTAACCGTCAATCCAAAGTTGGATCACAGCTGAGATAACCCGACAAGAACCTGAATCTTTGTCCTTGTCTGCATGAAGCGTCAAGAAGAGTAGGATCATTCTTATCTATAAAAGTCTAAGGGTTTGCTGCAAGGGACTGAATATTTGAAATGAGCTAAGTCATAAATAACCACCTTCTGTTTTCTCCAACTGCACCAACACAATTTAACAGTTTCCACAGAATTATCCGGAACTGGTCAGTTTAATTTCCAAGTGTTTGCATCACTGTTTTTTTTTTGTGTTTTTTTTTTTTTTTACTTTACAGGGATCTTTTTCTACTTTTTGTTAAAATTTCAGATCACCACTTTAGCTTGTTTAAGAGTATGTATCTATTGTTGTTATGATATTTAAATGATCTCTGATGTAGAAAAGGATAGTTTTTTGAAGAGAGATTGAATGAAGTTATCAGTAACCATTCCCTTACCCGTAGTAGGAAGGTGAACGTAGCGCTGGAAGGTTGCCTGTTTTAGATTGCAAAAATTTGCTAAATCTGGGCTATTAGCTTCCACATTTCCATGGACTTATTCACTACTCACTGCAAAATGACATCTTTCCAACAAAGGTGAAGGAGAAATTGCTGATAACTTCACATAAACCTCACTTCAAAAATTCCAGACTGCCAGGTTTACTGCCTCGCATTACATGAGATCTAAGGACTGTGATGTTAAATGTGTAACTTCAGAATGGCGCTACCGTTTCCACAGGTATAACTTTTGGACAAAAACATCAACATCCAGCTTTCTTTTCTACAATTTAACGGTTCCGCATGTGTCCGTGCCTCTGATGCGTCCTCACAAACCGAAATAAAAATGAAATGTGTGTGTAAAAGCTCGGTAGTGGAAAGACACTCGATAACGACGTCGCTGTTTTTGCATGTTTATTTTTATTTGAATAAATACTCCTTAAAGTGCAAGTCATAACAGTAATATCATGCAGTGCATAACAAGGTCCAAACCCCAATCTTAGACACAAAGATCGAGAAAGACAAGCACACACACACACATACACAGACAGAGGAAAACACCTTTGTACAAAATAACAGCAAGTAATGTGCACACACACACACACTCACAACATAGATGGGGTTGTTTAAGGTCACTATTTAACTACAGCTAGACAGAGGACAGCTTTGCAGTGGAAAACTCCCTTTGGTAAAAATCTGTATTTCATGAGGCCTGCTGGCTCGTTGCTGAGGATTCATGAGTAACACACCACTGCAGCTGCAAAGGTAGAGAGCTACACCTGTTGGTAAATACTGGTTATACGAGAACAGTTTGTGTACATCCGACCCAACTCTTCTGTAGAACCCTCATAGATTTTGTGCACCATGTTTTCTTTGGGCAGCAGTACCGCAGGCCAATGCATATTTATAGACAGAATCTGTGTTGTGAAGAGAGTCTGGGTTATACAGCCGCATGTATGTTGCAGGTATGCAAGTAATAAAGGGTTTCAGCAGAGGATTAAAAAGTACAGCTTGCACTGTTTTAAAGAAAATTGCTTCAGAAAGTCTTCATTCCCTTTAAAACTCAAAGTGGACGGACTTTAGACCCAGTCCTGAGGTCCAGACTCAAACCCTTCAACATCACGTAGACGAGTGTTGGGCGGTAACATGTCACAGTTGTTCCAGCAGTGGTAGATTTAGCGACAGGGGATGTGGCTCACCACCCAGGGTGGCAGGCTAAGGGTGTGGTGTGGGCGCACAAGAAAGGGGGGGAAAAAGTCAATGAGTTGCAGCCTGGATGATTTTTCTCCTGCTTTTGTGTATGTAGCTAATGACGATGGAGATTCAGATAGTGGAAACCTTTACTGGTTTTGATGATTTCCAGTTAAAAGGTTAAAATAGGCTTACTGTAGACTGATCAAATAATTCTGCTTAGTTACATTACACTGTAAAGATCCACCGCCGTGTGCCAATATTACCTTTTTAAAGTTTAGTGTTTCTCCTGGGATGTACAATATTTTGAAGTCGGAGATCATCGCAATGTAAAACAGGCTCAGGTGATTAAAAAAGTGATTTAAAGCTCAATTTAAAGAAGCACCTTTCACACCAAGTACAGCTCCACCGCTCCGACGGCACTTAGAATCCAAACCACTGACTACAGTCGGTACTAAGAAAGAACAAACAACTTGGTCGACACAAACGCATTCAGCGATAAACGCGTGTCATAGTTTAACCAAAATACGACAGTCCTAGAAAGTTATCAATGCTTTATAGAAGAACTGATTAGTCGTGCAATAAGTTACTTTTAAATGAATAAGATGCACTAAAAAAACCTGCAGAAATCTACATCCTCTAAAGGTTCAAAATGGGTTTTTACAAGAGAACCTGAACAGGCCACATTCTGCTCGACCATGGCCTTACACATGACCCGACACAAACGCACACAAGAAAGATAAAATGTTAAAACAATAAAGTTACTAAATGAAAACAGTAACACAGTGTAACCTTCACTCATAGTGCCAGTAAGAAGTTTGCATTCCCATGATAAGTATTATCATTTCAATGATGTTCACTCATCCGCAGTTCTTTTTCCAGGATAGATTTACTTTACAGCAGCCATCTGGAAATCTCAATGCGTTTCAAAACAAGAATTTTGAATTTTTTAAAAATGGTAACTTTGACCCTGTTTGGATTAGATATAACACAACAAATGTGTTGTATTCATATCAGTCCAAACAAAAGTGTCACTAAAAGCTTTAAAGTAAAATGAAATTCACACTGATGATAGCTGAATGTAAACCTCTGACTGGCACTGTAGCTTTATCCGATACGCTGTTCTTCATTTCCGGCACACTGAGACCTGCAGCCAATCACAAATTTACAAGATCTAGGCGACATTGATGGATATCAAATAGGTATTTTTTTAAAGCTTCTCAGAGTGAAATCCCTCGGCTTCACTGCAAACAGCAGAACAATCTACCATTCCCATCAGAAACAATGAAGTCTAAATGAGTTTTCATTTCACATTCGCTCTCTGCGTTAATCGAAAAACTGACATGTATTAATGTGACGGGGAACATTTATCTAGAGCGTCAAAGGGATTAATGAAGTTGTAGTGTTCGTGGACGCAGATCTGAAATAATCCATTCGGTAACATCTGTGAGCCTTCCTGCAGTGTGGAGCAGTGAACTGCTGAGCCCAGTGATAAGGAGTGAAGGTGCAGACGGAACAGTCAAGAGGAACCAAACGGGGCAGACAGCAGCTCAGATGGCAACAGTACACAATAACGTCGAGGTTGGATTGTTCTGACTCCAGCATCTCTGACCTTCCAGGCTTTAAATGTAAAACATATGACGACCAACTCTCCCTCTGACATCAAGCTTTCACATAAACATTGCGTTGCATTCTTTAAGGCATCTGTGGGGAGTTTTCTGTGGCTTCTGCTCTCCTGCGGCAGTAACACACCACCTCACATGACACACACACACACGCAGAGTTGCTAATCTTCAGATTGACCGCCTCACTTCGATTCAAGTGTTTTAGTCACGGTTTGAAAAGTTAGCGCGAAGATGTTTGTAACCCTGAAGCGTTCCAGAGCCACATCTGTTGTTATACAGCTCAGCGCCGACTTCCTGATGTCACGGACCTCTGTGTTTTTCTAAAATGAAATTCTGTTCAGGCAGCTTGCTTTATCAGAGCCTTTGCACGTGCTGAGCGTCGGGTGAAATGACACAGGTGTGTGACGCGGTGAGATAGCGTGTGTGTGTGTGTGTGTGTATGTGTGTGCGTGTGTGTGTATGTGCGGCACGGGGCAGTTTCAAGCAGAAAAATCAATGTAGCGTCCAACTGTCTGTCGTGCTTCGTTAAATTATTCAATAATTTGTTCAGTGGAGATGTTTCGAATAAAACTAGTGTTTTAAAAAAGAAAATCTAAAAATAAATATGAATCTGATATCTAAATAATATTCTTTTTGGTATATATATTTCAATCTACAATAAAATATAAATATACATGGATAACAAAAAGCTTCTGCACTAGCATTATAAAACTTGATATCTATGAAGTAATGGTCCTCCAGACACAGCTGCAACAGCGATCAGTAAGACAAGCGGCAGAACTGACCTCGGATCAGCGTCTGAGGCCAACTCAGCAGGATGTCCGGTCGTTACATGTTGACGCAGCTGATAAAGGACTGAGGGGGATTTGTGACGGTAAACTCGACATTTGCCCACTCTGATGGGATTCTGACCTCTCCCTTATTTATTTATTCTTTTTTATTCTCTGGCTTCCACAAGTTTATTGATGCATCTCACATTTTGTAGCTATTAGCCCTAAAACACGCCCCCCTCTCACTGACTTCCGGGTTAACAAGGCAGTTTGGGATTTAGCAGGTTATCAGCGAGCCAGCGTGGTGATGAGACTGGCGCACATTTCGAAGAAGTCCATGGTGTGAGAGCCCTGACGCGCGGCGAGCAGGGGGTAGCTGCCGGACAGCGAGCCTGGCAGGGAGGAGCTGAGCTGGGGCAGGTCGATGGCGGGGCTGGCCGAGTCGATACTCAGTCGGGGTCTGTGGAGGCCGGCGGTGGAGCCCGACCGCTGAGGGGTGGACGACCCAGATTTAAAGCCAACCGCCTCCATGATGTCGTCTGTGGGTAACGTCACGGCAGATCAACAAGGCAGCAGCGTTAGGTAACGGATCATTGAATTCCTATGAAACCAGCCTCAAAGTGTGTTGCTAACTTTGCCTCACAGGGCTGAGCTAAAAGAGAAAGCACCTTGAATGGGTATTTCTGACTACATGTTCTCACTTTATCCAGTCCAGTTGTTTTTTTTTAAAAAAAGGCTCATTTATGTATAAACTGCCTCTTCTGAAAATATTACTTAAAGCCTGATAGTTGGTTTAATAGTTGTGATGACAATCTTGTGATATTCATCTTTTGGTTCATCACAAGATATTCATCTTGTGATGAACAAAAAAAACTGCTGCAAATGAATAAGAAAGTGAACCATTTTTTTTATCTAACTTCCACACGCAGAGCAGAGTGGTAAGAGGGGCAAAATGAAAAATTCCCAAAGCTCAGTTAGAGAACTTCAACGCAGCAATATATTTGGGTCATCAAGTCTCAGTAATAACCATAGATGCAATCTATTCAAAAGTTAAAAGAATTTGTCTGTTAATTTAGCATTTTTAGCAGAAATATGTTTGCCACTCACCATCGATGCTCTTGAAATCGAGGAGGTAGGATCTGTTGTCAACTTGGTAGAGCTGCAGGCTCATTTTCACCAGATTTCCCGTTACTGGATTCTTCCGGCGAACCCGCAGATGATACGGGTTCACCACCTGCCAAACGGTAACCAAACGTAGACCTGCCTGTTTACTTTACGACCTCACAAAAAAGAAAAAAAAAACAACCAAAAAAAACACTGTTACCTTCCAGTCAAAGTTGAGTTGTTTCATGGCTCTGTACACCTCAGCCATGATGTCGTACGGTCTGCTCTGACTCCTGATCCCCAGGTGCCATTTGGCCTTCTTCACAGCGAGCGGTTTGGGCCGGGTTGTGTTCAGGGCATCCAGAGGACAACGGGATTTGGGGCTGTCGGCCAGAAGCGGGGGCATCCTCTCTGGGTGGGGTTTGACGCCAGGGGGCAGCGGCATGCCTTCTTCGATGAAGGAGCCCTGCGGAGGACTGGAGGCCAGGTAGAACTCGCTGGCCTGGGTCATGATGCGTCGGTTATCTATGATGAGGTGATAAGCTACTGCTAACTGATCCTACAAAACACAGAGGTGGAATTGGAAGTGAAATGTTTAACTTTTTTTTTGAAAATCAGTTTCAATTTATAGAATTGTGAAAGTTTCTAAATAATATTTTGCACATGTTAGATATTTTCTGGTGTGAGGGAGGAGGATGGAGAGGAGAGGACTAAATGATCGTCAGATGATTTGCTGTTTTGACCCATGAAGAAGTTGCTGCGTATTTTCTGACATGGCTCTGGGTACCTGTGGATCTCCGCTGTAGAGGCTGGACACCACTTCAGACTCGGTGCATTCAAACTTCTCGCACACTTCCCTGACCGCCTCTTCGTCCAGCACGGTGGCATCGTATGACGGGTCCTCTGGGAACAAGTAGCCCGGCAGGTCCTTCTTAAACCACTCGTGTTCCCTGACGGAACAAGGAAAGGTCACGTGCAAAAGTAATAATTGATGTACAAGAGCTGCAAAAAAAAAGTGTTTGGTGTAGGAATTTTCAAGTGACAAGATTCTCAACGGTCATTTGGAGATGTTATTAGAGATCGAAGAGAGACATGAGCTAAAATATCTCCCGATCTGCAGCTTTTGGTAAACCTGTAGGATAAACTGAAGAGCAGACGAGAGAACACACAAATAATAGTGCATTTAACTACCAAAGACGATTTTACCAGAGCTAACAAGAGACCATGTGTGACACAGAGGCCAGATTCATCTACAGCAGAAAACCTAAGCAGTGCCTAAGAAAAGTTTTGGTTTCTTCAGGTTAGAAAGAAAAGACGAGATGAGAGGAAAGATTAAAGTCTCCAGAAGGGGTGAATAGAGGTGGTAAGAGTTTTTATTCCCAAAGGAGAAAGTACCCGAGGCAGACGTGAACGCTTGATTGCCTCTGTTAGAGAGGTGTGTATTTCTATAGTGTTTTCAGACGTTTACCTAAAGGCATGTCATTACAACGTGTCAAAAGTGTTTTTTGTTTGGGTATTCACTTTTACTACCAGAAGGGGAGGGGCAACATTATATACGACAGGTTTAAAGAGGTTCAACAAACACCGAGCCTTTCTGGTTCCCTACTGGGACCAAACCGGCTTGGCAGCAAATCCTCGGGGCTCAAAGCCTTTAAACAGCTGATTCAATTGGACTCGGAACACAGCGCTGACTCGCTACCTGATGTCTTTGATGGTGGCTCTCTTAAGTGGGTCCACCTGCAGCATGAGCATGAGCAGCGACGCCACGGAGCGGTTCAGGTGCTCGGGGATGTAGAAGACGCCTCCTCTGATCTTCTTGAACAGCGTGGGGACGTGCTCGTCGTCGAAGGGCAGAGTGCCACACAGCAGCGCGTACAGGATCACGCCGCAGCTCCAGATGTCCACCTCTGGGCCTGCGTACAGCCTGGAAGACACAAACTTGTGTTTTTGTCTGAAGCTTCTAGCAGACTGCCAGGTTTCAGTTTTGGTCTCATCCGACTAGAGAATATTCCTTAACGTGCGTCTGCGTTTCTGACATTATTTACGCTGATATTCATTTACAGAGAGGGGAACTCCGTTAACAGGGGAGAGCAAACGCACACCACACTTCTCCAGATTTTTTTGCTGTGAAGATGTAAAAATAAAATAACATTTCCTTCCTCTTCACAACGATGGATGACCTTGAATTTGACTGATAAAATCGCAGTAAAATACACTTAGTCTATAATGTGACAATACTGAGGTAACTGTGAAATTAAGCTTAAAGTGGCTCAAGATTAGATATAAACACATAATATCTTGCTATGAAACAAGCCACTCTGTAAGGTTGGACTGGACCATTATTTACTGGTCTGTGTACTATAGTCTGGGAAATTACTGGGCCACTCCTCAATTTTTTGTCTTTCATTTTTGACAAAAACATAACATTGTTTCAAAGAGGTCTTAAAGAACCAAATCTCAACAAATTGAAATACTTTTCAATTTGTATTTTTCTCACAACAATGAGAGCTTCTTTTTCTCCATTTCTGATTCTTCGAAACAACCCAACACTTTTTATATTGGACAAGGCACCTTGTGACAGGAATAAAAGCAGGAAATTGACTTTTCTTTTATTAGTAAGGGCATAATATTAAGCTTGACAATGATCAAAAACTCTCTGACAATTCAGTATTAAGAATAACTTGGACCTAGATAATGATAGTTTTTTTTAAATTGTGATCCAGAAGGGAACAAAAGGCAGCCAACACCAAAAGCAAACCTATTGGCTTCTCCTTTAGCAGGCAAGAATCCTAGAGGTTTGCAGATTTATATACAAATCACTGCTTCTGCTTATTTCGTCTATTTTTCAGGCAGTGTATAAAGACAGGAGGGGTGACTAAGGTGTTTCCTGAAAGCCTAATACCTATTAGCATCCATCTGAATTATTCATGTGATTACAAATCTAAGCACACACCTTCCTGAGATGACCTCCGGAGCCGCGTAGTTGGGCGACCCACAGCTCGTTCGTAAGAACTCTCCGTCTGACATCATGTTTGAAAGTCCTGTAAACCAATCAGAAGGCAAGCACACATTAACAACCGTCTTTTATCACTCTGACAGTAACAGGCAAGACCCAAAGAGCCCCCCGTGATCAAATTATTGCCTTTAATCCTTCGATATTGACAGGCTAAATTGAATATTGCCATGCAGCGAGGGCAGAGTTACACACTGTGGACACCTTGAGATCTTTATCATCCTTCACCCGCCAAGAGCCTAAGCTCTAAACACAAAGCTCCTCTAATTGGATGAGCCTCTCTCTGACTAACGCAGCCTGTGCCAAACACCAAACATCAGACACGGTGCGATTTGCTGACCTTCACTTTATCTGTCCCTGAGCACTCCCTCTCTTTCTCTCTGCTCACCAGAGTCTTTTAGCTCGGAGCCAAAACACTTCTCCCGCTGTAACCCTCAAACCCCCCGCCGACTCCTTCCCTATCAGATGACACTGGGCCTCAAGGCGTCCTGCCAGACTTGATATGAGACCTGGCCGTTGCTAAGGGACGTCTGGCTGCGCACGAGGACCCTCGCCTGTTTCAGAAAATATTTTCCTTCTTTCTTGGTCATATTGCATCAGCCATTCTGTCTTCAACCGGAAAAATGAATTCTCCGACAGGACTCTGACGACGTCCTCATTCGTATTTGAATGACTCGGTGCAAAACTACAGTGATGCAACTCAAGCTTAATCAAAGTTTTACTTAGTAACTCTGATGTGTATTCTTCCTCTAAACCGTTATGGAAAAGGGGTGTCCAAACGTTTGGTCACATAGGTCAAAATCGTCAAGGGCCAAAAAAATGAACCTACTCGGCAGTAAACTAACTATGCAACACTTTAATTCAACAAATAAAGTAGTCAGATTTGTTGTTGGAAAGAGAAGTGTAAATTATTATAGATATTTTTTCATTGGTATGCAGGCAATAAGGCATACCTGCAAAAACCTAAGGTATATCTTATTAAAATAAATTTGGAAAATTTCCTAGATTTCTAGTTTGAAAAACTAGAACAAAATGTAGTCATTTCTGAGCTGCAACATCAAGATTTCTTTGTGAATGCTTGCTTTAACAAAGTTTAATAAATGAATTAAAAGAAGACTTAAGGACAGCAAAGTCAAGTTTTGAGTAAAAGTCGGTAGATAGATGTGGTTCTTACAAGAAAATGCAAAAAATGTGGTTATTTAAAGACAAATAATTGGTGTTCTTGCTAACTTTTTCTATCGTAAACAAATTTTACTTTGTCTGTGATAACTTTGCCCTAACTAAAAATACATTTGTATGTACATCAAACACCAGGGTGCACTTTGGACGCCGCTGCTTTATGGTGTATTTCTATGGGATCTTACCAAAGTCGGCAATCTTGGCGTTCTTGTTGGCGTCAAGCAGGACGTTCTCGGGTTTGAGGTCTCTGTGGACCACCATGTGCCTGTGACAGTAATCCACAGCTGAGATGATCTGCTGGAAAAGACGGCGAGCTTCCGAGTCCTCCACCTGAGGGACACAGCAGGAATTAAAATGCATCAGACCACGTGAGGCAATTCAGCTTGATTTTCTGTTTTTCTTTTCATCGAAGGTCCTATGTTAGACATGAGAACTGAGAAAATATCCCCACATTCTTTCGGTAACAAATTCATGTCTGATCTTGTGGCTGTATTCCAAGATTTATTCGTAAACAGACTGAAAGTGTTGCCATGCAAATAGTTAAAGCTGCATTAGTTGCTTGCTGGCCACTGGAGGGCAGTGCATTAGATGTGATAAACATCAACATGACATCTCATTACTATTCTGAGAAAAGTGAAAAAATGCCTTTTTGTTAGAAATCAACAAGAAAATTGGCCAGTGATCAAAATCAGTCTGTTTTTCCCTCATCAACTCTAGTTATGCTCAAATACTCAACAATCTCCTTTTAGGACAAGTCCTAACAAAATTATGGAGTGAATCTAAACAAAGAAAAAACATACTTCAGTTTATAAGTACATACAAAAAACATATTTTAAAATAAATATAAATCTGAAGAGTACTTGTTTAGCCTGGACCTAATTGCTCTGTAAAGAATATAACTGTTGTATTTAAAATGTTTTTGAAAGATATGAGTCACAGAAGAGGTTTTAAAAGCCACTGTAAAACATAAACTGATGGAAGATGCAAATCAGCTAATCACTCGGCACATAGTCAATACTTTCAAAAACTCAAAAAAATTCAGGTAACAGAGCAACAGGAAGCTAAATTAAATGCTAATGGAATATATTTAAATAAAACATATTTTCCTGAAATTTATAAATACATGACAGGAATTATGTTGCATTTATATGAGCTGAGTTTGAAGTCTGGTTTCGCCTGAGTCATTGACTTATTCTTCATAAGTATTTTTAGGTAAAGCTAACAGAACTGTTGTAAAGTAAACTATTTAACCCACTTCAGAAATCTCCTTCATAATTTAACCAAGTAATTATGAATATATATCTATACGTTAGAATTGACAGAAAATAATGTTTTACCCTTCCGTTTTTGCAGATGTAGTCAAACAGCTCCCCTCCAGACACATACTCCATGACCATGAAGAAATCTGTTGGTGTACTTATTACCTGGTAGCTGGAACAAGAACACAATGTGTTAAAATGAGCTCACTCCAATCTGAATCCCATCTTTGCCTCTAAACTCCGTTTATAAGTGGAGAATTTGTGCCCAACTTGACTGAGAACACAAAATATCAGCAAAACCTCGACTGGTGCAGGTAATCCTTTCATAAAGGTCGGGTTTATTACGCCGCAAGATCAACCTCACAAATTGCTGCTTTCGGGAGATTCTGCACTTCATCACAATCTACTTCACTCGTGATAGTGGAGCGCTACAGGCCCAGCACTGTGGGGGGGAAATAAATCCAAACTAAATCTCAATCCTTTCCCCTCTATGTAAACATGCAAAGCTTTTCAAAAACCAATAAAGTCAAATTGATAAAGTTGATCAAATCAATCTGGAACGTGTTGGGTCATCCACCTTGCTTTGGTCTGCTTGTTGTTGCGTAGAAGATGCTGGAAATACACGCCTCTGTCTAAGTCACACAGCTTTCCCGGAAAAGACCTGAGCGCTCACATATCTGTCACCACCAAAGAGCGTGAAAGTGTGGACTAAACCCGACCCTCACCTTAAAATAACACGGAAATTGTTGGGTGATTAAAAAAAAAAAAACTGAATGGTTTCTAAGTAAGGATTTCAAGAACCCTCTATCATCTTAAGCAGAGATTTGAAATGGAAAAGGGGAGTAGATTACTTCATGTAGGTCAACGCATGGGTGCTTGTGTGTGTTTACGAAAGAGGTGATGTTATTGTCTTTGTGTGTTCTGTCTCGTGGGAACCCTGTAGGCATGACCCGTACAGAACCGCGATAGTAAACACGCAGGAACAAGGAAGCCCTGCCACCATAAACAGGCAACACAACATAGCACAACACCCGCATTAAACGCAGCCGGTTATAGAGCGCCGATAAGTTTGAAGCCAGCTGCTTGTCAGCCTGAGGAGTGTGTTGTTGCCACTCTCCACTTACAGCTTGATGATGTGGGGGTGTCTGAACAGTTTGAGGTTCTGGATCTCCCGCTTGATTTTCCCCACAACATCGAGACTGCGGATCTTCTGTCTGTTGAGGATCTTCACGGCGACTTTGTGGCCCGTTAATTGATGTTGTCCGACTGCAACAGCAAAAACACAAACAGGGCGTCGGTTTCATAAATATGTGGAGAATTGAGCGCAGAGTGTGGGCAAAACAACACGAGATAATTTGTGAAACTGCAACCGTGTAAACATTTTGGGCTCAGTGGCACTGTTCATGTGGAGAGTAGGCTCACCGCTCAGGGAGGCATCAATTCGGGAGAGGCACAAACAAACAGATATGAAATGGGTTGAAACCTGCATTCTATTTCTTTAAAACAGAATGTACTTTTTTCTCCTTTTTTTGCATAATGAATACTCATACAAGACTGAATATTGGTATACAAAAAACTAGAACAACCTGTCTAATTTTACCTGCGTGGAAAGGCAGACTGGTTTTATTTTATTTTTTTAAAAGCCAATGGGACTTAAAGTTGTTTCAATTAAAAGGGTAAGTAATTCACCTAAGTTTAGGCAAATGTTTTTGTTTTTCCCAAGATGTAGAAAGCTCTAGAAATCCATTCTTCTATAACTTCACAGTTCAGTTAACATAAATTTAGCAGACTAAAACTAAAATTACAAGACAATTAAATTCTGAATAAAACCATGCTATGTTTTATTCAGAAGACTAAAACTAAATCAAAATTTGAATTAATGCAATAACTACAGGAAGGCTTCAGTGATTTTCATGCGTTTTGGCTCGTATTGTTCCTGTCTTTGTTGAGGGGTGTCGGACTTTTCTGTCAGAAACTGTGAATTGATAATATTATTGCAACTGTCAAAGCTTTATTTTTATGTTTTATTTATTCATTTTTAGCTGCCGACGCTTACCTATAGGGATGAAACAAATAATACATTTATAAAACATTAAATGCAATTAACTTTTTTTTTTTTTTACAATTGTTCTAATTCGGTATTAAAATATCTATTTACAAATCGTTTTTTATGATTTACCTGCTATTATAAATGGTATAAATAGCAGCTGAAGGTGAGTTAGCTTAAAACATAACTTAAGCTACACTCTCAGCAAACAGGCAGGGTGAACGAGCTCACAAGGTCATTGTGAGAGCACCAAAACTAGCTAAGAGAAGATAAATACCCAGCAGTGTGCTTTTGAAGCACAACTAAGCGTACGTGAATGGCTTTCTTGCCTTGACAATAAAACCTAACCCGGTGTAACCATACTGAACTACCACCCGGTGCACGGCTACCTTAAAATCCGTTAACTATATTTTTATTCTTAGGACCAAACTGGACGGTTCATGCGTCCGTCATAGTCCTGATTAAAAATCCCACCGTCACACAAAGGTTCCTTTTTTTCTTTTTTCTTTTAACACAACAATGTAAAGGTGTGAAAATTTGGTTTTGACTCTCTGCTCCCCTTCGTGTTATTACACCTGCCACAGCTGATAACTGTGGCTACCGAGAGGTTCTTCGGTGAAAGAATTTGACTTTGAAGCGGTCGAATTCGCAGGCGACCTCTACGCAAAAATACCAGTCCGAGTCCGCCTCTAAAGGCGTAGAGTTACGCTGACTGCTTACTGTCAAGTTCAACACGGTACGCTATGACAGGAGGCAGGGCCACTAACATTAACTACTCCGACTGACAGCCGCAAATGCACACATTTATGTTTGACGTGACACGAAAACATGACTTAACTCTTCACTTTCCCGAACGTCCCCACTCCGAGCGTGTCGCCGAGGATGTAATGGCCGATCTTTACCCTGCCTTCGTGTTTCTGTTGTTGCCGCTCTGCCATCTTCTCCGTTACGGACGGCTGGGCTCGCTCGCGCGGTGCGCTGCGGTGCGGTGGGTGTGTTGCTTGCCTGCTGTCTGTGGGGCAGCACGGAGGGGCGGGGACAATTCTGACTCTTCTCACCGCGAGGAATCACCGACGACTTGGAACCGCTGCTGCTGAGATGAATGGAAACGCTAGAAACAAGCATCCATCCCCAAGCAAAGAATAGTGCAATCAATTCCCTCCAGAAGTCGTCTCATTATCAAATGAAAACCGTCTCTGTGTAATTTGATTCAAATTTCAATACAGCTGTTCCGTGAAAACTGTATAATCAAAACACATCCTTATTGGAACATGGGGGTTTCAGCATTGCTATGCTATGGGGATGTTTTTGTTCAATAGGGTCATGGAAGATGTTCATAGTTGATGGGAATGCAAAAAAACTACAAAAATCAAAAGAGGAGGAACCAATTTAGTCAGAGCACACGTGCTGACAAAGTCTTATTTTCAAAGTCTGGACTAAATGACTCATCGACTTGTTAAAGTTATAAGAAAATATGTTTTTTAGCAGCTGGACCAATAATGTAGGTTTTTTTTTCTTTCTAAAAATGTAAATTTGTTAAGAGGCTTTTAACTTGATGGCTCTCCTGCCGTCTAGTGATTAAAGGTCCAGACTTCATTTTGTCTAAGTGGTTTTTAGGTAATGGCAAATGTCATTTGCATTTATTTTGTTTTACTTTTTCCAGCATGCAACCTACATAAAAAATAAATAAATAAATACTATGAGGCCCTAAAGGCCAGACTACAATAATTCCAAACTGTGGGTCTGGATCGCTAAATGTGTCCATCACACACGCAACGTAAAACCTAACACAATGTTAGGTTTATCATTCAGTCAATGAATTGTGCGCATGCATGATTATGTATGTAATGTTTTTATGAATAGTAGCCTATTTTAATGTTAGATTTTTCTACGTTATTTGTATTGAGGAGTCTGTTCTTTTGCCAATTAAGTGCGGGCTTTCATAAATTGTAGGTGACATTTTATAAGCTAACCGTACTGTACATTCACATTTACATATTTCTTACAACAATGTATACATTTAAATTATGTGCAACGTCGTACCGTGATTATAATTATTATTTGGGTCCACAAAGTTGGCCAGTAAAACTGATTCAGATATAAAATAATAATAATAATAATAATAATAATAATAATAATAATAATAATTAATAAATAAAAGAATTTCACCAGTGAATGTGAACTACTTCAATTTTACCACTAGATGTCAGTGTTTGATCAATGTATCAACCTGGCTGCTGGAGGAGCTTAAACCAGGATTGGGACAGGAAGGTTATATTTAAAACATTTATTAGGCTTACATAGATATATTATATAGATGCATAGCCCGTATCTTGTATATATGTGCTATTTAAACTTAAATCCCGCATTTTCTCATGTCGCATTTTCTTATGTAATGTGAAAGATAAAGTTTATAGACATAACTTCTTTTATTTATTTATTTATTTTTTTAGCAACTCCATCACCTGTAGAGTCGCTATTTATCCACACCCTGGGCCGGGCGGATCCTAAGCGCGGTGCGCCTGGACAGGGGCCACGGGGGCCACGGGGGCCGCTGCTTCCCCTGTCCGATCAGAGCTCAGTCAGAAAGATATCCATGCAGGGGATGACGGCCCACCGCTAGTGGAGGGAAGAGGAGGAGGGCCGAGCCTTGAAGCTGCTGGGGGAACTTGAAGAGAGCAGGAGGAGGAGGAGGAGGAGGAGGAGGAGAGGAAGGATTGATATAACCAGAGCGGCTTTCGATGGGCAGCACAATTTTCTCTCACTCCAAGAGTTTGAGCTGAGACCGATAGACGGGGAGCGGGCTTTCCATTCATTTCGGCAACTTTTTCTTGCGCGGATCCGTTCAACTTTTATTCACGCTCACCTACTTTTTCCCCCCCATTTTTGTCTTTTACTTTTTTTTCCTCCCCCTTCTTATTCTCTTACTTCTATAATCCACGACAAGCCGTCATCACCGAGAGACGCCGCGGTATCTCCGAGTGGGAAAGTTTAGTATTTAAAAGGACTCTCCCAGATCCTGACACTTTTTTCCCTCCTCCTCTTCCTCCTCTTCCTCCTCCAAGACCTGCAGCGCGCTGCGGGATTCCGAGCCGAAAACTGCGAGTTCTTCAATGCAACAGTACGTGTATGAGAAAGCGATGGCCCAAGAGACGAGGAACGGCGGAAGCTCTACGTTAAACAACAACAACGGCGTGGACACCAGCAAGAAGAAGCTGCTCATAGCGCTCGACATCTTCTGCCTCCTGCTCGGTAAGTTTACATGAACTTTCCCTATCTCTGTTAAGGGTTTGCATTGACAGCGGCTCTCATGCAAAAAAAAAAAAAAAGAAAGATGAAACACCTCCAAAAGTGGATAAGCAAAGCACAACCCCGCGCTTTCTGAAGGCGTTATCGTTTTCAAAGTTGTTTTTGTTTTATGCCAGCCATCTGCAAGCGCTAGACAAGTTATTAATCGTCAGCATCCCCTTATCATCCAGCTCCAACATGGCATGGCAAGCGAGGGAAGCCAATCACTAAACAGTCCACTGACACCTTTCTCTCTCTAAAGGACCAACACATATTATTTTTTATATATATATATCCAGAAAACTGCAGTAAAGCAAGATGAAAACATTGAGCTCATCCAGTCTGAAAGGAGGAAAAAAAAGTGTCACTTTGTGTTATTGGCAGGTGGAGAGTTTTTTTTTTTGGGGGGGGGGTTCTCAGTGGAGACAGCTGCAGATGAAATGCCCTGTCATCGCCTAATATAGTGATCATTTCAAAGCATTCGGGCTGTACTCTGTGGCTCCATCAGGAGCCTGCCAGCATGCCCTGGGGGGGAGTTGGGGTGGGGGGCAAAGATCAGAGATGCACCAGTCATTTGCCCCCTGATCGGTTCCGATTGATCGAATGCCGTAAAATCTGCTTCTAAACTAAGAAAACTTGGTTTTGAGTTCAGTGAAGATGACTTGCTTAATGCAAAATTGAGGATAATCTTGTTATTCATTTGTCATTTGATCACTTTGAACCTCGGCCCATTTGTTTCTTTTTCAGGTGTCGCAGCCCTTAGACTTAAAAACATTCGGTCAAATCCAGTAAAGCTGAAAAAAACAAAACAAGCAGGAATCAGTACCGGTCAAGAAAAGCCCGATCGGTGAAACTCTAATACAAATGTTTTGCAGTCTCTTCTAACCTGCCCTCATTTACTGCCCTCAAAAATAGTCAGTCCACCCCCTTTGCCCCTGTTTCCACCCCTCCCAGTCCATCTTCCATGGCTTGCCCCAGTTACCCTGTTCGTGTGAACTTTAACCCACAGAGGTGCCCCCCAGGCTAGAGACGTCCTAACTCAGAGATGAGGGATGTCGATGGAAAAAGCCTGACCGCTATCGGTATCGATTTACAGCTGACGAACTGTCCCAGAACGAGAGGCGAGGCCGGTGGTGTGAGCTTGTTTGTGTGACGTCCAGTTTGTGCAGTCAGTCCCAACTTGGTATTCAGTGGGTGTCCCGTCCAGATTCTGGACTCGCTTGGTGTGTGTGTGTGTTTCTTTGATAGCTGCTTTGTTTTTGGCTGCTGTCACTGTTGCCCGGTCCTTTTAGTCTTCAGTCCCCTTCGTCTCCCCCTCATTTATTTTCTCCCCTTTTCTTTTTCTTTTGGAGGGGATTATAGGAGTTGAGCTTAACTTCTCCACATTCTCTCCCAGAAACCTTGCGAATCTCTGCCCAGCTGCCCCACCGCCCCCCTGCCCCCGAATCACTTTCCTTCTCCCTCTCTGTCCAGGGGAATAATTTCTTGAGCAGGTGCTGGGGCCGAGGAATGCCTCTCTGACCTGCTGTATGACTGAGTGGGCTTCAGAGGAAGCAGGTGGGAGTCCCGGCGACAGCGCCACCAGATCAGAGAATTTGACGTTGCTGCACAGAAGCAAATTTTTATTTTATTTTTTACTGCCCGGGCTGCTACAAATGGTGCATATTAACTCCATGTTCCCCTCTAAAACACTCCAGAGTGACAGCGGATCTGCCAAACAGATGCAGAGTTTTCCATTGACATCGGCTTGCCTGTTAAAGAACCCCCAGACAGAGATGCGGCGTTTCATCTGCGCTCGTATAAATGTGGAAGAGCTTCGAGCACATGTGGAGCGAATTTCCTGCACAAAACCAACTTCCTTTACTGGTTCATCTAAAGTCAAACACACACACACACACATGCCCGCACGCACACACATGTACGCCTGTAAACACACGCTCATGTAAACACACAATTGCAAATGGGCGCACAAATTCGCCTTTGTCATGCTAAACACAAGTCTGGCTCTTGGGTGATTATTGGTTGGCCCACTTTAGCGGTTTAGGGGGTAGGTGGGTGGGTGTAGGGGCCGGAGGGGAGGGGGCAAAAGAGAACAGAAGGGAGGGTGGGGGTTATCAGGCGCTCTGAATGAGGAGTGAGGAATGTGCAGGGGGCTCAGATGCAGGCCTGGTGTTGTTGAGCAGCTTTTGTCCGCTGCGTATCAGAAAAAGGTTGCGTTCTTCTCATGTGCCGTTAATGTACCATTAGCTTTAATTAGTCAACACCAAACCAGCTGCGGTCTTCACATGCTAAGTGTGGGTAGTGTCATCTTTCAGCCAACCCGACCGTCACATAACCTCAGGCTCCGCTAATGAGTCTGTTTCGCATACATAATAAGTCTGGTTGTCCGTAATACACAAGGGAAATATTGATCAAGATGACTTCACTTATGGTGCTGTGAAAAAAAAAATACACTCAATTCAGATCATCAAACAACTTTTAATATCAAACTAAGATAACTTGAGTACATGCAGTAATGACTTTCAATTCTAATGGGCAAAGGCTATCGGCATTAAACTGGCTTGCTGCCGTTGTTAAATCGTTAATTAGCGGAGATTAACTTTTTTTTTTTCAGCTGAGTTCAGCTTTAGTTGCCACATCCCAGGCTTAATCACTGCCAGGCCTGCATAAAGGAGTCATTTAAACAGAACCTGCCTGACAACATTAAGGAGGCCAAGGCGCCCCAATCTAAAAGCATGTACGACAGATGGGAAGCAAATCCACTGACATTTACTAGACTAGGAGAAGGTTTCAGAGTCACTTTTTAGGGTTTTTGGGCTCCAGAGAACCACAGTGAGAGTCCTTATCCACAAACGTGGAAAACATCGACCGGTGAGGAACCATCCCTGAAGTGACCGTCGTACCAAAATTGCTCTGACACACCTCAAGCTACTGTCCCGGAGGTCCACGAAACTTTTTAAAGTTTTGGATTTGTTGCATCTTACCATAAACCGGCATGGCGTTTTCAGAAAAAGAACAGTATATTGACAATATAATGTAGTGGTGGTGGTGTGATGGTCTGGGTCTACCCTAGACGACTGGGTGTAATTAAAGCAACTCTGGATCGTGCTCTCTGCCAAAAACGTGGTCTGGCCAAGTCAAAGTCAAAGCTTGAAGTTAATTGAATTAACATGGAATGACCTTAAACAGATAGGAGGTGTTGGAAAACCTCCCAGTGTGGCTGAATTAAAACAATTCGGTGAAATTTTTCCCACAGTTGTGTAGAAAAACCCTTTGCCTTTTATAATAAACGCTTGACGGCACAACCATCTATCCAGTACAGTTGGCAATTACTGGTTTAGGTGGCTTTTTCCCTTGATAAATAATTTGAAAGTAGCATTTTATATTTACTCAGCTTATCTTCTTCTTATTACAAAAAAAAACAAAAGTGTATTCACAATGGCACAATTGGTAGTTTTGTTGCTTTTTTTTAATCAACAATGGATATATGGATGGATATTAAACATATAAGTTTGACAACAACAACAAAAGAAAAACAGAGAAAATCTGTTAGGGAGACAATACTTCGTCCCAGCACTGTAATTGAGGCTGAGATTACATATGCAACGGGAAAACATGAAGCCAAATTCACCCAGCTGCTGAAAACCAGAGTCACCGCTTATGATCCCCGGCAGCTGAGCCTGAGCTGTACGTGCTGATTTCACCCTGGCTCCCCTTCCAGCCCCTTACAGAGCGAGCACCACGCGCTCGCACTATAAATACGCAGACTGCCGACTTTTGCTCTCTGGCGTTTTGGCGACGCGCTGTCCGCTGGAGCAGGCGGCGGCGGGCAGTTTCGCAACATGTTTATTGTGAAAACGCTCGGCGAAAAGCGTGCGGCCACCCGAGCTCTCAGGAAGCCGTGCTCTCTAAGTGTAGGCTGCACTTAAACTCTGATTAAGTTTTACACAATGCAAAGGAAAATACAGTATTGTGTGGCTGCGTGTTCGCATGTGTGCAGACGTGGTTCTGCGTTCCAGGTCGCGTCCGACCATTTTGGATTGCCGCTCGGTCTTGCGGCTCGCATTTGAGGCTCTTTCTGTGTCTTAAAAATGCCACAAGCATTTCGAATCCATTATCCGAAGTTCTGTGATCTATAAAGCATTAAGGGGGGAATCCATTTCAACACTGGGCCCTGAAGCACTAACCCTAAATCTCCACCTTTAACAACAGTTAGTCACCGAGTCCCGTCATTAAAGCTGGAGATTTAACCTGTAAACTCCCCCCTTCCCCTCTTCATGCAGGCCTTGGATGCTTTAAGTTGGAGCAAATGTTTTCCAGAATTTCTCAAATTCCTCTTTTGCCCAGAGACTCTTGCTGAGATATCTGGGGGAGTGAGTGAACCAGGGGGCACAGGATGTGTGTGTGTGTCTTGGAGCTCAGGAAAGGGTGGGAAACGGAAAGGTAGTGTAGGTCGGAGGAAGGTGTGGTTGTGAAATCAGATCCTGTCTTTTTTTTCTTTTTCTCCTCTCACAATCTGTTTCCAGCCTCTGCTCCCCTCCCTCTGTCACTCCATCCTCATCTTAATTGCCAAGAGAAAGCCTTGAGTCATAAATAAGAAAGGGGGAGGGGGGAGGACAGGCAGAAGAACAATTTAGGTAAATGCATGTTTATGCTTTCCATTTTCATTTCACAAGCTCTAGAAAATAAGTCACATTTGAATTAGAGGATTGTGTGGCACTTCCTAGAAACCCAGCTTTCAGAGAGCAGGAGATAACTACTATTTGCCAAGTGTCTACAAGCAAACTGTAATCAAACAGAAAGTGGGAGGTCCATGCACACAAACCCAAATATAGGCTCCTATCCAAAACTGCTGACCTTAATCTAAGGGCAAATATGTTTAGTGCTGCATGAGCGTGCAGGGACCAAAAAGAAGTTTTCTTGCTTAGAAAGTTAATTCACAGAGACCATTTTTAGTCCAGAAAAGGGACGACAGTCGTCAGAACCGATCATTTTTGACAAATAGCTACTTATTTATTCATACTACGGAGAGGCCACCGAACTCTCTCATGTCTTCTGTGTCGCTGTCTGCCAAGCTCAGAGGTAACACAAAAGACTGATTTTCATAAGATAAATGGCTTGTGGTACACCGACTCTTCTAATTAAAACCAAAAACTTCATAAAGCAGTAGTTTATTGTGATTTTATGTGATTGGCAAACACAGAAACCTAATGCATTTAATGCTTACAAATCAAACTCTGGAAAGTTCTCAGTTCGTTGTTGTCCTATTTCGTTCCATTTTAGGCCTGACTTTAAACTTGTCTTAACTCAGAGCGCCTTTTTCAGCATTTATCGTGTCTCCTGTGGTCTGTTGCTAATCCTAGTACCAATTTCTGTGCATTTGAGAATGGCGAATTCAAGTGCTGTGTGGCATTTCTAAGCTTCAGAAATTCTTCACAACACGTCGCGGTTTTAAACTTCTCTGAAACCGTCCCTCAGATTTGTTTGTTCCTTGACCCCCCCGCCCCCAAAAAGAAAAATCCCTGAGGCCTTCACAGAACAGCTGAATTTATCCACTAATAAATTGCGCTGGTTTTAAATTTGTTGAATCAGAATAAATGGGATTAAATACAAGTGCACTCCATACTTTTACGATTTGTATTTAGAAAACCAATTGAAAACAAAAGATTTATTTTCCTCTACTTTACAAGTCTGCTCTACTGTGTGTTGGCTTTATACATGAAATTCCAACAAAGTCTATGCAAATTTCAGGTAAGAAGTAGGGATGCACCAATTCACTTTTTCCACTTCTGATACCAATACCGATAAGGTTTGGCACTGGTCGATGTAAAAAAACAACAACAACCAACAAACCTTCCTTTAATGGTTCATAAAGAGCGATTAGGATTTCTAAATATAACGCTAAACAAAAAAGTAAAGCTGGACGTCACTCAGAGCACAAAACATAGAATTGGGCTAAATAGACCGGACATATTGTCGCCATCCAGAATTTTTTTCCAACATTGGGATCGGTACAGACATAGATATTGGATCGGATCTAGTGGTGAGATGGCTGAGTGTGGAAAAAGTTCAAGAGTCACTCCCCCTGGTGTGATTACATAGCAGTGTGTACCTGTAAAGGATAATGTTCAGTGTCTGCCCCATGGCTGCAGGCCAAGGTGAGGTAAGGACAAGCTAAGAAGGTGACGAGCGTCCTCTGGCAGAGGAGAATCCTCGCATTATGTAACAAGATAAAGATCAGCAGATGTTTGTGGCAACAGTGGCTACTACCTCCTCAAAAATGACTGGCATGCAGAGTCTGCATACTGCGCCTGGTCGTATGTGTGTGTTTGTGCGTGGTGTGACGGGGAGCAGACGGGGTAATAATGTTTCTTTACCATCTTCGGCCCGTCGTTGGGGACATGTGGCCGGTCCGTGCACGAGTTTTAAAGACAGACCCCTGGGGGAAGAGTCTGCGTAGGGCTGTGATTAGAGGCGTGTGGGTGTGAGTGTGTGTATTTTGGGGGTTCATGATGTAGGTTTAGAGGCTAAGAACTGTCATTAAACGGACAGTGGGGGCCGACGCGTCTGAATATGAGAGTCACGTGTGTCCTGCGTTCCTCGGGGTTCCCGCTGGCGAGCCGGAGGCGTCAGGCTGACTGATGCGCCTCGATTCTTTGCACGGATCAGACACATTCATCTCCTTGAACTGCCAAACAATTCGTTTGCACAATAAAACTAAGACAATGGCTCGTCGTTTGCGCTTTTCCAACGACGGGGCAGTAAACCCTCCGTCCACGCGGTTGTCTGTGATTATGTCCCTCCTGTATAAACACCTTCAGACCGCTTATTTAGAGCATCTTGGATTACTGGGCAGGACTCTGCTGTAAACCTCTGTCAGCACTGGTCCGTGCATGTGTTTGAACTTCGCATTGAAGTTTCCATAAAGTATTCTAAATGTGTGTTTTACGCAGTTTCTCTGTGTGGGCGTTGAGGTAAATCACGAGGTTCGCAACTGCAAAAAAAAAAAAAAAAGTGTCATCAGGGTTTCTGTTTGCTTTCTTGCCTCTTCTTCTCTGCATCTTTCGTTCATCGTCAGCTTCAGGCAGCAGACGACATGAAGCTGTAGGCCTCATTGCGTCTCTCTGTGTTCTTCCTCGGGGGGCCTCCCTGCTGCTACACAGGCCCCCCTCTGTCTGTCACTTTCTCTTATAGCATTACAATCCTCTGTATTTTTCTTTTTTCATACTGCGCTCATCCAGAGATTGAATGAAGGGGTTGTGGGTGGAGAGGAGACGGGGAGGGGGGTCAGGGAGATTTCACTGTTTCACAGAGAACAATGCCCCTTTTGATGCGTCCCAGCGCTCTTTGTTTCATTAACGAGGACCAGTTGGCCGGTGGCAGACAGACGGAGGATGAAATGGAGGGAGAGGAGTGGGGCAGGGGTGATAGTGAATGGGATAAGGATGAGAGAGCATAAGGATCTTCTGACTGAGAACTCCAGGCCAGGCCGCTCTGCGTGGCGGTAGCTTAGGCTTGCCGCGTTGTCGAGCAGCGCCGCTTATCTCGTGTTAATCAGGTCAGCATCTTTATTGGCGTTGACCTTATCTGAGCTGCAACCACTGAGCCTCATCTTGTTTGCATACAGTGAAGAGAATGCGCCAAAGAGCACCGCCGCCACCTTACAGGAACTCTGGGATGCTTTCACACGCTGCCGGAGATTTTTACACTCATTCTCTTTCAGATAAAGACCTATTCACCACATCCGATTATGTCACAGACAAGAAAAAAAACCGGAAGGGATTTTTATTGGGATTTTGCACAACACAAAGTTAAACATAATTGTGACGGGAAAGGAATGTGACACGTGGATTTAAAAGGTTTGTGTAGATTTTTCCGTCGTCAGTGCGGCTGTATGTTCAGGGTTTGCTGTCTTGCTGGGATGTGGTGGAGTGTGTTGCAGTCTCTATCAGGTTTCCAGGTTGCCATGTATTCAGCATCATCCATTTTCCACTAAAACCTACCCTGTCCATCATGCAGTGAGGAAACCTCACTGCATGATGCTGCCACCACCATGTGTCACAGCAGTAAGAGTTTTTCTTGACAGCAGGTCTAAACTTTGACAGGAGTGGCTATAATAAGACAAAAATAATGACAATAACAAGAATTAATACATAATATTTTGAGAATGAAGTCGTAAAATTAATACTTTACTCTCGTATGTCACTCTACTAGTTAATTAAATCTGTATATATATATATATATATATATATATATATATATATATATATATATATATATATATATATGAGACTTTTTCTTTAAAGCTTGTATCGGATTATTCTCTTATTGTTTGTTCATTTAATTTGGACATGTGTGAGGAGGTAATTATATATATATATATATATATATATATATATATATATATATATATATATATATATATATATATATATATATATATATATATATATATATATTTGCAGAACTGTAGAGGAAGAAAGTTGTGCCTTTCTTCCATTATGATGCAATAAGATTAAAAAGTGCTATGTGAGAAGTTAAGAGCTTGAAATGTTGTTTTTAAACTAACCTTGCTTTAAACTGATCCACGCTTTTATTCTCTGCTACGTTCGTTTCGCTTGAGAATTCACTTCATCGACTAAAGTTTTCTTGCAAACTCATGAGGCAGCTGGATCTACAGTGAGATTCGATTACACACAGACACAGGCGCCTCCTGAATTTTATCTAGGGGTATCAGAGTTTCTAAAGAGAGTGAGTTTCTAAAGTGCATGCCACTTTTTGCTGATTTTTAATTGTAAAAATATTTGCAAGCAACGTCTCATTTCCCTTCCACTTACCAATTATGCACTAATTTCATTGATCTAGCAGATAAAATCCCAATACGATTGTGCTGAAATGAAAACATCCCAGCGCTATGAACACTTTCACTCTGCATATTTCTACAACTGTCACAATGTAGCTCTACATTTCCCCCCTGTGCGTTTTAGATCAAAGGAGTCCGATTTCAAGGAGTTCAGATCCGTCTTTGTGTGAGGAGGTAATAATAGCATTATAGCAACACCAGAGGATCGCCCTGCCCGCCCATTGGCCCCTCTCGGCCCACTGGGCCCTGCTCGGGTTTCGCCTCATTGGAGCAGCTGCGCGTTCGTGCTGCACTTTTAACAGCCGGAGCTGTAACTGAGCTTCCTTAAATGCGTTAATATCCTCTTCCCAGACATTCAGGGAAATACGGACGAGAGAAGATTCCCCCGCCCCCAGAAACAGCGAAGCAGCTCCTCACACGAAACTAACAGCGACAGAGGGCAGAGGGGCCTGGAAGCAGCATTCAGCAGAGGCTGCTTGAACAGGTGCCTGCTGGTAGGAGTCCCCCTCGAGAGTGTCCCAACACATGCCTGTGTGTTAAAGGCATTTATTCCTATGAATAAAATCTTTCTGAGTAAGCACATGTTTCAGCCGGTGGCCTCCCGTTTGCCGTGGCATTCACTCTGACAGGGGGATTCAGTGTGTGGACAACTCTGCTGACCTCAGCCACTCCTGTGTGTCGCCGTATGGGTGTGTGCCCGGGTGCGTGTATGTGTGTGTGGGGGGAGGCGGGGGGGTGCGCGCGTGTGTGTGCATGGCTGATACACATCAGCAGCCAGTAGAAACAATGAAGCGGCATCCTGAGCCAAACATCTGTATCGGCGTTTCGTCGCGCATGCTCCAGCTCATGTTTATGAGTGTAGCTTTTCCTAAACAGTGATTATGTAAATGCATGGAGCTTGGGTGGTTTTTATGGAGCCCAGATTGTTTATTTGGATTGCAAGGACGTTGTTAAAGTCCTTTGTGGTCGACAGAAAGAGAGAGAGAGAGAAAGAGAGAGAGAAAGAGGCTTTGGCGATGTTACCCTGGTGGAACCACAGTAATTCACTTTAACAGCCACACACCCAGTGACACACTCCCACAGATAATAGGCAGTGTCACTGTGACATTTCTGGCCCTCGCATGCTACAGTACGGTGTCACAGCAACGCTGCAGCCCTCACTGCTGACCTGTAGCTCTCTAGTTTTTTGTGAGCGGTTTGTCATGAACCTCAGTTAAACTAAGCACTCCATTCCTAAATGGCGTTTATTCTCAAACCTGTCTGACCTGAAGACAAAGGCTATGTGGGCATTTGGCACCTTGACACCCAGGTACTGATGCTGCCGGGCTCCCTTACTGCTCACCTGCCTTCACTTTAGCAACATCCACCAACAAATGCACTTGGCAGCTCACCGCTAGTTATCTAATTCTTATCAGAAACTCTCACTACCGCTGTTTGCACACACAGTACTTATCACACCAACACAAACACGCTTGAGTTGGCATCCACATTGCAGCTGCACCCTGATTTGCAACTTGTAGAGGCATTGAAGCTCAAGAGAACCTTACTGTTTTTTTTTCCCCTCTCGTGTCTCTGTCACACACATATTATATAGCTACAGAATAATCTCCACCCATTCTGCGGCTTAGCAATACAGTACACTTTAATACCCAGTGCAGATTAGGTTACAGAGAGCACAAGTCGATCCACGACTGAGTGTTAAAAAATATGACAGTAGTTTTCTGCAAGAGACTTGGAACAAAAATAAACAAGAGAATGTAGCAGATCTACATTAAGGTCTTGACCTGCCTAGTCAAAGTGATCATCGGTGTAAGTATCCTCTTTTAATGATGTTTGGGACTCTTATTTTGAAATAAGAAAGGAAGTAGCACTCGAGTTTTCCTTGTTTAGATAATAAACATTTCTTATTGTGCTTACTGCCGACATTTAGTCACAAAATCATTGACTTTCAAGTCATATGTCTGGTAGTGTTTGGGGTACTATTGTACAGTCAAAGCAACAACATATTGAACGTGGTAGCTCCTCACAGCTTCACTTCACATTACATTCACATCATCGTTTCATCACTTCCTACTTCCATTCGGTTCCCGTAAGCTAACCATTTTGGACGGCAGGTAAGTAATTTCTTTGGGGGTTTTTTATGAACTGTGGTGGTAGATTATATAAAAAGCTCACTTTTGAAGCACAATGTATAAATTTGGGTATGAAACAACAAAAACTGTAAACGTGCCAAATGACATTGTTTAATTGCCCTGCTTTCAGGTCAGTTAGAGGGGAGAAAAGAGATCTTCCTCTTTTAGTTGAGTTTGTTAAACTTAATCAGATTTGAGCAACACAGTGGGCAGGTCACAAGGGTCATAAGGGCACTGAGGTGGTGGAGTCGTGCTGGAAAAATAACAGCAGTGACATGCGGGGACTGTTGCAATTTTATTCTGTTTCAGATATAGTTGTTTCACCCTCACTATTTCCAGGACATTGGGCAACATGATGGTATAAAATTGGGTTATGATTTGGCAAATGGGCTAAATGACCTCAAAGCTCGACCACTGACAGCCCAGCTTCGTTTCAGTCAGCTAGACAAGCAGCAAAAGAAATAAAAGGAGAAAGTTTCACTGATTTATTGAGTAAGTCTATGAAGTCAAGTCCACTATGGCCTCCGCCCTCCGAAACCTTCCTCCACATTCCCCCCAGTCCTTGACAGGAAAGGTCAAATGGGTGTTCCAAGAGAGACAGGAGGAGGAAATCCTCCATTAGCCTGGTCCACAATACCTCTTCCTCCGGCCTGCTCCGCCTCCCATTCACCTCTCACTCACTGGTGACTATAGGGCTCGGGCACCATAATCACAATATCATTCCAGTTCAGCCCCCAGAAGCCATGGAAGCACATTAAAATGTCAATAGAGAGTGACGCGTGAGTCGAGAGAGGTCAGCAGTGTGGACAGTCAGGTGTTGTTTCTACTGGGACATTAGTTCCGTGTCAGGAGGAATTAACCTTTGAAAGGGACGCAGAGGGTTAGATGGCATTAGAATGGCTATTGTTTCCTCTTATATAATAAATCTCTAAATAATAGAGACCTCCTGATCTTTCTTCACACACAAAAAGGGCAGAAAAACGTAATGAAGATGTTTTTAAATCAAAAGCCAAAGGTCTCATCGAGTTAGGCACACGCTGTTACTCTCTGCTGGTTCCAGCAATAGAACCTCTAACCTACTGTACTAAACTTAACCCCAAAGCCAATCAAAAAGTAGGCCCTGCTGGATAATCCTGTCGCATAAACAAATGCATGCATGCACACGCACTCACACACACACAAACAAGCACTGCTAGTAGCATACACAAGCCCACAGCGTGCATACACATGCACACACAATACTACAGGCGGCCCGGTATGAACATGTGAGCGGATTTGCAGATGGAAAATAAATGCGGCGGTTTCACACTCACACACTCACACACACGCCCACCATTGCTCACGCATGAAGGCCCTGCCGTGACCTCGGCAATAAAAACACTAATTCAAGCAGCCAAAGAGAAAAGCCTCCCTCTGACCTGCGGTATGTAGTGTTTAGCGGTCTGCAGTGATTCTCCTCATGGGATGAAAGAGAGAAATGCATGTCGGAATCTGATAAGGCAAATAGAACTTTTCCCAAACCCAACAAGCCACCCACTTTGGACAGTCACTTTCTGGCCTAACCCCCTTTCTACCTCTAGGACCTCTGCAGATTTTTGCAGGCTCTGATTATTCTCAGGCGCCTGTTTTTGGCGTTTGAAAGCACCTCGGTGGCTTGATAACTCGTAAGGCTCATTTTGCCCCAACAAGCACGGCATGTACAAGATCTCCCGACAAAGTGAAACAGAACAACGCAAGTAAATGGGTTGAGAAAACGGTTTCCTCTTTGGGCACAGTGGAACCAAAACTGGACTTTCCCCTTTCTTTGAGGATTCCAGAAATGTGAATCATTCCTAAATGTCCCTGACTATATGACGGGGTTAGTAAAGTGAATGCCTCTTTAATTCAGTGATGGACCACAAGCCTTTGCCAACAGGCCTGCCCATTTCTTTCTCTTCCCCTCCGACACGCCCCCATCTCTCGCTCTTCCTCTGTTTGGGTCAACAGGACCCTCAGAAGGTCACTTGTCCTTTATTCTCCTGCTGAAAAAAGAGGTCATATTTCATCACGCCACTACAAACGTGAACAGATGATTCAGGATCTGTTTAAACATTATAAGCTGTCTTACTTGTTGTAGGAAACACTTTTGGTGTCTTGATGTATATAAAGTCAGATTAGTTGGTTCCCCAGGAAGGAGAAAGCTAACAGGTGATTTGAGTGGAATCAAGAATAATCGCCAAACTATCCTACCCTTAAATTATCATCACATTTCCAATCGGATGGTTATTTGAAGAGAATTGTATAATTATTTACACAGAAAATGAATGTAGGAGGTTCTTCCTGTGGAAAACGGAAGAGAACATGTGAAGGATTTTTGGTCAAAACTGTTTTTATTTATTTTTCACACTGCTTCGCTTTTCTATTAGGCAGTTATTCTGATAGAAAATATTATTTTCTTCTCACTACATGTTTATAGCAGGAAGACAATCAGTGGTGCGCCGCCTCCTACCTCCAATTTGCGTGTAAATAAATCTTCTTTGGAAATAACCGTGATATTCACATTTCACAACAGCTTAAAGGTGCATAAAAATAAACATTTGCGTAAACTGCTTTTACGATTTTGAGACTGTAGGTTGTTTCACTACAGTTTAGGCCCAGTTTGGTAATGTTAACCATTCGCTTCTTAGTTTCGGACCAGCCAATCTGGACCTAAACTAAATGGAATCATAAGAGCGTCAGAAACCCGCGTGTTCCCCTGTCGGATGTGACAGAGTCAACAACGTTCAGCAGGAAGAGCTTCATGGACAGACTGAGGAATGAGGAGAATGCCCACATAACAGGCTGTTTTATTCTCAGGGCCGGGGGAATGAAACAGCTTGGCATCTCAGGGCCGGGTGGCGTGCACACAGAGAGCCTTTCACTAATTATCAATAGAGAGTGTCGCGATGGTCGGCCGCTCGATCTCACTTTACTCTTTCAGTTGTTCAGCCCGTCAGAGTTTCCCATGGTGCTCTCCAATCGGCGAAGCCTTTACTTGGTTGCCGTGTATGTGCTCACGTCTGAGTGTTTCTGACCTTTTCTTCACTTCTGCTTATTTGCATTTGAATCCCCCCTCCAGAAGTAGCCGAGGGACGGGGAAGATGGCGAGGGTCCAGAGGAAGAAAATCCTTTCGAGATTTCCATGAGAGAAAGTGCAGTCCCATCTCTAAACTTCTTTTAATCTCAGCATGTGCATAGTAGATGCTTTGTCTACGGTATTATTTGTGGCTAAGTGTCACTGAGCCACAAATGAAGCCACACACACATGAAGATACAACCCATATCTGCTGTAGAATCAGCCGGTCTTAAGTTCTGCTCACCGTCCTGCCCTGTTTTGGTCTGCCTGTGATTCTGTGCTCACCTAAAGCTAACCCTGCATGGTGTGTGGACAGCTTGGTTCCCAGACACCACCAAAGCCTGGCCCAGCCCTGTGTGGGCCCACCAGCAAGCTTACTGAAACCCTCTGCTGCATACTGTTTATGCAGGTGTCTGGCTGAATGACCATCCCGTCCATTTGCCCTTTGGTAACCACTGCGGAGAGAAACATTAGAGAGACTGAGATGTTTTAACTTACACTGAGACGTCCAGGTATTTCTGCTCCTTTTTTGACAAAGTCATGAGACAGAAGAGGATGAATGTCTAGCTTAAAGCAGCTTGGCATTCCTGAAATCATTGTTAGGTGTGTTTGTCGACTGGTTACATTTCTTTAACCACACTTTTCTTTCTTATTATAGAAATATTTTGTTCTTTGCGAGACCTGGTCTTTGGAAACATTTAGATTTGGAGATGAAGGGAAAGATTCATTTGCTTTAGGAAATATACCAAGTAGTTTATCCTTTTTAAAGAAGCTAACCAAAAACTACCACTTAAGATCTCCTTGACATCAACATATGCAACTTTGCCTCGTAGCAAAGAGTTTGTATGTCGAAGCCCGTGCATGAGTTGGTTCCTTCTGGGTGCCCAGTATTATGTAAGCCAAAATCTCCCTAGAAGTGTGTGTTGGGCGCATGGTTGTGTGTCTCTGTGTTTTCCCCCTTTGTGGTCAGTGGTCCGTTCCATCTCCCGTTCCACATCCACACCCGAGAACTCATTATCATCGAATTAGATTTGCCCGTAACATCAGGTTTCACTTTATTTTCCTTTGGGCTTTAGCCACAATACTATTGACAGAGCCTGAGCGTCCACTCACTGATGTGGTACGCACCTGAGACAACATATCCCCTTTTCTCCGTCGGTAGCAGGATGAGAGTCTGGGAGCTGAGAGCGCACGTCTCACCGGCGCGCTTAAGAAATGTTCATCTGAGTGGTTTCTGGTGCGTGTTGTGTTTTCACAGAACAAACCTGCAACATAATCTTCCAGTCCGATCGCTGGCGTAGACGACACATGCGGTTCTTGGCCGAATTAGGTGCTTTCATGATCAGATCTCTGACTTTAATTCTAATGCTTAGAAAGCCCCTGTGTGTGATTTGAACTAACCACACAGCTGTGGGCAGACACTCTCTCTGGGCAGACATCGAATGTATATACTGGTGTGTCTGCGTGTGGCTCGTCGGGATGCCTTCGTGTCTTCTGCTCGCTCTGTTTTTATGAGTAACTTACGGTCACGCGCATCCACGCCAAAACATGTTCTCATGCGAAAAATGTTCCAGACTCGGGTGGGCTTGCTTTTGTTTTTCTTGGGTTTCACACTTTTTAAATCCCTCATGGAAATCTTCTGAGGCCCAGGCCAGAGTTTGTTCGACTGTACGCGTTTCGCTTTTATTGGAGACATGTTTTTTTTTTCTTTTTTTTTTCTACTAATTAGTGTGTCTGTTTGTGCGCGTATTGGTGTTGGTGCATGTCATACATTTTCTTTCTTGAAATTTTGTTTGAAAGAGGTTTTAGAAGAAAATAAGACACAATAACTCTCCAAATTAGTCTCTGAGCTATTGGTTGGGGAAAAAAAGCGGACAGATTTGTCAGCATTCTTAGTAAATACTTATAAAGCTTGAAAATAAATTCCTCTCAAGACTGTATTTCCCCTTGGGTTTTTTTTTAAACCGCAGCCTTTAATTATTGTACATTATTTCACAGGATAATAAAAGGAAAAGCTGTTTTTAATCAGAAGTGGCACCATTATTGGTACTTTTTTTTTACAAGCCCTTTCAGCCAATAGGACTGCTTCTTCTGTAGCACTGCACAAAGTTTAAGAGAATAATGTCTCATTTCTTTAGACTTATCCAGAATCATATATTTTTTCCTCGGGTCTTTTCGCAGAAAAATAACATTTATTTAACCAGCATGCATGAAAGTTGACTTTTGTGTCTGGTGAACTGTTTCTGTTGTTTTCAAGTTGAAAAACCCAGTGATTATCTGGGGTTTTTTTCGTTCCGCCAAAGGCCAGCAGCTTTGTATGTAAAATTTCCTGGTAATTCAAACTAATCGTGACACTCTGTGCCCCTACAGGGTCCCCAGTACCTTTGGGATAGAACAAAACACAGTGTCCACAGTGGACACGAGGTGCTTGTCCAAATAGCCATCCTTTGTTTCACATTAAACCCACCTGGAGTGTTTGTTGTCAAAAAAGCTCAGTCTGAGTCTTATCTAACCACTGTATGTGACGGCCAGATAAATGTGGGTTCTCATTCAGGCCTTGTGGGCGGCGGCCAGGAGAAATGACACTGTGTCACGTCTCATTTAGACGTAAGGGAAACAGAAAGTTGTGGGTTATTAACGAGAAGTTCCTAGATAATTCGCAACGCTTTGGAAACAGACAAAAGACGCCTGAAGGCATTTTGCACATCCTCACCAGAGATGCCTGGATTTCTCTCTAAAAGACCTAGTGAACTGCAGCGTTCGCTTCAGTTCATCTCTATCAAATTAAACCGTTACGTCGTGGCTCGACTCGCGTGTCGACGAGCTTCTGTCGTCCTAATAGGAGGGCCCGTGGGTCTGTTTGTTCAGTCAGAGGGGAGGGATCGTAGAGGATCAACTTCAGCACTTAAATGGCTTGTCAACAATTGCAGCAGCAGAAAGTCTGCTGAGTCAACAGCTTTTTAAAGTGAAGCTCAAACACGCGTGTGAAGGTTTTATGTGTTAATGTGTGTTTTAACGGTATTCTTTTCCCAACAGCTTACAGGTAAGTGGATCTGACACTGAATAAATTCCCTGTTAGGTGTGTCCAGAGCCAGACCTGCACAAAAGCGTGTGTGTATGTGTGAGTTCATACCTCTATCCATATGTATGTGTGTGTGTGTGTGTGTGTGTATGTAGCTATGCTGCCGAGCCTGGTTCTGCATCGTTCATCTGTTCGTCCATACCAGAGGGGGTTCTACTGCAGTGACTCCAGCCTGAAATACCCCTACAAGAGGAGCACCGTGCCCTCTTCAGTGCTGGTTTCTGTTGGTCTGACACTGCCCATGGTGTCCGTAAGTCCCCCCCGCCCCGCCCTGACCCGACCCGGCACCGACCTTTGGGCTTTTTTTTTTTCTTCCTGATGCCACAAAGACCTACCGGCCGTGGAGAGCAATCGAAACAGAAACAGGGAGGGCTCGAGGCTCATGATGTAGCTGCGGAGGAGTGACGGTGCAAAAGTTTTATCCGATGCTCATTGTAAACTCCAGATTTATCCGCACACTTTGAAAAACTGTCACTTCTTTAAGCCGAGGTGTCAACCCATGGCATCCTCGAGCCCCGCCCTTTTTCTGACATCCCATGATCCCCCTGGTGCCAGCATGCTCCCTGTGCTGCTCCTGTTCTGTCCTGTTTATGTCTGTGTCACTGACCTGGGGCGTTTATGCCTTTCTTTCTTCTCTCCCTCTCTTCCTGTCCTTCTCTCTCTCCCTCTCTCTCTCTTTCTTGCTCTCTCTCTCTCTCTTTCTTTGTGTCTTTTTTTGTAGCTAGCCTGCCTTTCCTGATCATTGAGACTAGCACCATAAAGCCATACCAGCGCGGGTTTTACTGTTCGGACGAGTCCATCCGCTTCCCCCGAAAAGAGGGAGAGACCATTAGTGATGCCGTGCTTTGTGGCGTTGGCATTCTTATTGGCACCGTCTCTGTAAGTCGACCCTATAACATCTCCCTTTGATTGCTGCTTCCTTCTTCTCAGACTCCTAGATTCCTCTCATCAAGCATCTTAGCTATTTGTTATATAAAATTAAAAAGAAAAACACCCCTATACAGTGCCTTGCATAATACCCATATTTTATTTATTTATTTATTTATTTATTTATTTTTAAGTCTACAAACTTCAACATATTTGGGATTATATGTAGTGGACTAACACAAAATAGCTCATAATAGTGGCAGAGAAGCTGTTTTGAAAGTCCTGTGGGACCTGTGTTTTTTATTCAGACCCTCTTTACACTGATACTCCAAATAAAATCTAGAATAAAATTCAGAGCAAAGACATAAAGCCACAAATGGCGAACCTGAAAGAAAACTAGGTGCAAAACTAAACTAAAAATAAGAACTAAAAAAACTGGGAATAAAGTCATATTACTATGACTTTATTCTCAAAATGTGGATTTTATTCTCATATTATCACAACTCTATTCTTGTGTTATTTAAACTTTTGTAATTTTATTACTTTATTCTCATAATTAAATTTTATTATTATTATTATTATTATTATTATTATTATTATTATTATTATTATTATTATTATGGCCCTAACACTCGTACAAAAAAAGTGAGACTGTGGAAGTTCAGCATCCAGCTGAACAACAATCCTTAAAAGCCAGAATGAAATGAACACCTGTCCATAAAAATATATGCCACTCTATTCTGATTTTAATTCACTTCTGATTTATGCACTACTTTGTGTTTTGCTCTGTTACATAAAATCCCAATAAAACATAAATGTGGAAAAACCTCTGCTGGACACTGTAAATGGGTCGTACATGTATCCCACCTCCATCTCCTTTTCACTCTTTATTCTTCAACTGCTGCTTTGAGTCATTGTTTTTTTTTTGTTTTTTTTTTTTCAATATTACGTTATTGTCATCAGAGGTAGTGAGATTAAAGAGTTAGGTGTTTGCTTAACTTAGATGACATGGACCAAAGAGAGGCTGCTGGTTCCCATGGTGATCTCCGGTGCTCCACGCTGTGCTTTGGTTAAATGTGATGTTGTTTTTCTCCCATGACGTTGGAGGCTCACTGGTTGTGTTTCCGTTGACCATTTGACATTTAGAAATGAAATTGACTTAGTGGAAACACTCCAATTTAGAAAGAAAAAGTCTTGTTTTTTTTACAAAACATTTTGGAGCTGGGATGAGATGGATTTTTGGTCATATAGAAATGAGTTTATTTGACAGTGGAAACCCTTTTTTTTTCGCATCACACGAGTCATGTAATCAACAACTGGCTGTTGCTACTGGCGCAAACCACGAAGTAGACGACAAGAAGTAGTTGTAGGATGTTTTTTAATGACTTATCACGAACAAACTTCCTCACATTTGATTTTAATTGCGTTTTATTTTATTTTGTGGAAACACAGCAATTGCGAAATTGTGGAAGGGGGGTTTTTTAGCGTTACCGGAATATTGACAACGTTTTGCTGCATTTCTAATGGAAACAGCTAATGACAGCCGCAGTGTCTCACAGCATGAAGCTCTTGTTGGTGTTACTGCGTTCATACTTGAGTAAAACAGAATAACTCCAATGCCGTGTGAGCAAATTATGATGGGGCCAGGCGTAATGGAAATATACTCTAATCAACTGGTGCCACATTGTTAGTGTAGGTGAAGTTTACAGTCCCCAGACTTAGGGTTTCCCAGGCTCAGCTGTCGCCTCACCGGCGTCTCGTTGCGATCTCCTTAGTGGGCACACACACACACACACACACACACATTTATATACACTGTACCACAATACCAGCTCAGCTCTTCTGCTTATTGAAAGCAGGAGCGTAAGAGTGGGCTAGTTAGCCCCCCCTCGCATGTTCACATGTGGGCAAAGCTGGCGTGTCTCACACAGCTGTCTTCCATTAGTGGCGTCTACTGCCATGCCAGCACCGTTCCTGCTAACAAGCTTGCGCACACACAGATGCACGCATGTACACAAATGCACTTGGTGTAGAAGAGCAGATTCCACTTCGGCTCGAAGCGTATGATGTGTCTGCTCCGACGCTCAACCTGTAAATGCTGAGAATCCAAATAAACTAGTGTGCGCGCTTCTAATCTTCCACTCTGATCAGAGCGATTCAGTGACACACAAAGTCCACCATCCTGTTTGTTTCTGCTGGGTATGAGTCAGTTATCTGCCCACACGGTGCTGAGGAAAGGCTGGGACATCGACACTGAAAACTTAAAAACATAACACTCAACAGCAGGATTCATATTCCATTAACCCGGCTTGTCTCATAGTCAGCTTAAAAAGAATTTTATAGGAACACAATTGTATAAACTCTCTAAAGTCATGGAAGAGAAATCAGACTTATCTGGCTACGGCATATAGGCAGATGACAATGGACACCTTTTTGATGTCTAAGTTGCGAGAATTATCATTTAGTTTGTGGATCAGAAGAACACAGTACAGAGAAACTGGGCGCTTTAGTTCAGGGGCATTTATAAGGGTCATGACATTTACTTCCTGTAAATAACTCTTATAGTATCTTCATGTTGTATAAATCCAGATTTGCTCCGAAGAGAGGCTGAATCTAACGGCCCATTGCCAAGACGAAACCCACACCTCCTGTTCTTCTAATCTCTTTAGAAGACTTCTAATCTCAAAAACACCATGGTTTAAACAAACGGTATTTGCGAACACGTCATCTTCTGTGACATTTTCAGCGGGTGGCAATTTTACGAAAGCACTAAGATATAAACTGCTCATAGAGCGACTGGCTGTGAAGGGAGTGTCAAAATGCCAGAGCAGCAGCTGTCTGCTGGGATACAGGTGGGCAGGTAAACATTTTCATAAGGTGAAGACGTGTTTGGAAGGGAAGGGTAGCCGGTCCGCAGGTTCCTCTGGTTGGTAAAGATTTGACTGATGTCTCTGTGCTTTGAGCTTTGGCTCGGCTTGAGTCCCCTTAGAGCAGCTGAGGTTCTTTCCATGAGGCCCGACGCTACTTAAAACCACCTGGCTGGAATACCACAGAAGTCACGGTTTGGCCCGCTGGACTTGAACTATGTAGCAGATGACATATCATAAACCCCATTTTATATCAAAGTCTAGTCAGCCTGATTCATATACCCCCCCAGTCATAGTGATTTGTTGAACTTTGATCATTCCCCTCCCCCCGTTCCACATCTGAGCTTTTGTTATTGTTTTCATCATTATGCAAAGTCCTTTCATTCTCCCTCCCTCCATCTACCCAAACTGCCTAATGGAAAGGCAGGCCATGCTTAATATATGTGTTTTTTTCTGTGTTCATCTTCTGCTGTTTGTTCTTTACATACCGTCTACTAAATCTCACTCCCCATCTTGGAAATGAGTTTGAATTGTTGGGGTTTTTTTGTTTGTTTTTTTTTTGCATGATTTGTACTAAAACATTAACATGTCGTAGTGCCTCATAATGCCTTGCATGTAAATCCATTCTCTACCTGTGGGCAAGCACTCGTCTTACCGTCATGAACAATTTGTTTCTTTTAGATTGTGATCGGAGAATGCTTCAGGATTCACCAGCTGCACGTGGGAACCAAGTCGTTTGTTGGAAATTCTTACGTGGCGGCGCTCTACAAACAGGTCAGCTCGGGTTTTGCTCAAATGCCATTCACTGAACTCCCACCGCACACACAGCATCTTCTCAGCTGCAGATCAGAGGTCGGATGGTAATTGTGCCACTGAGGGAGAGCGAGCTGCAGCAGCAGCGGTGCTGGAGGAAGTGAAATTACGAGAACAATGCATTTCCACGTTTGTCAGCGTGATTGCTGCTTTGATTAAAATCAAAGCCTTGTTATTTTTGGTATTTTCAAAAGACTCTAAGAAACATTTGATGTAAACAGATAGGTTATCTGAAGACGTCAATGAACCAGTTAGCGATAAAGTGATAAAGTTCCTAGCAGCGCATTAATCCCCTGCTGACAGAAAGTCTAGATACTGGAAATGAGAAACTTGCGTAAGAACTTATAAACTCTCTCTTATAAATCGGTTTCTTAGGAGGGCCAGGACTTTAACACATTCATTTGACTTATTTAGTTACATAGACATAGGTCCCAACCCTTGTTCCAGGGTTGGGACATAGAATTTAACGCGCTAACATTTTTAATACAATTAATTGCATATTTTCTTTTTAACATACAAAAGTTCAGAGCGGAACCTTTGTTATTCACTTGTTGTCAGGTTCGGCCGTAAAAGAAAAACGCTTCTCTCTAAAACAATTTAATTTAGTTCCCAGTGGTTCTACTGTGTGTAATTTTTGTCTTCTGCTCTACTGCGATGCATTCCGCATATATCTGACCCTCCCTGCGCGTCGTCTTGCAGATAGGCGTGTTTCTGTTCGGCTGTGCCGTCAGCCAGTCGTTCACGGACATCGCCAAGGTGTCGGTGGGTCGGATGAGACCCCACTTCCTAGACGTCTGCAAACCGGACTTCTCCACCATCAACTGTTCCCTCGGATACATCACCAACTACACTTGCACCGGGGACGAGAGCGAAGTGCAGGAAGCCAGGTGTGTAAAGATGCGACCGTGCATTCACACGAAAGCACTCCTCGAACATCTAAACAGAAAAAAAAAAACAATGGGCTTTAAAATAATCTCTTTCTCCTTCTGCAGGAAATCCTTCTTCTCAGGACATGCCTCCTTTTCCCTGTTTAGTATGCTCTACTTGGCTGTAAGTAATCATTATTTTCTCTCAAGCGCTTGCGGCTTCATTGGCAGACAATAACAGCAACAAAGCGTTGCATTGTTAAAAGCAGTCATGAGAAGAAAAGAAGGCTGGGCTCTGATTAGGGGATTCAAACTAAATATTGTTTTGATTCTTTCATCACGTCGTCTCCTCCCTCGTTTTTATGCTTCCTTTGAACCCCGAGGAGACGAATGAGTGTTCTCCACCTGTTTTCTTTAGGGCAGCTGCATGCTCATTTCCTGTCCTGTCCCTTTAACCTTGTGGGTGTCAGGTGAGACCCAGAGCTTCGGGGCTGAATCAGGCCTCTAATGGTTTTAATTACAGTCCTTTGCCGAAAAACTTTTGCAGGTTGATTTTTATTATTATTATTATTATTATTATTATTATTATTATGTATTTATTCTCTTGTCACCTGAAAACCGCAAAACCTGTTCCAGGGTTGGGACAACCTTAAACATATACAGTCTGGGCTACAGTCAGATCAAAGCCTGAACTTTAACTAGCCCAGTGAATGTTCAGACTTAAATTCAATTTACGATCTAGAGGCAAGAGAGGTTTGAGCATTTTTTGCTGGGGGCCGCTCACACTAAATCAAGAGCGTCTCTTTTGTTCCTATGTTTATATAGCGAAAGTTTTAACCTCGCTTTATGTGCCTACGAGGAAAAGACATAAAATCAAGGAAGCGGTCGTTTTGCCAATTCGCAGTGAAATTTTAGCCGGATCGCTTTTGTTGCACATCGGCGAAACTACAGAAACAGAGTTTGGGGGGGGGGCTCAAATTCAGTCGCCTGCTGATTAAACTCCAAAGTGAAAAAGGCAAGTGTGTGCCACTTGATACCGTTGTCATTCAGCTGATTATGCAACACCAGCAGTGACTTGTCTGGTCTGCTTAGAGCACCAAAATGAGACAGGAACTGGTAATCGACACGGACGCCTTCTTTTTTTTTTTTTTGCAGTAATTGGTGCAGTCGATGCATACATGACAAAATGCTACAGCTTGGCGTACCGTGGTGACAGGCCAGCCCCGGTTCTCACACCGGATTGACGTTTTTAAGTTTGGTTTATTGTCGCGTATCGCCATGGTGAGACGGCTTGTTGTGGGTATTTCCCGGCCTCTGGGTGAACCTACAACCACACTCTGGGCAGAGTGCGGAGTAGAGCTAAATAAAATGACAGGAGGGAAAAAAAAAAAAGAGCAGGGAGGGATTGGAGATGTGCTGCATCCAGGCCACAGCTTAACACACTAGTCAGACCGATGCTCTAGATGTGGCAAACCCCAGGACTCTGGCCAGAGGAGGTTGGTCAAAACAAGGGGATGGAGAGCAGCTGATGGGTGAAAAGAAGAGCCCTGACAGGTTTTAGAGAACATTTCATTGTACATAACCCAACCAGGAAAAAAAAGAGCCAAGAGCGAAGGCATTCTTTGTGGAAACAGAAACTGGCTGGATTCTTTTTTGTTTGTGCCAGCTGAAAACCAGTCACGTGACTTTAGACCTGGCTCCCTCTCTCGTGAAGTCATCTTAGAACAGCTTTCTTTGGGTTTTCATAGTGCAGCTTTAATTCAATATGCAGTCATGTATAAAAACAAAAAGCCCACCCTGACGGTTTCCGAAGGAGTTAAAAGGAAAAATAGTAAACAGTATTTCTCAAATGGATTATGAGTTTACTTCCAAACCAGCTGAAGTACGTAGTAGAAAAAAGTATTCCCAACAACAAAACATTCACCGTAGCAGCTAATCTTCCCAGGAGTTGGTGTGCCAGCAAGTTCATCCTGATTTCAGACCCTGCAGAGCTCAAAGAAATTGTAAAAAGATAAAAAAGACCCAAGAGCCACAATTCAGACTCTGTTGTCCACAGTTAGCATGTGAAATATTAAAGAGTTGAACGAGAAAAGCCCCAATTCTTCAATAAGGCAGCAAGGTTTAGTTTGCAAAATGGCAAACCAAACAATTTTGTTTAGTCTGTTCTGGAGGAACAGAACAGATCACAACAATGTGAAGAGCTGAGAAAGTTGTACAGAAAATGACTACTTTAGTTTACTGCTGCTAAAAACAGCTCTGCAAGCTGTTGGATCATGTTACATTTTGAGCACTATCTATTTGATCTTTTATTATTTCCTATTTATTTATTTTTTATATATATTTGTCGTGGTCAACAAGTACAACATCCACTTTATTCCCTAATAATTAAAACTTAAGCTTGTCTTTTTAAGTCTCTCCTGCAGCTAGAAAATATACAACTGTATTGAAGTTTGTTCAATTTGTTACAATTCAAGTACAAAAGTGACAACTGACAATGTTATAAGCAGTTAGGCCTGTCACCATAACTAAATTAGCTACATGATAAATTGTCCCAGAACTTATTGTGATAAACGATGATATTGTTGTTTTGAGACCAAGTGATATAATGGTAATGACGGCAAGGATGCGTTCTAAGAGATCAACAAAATTTAAATTCTAATGACCATTTAGACACTGGAACTGGAAGACATTTTCAATATCCAAGATAAATAAAGAAAACAACAGAAACAACACAGGAAATGAATTATGAAATCCCTGTAAACAAAATTATGATGAAGGGTCCCTTCTGTGAATTGGAAAATCAGAATTTTTCAAAGCACGCAATCAGTTTTGTTTTATGCTCAACAAGTCCTCCTCCCCTCTCCCTACCAGAAAAGTTGGGTTCTTCCCCTCATTCTCTGATCGTGTTTTTGCTCAGAAAGCATCAAACAGTCATTTCCTCACCGCTTCTCTGTAAATCTGAAGCTTTTCGCTTCCTGCCCGGTTGTCTTGTCAGGCCGCCGTGGTCGGAGCCGAGCTCATTCTGAAACGACACAGATAACTGGCACAGACCACACGGCACGGCGCACAGCAGCACCACAGCCATGTGCGTGTATTCGGGATGGCTTGCTTTTTCTCTCATCTGCACGCAACATTAGCATAAGTACACGCCATCCGGTAGCAAGCGGGGCCCGTCGCTTTTGTCAAACAGGAAACAATATTTGCGTTTGACATGCGAGCGGCTCTGCTATGTTTCTTTCGTCTCAAAGAGGAGAGAGTGGAAGAGAGCTGCATGTGAAGCGAGTCCGCGTCCTCATTCCTTCTCGCTTTGTTGTGTTTGTTTGTGCTTCCCAGCGCGTTTAACACTTTGGACTTTGAGTCCGAGCGGCAGAGACCCCTCAGGGAGCGGGTCTCAGCGGAGGCAGAGCTGGATTCTTTCGGAAACCGCCAGGCTCTTTGCCGCTCCCGGGTCGCCGGTGTCATGGGAATCTGCTGGGGCTCCTTTTGTTGCGTTTCATTGTCGCGTTCCTAGGATCCTGTTATTGGAGGCAAATTATAGGTGGAAGATGTGGAGTTTTAAAAGGGACATGTTTGTTGTTTTGTTTTTTTTCATACGGTTGTCGATTCTCTTATCGTGACTTTCTTTCAGCTTCTGCTGAATCAGGCTTTAGCTGGGCCATCTGGGTCTACTCACTGTAGATAAGGTGCTGTTGTCTGGCAGGTCAGTGCAAGCCTTTGTTTTGACGAAGATCAAGGCATTATTCCTTTCACCTTTAATCTCCGACGAAGCTTCTCGACTTCATAAGCCGCGGGTGGCGGGAAGCTCTGTGACTCAAGTCCTCATCGAGAGCCCAGGCCCTCTACCTGACGACCGCAGCAAAGGAAGCCTGCAGTCTAAACATCGCAGGGAGGAGGAGACCGAGACAAGAAGGCATGGGCGGGATCGCTTCCTCCGGGTCTGGGAGCAGAACAATAATTTAGTACCGGAGAGGAAATACATGGAAGATTTACAGCCACACCTTCAGTGCAGAGAAACGTATTTGTCCCCCTGACAGAGTTCTTCTTTGTTTCCTTTGCAACTTTAAGGTTTCATGTCATCAAAACACATTTTAAGATCAGACAACAAAACCCTGTAGAATGGAGCAGAGCTGAAACTATTAATCGATCTAATTGTGATTAATAGTAATTAATCATGATTAATTGTCATTGAATTTAGTAATCAATTAATTGTTAACTGGAGTAGACAGATTTTTTTTTTTAAATGACCATAACCCCCTACGCCTACACATCAGGCAATAAAATATTTATTTTCCCATTAAAATATGAATCAAGTCATTTGTTTATTTGCATCTTTTAATGTGTTTCTAACATTGTACAGAATGGCTTAAATGAAAAATCAGCAGAACTTGCTATTATTTTTTCATACAATTAATCAATTAGTTACAAGAATAGTCATTAGAGTAACTGAACTGAATGCTAAAATAATTAGTTGTAGCCCTAAAACGGAGTTTTTAAATGTTTGAATTTTATTTTATAAAGTAAAGAGACATCTTAACTAATCCAACCACATTTTGAATCAATTGTGTTTGATCCGTTTCTGAAAGCTGAGCTCTGTGTCACTACCCACACTGCTGCCTGATTACTGTCAAACCTTTTGGATCAAGAGATCACTTAAATATACGTAACGATGTGAAACTAAAACAGCTTTTTAGAAAAGCGTCTCACCTACACAGGGAGGTGATAGTGTGATGGTTTGGGTCTGGAATCAAGAAGTCTGCCAGAAAACCATGGAGTATTTCCCTGCACGTATTGTGAGCTAAGTGGATTAAATGACTTATTGGCTCAGGCCGACTTTCGCAGGAACTCTGACTATTAGGTGTGAGAGACAGGAAGCTGAGGGCATGTCTGTGTGCAGAAACACAGGATGTCCAGAGAACCTGGGTCGACCTCAAACCTCTTACATTTTAAGTGAATGAAGAAAAAAAAAAAAAAGAGCAAGGATGTGTATGTTTTTCACTCAAGCAAGTGACTGAAAGTGGCCTTGAATTGACTTGTTCCTGTTTTGGTTCCCTTCAGCTTTTATTTTGACCCAGAAAGCAGTCTGGGTCTGGGAGCGGGGTCAGACGGGGGGAGGGGGGGGGGAGGGGACGCTTCCATTTCATTTGCACTTCACACCAAGACAAAAAAAAAAAAAAGACAGAGTTCATCACAAGCAAAAGCACTGCTGAAACACCCTCTTTAAGATTTACATCAATGTGTGTGTGTGTGGGGGGGGGAGTATATGCGTGTGTGTGTGCATGTGTGTGTAATCCACTGGTTCCCTGTGGTTGTGCTGTTTTTACAGCTGCGATGTGTAACCATTAATCAGTCATGTCCGGATCTCAGCCAGTCAAGCATCAGCTTGTGTTGTGGATGTGTCTCCCCTGCCCACTTTGATTCAGTCTAGACCTCTCAGACTGTAATAACACATGCACGCACGCACATCGCCCCCCACACACACACACACACACACACACGCATGCTGCAGGTGCATGGATGAAGGAGGACTTGAATAAAATTACACTGATTTTCTTCCCCTCTCTGTCTCCAGTTCTACATCCAGTCCAGGTTCACTTGGCGCGGCGCTCGCCTCCTCCGCCCGTTGCTCCAGTTCACCTTGGTGATGATGGCCTTCTACACCGGATTGTCACGCATCTCCGACCACAAGCACCACCCGACCGATGTGCTGGTGGGATTTGTGCAGGGAGCCCTGGTGGCCTACTGCATAGTGAGTCTGCGCCTGACACAATCCACGCTAAAAAAAAACTTTCTGCTGAGGAGGAATATAAGGCAAACTTTGGGTGGTTTTATGAGACACGAAATAGAGTGAGGAAGTCATTGTTGAGAGAGATGTAGCATGTCTTTTTTCATGGAACTAGACTCAGGGAAAACCCAGAAGAAAACCTTTTTAAAGTTCCCAAAAACATATTTTTCAAAAATTTTTTTTTTGTTCAGATGTTTGAAAACAACATAGAGCTGGACGATAAATCAATAACAATAATATATCGCAATCAACAAGTGACCGATATCAATAGACATTACGTCCAATAGCGTTCAATAGTTTTACTGAACTGCACAGCATTCTGGGGGATGTAGGCAGAGGAAAGGTTTTAGCCGCTCGGCCTCTCGCAGCTAGCAAATCGAGGTTAGTGGCACCAACTAAATCACTTTTCCTTTGGTTACCTAGCAACAATCTGAACGAAAAAAAACAAACAAATACAAATTAATAATTATCGTTATCGAATGATGCAAAACACTGATGCAGCAGTACATTTTCAGCCGTATCGTCCAGTTCTAAAACAATGTATCTTTTCCTTTATCTTCACAATTCTGCACTAAGTATGTGGCTGTAACAAAATGTGGAAAAAGTGTACACATATAAACATATATACTTTAGCAGGTAGTGAAGTGAAGAGAGGCCCATAATGACTAACACATTGCTGGGGCCGGGTCTTTGTTCAGGGACGCAGACACTCCAACCTTCCTCTCTGCTAAAGCTACATATCATCCAAGTGGTTTCCAGATGATTTTTCTAACCCTCATCATTACTCTAAGCTCACACGGAGCCAAGGAAAATTTTAAAATGGGTCAAGAGAATGACGAGCGGGGTGTTAAAAAGAGAGAGAGAGGGTGAGTAAGAAAGAAAGGATTAGGCTTTGAAACCAGAACGAGGCTGGTAATTATTTTGGTGAGGTTTTTTTTTTTTTATTATTTTATTTGGTGGCTCTGGTTGTATCAACACAGCAGGCTCCAGCTACAACTACGCTGCCCCTGGCAAAAAGACGGGAAGGCGCGCGAACGCAGCCCCCGCCCGCTCTCACCTTTGCACCCGGACGAGGAATGGAGAATGTGGAAAGAATTAGATTTCGTAAAATCGAGCGAGAGCTCAGCAGTGGCGCCTGGGCAGATGTTGGGATCGCACGCGGTGCGACGGCATTCCAGTGATGCCAGGGGGGAGTGTTAAAGGATTTGTGATCAGAAAACTGAGCGCAACAAAAAGAAAAGAAAGACTCAAACTCCCCCCAAAAAAAAGCCGGCGAACCGCCAGCTGGGCGCAGCTCGGGGTTGACGGTATCGGCCTTGACGAATGAGAAAATGACGTTTTTCAGAGAGAGAGAGAGAGAGAGAGAGAGATGGCGCTGAGTGTGTGCGAGCCTGACCTCCGAAGAGGCAGGCCTGGCAGGAGGACAGAAGGGAGGGAGGTGACAGGAGAGAGGAGCCTTGTCTCCGCCTTGGCTCGGGATGAGTGTGTGGGTTTCTTCCGAATCCACAAGCCTCCCCGCCTCGCAGCGAGACAGCTTAATGCTGACATTATTCACATCCGCACACATATCCATATGTACAGGCACGCTGTGAAAGCTGGTGTCGATCAAGGCGGTGAGGTTAGCTTTACAATCCCCGACACCCCCGCCGCACCCCACCCCCTCTCTCTCAGATAGGCCCCGGTCTTTGGAGAAGCGCACATCTGTGAGCACTTTAGCGCGGCTGCGTTAGCCTCTTGGCGAGCGGCGGAGCAGAAAGGGCCTGACAGGAGATGAGTGGAGGCCTGACGGAGGAGGTGCAAACGCTCGGCCGCTTAGAAGCTCCCGCCCTGAAGCCCTAAATCAAGGTGTGAACATCTTTAGATCTTCAGGTAACGGCTGCACATGTTTCACCCCCCCGAGTCTGTTAAAGTGAGAAATGAAGAACTAAAGCGTGAGTTCACACCTCCAGACGCTGCAGAACCCAGAAGCTGATTTTTTTTTTTCTCTCTCTTAACGTCTTCTCTGTTTCTAACTGCATGTGTATTTGGTGGAAGATGTTCTGTAAAAGTAATACATTTTGTGGGGATTTTTTATTTTTGTTAGATGCAGTTGTGAGCTGGATAAAAAAAAATCTCATTATGCAAATTGCCACAAACACGGCAGCTTTGACAGTTACATATAAACATTACATTGTTAGAACAGCTTGATTTGCTCACTTTGTGGTTCCCCTGGGATTTTCCCCAGTGGACTGTCGGTACCAGGCACAGTTTTAGCCTGCTTTCCTTCACAACTCCGCTCGATTCTCATCCTCTTTCAGTGCTCCGTCTGGGATTTCTCCCACTGAGCTCAATTTCTTCTGTTAGCTTTCGGCCGGTCCAATCAGCAAGCAGAAAGAGAAGTTGTGAAAGTTGCTCCATATCAAAAGAAACTTTAACTGCAGGAACCATATGATGGGAAATTTTTTCAACTTTGGTTTTCTTCTATATGGGTAACCAACCCTTAAACCAGTGTGAAGGTATTTCTTGCCAAGTACGTGGTTGAGGTCCAAATACACTCACAGGTATTTACACGCAAGTTTTATTCTTAGAGACGTGGTCGTCGCTGTTGGGCTGTACAGCCCCTAATTTTAGTGTAGTCACGTCCTTTGTGACTCAAGCTTTCTCAGTGACTGGGGTCATTTTTAATGATGGTTAGAGATCCGTAGGTGAAAACTCATTGTTTGTGCTCCAGGTGTGAGGCAAGAAAGTGCTGAGTTGCTTTCCTCAACTGGATGCGTCACGATCCAACCCTCCAGCCCTGGGTGGCAAGGACCTGCTGCCGCTGGATTTGTATAGTTTTTAAGTGCCTTTTCTTCAGATTAAAGCACAATTTTTATATTACTATTTTCATAGTAACACAAGTATAACAAGCTGATATGAAAACTGTAGTTTTTTTTTTTATTATATTATATTATATTATATTATATTATATTATATTGACTCGGTAAGGGTAATTCCTGGGATATGTTCGGTTTTCATCCCAAGGCGGTGGTAGTTTGTAGCAACTGGAAATATGCGTTAGTTTCAAATGTTGCCTTTTTGTAAGCAAAGGGGGAAGTGTACAAGGCTTTTTTAAGTCATCTGATTGGCAGGGTGCAGCTTGGACGTCCCATTAATATAACTTTATATTTATATTCACTTTTGAAACCTAAAATGTTGTACTAATGATTAATGAGCAAGTTCAATCCTCTAGCTTTTTCAGCAAAACACTTACAAAAAGAAAAGAAAAAAAAATCTTGGTTTGAGAGATGAAGTTCAGTGCAGGTTAATGCAGAAACTATTTGTTTCATGTTTCCAGATAAGGAATAAATTATTTGGTAATATGTTTTCATATTTTCTCCACATTTAAAGATTACAGTCTTTGATCAACAGTCTTTGATCATAGATTTAAACTTTAGATTCTCAGGATAACCTTGACAGAAAACACGACATATGACGAATAAGAAACCCATATGGTCTTATTCTTTTTTTATTTTTTTGAAAAGCAGCAATTCTTCTGTCTTCTGATAAAATAACTTAAGACATTACCCATAACAATATCGCTTTTACATCATTTTGTTCTTTTAGTTTTGATACATAGACCCGATACATAGTTCCCACACCATCAGTGTTTTTTGGCAGTAAGATATATTCACTCGTATTTGCCTGTCAAGCGAGGAAACAGTGCGGTAGCCAACTGAGAGCAACAACTGAGCCAAGTTTAATGTGGGTTAGAGCTGCAAACATACCCACAACCAGTTACATGCATGTGAAAACAAGTTCACAGTTCTATTCTCAGACACACAAATGACCTGATTAGTTATGTTGTCTTTTTTTATTGTACATTCCCTAAAGTTAGTGCAGTCACGTCCTTTGTGACTCAAGCCTCTTAATGTGTCTGGGGTCATTTTTTCAGCACCTAACCAGAGACTTTCTTACTCATACCTTTAGAGATTCATCTCTTGTGCTCCAGGTGTGAGGCAAGAAAGTGCTGAGTTGCTTTGCCCGACAACAATGGGGCTACAGGGCTTTGCATGCCAGTGTCAGCGGCAGGATGTGGTGTGGTCACGATAACCCCCCTCCAGCCTGGCAGCTGGGGAGCGATAGGTTGGTGTTTTGGTGACGCAGCAACCGCGCCCGGCTGCCATTGGACGCCGATGGGAAACGACTGCAGAGGGTTTCCCATGCAGGCTCGCGTGACTCTGGAAGATATGAACTCACATCCTTTCCGCTCTCCTAATCATATCATAATATTCTACATGGGATACACACACACACACACCATCCGCCGCGTAGTGAAAGAGCCCGTTTAGGGAAGTGTGACAGCGGCTGTGTGTATCTGCAGCTTATCTATCGCTTACTGTTCTCCAGCGATGGTCACTGCGTGGTCAGGAAATGTCAAGCTCTCGCAGAAAAGGCCCCCTTTGTGCCGATCATAGCCTTCAAAATGAGATGCTTGTAGTCAGAGTGTATAAATACATCAGTGACCACATGTTGAGCAGTTTTCCAGAAAACAATGATGGAAGTCAAATTGGTTCCTCGGGGTATTCCCCAGTGTAGGAACGGCATGTGAAATCCCTGCTGGATTTATCCGCTGGCTTCACGAAGCCGGCTGTCCTGGCAGAGTGTGATGGTAAATGCCAGGCGCTCCCCTCAACTTCTTTTGAAGGAAAAGCAGCTCCGCCGGCCAATTCTTTGTGCCTGGCCAAACCACCGTTTGTTATGGGTGACCCCGGGGTCGAGGGCGTGAACGTAGGAGTTCACTTTTAAAATGCTTTCACGCTTCCTGTCCATGCCTCGCTGTTTTCATGTGTGACATATGACGTCGCTGAGATTCCAGAAAGAGATTTCATTTTGGATTTTCCCCCCCTCCATTTCTCTTCCTTTGTTCATCAATGCCAAGGAGACTTAACTCATGTGCTGATGTAAAGGTTACCTTTGGTGACATGTCGCGATTGCCAAAATCTGATATTTCAGAGTGAGTCATGCTCGACTCAATGTCCTCGGTTGTATTACTCAGACTTGAACAGCACAAAATGGGATGAAAATTTGAGGAAACCAGCAGCATGGAGTGTTCCTCTTAATCATATAATAATAATAATAATAATAATAATAATAATAATAATTGTATCATGAAAAAAGAAAGAGGGGTTGTGTATTTAGTGTGCTCCTTTTTTGAATTGCTCTGAATTATTCACATCCTATAGGATATAAAGTTTCTTTAAAAAAAATCCAATTCTTTTAAACATATCCTCATTACTCTGTCTTTTGAAAGACTGGACTATAGACATAGTATTTCACTATGTTGTGCAAGATGCTTGAAACTGAAAGTGAAACTGGCAGCTTGACCTGCTTTCTGATTAATTCTGCTTATGTTCAACAGACTACTGGGGGGCACTGTTAGAGCCTTGACATGCTGCTCTCAGTCAACATGACAGATTATTAAATAAGTAAAAAGAGATGTTGATGTCATGTTAGAAGTGATGCGTCTTGGAACAAAGCAACAATGAAATCCACACCCTTGATCCAAATAGAGATGCACTATTCAGAGCAGAAGAAGCTGCCAGTATATTCCTCATCAAACTTAGGCTAAAACCTCGAGAACATAAAACAGATTCACTTTGCCGCAAGATGTTCAGCCTTCCTGTTGTCTGCTAGTTTGAATGAACGGCTTGATTGTATCATATATAGCTTCCTAATATAGCACACAGTAACAGCATCTGATGCTAGCAAAGCCACTTAGTGCCAAGTTGTGGTGAGTTTAGTGAGTGGAAAACGATTGGATCTTTGAGTTTTTTACGGGATGGTCAAAAACTCAATGTACAGTGTCATTCATCTGTCATTGTCTTTGCACATATTCATTTTTTTATATTTCGCTTTGCAATAAATTAGAAAATTTGACTAGGTGGTAGTTTTCTTAGTCGTGACAATTTGTGGATCACAATCCACTGAAACCTAATGAAGAAAATCCCCAGAGGCATTTTTGCTCTTCCTTTCCTTCACACCTCCTAACTTTTCCCCTGCATCCGTTTCCTCTAGGTGTTCTACGTGTCCGACCTGTTCAAGCCGGGGCTGAAGCTGGCCACGCCGCCGCCCTCCCCGATCAAGAAGGAGCTGCTGCCTTCGTCCGACATCATCGACAGGAACAACCACCACAACATGGTGTGAGGGAGGGCCCACTTCCTTCGCCCTGACCGAGGAGCCGATCGCAGCGCTGCTCATCACTCCCCTCTCCCTCCCCCACTCCAACCCCAAGCCCCTCATCGGACAGTAGAATGTAGCGACAAGAGACTGTAGCTGCTTCCTCCTCACCATCCTCCCAGTGAGCCGCTCCATGTGGACTAGGGTGTCAGATTTGAGATTTGCACAGCAGAGTCCACTCTCACTACCCAGACTTGTTGTCTCCCTAATATACTGGTAACTACTAATCAACATTTGAGCCCATCTGTTTGTCTGTCGGAGCACAAGCAGAGAAGAACCTGAGAGATGAACGAGAAAAAAAACAAACAAAAAAAAACGATGAAAACTGATGAGCTGACGGCAGGAACTGCAGTTGCAGAGGTTTGACTGAAGCGGAGCCACACGAATGAAACCGGTGGACTGTAAAACCCCTGAGCAGCGAGGAGACGGACGCTTCCTCTCCCAACCCTGTGAGGCCTTGGACAACAACTTCCTCAACCGAGGGAAGGATCTTAACTTCAATAGTTAGCAGCAGAGAATATAAGCGAGATAGAAATATGTAACTGAAAGCACTGTTTGAACTTCATTGTCCGTTATCACCACTTGCTGCCTGAGTTGTTTGGCCGATAAAGGAATAAAAAAACAAAAAAAAAAACTTGACAGCGTTGAGCCCTGAGACGGGGTCACGTCTTGACCGACGCAAAACTCAAAGGCCTTTCGCAGAGCTCTTTTTGGAAAGTGCACAGCCTTACATTGTCTCTGTCTCAGCATCAGCCTGTCATGTTTTTTTCTTTTTTTTGTTTTTGTTTTTGTTTTTTTGTTTTTTTGCGATCGACTCTCAGTGCAGCCCAAACCCGGGACGTTGCAGTTCTTGAAGGTAGACGTAGTAACGGGAGGGAGGGGGGGCAAAGGGAGCATTGTCTGTGGAATAAGGCAGGTTTTCCTCCCAGCAGCTTCTCGACAGCCGTGTGGCAGGCGTGGCTGCGCCGTGCCTCCGCCCGGCGTTGGGGGGCCACCTGCCTGGGATCCCAGACAGGTGGAGGAAGCGAGAGGGGCCCGTTACCATAGAGAACGGGGTCATGAGCTCCAACTAAAGCTGGCACATCGTTTTAGGGATGATTCAGGCTCCTTCTGCTGGCAGGGAGGAGCGTTCACCCACCCAATCCGTCATCGGCAATGGATGCTCGTCTCTCAGTGCGCATGTGTGTTTGTGTGTCTGTGTGTGCGCGCGTGTTTGCGCTTGTTGTCGTATGTTACGTCGTGTGTGTGTAGCAGCGCTGTGCCCTGTGAAAAGGAACTCCCTCTTGATAAAACTGTGGTGTGTGTGTGTGACAGTTAAAAACACACACGAAGCACGCCGTCGGCTGTGCAAAGTGTGCGTTGGCGTGTGCCACTGTGTGTCGCGGAGCGAGATGAATGTTCTAAAAACTGTGGATCTAATATTTTATCTGAGGAGCATCTTTAACCTTGCATGTGTAGAGGTAGCCCTGTGTAATCACTAACAGTTACCGGACACAGAGGTGCTTTTTTATTTTTTATTTTTTATTTACAGCCCACCCAGACTTCCTCATCCAACAACACACCACTATGTTGCACATCTTTTCTTTTCTTCCACTGTATAGTCCGTCCTATCAATTTCACCAAGCCGTTCTCACTCTTTTTATTTTTTTTTATATAAATATATAAATAATGTATAGATCACTAATATGAACTCTGTAAAATATTGTTTAACATGTTTTAGATATATCCACTATAATTACAGACCTGTGTTCTTAACAAAATGCTGCTTAAAAAGCATCGATTGACAAGATTCTTTTGTATTTAGATGAAACTATTGTAGATTGTAATAGTTACGTTTGTAATGTGCATTAAAAACAATACACCCTCGATTGTATTGAAACTCAATATTAGTATTTTTGTATCATCTCGTTCTTTTTTTTGTACAAACAAAATGTAGCTATGCTGTTTTTGTTTTTTCTTTTTTTTCCTGCTAAATGTATTTAGCTCCGATATATGTGCTTTTAAATAAAAAGCTCATTATGAACACATATTTTGGCTTCAGGTAGTAAAGATGTTTCGCTTGATTTGATGTCCTTGTAACTTCGTGTTCCCGCCGGTATTTTAAGGGTTAATTTGGGGGGATGAGCTCCAACCCTTTGAGGTAGGAGAGATACTGTGCCATCACCCTAATCTTCAGCTCCCTCCATAGATCCGATTTAATCCAGGACTTTGGCTGGGCCACTCAAAAGGCATTAATATCACACGTCAGAAAAGACATGTTGGTTGAATTAAAGGATTAGTTTCAACCAAGAGAGAAAAACTTTTCTTTCTTTTTTGTATGAAAAATAGCAGTGCCATCAATTTAAAAAAAAACTGTCTGCTTAGCTGAACATTTAAGCCTCTTCTGTTAGATCACTTATCCAGAGAACAAAAGACACTTTTAGAATTTTATGCAGCTGTAAAAAGTTTTTAAAGCAGAACGTTAACCTGATATGTAAAACAAAAACTGCTTTTCAGAAGAATAGGTGGCAAAAGAAAAAAGAATGTAGACAAACAACAGACAAATCTAAAGAAAGATAAGCGCCAAAGAATCTATTTAAGCCATTAACTAATAATCAAACTTCCCCTGAGCTTTTGGTCCAGCTGATCTGAGGTCAGCCTCAGCATAGATTTATGGTGCTGGCGAACAGCTGGCAGGTCTGGGGTCAGCCATGCGTGGCTGTAATAGTAGACGGGCTGCTGCCGAGGCGGGGAGGCCCGTGTTGTGGTCTTGTTTGGCTGTAAGAGAGCGGAGCGAAGCTGGCAGAGGGCCGCCACAGAGCGAGCCAAGGTATTACATACTGCTGCGCTCCTCTCCTGCAGTTACGGGTGTGCGCCCCGGGGCCATGACGTGCTGTACAATCCACTCCCTCCATTTCTATTACTCATCCCTCACCGCCGTCTCCATGTGCGAGCGATCTGAGTTTCGTAAAACGTCAACGCAGGCTTCCTGTTTGCGTGAGAAATACGTAGTCATAATGCTGGTAACGTTTTGGCATGTCGGGTGAATTACACCTTGTTTTCTGGGCTAAAAAAACAAAACACACACCCTGGATCTTATGAAGTTTAGAATAATTTTTGAGATTCGCAAAAAAAAAAAAAGTGTTCTAGTACTAGGGCTCCTTTGATTATCAAGTTTCCTATAACTTGGACGCAAAAGGTAAGGTAATTTTATTTATACAGCACATTTTCAGCAAAAAGGCAATTCAAAGTGCCTTGTTGCTGAAAAAGTGCACAATAGCAAACTAAACATACGCATACAGCTTGAAACATGTTTTACAGCATCTTGCAAAGCTGTTTATACTCGTTTGCTTTTTACATTTTGTCATGTATGCAAACAAACTTAAATCAATTAGATTAGATGTTTATGTAACATGCCAACATAAAGCTGTGCATAATTTTAAAGTTAATTTTCAAAATAACTCAAGTTCAGTCAGATTGCCACAACTTTAGCTTAGCTCAGCAACGCTCCCCTTTGACGACCATGTTTGTTTGCAGTTGAGAAAATAAAAAAATGAAGAAAAAAAAAACCTTAAGTGGCATGAATACCTTTACAAGACTCTGTAGATAATATTCCAACATAAAAATGTACTGTCATTAATAAATCCAGTAAAACAGAATTAACTTTAGGCATTAGCTCTGAATGAGAGTAAAACCTGCTCTAAGTCCAAGGCAGAGCAAACTAACAATCAGCTTTTATTCATTTATTTATTCTTAATCATGTGGACGTTATCGTTGAAAACTCTGCGGCAAAAATGTCCCCTTTTGCACAGACGCCGTTAAAACCCTCATTACTGCGAACGACTCTGGTTAGATGTTGCAAACATGTCTGTGTGAGAGCCGTGGAGCTGAGGGCGGCACTACCAGGGGAGCGGTGAGGACGGGGGGCGGGGGGGGAGGCAGTGGGGGCCTGGAGCTCTGAGGGGGTCGTTCTCCTGCAGCAGGGTCCAGGAAGCAAAGCCAGAGTCCGGCCAGGAGGCTTGAGGAAAGCAGAGTGGTCACAGTTGTGTCCCTACTGAGAGGAACGAGCGCAGAGGCTAACAGCAGGGACGTGTTTACATTGTGTCAGTGTCTGTTTTAATAGCTTTTAGCACAGATGAAATGTGTAGACATAATATGAGCCACCCACAGCACATACGGATGATATGAAAAGAAACTAGTGTCTATAAAAGAGACACCAAGAGGAGGAACATGTTGGTGCACTTTCTCATAGCTTTTGTATTGTAAAAAGACTGAATTGTTACAGTGGCTTTCACTATTTGTACATCTAGCAAAGGACAAAAGGAAAAACTCCAACAATCAACTAAAACAAAGACTTTAAAAAATAGAGCAGTTTTTTTTTTATAAACAGCGAGAGGATTCATTTGTTTAAGCACTGACCCAGTTTTCTTAAATCCACATTGTTTCCTGGCTATCTGTGGTTATAAGAAGGGTAGCGGAGTGACGGGATGATGCTTAATATAAGCACATCCGTAAACAGCACGAGGATTACTGCGCGAGATTAACACCTACTCTTTGTCTCGGATGTTGCAGCAGGCTTTGATACGCAAACGAAGCCTCAATCCGACGCAAAATGCTGTCAGACATGATGGTCTGATTATTGTGACTGGAAGGGAAGGAAAAGATTAACCTATTTCCTCTGCTCCACTTGAAAGATTTTGTTTTTCCACCAGGAGAATATCAGTAGTCACTGTGAAGGAAAACTATTCTGTCGTTTTAAAATGTAGGGCAGTGGTCCCCAACCTTTTTATTACCGCGGACCGGTCAAGATTTGGAAATTAAACTGCGGCCCCGTGGGGTGAGTGGTTCGGGGGGTGAACAGTCAGATAAGGCTTCTGCATGTTGGTGTTCCCGCTAAATCCTGAATATGCCCTATTTGGGTTGTCTTGGCCCTTTTGTCGCAGCCTGTGGGGTTTTCCCTGACTGGGAACGAGAATACAACCTGCTGAATGTGACAGGTAGCCAATCAGAAAGCGCGGTAACGTAAGAACACATGGGAATCCCAAACAGCTGACATATCGCGCAAGAAAAATATTTCTAAATTATTTAGCTAAAAATGTTAGCTAAAGACTTTAGCATTTCGCTAGCATTTTCAGCTAGTAATTGTTATCCCTGTTACATCATACATTTCACTTTTTAAATTTTTGATAGCTGTAAATATTTGATTGTAAGGATGCCGACTCTCACTCTCCCTATAGAGGAAAGTGACCAGCGCGCATACGCCTGGCCACTGTGTGAACTCTTCTGTCGTACGTACGGCCGGCCGTACGAACCTACAGAGAAGAGGGCAAAATGTGAACGTAATTTCTACATGATTATAAAACATAATTACCTACTTCACACATAACAGCACAGCCTTTGTGTGACATAGTATCTGCGCAGATGGATGGAAATAGTGTGTGAAGAGACAGAAGAATAGGAAGGTAATAAACTTTGCAGATGTTGGCTGTACATGGGGGCCAGCAGGTGATTATGTCATCTTCACATAAATGGTCTCAATGTCCACCTCATCTTTCTCTCCCAGGTTGTTTCTTGTTAAAATATTTATCCAACGTGTCTCCTAAAATTCAGTTTCCCCACTTTTCTTCACCAAACCTCAACGCCAAAATGGCTTTTCCCTTGTGGGCTAAGATAAATCCTATTATCTTACCTCCCCTAAACTGTTTGCCAGGAAAAGAACATCAGTCCACTCTGGGCCCATCTGGAGAACCTGGACAGGTCAGAAAAGGAGAAGCAGGATTTTTAGTTGCTCTAAACCTTTTTTTTATTTTTTTTACAAGACTAAGTTTCTGACAGACACTAAGTTTTATTAAGAATATTTTTTCATTTTGTGGCACATCCCATCGCTGCAGGAAACAGCTTGTTAATGCATAAACTTTAGACTGAGAAGCTAATATATCTTGACTGTAATAATAAGCAAGTGATGCAGACAGGTGACGCTTATCTGGAGCAGGAATTAGCTTCAATTAGCAGTTTAATGCTATGGACTAGCACGATGCATCTTTAGACGAGACGGAAGGACGTAGTGAAGGAAAGGAAGACGAACAGTCAAACACCGAGGGTTTCAAAGAAAATTGATTTAGAAGACTGGAGCACTCTGTGATCCTTTCCATCTTAAAATATGGAGTGAAGCGAGAATCCTTCTTGTTTCTGTGCCCGCTTTCCTCCCAGCTTTGCCAGAGGACTCGCTCGTTCCGCCAAAATCACCTCAACCCGTCACCTGCTCAGAGCCGAACCTGAAACTCTGCCGGGCTGTGAGTTATAGCGAGCCACAACTCGGCTCCTTTCCTCTAGCTCTTATCCAGATGTGGGTGATTAAGTAGCCGTGCTTGTGAGTGTCTGTGCAGCATTTTCATATCTGTTGAGTCACTGTACAGGGAGCCAAGTCGTGAGGTCAGCTCACGGGAACCGTCCGTCTTCCTCGCTGACAATGAGTCGAGCACGGCGTCCAGATCCTCGGCCCATCTAATGTGCTCGTAGAGCCGTGATGCGAGCTTCCAGGAATTTACTGGACAATAATACGTGTCTTTTTGGCTTTGAGACTGTAATTTGGCAATTTACTGCAAAGAAGCGAGGGACTGTAAAGCTTGTGATTCACTTGTTGTATCAGTAGGTTTTGCCTGGAGGGGGGAAAAAAACACTGGTGGGATGAATCGCTGAATCTTCTAAGCTACTCAAGATTTTGAGTCGTTTTTATACATTTAGTTAAGCTCCATTGTTTCATCTTTACTCAAATTACTCCAATTCAGTGTATATTTAAAGATGATTCTTTGCAAATTAGGACAAACTTTTGTCAATAATGTCACCTGTTCCACCCATTTTATTTTAAGCATACAGTCTTCCTCACTATTTGGCAGAATATTACCATAAACACTAAATCTTACCAAGTATTTTTGGTCTAGTTTCTAGTGAAAATATCTTAATGCACTTTCAACAAGACAAAACTAGCTCCTACATTGTACTGAAGAGTTATGTGTCTTATGTCAAATGTACTGATATATTCGCTCTAGAAACTAGAGCAAAAATACTTTGTAAGATTTTGTGTTTTTGCGGCTTTGATTTCAGCTTCCTCCCAGGCTACGTGCGAATGTGTCCCTGTGGGGAGGCGTTCGTTTAAACGTAAATGTGTGGGTTTAAGTGGGTGAATGTGGCTCCAGTGTGACATGCTTTGAATAGTGAGCATGACTAAGAAAGTGCTGTTCAGCCCAATTTTTCACTTAATTTTCCTGTTAGAAAAAAAAAACACAGCTGCACTGACACTTGCAAATGAAAAACGGAGACACCATGTAAAAGTGATTTCTGCCCACTCACAACTCACCACAGAGCTAAAGGTAACAACCAGCTGACACAGTTTGAAACACCCACCGTTTGATATCAGTGGAAGAAAAACCTCCATCAAAACTGTTTTAAAGAGCGTCATTTTGGCTAAAAATCAAAGTGGAAAAAATATTCTTGTTTTTTGCCATTTTCCAGTTGTTAAATATTCCACAAAATTACCAGATAAATGATGTTCAACATGCCAGTTTAAACTTTGAACTATTTGCAAAACAAAGTTCCAGGTCCTTTTAATGCCATACAGATATGAGACAGAAACATGGATTATATCTTTATATAGACCTGTCTATTGATTATAGATTTATAGTTTTACTGGACAGAAATTACAAAGAACAAATCTGGTTCTTAATCAAATCCTAATGAGTCAAATTCAAAGTGTCATGGAGTCATCAACCTCATGACATTAACACTGACATGAAAAATAATATTGAAGAAATAAATATATCAAATATAATTAAAAACATAAAAATAAGTGATACGTTCTTATCTGTTATGGTCTGTAAGATATATTTATTCTCAGTACTAGATGTGGTCTCAACAAACCCATGGCACTTCAACAATATTATTTTACCTTTTATCTGGAAATAGTGTCTGTTTATTCTTGCCATACAGTTCTCTGTATTAATTATTGCTTGAAAGGTCTTGCCATACCAGTTTATTCCTCTGTATTTATTTTAATTTCTTAGTTTATTCTTGCATTTTGTTCTTCATTGATTTCCATTTAGTTTCCTTTGATTAGTATTGTCCTCTCTTGGTTTATTGCTATGTCCACTTTAGTTTCTGTCCTGTTGCTACATTTATTTTATCGTTTATTGGCCATCAGTAATCTTCACTCATCACCTGCTGCGCCGCCTAATCGATATGTGTTTCACATCATGTGTTGATTTTCCACTGTTCAGCTTCGGATTCTCTGTTTTTATGCCATAATTCACATCTAGTTCGTCGCTCCGTTTTATGTCCCGCTTCTTCTGTTTCAGAGTTTTGCGCAATGTGCGCCTCTTTTTTGTTGTTGTTTATTTGTTTGTTTTTTTAACCCCGTATGGTGCAGGGCGGTCGGGAACCGTATCGATGGGGGAAAGGCAGACTGACATAAACCTTTTAAAACAACGGAAACAATTTCTGCATTCTGATTATTGAAATTTAAAAGTGCTGTGTTGTTCCATCACCCCCGTTTCATACCGGACCACTTACAGCACCGGTGTTAACGCTATACAATGAACGACACGAAATACAGTTTTAGCAAGTTGCTCAAGTCTAAACTGGCATTGTTGTGATTATAAGGTGTAAAGTTTACCTTCGACCAAATGCGCCCCAAAAGAATCCCAGCGCCCCCTGTTGTAAAACTTTCCGCCAGCTTCCCGTCTTGTCCTCTTTCCTCTAGCCATGCCCAGCGCCACTTGTTTTTAATTCCTTTCTCAAGTAAACGTGTTTCTTTACAGGGTCAGACAAACTCTATCTTCTTTCATATCGCATTTGATTTAACCACTTAACCGAACGCATGCGCTTCTTTTCTACAAACCGTTTTACAGTCATTGGTCAAGAACACGGGAGCTAGGATTCTGATTGGCAGACATCTTTGTAGAGAGGGCTCTTTAAACCCGGAGACTAGTTTGGTTGAGGCGGACCGTTTGGTCAAAAGCCGGAAATCCAGAGTTAAAAAAAAAAATTGAAAGGAGAATTTGAAAAACTTGATTGAACCACGTTGCATCATTTCAGATTGAATAATATTAAAAGTTTGTTCATTTCTTGAGTGATTGACCCCAGAGAGTTAATTGATCTTTGATTAGGAACTGATTTCCTGCTGCTAGATTGGATTTTTCAGTCACTTGAATCTCAGTGAACATAATCAAGTCTTCATCAGGTTATCAAGTTTTCAATGAACTGGACACAACTTTAGCGTCGATACAGTTGTGTGAGAAAAAAAAACACAAAGTAAAACTCATATTCATTTATGAATCGAGAGACAGACTGATCTCACTCTTGAAATTGCTCTTTTTTTCTTTTTTTGTTAACAGTCATTGACAAAATTACTCACCACAAGCCACGCTTATGAGAAAAAGGGGAAGTGACTCAACCACATTTTTAATCTTTTGCTCCTCAATCGCCTCCCTCGGTGTAAACATTTGCAACACATGGAGAAAGGAGGCCACTTTCACTTGCAATCCACTCCCACTGCGGGAGACAGGGTTTCAAAAAATCTGACGTGAGTCACAGAGTTGTAAAGAGCAATCCGATGATTGGTTGTTGTCTTTTCAATTTATTTTTTTTTAAGGCCTACACTTCAACGCGGTAACGACTCCTCCGGGAGTCCAAACAATAGGTGTTTTATGGTTTCTCTGAGAGACAATAGCTCGGGTGTCTTTACCGCCTTCACTGGTTGAAGACGTTGATGAGCAAATGAGAAAGAAGACTCCTCCTGACAGGAGGCTGTTTTTGGAACTCGATGTCCAGACCTGTTTCCTTTTTTCAATGTTGGTCAGATTGCTTGGCGCATCACTAATGCTACTTGCGGCTTTCAAGCTGACTGATGTGATTGATTACTGTAAACAACCAGGCCATCAGAATATCTGTGTGCGGTTCAAATGCAGGAAATACCAGAAGCAGACAAAGAGGTTCTGCTGAGGAAAGTTACGACTGTGTGAAAACAAAAAGCCAAAGCTGAAGATAAACTACTGATGAAGTGGTGTTGATGTTTTGTTTCTGCTTCCTCCTCTTCCTGGTTTAGCTCAAGAACTAAGCAGATGTTTACTGTAAGAGTAAACATCTGTTTTTCTGTGAGTATGAAATTAAATGAGCGTCTGCTTAAATTTTATACGCCAGGGATTCCTTAACGTTGCAGTAGGCAACTTTTCTTTAAGTTTTTTTTTTTTTTTTTTTTTTTACATATTTGCTAAAATTATCACTATGAAATGTCTGTAAAATGAGACTGAAAATTTGTGGAAAACGATTGAGCTTTTCTTCTTCCTTCTTGCGAAAAAAAATAAAAAATACAACCGACCAATCAGAGCTGGAAGAAACGTCTTAAAACTCTCAAAGCAAGATCGGCAGCCGGTCACGTAAAGCATCAGCTTTACGAGCCACGTTTAATTCCAATCTTTTGATTTTGTTTCACTGTAACTGAGGTCAAGCAACAGAACAAACTGAATATGGAACTAAAACAATGCCCAGGCATCAGCCGGTTTTAAAATAAATACAAAGCTACGTTACTCACTCTGTACAGGGAGTGAGTAACGTAGCATACAAATATGATTTTTTTTCCTTCCTTTATTCTGTGTTATTCAGTAACAGAATAATTGTGTTATATCAATATTTCTCTCTTTTCCTCTAAATTGTATTTATTGTTATATAACCCAGATTAAGAAGAATCCATAGGTTTTCATTGGCAAGGAGTTGGGTAATTATTCTGATGCTGTCCTTATCTACGGTTGTCATTATTACTATCATCACAATCCGTCGATTTTCTTGTCTGCTATGAGTTAGTTTGTCTATGTAATATAATTTATTTGTTGGCCCGGAATATTGAACAGGCACATGGATATTATAACATGATTTTAATTACAAATTGTCGATAATTAGTGGGTTGGTAGGTAATATATATTTTATTAAACTGAGATAAGGAGTGGGATTACAGAAGTGTTCACTTCTTCCTCCTCCTTTGTTATGGTAAGCAACTTTTCCGTCCTACTGATTGCTCGTCTTCTTGTTTTTAAAAACCTAGTTTTTTCTCCTCTTTTATTGTCATATTCAAATATCTCGCTCTTTCACTACTTTGTGATATTTATTGCGGCCCTACTGTTTTTCTGCAGCTGGGGGCGAACATTGCTGCAACCAATTGCAAAGTACTGTGAGGTTGGTCACTTTCTGGTCAGTGAACTCATCTTGAAAACTAAGGTTTTAATGTCTTTGCTCCTTTAACGAAGCAGGTCAAAAAAACTCCCAAACTGAAGTCACAGATTAAGCAGACTGGCTTTTTGGGAATCGGATTGTCACTGTTTGTGTACTGCTGATGTAGAGGAACAGATGTAAAAAGAAAAAGGAAATATTCCTTTAGTAACATAAAGGAAGGAAGGTCTGGTGACAACTCTTCAAATCTTTACGCCAAGTCTATTAAAACCAGGAAAATCAGCAGATTTATGAGGTCTGGCGGAGCGCTCTCACTCGTTCTGCTTTTCTTTCTGCCATTCTGCGTCTGGCATTTGGGATTTAAACCCGAGCCAGTCAGGGGTTACACGCTGTTATTCTTCTCCCCTGCCCTTCATCTGCCATCTCCTCCTTCTGCCTCCCGCTTCTCCTCATCCTGACATCTGGTTTCAATCTCTGCCGAGATTACGAACGCAAGCAAGCAGCACATCGACTCCGTCTTCTCGTTACGATTTGTTGATCGCTTCCCGGCAGTCCGCAGTTCCCGCTTCGGTGGTTTAGCGAGCCGGTTGTTGGGAAATGCACACTGTTTCACGTGAAGAAAAACGCAGAAGTAGCAGAGTTTGTTTGATGAATAACAGGACGCTGACCGTGCGTGGGCAGAGGGGAGAAAGGCCAAAGGTCAGGATGCAGGAGATTGTGGTTGCCGGGGTCACAGGTTAACAGGTAGCGCAGAGAAATGGGGGGCGGGGATGAAAGGTAAAGCGGTTTGTTTTATAGCTGCTGCGGCTGCAGAGGGCACAGGCAGGTCCGTCTGTATGACGGGTCTCTGTCTATCATCTGCTGTCCGACTCACCGTCTGTCTGCATCTCAAACTTTTCTGCGCTTCTAGTAGAGGGGCTCGCTATCTCATGAGAGAAAAAAAAAAAGAAAAAGTAAAGAGTAGTGCAGATTGACGTCTCACGATCTCCCACACAATCTTTATGACCATAACAGTGAGGTGAAGGAAAACTGATATGGAGTCTGAATTTGCATTTAGTTTCCTGTACTCTGATGTTTCTGCGTGAATTTCAGAGCAAAATTTCCTTCGAATGTCCGCTGCTAGTAACTTAATCTCAGGATAAGTGCGGCTGTCCTCTTGAGGCTTCGGTGGTTGGTCAGAGGAAATCAAGCGCCATCTTGAAACACGGCGAAGAGGTCGAGGAGGAAGATGTTGGTACGTTTCTAAAGCAGCGTTGAGTTGCAAAACAATGTCACAGCATTTAAATATTTCACTGAGCTTTTGTTCATTCAATCATCTGGACATAGAAAGTGGAATTGCATGTCTGCAAACTCAGCAGGACGTGATCCGGTTCTTAAAGCAGCAACCCAGGAGAGTTGAGATTAACACTTTTATCACCATTTTATGGCTAATTATTGGCTAATGGACCAGCGCTAGGCTAATGCAGAGTGGCGGTGCAAAATAAAAAAAATAAACCAGCACGCTTTCGACATTTAGTTTCTCTTTGGGGTCAATAAAGTATTTTTGAATTTGATTTTTTTTTTTTAATCCTAGCAATTACATGAAATAATAGAAAGACATTGAAAAGACAGAACTCAATACCTTCAAATTGTTTTAAGTAAAACAGTGGCGTCTCCTTATTAAATTCAATTGTGTGTTTTTATCAGTACCATTAAACTTGCATTTAATGGAAAGAAACACTTTGAGTTCACAAACTCCAGAGTTTTTTCACAATAAAACCAGTTTCTGTTCACTACTCAGTGCTTCAGTCTGGTCGAATCCAGCTGGCAGTGGATCTTACTAAAATAAAAATGTTCACTTCTTTGGTTTTAGGAAGGAAAAACGCACTGAACAGACTCTAAGGCCTCTCAACGAGAAGCACAGAATCATTAAACCAGGCAGCAGCAGTGTCATGTTTTGTATTGAGATAAATATTGGACAAACCAAGAAAAAGAATGTGTTACAATGACAAATCTGGATCTAAATCCAAATGTGAATCTTTGGCATGAATCGAAAACTGATCTTCACTGGAGCGATCTCCGTGAGAACGGAAACAGTTTTTGTCTAGATGCAGAAGAGGAAAGAAAACACACTCCAAAAGAGTTGCAGTCGTAAATCTTGTGGAATAAACTGTTACAAACTGATACAAATGGACGCCAAAAATGTGTAAACATGATCCAAACCGATTCAGATCATCTGAATCTCATAGGTTTTATGTGACAGATTGATCCTCTATGTTTACAGCTTTATGCAAAAAGTAAAATAAAATCTGTAACATAGAAAGGATTTAAATAATACTAATTTAAAAAAAAAAGCATCTTCAAAGTGAGTCGAAGCAGATGTTTCATGTCGGAAGCTGATCTTCCGTCGTTAGCTGTGTTTGTCTTGGAATGCTCTGACTCACCAGATGTTAGACGCTCCGATCGTTCCCAGAGATGACTTCTTGTTCTGAAGAAAGTGCGTTTTCTTCACTTCCCTCTGAGGAATGCTTAAACTTTGACTACAGTCATGATGGACTTTTTTCCAAGGAATTACAACAGCAGCAACAAAACCCAGCATGTCGCAGAGTTTGCATGCAGACCGAGGAGGACCGTATCGAACAGAGCCTGTCACAAATACGCTCTTAAATCTCGAATATTCTGACAGCTAAATATCTTAGATCATTAAGCATTTTGCATGACATACAAAGACAACCAGAATGAGTTAAAAATGCAGTTTTAACACAATTATTTATTTCATAATTGAAATAAAAAGGTCATCCAATCCAACCTATCCCCGAACGAACAAAATGAACCTTCAGCTGGAAAGTTCAGTTTCATTTGCCTCAACCAAACTTAATCTGTAAATCTTTATTTGAGGGTGTGTGCATAAGACATGACATAATAACACTTGTTATGAACATGAAGGAGTCTTCATGAATGTTTATGACTGTTGTCTGGACGTGTCGTAAATAATGTCACTTTTAATGGACTTTTAAGGCAAATTTTCATAGAACTTTGCATTAAAAATAGTCAATAATGCAAATTTGACATTTTTAATGGACTTTTATTATTTACTGAATGGCACTTCATGAGAACAGTCATAAACATTAAAGGCTCCTTTGTGTTTATAACAGGTGTCATGTCAGTCTTATTCAAATAAAGTGTTACTATTTAATCAAAGTCAGACCTTGAGTGTCAAATCCATAAGTATCAATATAACACTCAAATTATTTGTTTGTTTTGTTTTTCTACTATAAAGCATTTTAAATTAACGAATTCCACAAAAAAAAAAGAAAATTATGTGACAACATGAAGATTTTACTTGGTTGTGTAATCACTAAAAACAACAAAACAAAAAAACTGAAATAATTTTATGTTTGTTGGGGAAATAAAGGAAGGACAACATATTGGATTCATTGGATTGTGTTTGCACCAAAATGAAGCAACAATGAGGTAATGACATTCTTTGCCCTGATGTGGCCCCGTACACAAAACAGCTACGTAAACACAACCACTGATAAATTAAAAGCACAAGTCACAGAGTTGTATAACTTCAGGGATTCTTGTCCAGTTTTACTCCGATTACCTGTTGTGAACTTTTACAGCAGCTGTAAAATAAAAACAAAAATGGCCAAAACAGAGCAGCAGCAACACTGAGATGGGCATAAATCACTGTAACCCACTAAACTCAACAGGCTTACTGTAGATCTCATTCATACATTTCACATCTGCAGCCCCGGTGTCTAAAAGGAGCCTCTGTGAACGTCAAAGGTGTAAAAACGTTCAAACACAAGCTGCGTCCAGGCCTGAACGCTCTGCCTGCGTTCAGGGCGTCTCAGTATCAGAGTCTGAGGCCTCTGTATCTGCCCTTCTGTCTCTACCAGTGCCACGCAGAAAAAAAAAATACTAATATAGAAATGTGTCTGTGTGTGAGCGAAGGATTTTGGCTCGGCGGCCACAGCTGCTGCTGCAAACAGGGAACAGAAACAGGACACTTCCCAGCTGGACCGGAGCCCTAACCTGGACACACACTCTGAGCTGTGAGGATAAAACCTCGGAGCATACATGCCACCCTGTTCTTGTCCTCATCCAAATGCATCGGCCCGCATCGCAGGAGGAGGCAAACTCCACGGGAAAACGGCCGCTCTGTTCAGGAAATGAAGAACGTCGTCTGAGCTGTGAAGGTAACCGAGCAGAAGTTTGAAATCCAGATAAGAAGTTAGCTTTGATTAGCAAACAAAATGACCAGAGTGTAAAGCTTTAGGTCATGTCACATCATCTCGATTGGTTTTTATATTTTTGGGGGGGACCTGCATCACTGTCCCTCCACGTAACGATTGAACTGGGTCATGAACTGAGGGTCTGGTACTCTCCTTCACAATGTTCTGATAGAACTTGTGGTTCCACCATGTTCTGAAACAGACCATCACACTACCCCAAACTAGCTAGATAGATAGATAGATAGATAGATAGATAGATAGATAGATAGATAGATAGATAGATAGATAGATAGATAGATAGATAGATAGATAGATAGATAGATAGATAGATAGATAGATAGATAGATAGATAGATAGATAGATAGATAGATAGATAGATAGATAGATTCAAATAAAGTATTGCTTGTATATAAAAACTCCCAAACTATTATTACAACTACCCGATATGAACCTGTGACTCTTATATAAAGCACAATGTTTGCAAAACTTACATTCGTTAAAAAATAAAAAAATCTGTGCCAACCCTCCGCCCTCCACCAAAAAAAAATTGTGGCCCTGGGCTACTGACCATTATTGGCTATAACAGAAATGTTACTCTGGTCCTTTTTAGATTATGTTACTTTACTTTTGTTCTGCCATGAAGTGCTATGCTACTCTATCTTTTCTTATTCAGTCCTTTTAGACAAGTTTGGTAAAGTCATTTAGAAATCACCTGCTCACTTTGCGGAGGTACACCAAGCGCTTTGGCTAACAGCTGCCTTGGATCGGACATCATAAACACAGCTTAAGAAATTCATGGATTTCTTAAACATGTATGGCTTTACAACTGTACAAAAATCTCCTGTAACATTTGAAGCAAAACAAAAGCAGACTGAGCAGTACAGTAGAATGCACATTAATTTCCATTTTCCCGTCAACGAGAAGAACACGAACTTCTCGTTTGTGTTCAGCATCAGCGACGGGAGAAACCACTTGGCCAAATGTGTTTGCGCATTAAATGTTTCCCATGTGAATCACAGGTTGCCGCAGAGCAGCCAGAGAATGTGCGGACGCAGAGATTGCGGTTTGGTCTTAATTGGCTCTAGTAATCTCTCTGTTTACGGTCTTATTATGGCTGTCAGAGCGCATTCTTCTTAAAACGTCTTGAGTCCTTTTTTTGGCTGTTCGCTGAAATCATCGGTAACGTTCCACACGCAACATTGGTTCGTTCTTGCAAATGGACGAGTTAAGAGATGTTGGACTGAAACACGAGTCTTTAACTCGGGACAACCAAATTTTACAAGACAAACAGAGTTAGACGTACTGCTTCATTGGACCAAACTATGTCCATCCAGGGAGACTTTCTGCACTCCAACCTTCTGTACCAAGAGAGGAATTTTAGAGTTTGACAGATCAAATCTGTGTGCGTGTGTTTCTGCAGACTGTGTGCATGATGGAGCCCAGAGCATTGTTCCTCCTAAGACTTGGAGCATGGGAAAACCACACTCATGTTCGCTGGCTTTGCAGGCTGGATGTCTTTAAGAGTTATGAGAAATTTTCTAAATCTCTGCACGCCAAGTCCTTTCTATAAAAAAGAAAGAAAAGGAAAGAAGCACTAGGCTCATTTAGTGTGAAATTAGCGCTGGCATCGACGTGCTTTTCCAACCCCGAAACCGAACGCAGGGACCATCCACCACACTTAAAGTGAAGTGGAGAAAGAATACATGAAATGTTAGAAGGAGGAAAAAAAAAAAGAATAAAATGAAGCTCTCTGGTTTTGGAGAAGTGGCCGTTTGTATTAGCGAAGAAGAGAAGATGGGCTCCTCTGAGAGTTGGTGGGGGTCTGAGGCTGTCAAGGCGGACTGGAGTTTCTGGTCGCGATCCAATATGTGCAAACACGCAACCATGCAACATGCCAGCCAGTCCTCGTCGTTTTTAAGCGTTGACAAAAATACAACGGAAAACCAAAGTTTCAGGGTCTGCATCAAGTTTTCGAGTGTCAAAACATACATCTGTAAACAAACCCTTTCATAACTGTTAGCCTGAACGTCTTATGGCAGGGTATTTCTTGGATGTTTGTGATTATTTATAGAAATACATAATTCAGAAGTTTAGATACATGTTCTTCAGTATGAGGGATAATTGTCTACTTTAAATTGTACAAATGACAGATTTAGATATTTCTACCCAACCTAAAACAAGAGAAGTTTGATCAGATTTAACTTCAAGAAAAAAAAATATGTGCATGCGTCTTTTCAGTTGGTGTGTGTAAATATCCGGCTTCAACTGTGCATTTAAACTTCCTTGTAATGTATATTTTTACCTAAATATTTCATATTTACAACCTGTTTTTGTTCGTCTCATGAAAGATGACACATTTGGAACAGAGCAACTCTTTAAAATCTGAAGACTAATTATTAAGAAAGGTTTAAAAATAGACGCCCCATAACGGCTGGTGGGAAAGTTGCTCCATGTGGTGAAGATACGGCTTATTAAGGAGGCATCTGTGGTCAGGAATCTAAGTCTGTCTTTGTCAACCTCCTTTGCCAATCTACCACAAAAGTTTTCAGTGCGGTTTAAATCAGGGGAACATGCAGGACGGCCTAAAAGAGAGACATTACTCTCTCCTGGAAGAAGTGTTTTTGTCAGTGTGGAGGGATTTCTGCTGCACCGTCTCTACGTAGCCGGCTGCAGTTGGCGTGATGGAGTCTCCCTCACAGCGGTGCATGGTTGTAAACATCTCGACTGGGATTATGTTGGGTAAAAGATTGGTTGTGTTGTGGTTGTTGGGCTGCAGTTAGAATTACCGAGGGCATTAGCTTGGCTCAAAGGTCCGCCTTTGTTTTCGCGGACATCCGTTGGTACTGAAGGTGTTTTAGCTCTGCTGCTCCTTGACTGTTTTGTCCTACAGTTCAAATTTGGTTCTCAAATGTGGAGCCAATCCTGCACTGAGTGGCTATAAACTAACGCATAAAAACTTCTGTGACAAACAAAACTTTCTTAGACATCAAGAAATGGGCACAAAAATGACCAAAAGTACGAAATGATAAAATACCAGGATCTCATGGGGCCAAGACAAGCAACTGCAAACTGGAAGATAAACTTGAAATTTTAGCAACTTGAGGTTCACAAAAGGAAGTAAAATAATAGTAAGACAAATATACGTGTTTAGCAGTATAAGAGATGGAACTTAACGATGCAACAAACTGAGTAGTTAATGATTAAAACATTCAGAGACATACTGACTCCAGTTTAATGTCCAAATTAAGACACACACTTGCAACAAGCTCTGTGAACCGTTTCTTACTCAAATCTCTTTGTTTTTTTTTCTTTTAGAAGTCTCCTGCACTGTGTCTTTAAAGCCAAAACAACTGAGTCGAGATTCCACGACACTAAATCTTTAAGCGGTTTCTGTTCCTGCCTGTTCTAACAGAAATCAAGTCTCACAAAAAGCTCTTACCTCAACAAGTTGCCACACCTATGTGGCGTTAAGAAACCTTTTCGATCTGAAGAGATCAATACACACGCTTCATCTTTTTTAACATGCTAGTTGTAACACGGTGAGTCGGTTTGCTGGGAAACGTCATCATGCTGAGGTAAATGTCTCTCCATCCTGCAGCAGAGGTCCTCAGCATTTCCTGGGATGTTGAGCAGCCGGCAGAGGATTTCATCATTGCGTAACTTCAGGAGAACGTCTGGATGCATGTTTTGCAGACACAGAGTGTCCCGCAGGTTTGCTTCGGATTACCAAAGACTCTTTTCTCTAAATTGTAAAAGAACTTTGTGTTGGCAGATCACTCGATACCAAAATGACTTGATTGCAAATGTAGTCATTGGAAGAGAAAACAAGCCTCTCTGTCATCGAATCTTCCAAACCGGATGCCAGAATGGACGCGGACGCGCAGCTTGGTATTTTCATTGTTGAGCACTTTTGGCATATTCATCTGGAATGTTCTCCTTAGGTCTACTGCTGGCAACGTTGTAGCTTCATCGGGTGATTACAGTTGCAGTGTGCGGTAAATATATGTTTGGCAGCAAGGCTCTGTTCTTACAACTGCTCGCTCCTCCAAACACTAAACCTGTAACTGGTACAATAAGGAGAAGCAGCTAAACAATTCAGAGACCAGATCTGTCAGTAAGTCAAAAAAACATATGACATTGACCCCTGACCTTTACAAGCAAAGATCTAGATTAAAAAACGGATTTGATTGTAAAGGTAAATTATTGGTGAATCTGGTTGTAAACGCCAGAATGTGTGTAAAACAAGAGATGGAGACTCAAAAATACTTGTGCACCGGATCGTAACCGGATCTGTGTGTAAGTGTGTGTACCAGGTTTACAAAACCAGTATTACACACGCACAGATATTTTTACACACACACAGATATTTTGAGACTATTTTCACTCCATACTTTAGTCATTTATTTACCTGCAGCAGTTTGTCTGGTTTCTTTTGTTGTAATTTATGCCTTCAACTTTAACATCTTGTTGGTGTTGCTTTAGAAAAGGAGACTCTACGAGCCTTATTTAGTGGAATATGAAAGACGGGGATGAACAGGTTTTACTTGGTTATTTTGAAGACCAAAAAAAAAAAGTTTGATTCAATCAGATATTCAAAATTTACAGGTTTTAATCCTGTACTGTTGTTTCTTTTAGAGTGATCACGGTTATAAATAGAGCGTAAATCTCCGATCGGTACAGGTGAGTTACTACGCCTGAATCATTTTGGTTGTTTATGACTGAAGATAAGCGAAGGGGAGCCATTCCTCTGAGACGCCATGACTGACCGACTGCCGGGGTCTGTTTTGTTAGGTTGGCCATCTGTTAGGCGGAGCTGCCCCGTTTGACGGTTACCCCATACATCTGCCTAACCTTTCATCTGCTGTGGGTCAACAGGTCCAGTTGGATCTCTAAACACGAATTAAATACGAATTTAGCCTCCTTTCTGTCTCGTGCGCGTTTGAATCGCGGCAATCAGTCAATATTTACAAGACGGACGCGGTGTGGACGCGAGAGAGGTAAAACAAAAAGACACGAGCCTGAAGTCTGCCTGCCGCTGCTCGTTTGCCAACACACAAACACGGTCGCAGTCAAAACAGCATCCCCCCCCCCCGTCCCAACCAACTCCTGTCCATGTACGGCTAAAGTATGCGAGGTGTGTTTTGGAGGTGAGTGGTAATATATGAGAAACACATGGCGAGCTTTGCACGCTCTGTCCACAGCTCTTGTGCCTCGTATAATCTTTCACTCCTCTCTGCCCTCTTGCTTCTTCGTTTACACTGCTGCCAGAGTCAGGGGGGACTCCTCCACTCTCAGTTTGGGACGTCAAGGTCTGCATGGTAAAAGATCGCACTTGCTACACTGTGAAAATGTGCAAGTTCTGTTAAAAAAGTTAGAAGCTGGTCTTTCCTGATTAGTGGACAACAATACGATTCTCATACGCTCCCTCTTGGCTTTTTACTCCACCGTGTGTAAATGTTGCTTTCCGTCCAGAGCTGTCCAAGTACACCAAAACACTTCCTCTTTCGTCTTTTAAGAGATTTGGGGGAATGTCTGAGTAGGATCCATTCCCAAAAGATAGATTAGAAATCTATCCTAAACTCTAGAAATGTAGAGTTTAATCTGAATTTGTCTCACCCCCCGAGAATCGTTTTAGAGAGACAATAATTACATATTAGATCCTGACAAATTTCAAATCTCCAGACCAGCTTTAAGTCGACTGTTTGTGATTGTGTTGGTTGCAACTCCGCTCAGCCAGGCAGCAGTTTTTACAAGGTATTTTTGACTGCGAAATTGTATTATTATTCTTCAGTCTTGACATTCACAGTGGAAACTGGACCTTATTGGCTGTTGTAGAATCTGTCATGTGACTTGCTGCGCCCTCAGAGGCTAATAACTCTTAAAGGAGAGAGAGCTGCTGAAACATCAGTCGTTAAATTTTACAACGGTCAAAGCAAAGTACTTTGTTTACAGAGTAAGAACTTTTTTTTTTTTTTTTACAATACTTGCAAGCATTTTTTCATTTTAACAAATTTCAACAACACCCAGCTCCTCAAACAACTATTTTTGCATGTTTTTTTTTAACACACAAACTTAATAGAGCTGCACTGACTTATGCCATTAGCCGATTTATCAACAAGTGATATCAAAACAGAGTGAATGTGCCAACTTTAGCCTGGCACTTTGTCAAACCGCTTCACAAGGAAACAAGTTTATTAAAGACGATGGCTCTGTGTCTCGTCTTTAGAAAACAAGCAATAAAGCTACGCATGATTTGAATCAGGTCTTGTCAGGACATTACATAATATTCTGGCAACTTTCTGAACCAAGTTAAATTGTGTTGTTGGAGCGTTTTATGACCAAACTCTGTTTGGGGCAAAATATGTCTTGTAGAAACTGTAATGTGCTGAATTAGAAACCATATCCCCATCAATGCATTTATTAACTTAATTAACCAGATTGAGACGCTACAAGATCCCTGTCAGGAGAAAGAAACAGAACTTTAGACATGTGACCCCTTTTCTTTTTTTCTCCCTCCAAATACACTGTACATTTGTACGACACAATGATTGATGCAAAGGCAAAAGGTCAGAAAAGTGGGGCTAGGCGTGAGACGATCACTAGATGAGAGAGAAAAGCGAGAGCGAGAGGTGATGAAGGATGCATGAGTGGAGGTGGCAGCAGGGTTGTTTTTCACCACCTCGTCTGCCCTTTTCTCCAGCGCTCAGCAGGAATATCACACAGCCCGTCTGCTCGGCCGCATATCACGCATTCCTGTGTGGATAAAGAGAGGGAGGGGATACGGAAAAACGAAGCAAAGATGAAGACAAGGAGAGAGAGAGAGAGAGAGAGAGATTCGACACACATGGGTGGGCATCAACTGTGCAAAAAGAAGAAAGAAAAAAAAAGAAAAAAGGAAGAAAGAGGCAACGCAAAACGCCGATAAACAAAAGAGACGATTCATCGGCCCGATGTTGCATGTAAGTGCAATGTTCAGTCCTTATTTAGAGCTGGACATGCACTGCTGTGGGTGTTCCTCCGGTATAGTTTGTGAACTCTGTGTGGGCATGTATATTTAGGTTGGCTCGGTTCCCCCAGGGGCCCACCTCTTTAGGGAAATGAGGTTTAGGAACTGGATGTTTCCCCCCTTCATGAATGACATCACTGATACATAATGGTGCGAAAGCTTCTTAACCTGTTCTACATTGATACCCTAAAGAGTAAATAAATACAGGCCAACTATTTAAATGTGGAGAAAAAAAAATGTGTCAGCCTTCGGGGTTGAGTTTGAAAGGAAACTAGAGCCAACCAATATCGCTCCACCGCAGTTATCGTCAACTTGTGGCCTCTAAAATGTCTTTCATTCCAGCCTGACTCATGTTTGCCCTACCTGTCCCTCTGCACCAGGGTTTTGACATTTGGTTTAGGTAAAACGTTTTGCTGCGTAACGGGACGTCAGCTCTTCATTAAAACATTCCGTACATGTAAACAGAAGCATTACGGTCGAACATGTGGTGCAAACGACTTCGGAGGTTGTGGGAGATTCTTCTCTTAAAAAATAGAGCAAAGAGAATTGTAAATAATAAACATTTTGATATAGTACTAAAGCAAAAAAAAAAAAGAAAACAGCTGTTTTTATCTTTTCAAATTGGTCCAATATGCCGATATTTGATGTAAAGATATTTGAATCTCTATGGAGTTGTTTTGAGATCTAGACTGCTGTTTATTGTTCGTTTCATAACTGACGACTGTACTAGATTTTTATTTTGTAAAGCACTTGAACTGCCTTGTTGCTGAAATGTGCTTTACTAATCAACTAGACTGAACTGGACAGTCCAGTGAGCAGGTTGCATTTGAACGCACCGTAGACCTGAGAGTGAATAAGCCGCTCCTAGACACACCATTACCTCATCTGCTGCTGAAAATGATTTACATGACATTTGGGGATGGTTGTATGCTGCAGGCAGCTGGATTTGAAGTTTAGCTGATATTTTTTCCACCAAACCAGTGATGTTTACATTTAGATTGACGTAGTTACAGGTGAGCAATGAAGTTCAACGTAGAATGAGCTACGTAGTCTGTCGCTGTTGGAAACTGCTGATATGAAATTGGTTCAGTCCATCTTTCCTGAGATAATCTGATGTTCCCAAATAGCAAACTTTAATTAGTCCTTGTTCTTTTCCAGGTTATTCGTTATTAAGAAAGTAGTCAAACACTTGGAAGCTGGAGTGGGTAGGATTAGCACATACAAAAAAATCTGACTCACCAAGAGCTCTTTTTGCTGCAGTAGTTTGTCACTGTTTCTGGCAAATTTACTAAAAAAAAAAAAAGAAAAGAAAAAAACCCACACTGAAATACCGATACTGGTGTCAAGCCACTATAACCTCTCAAAATTTCCCAAATTTATGAAATCCAATTAAGCTGTCAGCACTCTCCAGAATTATGTTTGGTTTTAATTATCTAGCAATTATTCAGTGTGCAGGGATGTCAAAGTTCAGCCTCTTTGCCTTGGTTTTTATCACATGTTGTAAAATGGAAAATTCCCAACCAGTCTTTCGTACTTATGAACAAACTACTCTTTGCTCAGAACGGCCATAATGACCTGGGGAGAAAGGGGGGGGGGGGGTTTCCAGAAAATAAAGAGTCACGATGAAAAAGAAAAAAGCAGAGGAGTGTGACATGAACGATGGGGAGGCTTTACCCAAGAGATAAGCCTAAGAAAGCGAAGAGGGCAGATAAATATGTTGTGGTAACACCATCCTCCCTGGACACAGAGCAGCAGAGATCAAGAGGGCATCGCAGGGAGTGTTAGCAAGTCTGCTATCTGTCTGCCAGCTGCCGCTAAAACCTGTCATATCGCAGATACTGTCTGTCGGAGTCGAGGCAAAACACAAAGATATGGGCAAAAACGAGCAAGAGCTCTCCTCCGACCTTTGACACCTCCCTCCTCCCCTGTAAGGCTCTGTGAACGCAGGGGCGCCGTCAGGAAAAAGGAGCGCCGCGTGCGTCAGAGCGTACAGAAAAAAGCCTTCACTCACCTCGTCCACTCAGCTTATCTGGCCCCTTACTAAATGATCCCATTTCCACAGGAAGAGAGGGAGCGAGATGTGAGGCAGGGTGATCCCTGCATCAACAAAACGAATAAAACTCTACAGTTCAGGAGGGTTAGGGTACGTCATGATGGGTGAGAGCCAAAAAATGATTATTTCATTAAATTTATCTCCCCATTCCTTTAGAAAAAAAGTGCTTGTAGTTCTCTTTCCTGTTTGTGTTGGTATGTATAAACAAGTTGTCCATATAATCTGACTGAACTGTAGCTAATTTTGCCATTAAGAATGGGCAGAAGTTTTCTGAAGCTGGTAAAAAAACAAACAAAAAAAAAGATTCCCAAAAGACTACAACTGGAATTTCCTGCATTGCTTAACAAGATATTGTGGTCACACTTTTATTTATTTATTTAAAAAAAAATAAATCAGAATCACATTTCTTTCCATTTCAGGATTCAGCAAAACTTTATCTCTGCCTACACGTGGAATCCAAAAATACATGTTTCTTGTCAGAATGTGACAATGGGAACGTTCAAGCTTGCTGAAGTTTTTTTGCTAGGTGCTGCGTATGACTTTCATACATACTGTACCAACATGTGGAAAAGACCATGGAAAAGCTCCCAGGCAGTTCAGCATCACGAGTGTGTGTGTGTGTGTGCGTGTGTGTGTGTGTGTGCGCGTTTGTTCATCAACTGTAGCAAACCAGTGATAATCCCATTTCGAGGGAAAGAGAAGTGCATATTTCCCCTCAATCGGTTTAAAAATCCAATCCCTGAAAAAAAGAAGAGAAAAGACATTTTACTGAATAACTGGAATAGGGAACTGGTAGACTAGAACAGTTTTTGAAACGGGGGGGGAAATGAAACCTCTAAATAAACTCTGTCTGTTCCCAACACGTAAACACTTCAGATTTCTTTGGCTCTGGTGCTAAAAGCGAGAATTCAGGCCGCTGTGCTCTCTTCCGGCCTGGAGCTTCCCGTTTCCTCTGTTCGAGGAAATTGAGCGCACGTTTCTTATACATATCAATGAAAGTTTATTAGTGTAACAGAGTGAATATGGTTCCGATTTCTTTTTCTAAATGCAGCCCAGGATTTTGCTTTTCCAGCTCCAGTCAGACAAAATTCATCCATGAATAAATAAATAAATGCCTCTCATGCAGTTATTCTGACCACACGCTGCAGCCCTCATTGCTTCCCATTGACTGTGAATTGTGCCATGCCATTGTAATATTTACAAAATGCTAAACTCTCACATGGTCTCTCTGTCCAGTCTTGACATTCTCTAGCTGATTCTGCATGCAGGCATAAATACAGGCAACCTTTAGCAACTTGTTGCCAAGCAAATCTGGAATTTCCATTGACGAGTGTTTTGGTTTAGAAACAAGTCTGCATCGACACGTCTCACTGCAAATGTAAATGTGCTGCCTTTACAGTGAAGATGAACCAATCAGGGGTTTGAAGTAGATTTCTGATCTCAGATTTTCCGAAAAAAAAAAAAAAAATGCAGTCTTTTCCACTTTCTCTTTGAAAAGTAGAATTAGGAGTATTTCCAATAGTTCTTTCTAGTTTTTACTCTTATAAATATTTGTATATTAAATATTAGAATGAAATATTTGCATTTAAAGTCACACTGTGTTTGAGAGAGAGAGAGAACAGTGTCTGTACCAGAGGTTTGTGCCAATGATTTAGCATAACTTTGAACCTTGTATTAGTGGTTAGCATTACTAGCACAGGTAGCATTCTGCTGCTATTATGTTACTTTTCTACTAAAGCTACTAAAGCAGGGGTGTCAAACTCAATTTCACCGAGCGCCACTTCAGCATATTGGCCACCCTCAACGGGCCACATTGACAGTACAAATCAGGAGTTCCCAGGTCCAGTCCTCCAGATTGCAACTTTTAGATGCATCCCTGCTAAAACACCCCAGACTAAAGGTTGACTTCCCTCATCAGCAGCAACTCAGTTCTGTAGAGGCTTATAATGAGTCAATGATCCAGGTGTGATAGAGAAGGAATGCCTCTAAAGTTGCAGATGGTAGCTCTCGAAAACTAGACTTGGGCAGCCCTAGCATAAATGTCTGAAAATACAATGTTAAAAATAGATTAAACAACACCTCATATTGTTAAATATCGCTTCGGAGCGTCTGGTTAGGAAGCGCATTCAAAACCTTTGGTTGAAATGGCGCGTTAAATTCAAGTCTTCATTACAGACCAGAGAAAACTAAAGGGAATGCAACTTTGTGTTAATCCATTTGAGGAGCCGGCAGTTTATCTTGAGGAAATAAATGACGGTGCAGAAGTTAGTTAGACTGTAACATGCTGTCAACCACTGTGGACGCGGCTCCGCTGCTGCAAAGAATTAAAAACCGCTGGAAGTAACTCATCCAGCGGATTTAACAAATGGAGCCTTCTTGGTGCACGTTACCCAGGAGAGCGGCGCTCTGGAGGAGCTGCAGACGTAACATCTGTCCGTTTCAGAGAAGCAAAACCACGCAAAAAATAAAAAATCCTGGTAAAAGCCCACACCGGACCACGCAGGGTAAAACACTCAGAGAGTTCAATTGTTCTGTTTGGATCAGACAGATCCAACTGACTGATGAATTAGCGGATGAAGTGATGCTAATTTAAGGGAAGTTGCTCAATTTAATTTATTAAAAGTTATGGGGGCCACACAGTCAGTGGTTTTTGTCACTATGGAGAAAAATGTAGATGCATTTATCTGCTTCATTTGTGATGGGATCTGGATTCACGGTGAATATTAGCTAAACCGCATAAAATGCGGCAAAATAGCCGATGTTAATATGACTGTAATTTCACGGGTAAAAATAGTATGTGATAACGGATAACAAAAAAAGTCTGGCGCGACCTGCCACCCTGACACCAACTCACACACATCTTCATTCAGTCTTACTTGTAAATCGATGTTTCTTTTCTTGGACATTTTGATGTTAGCTTGTCGATGTCCCAGTTTTATTCAATAAGCAGCTTGAGGTGACTCTGATGCTCTCTAGTGGAGAGAAGCCATAATGTTGGCTGGTAACAATCGGAATGCATTGTGGGAGATGTAGTTTGTAGTCAAATCATGCTCAAAACATTTTAAAACGCTGGGGGGGGGCACGTAAAATGACATGGCGGGCCACATGTGGCCCGCGGGCCTTGAGTTTGACACATGTGCACTAAAGTATGAAATGACCAGCACCTGTTGAAGTTCTTGCAGAGATTAGGTAAAGACTGGATTTTTGAGATTCTGACCGACTTATTATCGGTAAGTTGAGTCCAGGCACCAGTCGGTTTTTCGGTGCATCACTACTTAGTACCTTTTTCAGGTTTCCCCCCACATACATATAAAAGTTAGCTTCACACACAAAGGCACTGGCTAACATTTAACACTCAACCTCCTAGCTGTGAAGCCACAGTGCTAACCGGCGGCTAAATATATTCTGAAAGCAAGCTGTTCTGTTTGCGGTTTCCTAATTTCGAACTGTTACCGGTATCAGCATGTCGTTTCTTCACCAGACTTCACCAGCTAATATTAAACCTATTTGCAGAAAACCGGATCACGTGAATCCAGCTGTCGGTGTTCATTTCTAAAGCCCCTGCAAAGAAATGGCTGATAGATAATCCACATCCAAACTTGTCTAAAAGACACGAAACACCAATTTGTTTCCCATGTTTGCCATGTTATTTAAAGAACATCATATGTGTCACTTGAGCTATTTTGTTTGACTTCAATTTATGGTTTATGATCCCAAACTGAGGTCCCCTTGTTAGAGGGGAGCAAAGCTTTCTGTGGCCTGGATATAGATAAAAGTAGTTCAGTCCAGAGTACTAAAGTCATGGTAATCAATTACACTGATTAATAGGCTTGCGTTCGTACTGTCAGGGATAAAACCGCTAATTGATTGGGAAAAAGAGAACTTAATGATATGAACCAAAAGACCCAGAACCAAGAACTCGCTTTAAACCGTGAGGGCAAACGACGAAGACTTAAAACTACATCCTCTTACCGCAATGTGACCCACGTGTACATTCGCAGGCATCGGACATGCTACAACCACACATGTGTGTATGTGTGCGAGTGTGTCCGCACACGGAGAACCTGGTCAAACACAAACACTGCATTCCTCAACAATGGAAGATCTTAAAGATGTTGGCAGGGCTGTTTGCTCTTCTTCCCACAAACAGCCTCATCCTCGCTTCCATCTGCGTACCGCGGTTCGCTGGAGACAGGCTGGAGCTCCGAACGGCGCTGAAGAACCTCTGAGAAGGCCGGGTCGAGTGGGACCGGCCCTCCCATCCACTTACAGAACACAAACAACACCACCGCCGGATCTGAGGAGACCGGAGTTGGCTCAAACGGGACAGGGTTCAGCTGCAGTTCTCTGAGGTTCACACGGAGACAGCGAGGCACTGAGGGGAGGGGTGGGATAAGGAGATTATGATGGATGTGGTAGTAATTCAGATTCCTCATAATGTTGTCAAAAGCGCCACAAAAACATTTCCAGCTTCAGAGAAAGAGTTTTTTTTTGTTTTGTTTTCGTAAACAGCACCCACAGACTGCCAGTGTCTGTGCTGGGAGAATCAGAAAGGGACAGATTTCTCATGTCTGCCGTCGTGTCGTCATCTGCTGACGTCTCCTGCTTGTGCTTGACTTAATTAGACGTCAAGTCTACCGCCGAAACGCCGATTCATGTAATCTGATTAGCATTGCCAGTGCAGGGAAACTAGAAGGCCACAACACCCCACCTAGTGGAAGTTGATTTAATTGCAATCGGATAAAAACTCAAGAGGCCCTCTGGCACAGAGGGGAATTCAATTAGTTCACGTGGAAAGTTGAGTGTTCGATAACGTTAAACGGACAGCCATTACAATATTCTAGGGGGTCCAGAACATCCAAGGCCGTCATTAAGACTAATGGGGAAAACAACAAGGCTGCAAACTCAGCATTCTCAGTTGGAGAACAGCACACAGCTTATAAAGATCTGAGAATTGCAAAAGAGGAGAGAGGGGAGCGCTGGGGACCTGGGGAAGAGGAGTGTTTGTGTGAGAGTCTGCAGAGGTTCCGGCTGGAGTGCGAAGCCACGACGGGATTCGTTTGAGCCGTAAACAGCGCGCTGTAATATCATCCACCTGACCCCGCTGGAAGCATCCTGTCCTCCAGCCGCCTAAATCCTCCTCATTAAGACGTTTACTCGGACATTCCTATATGGCTACTCGATGAGGGGAAAGTGTAATCTTCCCCTGTAATGTCGATGCCGTGCGGGAGGTGTTCATGTGAGGAATCTTCCAGGAACAATGGACTCATAGAGGGGGGGATATTTATAGAGGTCCTAAAATGACTGTTGCACATAGTTCCTAGTACTGTGAGGCGGGCCGATGGCCGTGCCAGATGACTGGTGGGGGTACATCCTCTTTCTCTTCTTGTTTCCTTGATCGCCGACAGCTTCCTCCTTGTGTCTCCTAAAGTTTTTCCGGACTAGCAGTTTTCTGAGTCACACTCAAATAGTCCTTTTTCCTACATCTGAGGCTACCACATAAATCGTATTGTTTCTGGGATATGGCTTTTGTCCTACTGCATGTCCACAGCTGTGTGTGAGAATTTTCCAAGCTTCCTGACTTAAAGATGTAGTCATGGTTAGAATATAATTGATGGCTTATATAAAGCTTAGATTTAAAACTGAAAATAGCTCAAGCTTGGAAATGCAACTGCTTAGCCTGCAACTTTCAAGATTTTCTACAGATTCTGGACTTTAACTAGGTCATTCTAATGCACGAATGTGCTTTAATCTAAGCCATTCTACTATATGTATCATGTTGTTGTCCTGTTGGAGGATGTACCTTCTCTAAAGGAGAAAATCTTTTGCAGCCTTTAACTACTTTCCTTCCAGGATTGAGATAGTGTTTCGTAGCCAGAACCTGGTTTAATCGTCTCTATTTGGATCTGGTCTGCACTAGTTTCTTTTTTCTACAAAAACTAGACTACTTTACTTCTTTCCTTAAATATTGAATTCCTTATATATTCCATGTTTAATTATTGCGGAAAAAAATCACATTGAAATATGTTTTTCTATTTATTTTTACAAATTAAACTCTTGTGAGTATTTCCAGCTTCACAAATTTGGACGCCACTGATTTAGGGGCCTCAGAATAATTAATAATTAAGGGGGATTTCCTCAATTTTACTTGTAATAAATTTTATTTAAGGATGTTTATTTATGGTTGTAATGCAATAACAACGTTGCCTCCCCTTAAATAGAATAGTAAAAATGTAAAGCTGTTCATAGTACTCCATGAAACTCAAAGCTGCAGCACAGAAACCAAAAATAACCACAGTCATCATCTGGGACATCTTTTTGAATGGGAACACACTTTGACCTTTTGGAGAGGTGAATAAGGAGGTGGAAGTTGTTTTTTAAAACTTTTAATGCTATTATCTATGTGTAAGCAGCTACAGAGAGAATGAATGCATACTTAAAAATGTTTTACTAACCTTTCTTATAGTAGATGATTCTTCGTAATATGCATATGGTTTACAGGGATATTGCGATAATGATACATTTGTGATATTGTTTCACCCTGTTGAGATCACTCTTTGTTACTACGATCAACATCGAGATCTTTAAGATTCAGACATTAAGTATAGCACTAGCGATGTTTCTATTGCCCATATAAATTCAGAAACTGTAATGATGAAAATGAATTTACATGATGGAAATGCACCAATGTTGAAAAAAAAAGGAAAACTCATGTTTTTTTATCAAAAGTGTTTGTGCTAGGATTAAGTGTTTTTTCGGCTGTACTGAAATTGAAAACACTGAAAGCAATTTTCACGCATCACAATGTCAAGTGAACAACGACAGGATGTTACTACTGGCGGAAAAAAACGAAGAAGACAACAGGAAGTGGTAGGAGGAGGATGGAGTGGCGTGTTTTTTTTATTATTATTATATCCTGTGAACACACCTATTCACATTTATAATCTATAACCTGTTTCTTATGTAACGGAGACATAAATTGCTACACTGTATGTTTTTTTGTTTTTTTTGTTTTTTTTTACATTATCGTTTTGCACACATTTGTAATGGAAACCCACTAGAATAATCATTGTTATTTTCCCAACATCACAATTAAACTATGTCAAAAATGGTGGTCGTGACTCCAAAGACCGGAAAATTATGATATTGCTGCTAGAAATAGATGCTTGAAAAAAAGAAAAGAAAAACTGTCATCACAGAATCAGGTGTCTGCCGGTGTCCAGAGACTGATCGGTGTCCGTTTCCCTCAGGCAGACGGAACGGACGGCCTCTCGGCAGAGACGTGAGCCACCGGGATGGCAGCCTTCTCACATGTTGTACTCATATTATTTTGTGGCATCGGGCAACTGTGTTGAGTCCAGCGAGTGGCGGGAAACATGTAAGTCATATCTTATCAAAAGTTGGCAAACATGCAGAGTCCCGTTGTCGGACACTGAGCTGGGTGGTCACTCTGTGGGTGTGCGGTATGTCCCACTACCAGGAACATAAACCCTGCTGGGAATAAACCCCAGAGCCTCTGTGGCTCCAGCTGTGCGGACTCACAAAGTTGAGAGCGCACGCCAGCTGATTTACAGCTCATTTATAGCGCTGTGGCTGCACGTATAGTATATACATACAATAGTCATGCAAATGCCTGTGTGTGGGTGTGTCTGCGTATACTACGGAAGTGCATTATGTACTTAGCTTCACGTTGTTGACTTTGCTATTGTTCCGGATGGTTCCACAAACCGCTTGCGTCGCCCGTCTCTCTCGCTGCTTGTTGTAAATGTCTGCGGTTCGTCCTTTACTGTCAGTGCTGTGGGACATTCCCTGTGCAGACGCTGGTAGTTTTCTCCACTCATCTGGATCCGGGGAGGCCCCCGGTGTTTGGGGAGCCTCAACCATTCGGAGGGACAGTTGATGAGGCGGATGTCTGTTACCAAAACTCTGTCCAAAACAACAACCAAATCAGAATCTCCAATGAGATGAGAACGGATTTTGTAAGCGGTTGCCAACGAGGACAGATCAAATTGTAAAAACGTACAAAATAATCAGAGCCTGCTTCGGTTTCGTTTCTGTTTATCTGTTTTTGCCCGGCCCGACTCTCTCAAAGCTGCTGACCGTCATCCCAAAGCATAAACAAACTCTCATTTGGTCAGCCAAAACATCCTGAAACCTCTGGAAGTCACTCCATGCTCTGGCATATGTCTGTTTTGTTATGTGTGAGTGTTTTTGTGCATTCCCATTACTTTTTTCTGATTATTATTTGTGCATCTTCTTTGCAGGGATCAGCAAAGTCCTTGCCAAAGAGCAGACCTCCCCTAAAGGAGTCAAAGATGAAGCCCTGGGAGAGAAGAAGGGAGGCAACTGAGGGACACAGAGGCCCTCTTAGCGGAGGATGGAGATAAAAAAAACATAAACACAAGTGATGACAGCTGGCTGTCATAACCACCAGTCTAATCTCTCACGTTTTCGGAGGGGTAACATTCCGGAAAAGGATAACGCAGAGAACAAATGGATTGTTCAGACGCCATGGCAGGCAGGCGAATGGAGTGAAGGAGTTTGTGTGTGAAGGGGTGATATGTAAAAAAAGAACGTAGAGAACACAGTAGCTGTTACTGATTTATGGTTCGACATAATGGCAGCTGATAAGCAGGCTTTCTCTAAGCAGGACTCCATTACAGAAGCGTTTGGAGACGTTTCCCACAGACACAGATCGCTCGTGATGAATCCGTTAAAGACAGAAACTCTACCGACGTTTTCACAAGGCCGCCCCGTAAATCTTGATGATTATTCACAAGTGTGGTAGTTCAATCCTTTGTTCACACCTTGAAACTCTTTGCCTGCTTTCCCCCCCGCCCCCATTCTGGATACGTTCGCCTTCACTGAACAGTTTTCCATATGTGAGGTGAATTAAGACCCTCTTGTGTAACATGCATCCAGTGCGATGAGTAAAAGCCGCATCAACGGATCCTTATGTAACGTTACTGTGACTTAGCAGCCTTGAGAATTGATTTTTTATGGATGAAAGAACCATGAAAATCAGCCAAAGCCAAATAAAACAGAATCGTACATTTAGTTCCCTCTGTTTAACGTTACTCTAATCGGTTCCTTTTCAGCTTCACCCTGCAGAGTTTCAGCTGGGCCCCCGTTTTTGCTTTCAGAATAGCCTTAAAGCTGCAGTACTTAATTTTTAAACATATTTATTAAAACTGTCCCAATGTCCTGGTAGATAATCTGAGAGAAAAAAAAATCAAACTCCTCTGCTTCCTCCCTGTGTTACTACTACTATTTTGTTATTTTGTTCAGAAAATGACATATCTGCCAAGAATTCGAATAAATAAGAGGCTTAGATTGCATATTTATTTAAAAAAAAAAAAAAAGATTTTCAGTTTGTTTTTTTTATAGTATGCAGAAACGATTGTGTGTGTGTTTTTTGTAGAGCTGTTCTGACCATAGCTTCTGAAGTTTTGTTGTTGTTGTTTTCTGGTGTTTTTGTGGTTTGAGATGTTTTCTGAGGACTAAAACCATCATATGAAAGGCGGTCAGTAAAAGAATGGGGACAAGTGAGAAGTCAGCAACAATTCTGCATAGTTTTAGACCAATTATTTATTGCAGCCTTTTTGAATCTGTTGTCAAAAACAACAGCAACAAAAAAATAAGCACCACTAAAGTCCTTCGCAAAAGTAGCGCTGAACTTTTCCATGTTTTGTCACATTGCAGCCACAAACTTCAACGTGTTTTACTTGAGTTTCAGCAGTGAATAGATATGAAGTGTGGAGGGTAAAGTTTTGGTTTTTACAAACAAAAATCCTAGCAGTGTGGTGCATCTTCAGAAGCCAACTAATTAGTTATTTCATCTCAGTCTGCATCCAGCTGTTCTGTGAAGGTTTCAGATGTTAATCTGATCAATTTTAAGCTAGCACTTTACTGACTGTCTTGTTAACGGAGTTTGACTTTAGTGAGGAAGATATTTTAGTAGTTTAACATCTTTTTTCTTTCCAACACAATCAGCATCAGGGTGTTTAAAGCATATGGCAGAGCAAATGATCACAAGGAGAGCACTAAAAGTGATGCTAATGCTAGGCAGCGTTTATTTACAGCTGAGCTGAAGAGCATGATTGTGCTGTCACTACGTTTCACACTTTCATCGATCTAAGCAAGTTTTTCACAAGCTATCTACTGGTTGTATTAGTTTTGGTTTAGTTCCTGGATACTCACAGGAAGTCAGATATTCCTGCTACATGTCTTCTTCTTCTTTCAAACAAAGCAGAATGGCATTAAAACAAAACGTAATCTGGAACTACGACTCCAGGTGGGGCTAAAAATCTCCGTTTACGGCTCTTTTAATGAAGTTGTATTATCATTTCTACAAAAAGTAGCATTTCACTCTCCACTAGAGTTACTGTAAAAGTAAAATGCGAAAAAGGGACAGGCTCGAGTCTCATCGTACATGGCATGTCAAAGAGAAAAAGATCCTCTCCTCTGGTTCAGCTCGCTCTCTTTGTTCTTGTAGCAAACAATTTTTTTGTAGGTAACTACAATCAGCTGGCGAGAATAAAACCAGCACGCCGTGGCCGTGAGTGCATGCTTGTTTGTGTTTTTGCAGAAATCAAGAGCAGGAACGTGCTGCTCTCTTTTGCCTCGGAACCGTGCGTTGCTTCAGATGTGTCGGAAAGTCATTAATTCAAACCAGAAGCTTTATGCTCACAGGAGCCGGGCACACTAACTCACATGGAATCTTGTAGATAGCTTCTCGACGCATCATCCAGCCAAGTTAGTGTGCGACTCATAAAGTAGTGAGCAGCCCAAAGTCTCTTAATTGCTCTGCTGCGTCATCATGTGGGATTTACAGCTCATTTTTTTTACATAGCTTCTGCCTGTTGATGGAGCATTCGCGCCAAGAGGATCTGCTACATCAAAACGCTACAACGTAGCATACAAGCACGCTTCAATACCACCTCATCAATCTGCCCCTGTACAAAGCCGTATTCTGATTTTTCACCCAGATTAACAATTCATCCCCTCTTGCTTCCATTTTTCATCCATAAAGAAAACTCATGTAAGTCTTTATTACTTGCCCATGTTCTTTAAAAAGGGCGTATCTGCATTATGGCATTATATATTATGGCCAAATATGAGACATTTTAAAGTATTAAGTAAGATTTTTCTAACAACCATTTTTCCATTGAGGATGACTCTCAGTGTTTGTAACCTTATGACAAAGATCCTGAGACCCGATAAAACCCAAAATAATTAGCCACATCCTGCTGGTAGATATTTGATGGAGTAACACAATCAAATCAGGCTATTGGCAGCTTGTAGGAAGTCGTCGAAGTGAGTGTAAAATGTCTCCTTGGCGCATGGATGACGCAGAAGTGATCACTGATACAAAAAAAGAGCACTATAAATGCAGTGATTCAAGCAAATTCTTAAGGTAGAGGTGAACATTCAGATCCTGTGATTGAAAACAAGTTATAAAACAGAGAATATGTTTTTGGTACCTTTTACAGTCTTTTTTCACCCTGAAGCTGCCATCACACTCTTTACTATCTTGCCATGTGGGCTAGCTTACACAGAAAAACAAGATGCAAGTAGAGATAAATAAATGTGATTTTGTGTAATATCAAGTTCAATCAAATTTGTCTAACTCATGTGTGTCACTAGCTCTGTTTCCATTAACCATAAAATTGCACAAATTGAAATTACAAACATAAATTTGCTTAATGGAAACACCAATTTTGAATTAAAAACCCATGATTTTCAATAAAAAGTTTTTGCGGTAAGGAGAGGTTGGTTATTCAAATGTATCCAAATGGATGTAGTGGAACGGAGAGACATTATTCGTCAGATGTTGCCACTGGCGGAAGCCACGAAGAAGACAACAGGAAGTGGTAGAAGGAGCATGTTTGTTTGTTTGTTTTCAGACGATGTGCGGCTGGCTCCACCAGAGCTCTCACAGCATCACACAGTTCATAAAATGTTGTGTGTCATTCAAACTTGTTGAATGCATAACTCTTCTGTAAAATCAGCAACTACATTTTCCCCGACGCCGCGTATGCAGCCGGTCAAATACAAAAAGCGTCCGTCGCACCAACGCCGGAGTAAGACGTCAACGTCTCCTTCGATGGTTGACAATAATGAGAGCTACAGTCACGACTGAATTATGAATATCATGTAACTGCTTACATCTGCTGCTGCTGCTGCGATTTTTAATGATTTATCACGTTGACAAGTTTTTTTTTAGTCTTTGGGCCGCCGTCTGGAAAGAGTAAAGCCTTCTGTAACTAACTCACTAAGGAGTGAACACAAGCAGAAAAGGACATCAACAGATGGAGAAATCAATCCGCTAACAAGATGGAAAACGCTGAATAACATTTGTCTTTATCCAACTTGACACAAACATTATCTCTGCACAAGCATGAATTCAGAATGACTACTTGACTCAAAAGAAGTCATATTTTTCGCCGTCAGGTGTTAATAAGCAAACGTATAAAATCAAACATCACCATGAATGTTGTTTTTCTGTTTTTTTTTGTTACTTCTTCTTTTGGCCACTGATGAATCTTCTGGTTGTTGGGTAAATATTCTTTATATGCATCTAGTCATTCAACGGACATGTAACAGTCAAGGGACTTGACAGGGTTGGTGTTATAATTACATTACTACTCTGAAAGCCAACTCAAAACTGCAATGTGTGACTTTTGTTTTAAAAAAATGTTTTAACAAATTTGTTAGAACTGTCCTATTTTGTGACAGTGTAATACGAGACGTAATTTGTGAAAGAAAATGTAACACTTTCATCTCCTTCCAGTGCTAGAATTGTCATCTGCAGAAATCCACTGCTTTTTGTTAATTAAGCTTGTGTATGCGATACTCAATGCGCCAATGGCAATCAAACAACTTACAGGAAACTATTTATCCGCCGTCATTGCTGGACATGCTGACTGGCCTGAGCATTCATGACACGCTCTGTTATGAGGAAGAAGCTGTAGTGTATCAGAGAGCAGCGTGTACACAAGCATGATTGACAGCAGTAAGACCCTCCTCCTGGCTCTGATTGGTTGTTCCTGACTGAGTAGTGTGTTTGGGAGCACCAGGAGAAAACAGAGGAGCTAATTTATTATTTTACATTTTTTTCAGAATATCTGCCTCGTACTATACAGTCATAACAAATTAACAATTTTAATATGTAAAAACATTTTCATGAAAGTTACAGCTTTAAAAATAAAAATTTTACTCCATCAAACATTAATATACTTTAAATCTGATGGCAGATCAACTCCTGCAAAAGGTTACATTTGCTATTTTTGAGTAGTGGGAATGATGCATATGGAGCTGCAGGGCGAGTCGGGTGAAAATCTGACTAGAACGGAAGCGTTGGATCAGCGCGGCGTTACGCATGGAGAGGAACGGAGTGAAGTGGATGGGTGATGTCGGGAGAAGGAAAACCGAGATCTCTGGGCAATGTGGGCCCCACTGCCACGTTGAGGCGAAAAGCCCCCCCATCAACTGTGGAGCCCAGAGAGGCCCTTCATGCATCGCAGCCAGAGGCTCTGGATCTAAGCATGTTCCAGGATCCATCGCTTAAACATATGGTGGCAATCTTCACTAAACATGGGACTGTTGAGACATGAGGGGGCAGTTGGGGAGTGCAGATTTGGAAGAAAAAAAAAAGAAAGAAGGAAAAAAGCTGGTTGATACACATAAGGAGCAAACGTGAATAAGAGAGTGCAGGATAATTGATTTCCAAGAAGCAGGAGTCTGGTTTCCATCCATGTAGAAGTTATTTTCAATTTAACTGTAACCTTATGATGAGCTTTTTGCAGCGTAAATCATCAACTGCAAACCGTGAATGTCGCGATCTCTCCCCCTTCCAGGGTTTTATGACGGCACATGAAATAGCAGCGAGGGGCTGGGGCTGGAGCTGGAGCCCGAATACCCGGCACACCCAGGGAAGCTTGGACGGCTCGCACGAAAACAGCTATGAAGCTGTCACACCAGCAAACACACAGCGCAGGCCAAGTTAATTAGGTGATGTAATGCACAGCATCAGACCTTTTAGCCCTCAGCCATTAGGCTGCACTTAAACTATTCAGAATATGTCATGTGAGGCCATTCATTTCCCTTCATTTAGCTCTGCTTTATGGACGAAGGTCATACAGCTCCTCTGCTCTGCAAGGTAGAGAGCATGTGTAAAATTATATGAAAATTTGTGTTTCCGTGTTATGCAATGAAACCAAAATAAAAGAAGGTGTTTTTATGAGAACATAATGTGTATGTATAGATGTGGGAGAGTATATTTTAGATGAGGAAACATGAAGCAGTCAATGATTTTATGTAAGAAAAACTGATGGTTTTCAAAAAGTGTGAGATGCCTTTGTATTCAAAAACTACCGTAGCATGTCTGTAAGTTTTAATTTTTTTTATTATGTTGTGTTTTAATGTACAGCACTTTGTATCAGCTGTGGTTGTTTTAAAATGATTTATAAATAAAGTTGGTTTGGTTTGGTCTTTGCTTTACTCATCTGGAGACTGACATGTTTGCACTTTGTTTTATGTAAAACGAAGATTGTTTAAAACAAAAAAGTGATAAAGTTCATGGAATGTGAATAATTTCACGAGACACTATACGCCAAAACTGTAAAACGCGTTGACGTTGCATCAACACTTTTTTGAGACGTTTTCATTTTGTTGTCATGTATAAGAAAGAAAAAAGTGTTTGTAACTTATGAAAAGTCAAAGATGTGAAGTCGCGTTGAAAGCGTCTGCTGAAAATGTCGTGTCTCTCGCAGGGCTGCAGAATCTGTTCCGGATTCCGTCTGTTCCCTGAGATTGGCGACAACCTGCGCATCAAAGCCCAACAACCCTGGGAGACGGATCTGCAGCTGCTCCGAGGTTTGGCTGCTTGGTTTGATGTTGGAAAGCCGACCGCCAGGTAGGAATCTGGTGTATGTGCTTACCTGTGTGTGTGTGTGCGTGTACATGAGAGACATTGCTGTTCAAACGTCTTTCTGATGTAGAAAAAGATTAGTTTCAAAACCTTTTTCCACATATTGCGACATTTAAACTGAAACATTCAGACAAACCACAACCAGCTGGCCCCTGGCCCATGACAGTAAATGTTAATAAAGCTCAAATGTTTTAAAGATTGGAGTTGTTGGCAGAAGCCCTCTTTTGGTCTTGATACTCTCAGAGTAGTTGCTAGCTTCACCGTTCAAGACCAACTTTCCTTGAGAACCAATAGAGTCAACTTCTTCAGGTAAAGTAGTGTCTGCTTTTAAACTTCTAAAAAATGGCAAATAGCAAATGGCCTCTACTCATATCCAGAGGACTCCAAAGCGATTCACACCACATTCAGTCAATCACCCATTCACGCACACATTCACAGGCTGATGGTGGTAAGCTACCAGGTAGTAGCCACGACTTCCAGGCGAAGTGGGTGAAGTGTCTCGCCCAAGAACGCCTTCATAGCGACAGACAGAGCGGGGATCAAACCGGCAGCCCACCAATAGCCGGACTAGTACCACTCCTACTTCGATTGCCACCATCGTCCGTCACCCCAACCCTCCTGAGCTATCCCTTTAAATTTTCCATTAAACCTGCAATGCATCACTCTGCATGAACATAATTTGTCATTTTCAAACTAACGACAGCAAATGCGTACATCGAAAACGCTTAAATCCTTGGGAAATTTAGGCCACTGCTTTGTGGTTTGCAGCATGAACGCTGAGCATTAGCTGGGATCCAGCTTCTTAATGCACCTCTGAGCCCCTGTGCAATCAGAGCTCCCACACCGAGATGCACTGGATGGGAGGAAGACCAACAGGAGCTTCCAAGATTCGTCCTCAGGGGCTCTGTGTTGGGGGTCTTCGGTGGGGGTGACCGTGTGCACATGAGGCAGAGGCAAACAACAGCTGTCTCTCAGTTTATAAAGGGATTTCTGAGGAGAGAGCTGCCCTGAGGATCCAGGAAGGTTAACTTATCGAGTGCATAAGAGTTGTTTGTGTGTGTTGTGGCGCTTTACCAACTGCGGCACTGAAAGCCAGCCTCGATCACTTTCCCTGTCCCCCCCTCTCTTATTTCCCCTCATGATCCTGACTCACTCAATGGACCAGTCAGCAGGGTCTCCTCCAGTGAACTTACTCCATCTGAGAGGAATGTGTGTGTCGAGAGGCTCACACGCACAACGACACTCGCACACCCACCCACAGACACAAACGCGCAGAGATGTGCGCACACTTTCAGGCAGCTGTTGTTGAAAGTAAGATATCTGGCAGCAGCAGGTGGCTTCGAAATGCTTACCGGAATCGCGGTCATTCGCTGACCAAGGCTGCGTGGGTGAAAAACGTTTGTCACCGATGCTTTTTTTTAAAAGAAATAAATTCACTCATTCCCAGAAAAGAATCTTGACCTGTCTAACATTCAGTGGGTAGGATTCAAGCACAAAGGATGAGTTCAAGATGATCTTCTTGTTTCTGAAATCCACATGGGGAGAGAAAGCGGAGCGCCGAGGCGGAGCGCAGGTGGAAGACATGCCAAGTCTACACATAAAGGAACAGAGCAGTGATCCACAGAGAGGGTTTCCATTCATTCATCCTGTGTCAGACTTTAACTTTATGCAGAACATGTTCAAAACGTTTGGGACTGATTCCAGGTTTGCCAAATCGACCCAAATGTGATCAGGGCGATGTTTACATAGCAGATGGATAAATGGACCGATGGCCTTCGAGCAGATGCATAACATGGAGACGATGACTTACGTGAGGCTGGGCTGAAATCCTTCCTCATACTTAATTTAGACTGAACATTTCATGCCTGATAAAAAAAACAAAAACTTTTCTTGGTTTCATTCTGATCTCTGGCTTGTTTTTTTGTTCCTTCCCTGAAAGTCACATCTGGGTCATTGACTTTTCACATGCTTACGATAAAAAGTCTTCCTCAGGACACATTATGATTTGCATCACTTCCAGCTTATGATGTTTAAAGCTTTAATATATAAATGCTAACCCAGTGATTGACTACTGAGTTTGAGACTTTAGACCCGTTAAGCGGTCTCAGACATCAGTAATATATACAATCGTAATCAAGGTGCATCTCAGTCATTTTCAATAAATTACAATGTTATTATTTCTGAAAATGTTTATTTATTTCAGTAACCCAGTTAAGTGAAAAACATTGGATAGATAAATCACACACAGATTTATCTTTTTACGTCTTATTTTGTTAATGATTTTTCATTTTAGGTAGTGAAAACACAACATTTAAGATTAATAATGTTGATTACATCAGATCAATAAAAACAAACAATGTGGTCTTCATGAAAATTGTTAAAATAGGCTGTCATTTTCAAAAGCTACTTTTAGTTTGAGAGTCAAATCTTCAAGGCATAATGTAATTGATTGGATGTGACTATTTGAATTTGAAAGGACGTGATTGATTTATTATAAGTCGCTGCCTGATACAATCTGTTCATGTCAGCTGCAGCTTCGTAATAAACACCTCGTCCAGGTCTGTCAACATGATTCTGTAATAAATGACTCCAAACAAAATAAACGTAGCTTAACTCTGCCTGTTAAGCTAGCCACATTAAGACAAAAACTTGTAGTGACTTGCATACGCTTCAGTTCTTCAAAATAAAAGCACTTCCTGTTCTGTTCTTTTATGACTTCTCCTGTGTACTGTACCTCACTCATATACTCTGAACTATTTTTAGTGTTTAGACTTGACAAGGTTTTTATATGTAGAACATGCTTTCCCTATAATAATAATAATAATAATAATAATAATAATAATAATAATAATCCTAAAACTCATGGAGAAAATGAGACAAGCATCCAAACTTAAATAACTTAAAGCAGCTCAGACTGTTTTTTGCATGCTGCGTTAAATGTTAAAAAATGAAAACATAATTCTTGATAAACATTAAAGGGTTAAAGATAGCTATTGAATTTTCATGTTAAATTAGGGGTTTAAGTTCCCAGCCCATGCTGTGTTATATATTTTGTGGCATTCGTTTGATTAAGACATTTAAATTTTAATCATTAGATACTTAAGATGTGACGAGGACCTGGGCTTACAGGCTTTAAATCGTGTCAACGCCTCTGCTGTAACTTATGCCGTACGCTTTGATACCAGTGAAATCTTTCAAGCCTCGACTTTGATTCAGATATATTTTTAATAAAATTACTTGTTCTGGATACCGAGGAGACACTTTGTCACAGATGGTCCCAATTCCATCTGATGTTGTGTTTCTGCTACTGACAGATGGCTGGAAGCATCTCTACCTGTCAACGTCCTGTACGCTAGCAGCGTTACATCGACGCCAGTATCACTTATCAAGTTTCCTTCTCCATGTTTCCAGCCTCTCCCTCTGTAAAAATAAACCCCACCAACTTTGGTGCGTCAGTGGTTAGCGACGCCACAGCGTGCATCCTTTTTCACTCATTGAGCGTCTGCGGCGGTACGGTGTAGTATCTGCTTTTTGTCCCTGGCAGGATTTGGAGGAGTCGTTCTCACTGTCATTTATAGCGACCGTGTTTGTGCATCAAAGCATTGCCTGCATTGCTGGACCGCGGCCCTGCAGTAAGAGGAGACAGTGTGCATTCCTGGCGCACATAAATCCGGACCCCATCACTGGCCTGCACTGTCTCCGCTTTCTGCTCTCTGGGTGGAAGTCAGCGGACGCTACCTTCCACCAACCTTATAAGGTTTGTAATCTGTGAAATAAAGAGAAGACGGTCTTTACGTCGTTTTAGTGAGATGCATTCAATATCCTCAGCAAGGTTTGGTTAAAATTCTGTAACCTTTGGGGAGAGGGACTAAATGTGTGTTTGCTCTTCTGGAAGTCTTCCATTGCCACAAATTGTTGCCATTACCATGACACACACAGAGGAAGCAGACCAGGGTGTGTCTCACGCTCTTTATTACGCATGCAAGGTCCCCAGATTCTTCGAAGTGATGGAGGAATAATGGCTATTAATGAGAGTAATTCTTCTTGAGTCTCTTCGCATGCAGATGGTGCTGACTAACATGCCACAGCCCAGCTTAGTTTGCCTGGTTGGACAAGCACAAGAGTGCGCATGTGTTTGAACTCGTCAGTGACCACAGAACACCGAAAGGGAAGAGCTCGATGGTGTGAGAGTGAAAGCGGGGTCTGATGAGTCCGACGGGTCACTTGGCGTGCACAAATTGTGTTTCGCTTGCTTGTCTGCAGCAGCGACTGCAGACTGCAACTAGCTTAGTGAATGTTGTCCATTCGCCCAAATGGACAAATGGACAAGAAACTGAAAGACTGAATTGCTAATTTAGGAGGAAAAAAGTAACAATTCTGTGCAGTCTGGAAAACTGGAGTTTGACTTTAGCATTTCCCAAGTCTGAAGTAGGAAAGGGGAAAAATATGTCATTAATTTGAATTCCAAGACTTTTCCTATGTTATTATCTAAAAGGTGAAACCATGAATCCATCCATCCATCCATCTCTCTGTCATCTAACCATGTGTCTGCTGGATCAATTCTCTGTCTACCGTTGAGAAGTGACAATATTAAAGGGGCAGTATTATGTTTTCCAGCCACATTGTGCCATTTTACAGTGCGGTCAAGTAGCTATGTTACATTCAGTTGTTATATTCAGTGTATATATTCACTTTGTAATTGAAATTGGGCTTCTGTCTCTTTAAGAAAGTCTTTCCAACACTCCACCTTCAAGAAGTCATCATATCGTTTCTCTATTAACCGTTTAACAATCAGCGTTTTATCCAGCGTTGCGCTGAGAAGTGGCTCATATGACCTCAGTATCTTCGCAATTCCACCATGTTTTGTGCCAATTGCTAGTCTGAATGACCAATTTAGTATAACATTATAACATGATGCAAAGCTCAAAAAAGCCAATTTTACAAAAGACCGCCCCTGAATGTGGTTGAAGCTGGTTGGGGTTGATGAAATGAGTTGGCCCACGCCGAAATTTCAGTGTCACTATTGAGGCTAAATTTGGATGAGATGAATGAGCTAAACAGTCCAGTGTTTATTGTACTTTTTATTGCTACATAAAGACAAAGACTGGCCTTCCTTATGTACATCCAAAGTTTGGAGGAATCTAAAATCTGCATCTCTGCTTTCTTTCTCCAGTCCGTGTGAACCCGAGTCGTTGTGCTCACTGATGGATGTTTTTCTGGCGTCTCCACCTTCCTCGCTCAGTCCAAAAACACGAACATTAGCAATTGGCGTCTCTAGGTCGACCTTAGAAGTGTATGCAAACCGTCACCTCCCACCCATGACCTCAACCCCTTTTCTGCGAGCGGCAACAGTTGGTGCAGAAAATGACTGCGCCGACCGTCATGTCGGGTGTGGAAGTAATTGGAACAAAACGCCGGTGGAATCCAGAAGTAATGAGGGTAATGAAAACTGGGAGGAACACACAGAGAGAAAGGAAACAACAGAGGCGGCTTAAATGGGGTCTGATGGAAAAAAGCAGTGGAGAGGAGCAGAGGTGTTTACATAAATGATTATGTAAACACATTGTTCCTCTTCTTTACCACTCTATGTGTGACTGATCAAGAAGCCTCGTTACTTTCAACATTCAGTCCAACTACTGAATGTAGCTTTGCGTCAGTGTTGTTCCTTCAATCTAAAACTGCTAGCATAAATGTGCAAATTTATATTGGAAAGAACCAGTGGGCGGACATGAACAGGATTTTCTCACGATAAGGTTTCCTCGGCTCTCGGCTCAAGTCTTTTCTCACCAAAATGTTTGTGTCGAGCGTTGAGTGGCCAAACTGTGGCCGGGATCTCTCCGAGCTTCACAATGACTCCCTTCTCTAAACACAGTCGATAAAAGCTATCCCAAGCAACACCAGCTGCTTCTCGAGGAAAATCCATTACTGTTGTTGCAAAATCCAAGAACGTTTGGAAACACCATTGCGGCAATTTGAGAATATACAATTAAATGAGCTACGCTGGAATGTCTACTTCACTTCATAACACTTCCGCGCTGAGGTTTTGCGTCTGGTTACCAGTTTTCCAAGTGACTCACTCTAGAAAAAAAACACAAATATCCCCTCTTAAGTGGCCCAACAGGAAAACAAAGACTGCAGTAATCAAATCAAAGCACTGGAGCTCAAATGCTTGCTTGCCGTATGTTCAGCTTGAATGTGATGACGAGTTGGTGTTGTGTCTATTGTTAGCTGTGGTCTATGCTAATGTTTCCCCAACCCTGCCCTGCATGTTCTAGATGTCTGCATGCTTTAGCACACCTGATTCAGATGACTGCAGTTCACAGAGGACGAATGCTGACGAACATCTTATGAACTCAAAAGATAGTCGCAAAAACTCCAATTGGACAGTTCAAAGAGTTCAGCAGAACCAGATCTCTGTTCACGGCGAAGGGCTTGGCAGGAATTTAGCTGCTTTCTAATTCGGTTGTGGAGGAATTTTAATCCACCTTCGTAAATATTTATGGCCTCTGTTAAAACGGCCATAAATATTTCAAATTTTTATGATGAAGATTTTACAGAGGAAAGGGAGACGATTTCAAAATGAGAAATAAAGATATTAATATCCGAATTGTTTTCTCAGCCTACGAGCAAACAGGAAACATCCTTCTGCCTCTGGGTTTCTGAAGTTCCCATAGTAACATAGAAGTGGTTCCCAAAGCATAGGTTGTGACCTCTCCACCTTTCACCTCTGACCTGGATGCTCTTTCACCTATCGGAGCTTCAGAAAGTCTGCCGTAATCAAAACAAAGGACATTTCAGTGGCGTGGACTATAAAACTCACATCAATCATCAGTGTGTTGATGACTCGCCAAGGTTGCTTGAATAACAATTTAAAAAGAAATGCATGATTATTGTGTTTTAGATTTAGTCAAAGAGAAAAAAAAACTACCCCTGAAAACCTACCAGTCTGTTTCCTTTTAGCCCAGGATGACACCAGTCTGTCAAACCTCCAGCGGCCCGTGGAGAGAGACACCAGAGAAAAATTCTTATACTGAACACGGCTTTTGTTTTGTCTCACAAAGCGTCTACTGTGCTATCTTCCCACTCTCGTCCTGTAAGCTCTCCTCAGGCATATCAGAGGTTCTGGGCTGTCTATGAAGCCAGAGGTCAGTGGTTTAATGGCTCAATAATGTGGGTATTGTTGCGGCTGCGTAAAGGGGCGAGACGGGACTCGAACCAACAGCGACGGTGAAACAAATCTCTGAAAAGGGAGATGCAACAAAGGGCTTTGTGAGGGGACTGAGGACAGAGAGGCAGAGTGAGAAGGGAGGACAGACTCTAAACGTCACGTTATATTGGAAAGATGATTTTATAACTTCTTGTAAAATTCATTTTCTGGAGAGGACTGGACGTCCCACAGCTTTCAGGTTTTTGAGTCCTGTCATGCAACTCGACACCAGAAAGAAGAGTCTGTTTTCCTACTCTTCTGGATATGGAGATTGTCTTTCCCATTAGGACCTGAAATCCATGTGTGTGTGTGTGTGTGTGTGTGTGTGTAGGCGTGTGTGTGTGTGTGTGTGTGTGTGTGTGTGTGTGTGTGTGTGTGTGTGTGTGTGTGTGTGTGCGTGTGTGTGTGTGTGTGTGGGTGTGTGCGTGTGTGTGTGTGTGTATGCGTGCGTGCGTGTGTGTGTGGGGGGGGGGAGGGGGGGGGGGTGTGTGTGCGTGTGTGAGTGTGTGTTTGATATGAGCAGAATAACAAGTTCACATTGGACTGTGCCTAATGAGTCAGAAGGGAAGGACCAGATAAGATTGTGGGACTGAAGCTTTGAAGACAATTGTTTAAGTGGTTTCCCATAAACTCTGGAGGAATATGACCCCATTAATTCTCTCACTTTCACTCTCACACACACGCAAACACTCAGCTGACCAACCAAATCTCCTTTTTTTCTCTCTAACTTTCTTGTAATTCTTCAGAAAGGGAGTAAGTGTCTGAAAAGTGGAAACCCCAGAAATATTTCCTTTAAATGAAACAACGGACCAGTCCAGGGAGGGCCAAGACCCACTGGGCAAAAGAAAAGAGACCAGTTTATGAAACCACTAACTGTGTTTCCATTGAGCATAAAATTGTGCAAACTGGAATTACGAAAATTAATTTGCATATTGGAAATACAGCAATATTGAAAAAACTATCATTTGTAGATAAAAAAGTGTTTGGTAGAGGATGAGAGGGTTTTTTGGCTGGGTTGAAATTAGTTTATTTCACAAAACTGCAATGCAAACTCTTTCTGCATCACACGAGTCACGTGATCAATGACCGGATGTTACTACTGGCGGAAAAGACAAAGAGGACGACAGGAAGCGGCATGTGTTGTAATACCTTAGAATGTAAACGAACTTATTCACATATGATCTTAATTCCGTTTCTGCAAAGTTGTGTTTTTCGACACTAGCGGAATAGCAGCTAAGTTTTGTATGGATTTGTAATGGAAAGGCAACCACTGTTTTATGGCCCTTTAAATTATGGATGGTTATCTACTTAGAAAAGATGGACGATACAAGAAAAATTGAGACAAATCCTGTGTGAAAAAATGTATGGAAAATAAAACATGTTAAGAGTTTCTGGTCTGAGTTAACTGTTTTTGTTCTCTTTCATTTATTTTGATGTTGCAGATAATCTGCCAATCCTTTAGAAGCATTTATCTCATTACTCCGGTGACTATAACGCAGCATCGTTCAGAAATGTCTTCTCTGTCGCTAGCATAGTTTCGGTCCCTTGTCGGCCAGCTAGCCCAAAGTGTCCACCACCTGGAGTCCAGTTTACCCTGTTGCCAGATTCTCACCGCCTTACGGAAATACGAAACTAAAGGATGAGTCGGCCTTGAATCCCTTTTTAAAAGAAAACGTGACACCTTCCTTCGTGTGATTTTTCTTCTTATAGCCCACGCTTGACACGCTGCCTAGCACATTTGCGGTAAACTTTGTCCCATGATACGCATTTGCTAATAACCCTAAATCACATTTCCTGAGGTATGTCTACGAGGGGATATAACTGCTCCACTGTGACTCTGTGACCGAGGTGGTCACGAGTTATGATTTTACATAGTTTTCTCTTCTCCGCCACAGGGCATTTACTTAGTTGCTCATATAACAGAACAGATATTCTTATTTAAACTGCCTGGAGTGACCACAGAATGACTAGTCGGGTAATTCTCTCCCAATTTCCCCAAGTTATCTTTGATGGAGTTAACGCGTACGACGCGTTTACTTATTACAGACTTAATGCCGAGTCTCATTGGTCTAATTAAACATGTACTGTGGGATATTTATTAAGGCAATGAACTTGGCGAATTAACACAGCTCCAGTATGTAGTGGTCAATGGACGGCCGTGGCTCAGACCTCAGACATGCAGAGAGCATAAATCTAGGCCAATAGCACTGTTTACATTCGTGCTGACAGTACTTCCAAATGTGTTCGCGCTTCAGCCTGGAGAACAGGAAAGCAATTGAGGACACAAACTGGTAAAAGGAAGAGAAGATGCCATGTTTTCATTTAGTCCACAGACTGAGAGAGCCAAATATCCTCGGGGCTCGCCAGCAAGGAGGCCAGTGATCGGTGTGGGCAAATCTGAGGGAGTCCAGATAGAGGCATTGAGAAACAGCAAGGTAGGAGGGAGGTCTATTTTTTTTTTATTTTATGAAATTTGTGACCAAAAAGAGCTAGACAATGTAAATTGAGGAGAAGGGAATAAATGTGGCCAAGTAAGTGAAGCAATCCAAACCAGAACACAGTGATACACTGGTCTTCAGTGGGGCTGTTTGTTGCGAAACCCATTGTTAGTTAAAAATAAGGTTTCCGCTCCAGAAAAAAAAATTAATAAATAAAACAAAATTTTACAGGAGATGTTAAAACCTGCAGATAAAGTAACATGAAGCTGAACTAAAAAAAATCACAACTCGACCTTTTAAATTGTAAAAAAGTCAACTTTAGGCAATAAAAGTTTGGGTGTCATTTCCCATAAAAAGGAAAACAGCAAAGCAGCAATTTGATGCTTTGGTAGTTAAATGAGTTTTCATATGTTTGCATCTAAAACAGACAAAATCCGGAGTATGATTAGCTTTTTTTTTTTCTACATACAGCCTGCCAGCAGCAACTAAAGTTAATATATAAACTGGTACTGTCTCATATATATATTTATATAAATTCTGAGGTGTCATGTACCTCGGTCATGTCTAAATTGGTACTTTTTTGTCATTCATATCTGATCTTCACACATGCTTGATAGGAAATGTTCTTTATGTTCATGTTTCAGTGTGTTGTTGTTTCCGGGGTTTGGTCCTTTCCCCTCAACTCTCACCAACATCCCTGTTCCTTCCTACAGGAAGCAGCTCCCCACAGAATGATGTTGCCAACACCGTGCGTCACGGTGGTTATGGTGTTTTCAGGATGCTGAGGAAGGCTCTCAGAGTTCATGGGGTCAAATACAAATGCTCAACTTTCCCCACGTTTCAGTTTTTTTAGTTGAAAACCATGATTCCTTTTTCTTTGTAGTACACCAGCATGTGCTGCTTCGTTTTGGTATATCACAAAAATCCAGGTAAAACGTAACGGAGTTTGTGTTTGTAATTGGACGAAACGTAAAAAAGTTTTGAAACTCCATTTAGTGGCACTGCATGGAAAAAGTGGTGATCTGCTGCCATGAGGTATTTCTTTGTAGGTCGCAGTGTTTTCTGTGAGGCCATCCAGCGGACGGAGCTGGAGTGGAAAATACCTGGAACTCTTTCCGCAACAAAAAGTAATTCCCAATTTTGGTGCTTTCAGCTTGAAACTAAATGCACACGTGTGTGTTTGGACTGAAGACAGCAGGTCACATCGAGAAACGCACATACGTGGATGTTTTTAAAACACCCGTGATAGATTTACCATGTCCCCTTGAGTTTCTCCCTCATTTTTCATCGCATACATTTTTCTTGCTTTATGGGTCTCTGCATGAAGAAAGGGGGAGCGTGTGTGTGTGTGTGCGTGTGTGTATATAAGACCGTGCACATAAGATGATTGAAAGAATATGACAAAACTCTGACCTAAATGACAATGAAATTCAACAGCTACATACAGACATGAATAAACACACAGCCTTTTGTCCCAACGGTGCAAAATGAGCAGCCCAGAACCGAGTTTGACAGAAGAGCATCTGAGTGCATTTTGGCAGGGAACACAACTCCCAGCGCAGCGCTGCTTTATAGGCAGGTATAAAATATGAGGCTCTGAGTTTCCCCTGAGACAACTGAGGGACTGGAGGAGTGGAGACTTTTGGAGGAGAGAGCCAGTGATGTAAAGTTTGGAGTCAGGAAAAGTTGGGCAGCTGTTAAAGACCATAATACATTCCTGTGTTTTGCTTGATATCACATGATGTGCGTAGTGTACTTCAACAACAAGTGCTTTTACATGACATCACATAGAGCTGGGGTCAGCGACCTTTTCCAAAATAAAACTTGCCTCAAGCCACAACAAACTACTAAAGAAAATATTGTACTACTTAACAAAGCGAAACTCAAATTTTATTCTATTTCCAGATTTTGGAACAAAATTCCAATGCAATTAAGACTTTTTGCCAAAACATTTAACAACTTGATGCTTTCCATCCAATCTAAGTGCGGCTCAGCTATTTCGCAATGCCGTGAAGGTAAAACTCTGTAGATGTGCATAGGTGGTGCAGAAAAGACTTCCAGCTGTAGCTGAAGGGTCTACAAAGTTAAGCAAATGTACATCTAACTTTTTACTCACTGATAAGTGAGGGTGACATGTTCATTTTGAACCAAACTAAGTAAAAGTTGCCCACAGTGAATCAAATAGTTGGGCATTTAGAAAATTGCATGTGATTTGGTAGCAATGCTCCCTCTCAGATTTGTTAGGTTGTATTAAGAGTTTAATCCAAAATTGCTGATGGGTAGCTGATGTCAGACTTCGGTGATTCAGTATTTCCATAGCCGTTCTTTTTTAACCTAATAAACTCTCAATGTTCTTGAGGAAAAAAAAAAGAATTTAAAGCATTCACCACATGTTTTTGTCTGCATTTTCACATCCCTGACAGAATTTTTCAAAACATTTTTATTCGAAAACTCAAAGACTTACCAACACATATACAACAAAAAATCTGTAAATGTATGCAAGAAAGAAAGCCTCAAATGTATGTACAAAGGGAAGCAAGACATCAACAAAAACCAAAGCCTCATGTGCTGATGCTTACATGGACCGCCCACTAAAAACACGCCGTACGCTTAGAGAAAATGATGTTCGAACAAATGTTGATGCACAAAAAAGTGTGTTTGTATGGATCTAAGCAAATTTTATATTTGCATGACAAACAGTGTTAAATTCGCATTAAATGTCATGTCAAACCTCCAACAAACAGTGTTTTAATGGCATATGCAGTGGAATTCACTACATTACCCAAGACATTTTTTGAGTAATTTTTGCCTCATACGCGAACACTGAGGCTAGGACGACGGGCTAGTCGCAGTTTCATTCAACTGGACATGAGGTCGGCTGCAGGCCTTAATCCACTTCTTGCATTATTCCAGACTCTGTTTGGGCTTTGGAAATGTAATAAATGGTATTCCACCCTCTACCAATGCAAGCCCAACAAATATCTGTGTTCTGTACCCCAGATCAAACTCTCTTCTGTTTGTGTTACGTGTAACTCACGCTGAATACAGAAGAATGTTGGGGAAAGGGTGAGGCAGAGCCATTTCTGATGTTTCTCATTTGGTTATTCACATTACAACTCTTAAAACAGACATGAATGGCTTGGAAGAACATCATGAAACAGTTATTTCACTAGCAAAAACAATGGAAAAAGGTAGTCACGGCTTTCTAGTGAGGCATGAAGATCCAGCATTTGAGATAAAGCAGCTACCTTGCCAAACTGTTGGTTAGGGGAATTTCAACAGTTCTATTTACATTAGGAGAAAAGCTCCTGCTGCAGACCTGCTGTAATACTGCGCTTTTTTACTGTACTTTATGTCATTTTGTTAAATCTGGCTCATATACGGACCCTCCTGTCCCTAAAATTGCAGCTCGTTTTGAAATGCCTCTTGTGAGCCAATTTGTGGTCAGCAGCTGGATGGGTACAGACAGGATAAGGCTGTTTCTCATGAACCAAAGTGGCTGAAGAACTCTCAAAAAGCTAAGCCCATTTTTAAGGCTAAAAATCTGAACAACTTGGATGTATTATTATGTAATAATGCTTCTCAAAATGATGCAATATTTTTCATCAATAACAGTTTTCCTTCAAGTGTAAAAACATGTTTACATCCACCATGCAGACAGTGTGGGTTCGCACAGACATCCATGGTCGCTTCAATATTAACAGATCTGAAGTTTGGCACAGAAACAAAGGCGGGGGAAACATGCAACTTAGACAAGTGTTCAAGATTTTTTGCAAGTGCAAAAAACATTGAGCAGTTCCTTCCAGTTCGTTTTAACACTTCAGTGCTACTGAAGTGGTCATGTTGTGGTGGGCTGCATATTTAGAGCCACTTCTTACTGGCTTGATTTTTATAACTCTTAACGTTGCAGTGGAAAGCACAAGTCATGTGAGCACAAGTTGGTAATGGAAGAGCCAACTGTTGTGGCTTCACTGGCATGAAATAGCCGTGTGCCCTTTTGTGACTCCCGGTGCTCTGAGGGCTTTAGCTGCTCCATGAGTGTGCTTCCCGCAGGAAGTTCCCACTGCCCTGGCTATCAGGGCAGAAAATTTGTGTTTGTCAGCCACCTTAACCATAACTCACCCCCACCCCCTGTCTCTCTCGTCCCCGCCGTCCCTCTGTCTCGTTGCAACACAAACTGAAACGCACAGAGATACACATACAGACGTGGATCAGCACTTGCTTCGCTCCCCGGCTCCCAGAGCTGCCGCAGACCAACAGGGAACTGACTGCTTAATTGAGCCTGAGCTGAATCTGTTTCTTGTGTGAGGAATTCAAGCTGGCAAAGTTACCTGGGAAAGTTTTTTATTTTGCCGTCAGCTTAATATCGCAACTGTGGCTGATTACAGCAGGCCAAAGACAAGCAAGTGAATTTAGGGCTCAAGCCTTAAAGGGGGCATGTTATGCAAAATTTGCATTTTGCACGTATATGTACTGCTTCTAAAAACAGTAATATGTGACTCGTTCTTACTAAAAATAGTAAGATTGTGCCGTGCTCAGATTATTAGATGAGCTAAAAGGAGGCCCTTTATTATCTGGAGCAGGTACTGTGTCTTGTAAAAAAAATAAATTTAAAAAATCCATGCCCAGTGATCCTTTTTTTTTCTTTTTTTTTTTTGGTGCGTTACAAAAACCATGGAACAAACTTCAGTGTAATAAACATTGAAGTTTCCACCTGGCCTTCACCAGTAAATCTCAGAAAAGTGTACATGGCAGCGTTGAGTCAAGGCTTTGGAGAGATCCAGCTTTTTGCTGCAGCTACAGCTGTAAGTCTGTTGGATTTGTGTTGCATTCCAGATCTAGAGATTGAATTTTATTTTTTTTGTGCCCATTTTCTTTGCAGAATGCTTCAACTCGGTCGCATTAGTTGTAGAGCATATGTGACCAATTTGACCAATTTTCAAGTCTTGCCACAGATTCTCAGATTTAGGTTTGAACTTTTGAGTGGACAAATCAATATGCTTTGATCCAAAACATTCACTTGTTCTGGCTGTATGAAATGGGTCATTAGGTTTCTGCAGCAAAGCGAACTTCCACACAAGTTTTAAGTCTTTGGCAGCCTCTAACAAGTTTTCCTTGTTCTGCATTTATTTATCTCGTCAATGTTCCCATCAGCTGACTAGCTTCCCTGTTCCTACTGAGAAAAACATCCCCGCCTCCCCCCACAGAAAGTTGGACATTTGAATTTCCCATCACAACGATAATTTTCCACCTTTTTTATCTTCAAATATGTGCATTATTTTATTACTCATGGAGCCATTGTTAGTAAAAAAAAAAAAAAAACACGCTATACTATATGTAATGTGCTGCTCTTTAAAGCTGCTGCATCAGTGACTTTTAAAGGTCATTATTTTTAAAAGAGTTTCAGAACACGTCATTTGAGAAGCGTGAGTGGTTTAGTCAAATCGAAAACAGAAGGGTGATAAAAGCAATTCTGCGAGGAGCACTTTTCCTGTTCGGAGCTTGATCTAATTTCATCAGGCCAAAGAGGTGAAACGTGGATCACATAGCTGGGAAGTAAGAATCTCGAGATGCACATTTTCACCAGTGACTGAATGTGTCGTTGTGCAAAACAATGGCAGGTTTTGGAGGTATTTGGACAAATAAGTTGTGAATGTATCCAAGTGTGTGGACTCATTCTGTCTTTCAGAAAAGGAAAAAAAGAGAAGAAGTTTAAACTCTACCATAAGAGAACACTCTTAGTAAGGTTTAAAATGTCCCCCTTCTTTCTTTCCATCATTTGTGTTCAGATATTTACACACGTGATCATTCTTCCCTAAAAACAGTTCTTATCATTCATGGGAGACTAAATGTGGGATCGTCTCCAGCGTGGCTGCTGAGGAGAGAGGCTTTTTTTGATCAAAGCACAACCACCCAGCTTGGAGCTTCACATACTCTTGACGTAATGCATGCTGGAGAACAACGACAACAAGAACAAAATGTAAAAGTGCAAACAAAAACCTGATATGGGGTGACTCACGTTAGCAGTGCTTGACGGTGTTTCTCCGGTGCTGGAAAGTAGCCTGCCCTGCAGATGATGCTGGGGTGGATACTGCCTCTGGTCTATGTTATTCTATTATAATCTCTGTTGTGTGTTTTTTTTTATTTTTTAGGTTTTGTATCCAAAACCATTTTGTTTCCATTCTTGAGATCCGATCAGAATGATCTAACGTAAAAGAAAAAAAAAAACATATTTCCAAATAAATGCCAGTCCGTCATGTTCTAAACTGCAATATGTTTCTGTTTTGAGCTTCCATGAGGAAAGAAAGCACTCCAAATTACACTTTCTCATAGCATAAAACAAACACTGTAGTGGCCTGTAGGAAAACTCCTTCTCCCAGAAGAACCCAGCAAATTTCACTGAACTTGATTTATCCTAAATATTTACTAAACTCTGCAGATTATGAGTTCATACCCTGTTCTCAAGTTTCTTACTTCAGGGCCAAAATAAGGTCTTTGTTCATTACTCCCTGCTGACTTCATTGTTGAATCATTTTCTCTCTTTTTTGCCTTTAGTGAGATTATAACAGACGAAACGTTCGTCGTTTCAAGACAATCTGTTGATCGGGTCAGAACCAAGTTCACCTGCACACATTCTCTCACTGCGAGAGTTTTATTACTTAACCGTGGTTTCCAGGAAAACCACAAGACATGAGTGAAATAGGACTTGACAGTATTTTCCACAAACCCCTCTGACCTTATTCTAAGGCAAAACCCGGAGAAGATTTTCATAAATATCAAAGAATGTGAATAACAATGACTTATTCAGCGACTTACAAAAGCATTCAACTTTGAATAAACATCCTTGTGTTTTACTGGGACTTTTATCTGATGTAGAGCAACACAAGGTAGTTGCTCTGTTACTGTAAAGTGGAAAGGGAAGGATTCTGCAGTCACAATTTCATTATTCAAAAGGAAACTTTTGAGAATCACATTTTGCTGAATTTATATCTGGAAGTTTTACATTTTTGTCTATTTCTTTTTTCTTTCTTTTTTGCAAAATAGTTTTATTAAATAAAAGCATTTTAGTTAGGCAATTGCCTTATTAGTCCCTCACATAAAATTGTTTAGTTACTGTACAATAAACTGGATACAGCACAACAAAAAACCATAAAACACTTCTCAAGTTTTCTTCCAAAATCTTCCTGAGTTTCATTCCACCAGTCTTCACTTGCATTTGGTTTTTATTTAAAGGCATCAGAGTAAAGGGAGTTGAACTAAAACGCTTTTACCTTTCGCGTTTGGTTTTGTAAGAATCTAAAAAAACATATATACGCATCTTTCTCCTTCCTCTTCATCATTGTGTGCTGCTTTGTGAAACCTGCAATTAAATATCTAAAGGTTTGTAGTTTTCAATGTGGAAAACTTGGGAAAAAGTTCAGTATTCGTGAGTTGTTCAGAAAAATGTTAAAAGCATATGCCAAGTTATAAACAATATAAAAATATTAACAAAATCCTCAAATCAAAGAGGACGGTAAAGAACTAGTAACTTTGTCTCGACTGAAATGTCAAAATGAGAGACGCCATTAAGTATCATATGTTTACAGGTGAAACGGCTGAACATCGCTCAGCTCAAAAACATCAACATTACCGACAAAGATTTCATTGTGCAGTTGTCTCAAGCCACTTTCTGGACCAAATGAAAAAATAATTGGTGGAATATTGAAATTAATGGCGCGACATCGCCGCGTTAACGCACTAAAGGTTAAATTAACATATCGCTTAAGAAAAATCGTCTTATTCTGCTGTGTCACTCCCTACATCAGAGCAGCACATGAGCTCACGCAGCAACATGTACGTGAACTTGAATGCACTTTGATATCTTGCGCTGCAAAAGCCACAGATTGCAAAACATAATTGAAACAAATTTGTCAAAGAAATGAAACCCCGGTGGGATCTGGATTTAATTAGAATCCAATTACCGTTTGCTTGCACGCCAAAATTAAACCTCCATCTGGCCACTTATTAATAGAAAGAAATGCACGCCAAAGGAAAACAGAACGATTTGCATGAACATGTGTGTAATTCGTGTGTGAGGGGCCCCATCATCTTTTTGAAGCAGGTTTCTCATGTTGACTCAGCGAAGACATTGCCAAGAACATAAATAAATATTGGAGAGGCTGAAGCTGGGTTTTTCTATCACATATTGAGTTCTCACGAAACAGACCAGAGGTGCACTCACACACACACACACACACACACGCACGCACGCACGCACGCACGCACACACACACACACACACACACCTCTCTGCTTTTCTCTCTCCACCCCCCTTTAGAGTCCCTCCCTCAGCTGGACGCTGGATTTGGTGAATAATGTTTGGTAATTCAACACAGATTGAGCAACATGACAGGCTTTTGTTTTCTTACCCCGTATGTTCACTGTGTGAGCGCGCAGGATGAGGACCCGTCGGCCGTTTCACCGATTTGACTTTATCAGGACTTTGACCCAGAACCTAATTTGATTCGAAACAATCAAGCAAATGTGGGTCCAATTAAAACTACCTCTCCACTCCCTGAGGTGATGCTATAGTAGAGGAGCACCTTAAGCCGCTTTTGAACAGACAAAACACGTGCGGCACGTATGCGAGGAGTGAACTGTAGTCCGGAGTTGACAGAGATGTTCATGTTCAGCATTAATCTGTCACAATGAATCAACGAGCAGCACAATTTCTTATGCCGAGCGCTATTGCACAATTCTGGCTCAAGGACTGAAGGGGTGAAAAGCAGCCTTGGCCTGTGCTCCAGTTCTTTTTATTGCATTTTGCAGTCTCGCTCCGTGTGAGACTCTGGTTCTTTGGAAAGAAAGTAAAATACAAGTTAGTGTCTGATTAAAACTACTGCAAAGCACCATAGACACATTAATGTTATGAATGAGGTTGTTTGCTTGCAGCTTTCATTTTTAATTGTTGCACAATGACAGGTACACTGCGGTCCTGGAAAACGACCACACACTCCTTAAAATGACGGGCTCATCTTGATGAGAATCAATGATACAATGGCGAATAATTTATATAATAATTTTAGAAAGAAAGTCACAGCGTGTGTGTTAGGTGATTAAATTGCTGACGTTCAATCAGACCTGGTCTGAGGTTGAATGAGGCCTTTCCAGTTTAGCATATCAACCACCACGGTCCTTATTTTCCATTTGATCAATGTCTGTTACTTTTTAATTTTACCATTATTATTTTTACATTCTTTCACATTGTATTGAACATAACTTGTAGCGTCACCTTAAGAACCAGTGATATATTAAATTGGGTGCGTCCTAATGTGCTTTGCCTGGAATATCTGACTCCATCAGAACCTCAAGGTTGTCCATCGCCGAGTCTCCAGATCGTAATATGGAGACGCTCACCAAACCGAGCCGCACGTTAACCTGTTAGAGCGACTTGCCAGTAGAAAAGATTCCCCAAATATACCCAGATGTACCCAACTAACCTACGTAGGACAGAAACATATACTTCACTGGAGCAAGAGTGTCTGTTCCAAATTTGTATGAATCTGTTTGTGAACATCTTAGCAATACTCTTAGCAGTGTTTGTGTAAACTGGCGTTGATACAGTAGAAAAGTCCATCGCTAAAACTTGTGACTAGACTTATTTCACATCCTAACTACTGTGTGCTGTGTTCATGTTTCTTTTCAGCTTGCCAGCGTGGAGTGGGAAACCCTGGTTGTGTGACATTGATTCATTTCACCAATCTAGCTCAGTGTTCACATGCAGTAGCTTTTTTTTCATTATTATTTCCTTAAACAAAAGTTTGCACAGCTGTGGGAGAATAGATTTATTGATTCATGCACTGAAAGATACATTGCGACCAAATGTTGGCCTAGATGAGGATTTAAGTTACTTTAATCTGAAGTTGTCAGAGTCGGCTGCCAGTTTTCTGTTGTAACAAATCAATTATCAGCAGATGTAACCGTCCTCCTCACAGTCTAACAGAGACGTCAGGATTTCTAGTTATTTGGATTCTTTCGGTCGACAGCCTTACACCAAATCCTTAAATAACTACACGACTCCAGATATGAAAACGATCAGACTGAAAAAATCCCAACCACCAACCAATGAGAATGCCTGACTCCAGTGACATTTGCTCTACATAAATACGTTGACTAACGGGCTGTTTTGTAACCAGAATGTGTTTTGCACCAGAACCAAATTTCCTCACCTCCCATCTGTGATGTGCATGCCTGTCTGTCTTCTCTTTGGCTGTGTGTGTGTGCGTGTGTGTGGAGTTGAGAACAGAAAGCTCAGGAAAAATAAAACATTAGCAAATCCTTAGCGAGTCGTGTTAGAGCAATTTGACCACGGAGTGCAGGGAGTTATTCAATAACTTCAGCTGCTCAGGCGTTCAGAAGCCATCATGGGAAAAGACCAGAGGAGAACAATAATAATGTGGATCATGCATCCTCACTGCAGCAGTGACGGCATTTTAACTGTTTAAGAGCATTTTTCAGTGTATTGATCATACTGTACTTACCACAGCTTTTCTGGTCAAGTACCTGTTAATCTCAAGAATGCTGTGGTCCGCCTGCATTTAGAAAATGTTTACTTGGATCTTTCAGCAGTCACATTTCAAAACTCGATATTCTGGCCAAGATTTTAGAGAATGTTTGGGTCAAGCAGTGAACCACTGCTTTTAATTAACAGTTTTCTGGACCACTTTCAGACACGGGAGAGGAAATTTCACTGGAACATCTACAGCTTAAGTTTCAAATGTCAAAAATATTTTTGATGAAGGGTAAGGCAGATGCACTGCGAAAACACAAAATCTTAAGTATTTTTAGTCTTGTTTCTAGTGCAAATATCCTAGTACATTTGAAATGAGACAAAACTAACTCACAAGTAACGTTTCAGTAAGATATAGGAGCTGGTTTTAAATTGATAATTCCGTAATATTCATGACAAATTACTTGTTCCATTGGCAGATTATTTCACTTATAACATTGGAAAATAGTCTTCTGTGAATGAAATACGTTTTTGTTTACCGGTGAAGTTCTGGTTGGACACACGTCCAACCAGAACTTCCCTAGACTGGTTGCAGTGTGTACAAAATGCTCCAATACAAAACCAAAGTATTTTCTTCTGTGACTCCAGGACTCTTAAACTCCTTTCCTCTTACACTGACGTGGTGGCTTCCTTTAAACGCCAGCAATAAATTTATATTTTTAAATATATATACAATATATATATATTAAATATATATACAAGCACATTTTGTTTAATGTGCTTGTTGGGGGTGGGAGAGGGGGGGGGGGGGGTTCTGCTTGTTGAAGCACTTTTTAATTATTTATTTTTTACCTAAAAAGATTTACATACTTACCCTGTCTGGGTGACATTTGACATTTTATTGGTGCAGCCTATGCTTAGGCAGCTTTCTCTGCTACACTAAATAAAATGCTAAATCGTTACTGTTGCATGTACTTTTCTTCTTTTTATTAGCTCACATAAAGGTACGGAGGTCTTCGAAGCTCCTGGTGCCAATGATTATAACTGCTCTCCCTCAGAGTCCATCAACCAGCAAGGGGACCAATAACTCTGGAGTTACCCATCTTTTTCTTTTCCAGTAACGTGAAACAATAAAACAAAACAAAAAAAAGAAGTTCTCAAAAGAATCTATGTTATTTTATCAGCTGAAGCTCTCTGGGGTTTGATAATTAAAAGAAGTAAGATGGTCATCGCAAGGTGAGAGGTAAGACGGGGACAGCAGGATCCCAGGAAATGAAAACAGCTGAACGTGAACCGTGGGGATAGTAAAGGCAGATGATGGAGGAGGAGACAAGGGACTGGGATTCGGAGGAAGAGAGTAAGCCATATCAAAACCAGATGCTGGCTAAATCTCAAGTATTGTTTCCCAACTCGAACCAGCTGCTCGCTCTTGGCTTATCCATCAAAATAAACATTTTTTTTCATACTGGCCACGAGTTGCACAGGCCTGTAGGTTATTAAAATCGGCACTACATCTCAGCGCATATCAGCTCATTTAAAAACACGAAGAGAAAAAGCTGCTTACTTTCATTTAGACTACTACTCCACAAAAGTACCTTGCAAATGTATTCGCATCGCTATATTTACAGATTTTGTCACTTTGCAACCACAAACTTCAGTGTATTTTACAAGGATTTTATGTGATAAATCAAATGTCAAAGAGTTGTAAGGGTTTTCCAAATTTTCTTGCAACAGAAAATCTGAAAAGAATGACATGGATTTGTATTTCAATAAGCCTAAAATGTCTCATGCAGCCAAAGGCCTTCAGAAATCACTCAGTCAGTCACTGAACAGAGTGCACCTGTATATAATTTAAAATCAGTATAAAGCAATATATCAATCAATATATCAATCGTTTGTTACCTGTGAATTTTGGATGGGCTGAGGGTAATGTGGACATTTCGCTCTCTCAACGTGTGACGCTGTGAAATAGAAAAGACGAGACACACATTGAGCTTCCTTTAGCATTTAACAGGAGAGTTTCTTCTTCTGTGTAATGAGCGTACTCCATAAGCAGTACTAATACTTCATATCAAATACTTCAGGTATCAAATATTTCAGCACATTCAGTACATCAAAGTGGCCATAATATCTCTTTAACCGAGCGAGAAATTTTTTAACATGCTCCATGTAACATTATGAATTTTATCAAATGACAAAATCTGTTCTCAAATGGCTTTTAATTCTCTAAACCATATTAGACCATTTTAGTTATGGCATGGCTTAGATTTTTAAAAAAATCACATCTGCTCAACAGAAGTTTGCTCTCTCAAGGACAAAGCTTTCTGAAGAAATGACATTAGCACCCGTGGAGGATAAATCCCACATTTGTTTCGTTCTCTGTTGGATTCAGCGCAGCCTTTATGCTCTTCTTCAGTTCCTACTTCAAAGTCTTCCTCAGGATGGACATGTCTGAGTCAATGCTCGGTGTGGACAGACAGAAACACAGTTTTCAATAATGTCTGTGATCTAAAACTTCTTCTATGAAGTGATGGTGTCTTCTGATTGAAACAAGACTTTAGATGGAAACAAAATAAGTGAAGCAATACTCGTGGTGCACGTTATAAAATGGACGTCAATTTGGTTTTTTTCGACTAACGTAAAATGTGGAAATTGTCTTATGCAAGACTTGAATGTAGGGACACATTGATGTTGTGGACCAATATTGGTATCAGCTCATTAACCAGTGGTAGTATCCAGGTATTTACCATCCATCAACTACCACCGTGTTTCAGGGGTGATGCTTTAGGAGTGATGTGGTGTCTTGGTTGTGAAGTAGGAAGGGGTTAAATGACTTTTCATGCTTCAGCAAGATAATGCATAAGTACATAAAATAAACCCTAATAATTGTCTGAGACTGTACTGTTCTATGTGCTGATCAAATAAGGAAACCATGAAGTATATTTCCTAAAGATGTGACAAGAGACTGGCAATAAGAGGAATGTTGGGATTCTTTTTGAAACTGAGGTTTTTTTTTTTTGCTGTTTTAGTATTTTGCAGTTGTCTCTTGTCAACTGCCCATATGTTTCCTACCATCAAGCCGTCACATACCAGAGCTAGCTGCGCTCACAGGACAGGAATTGACCACTGCGAACTGACAGGGGCATCCAGGCCAGACGGCCCGAGTGGCCTTGTACTGTCACTGTACACCGTCCTTCCTCTCCATATTCAGCCTGCACGTAATGTACAGTGCCCACGTTTTAGACATAAAGATGTATCGGTTCTGTTTAGCCACTCAGCTGCAGCGTATTCCCCCGGCAGAACTTTGCCGTGTTGCGTTGTCCGTTGCCAAGAAAAACAAAGCGAGGCTTTGGAACCTGGAGAGGCCATATCCTGATGCCTCAAAGGCCGGCTCCGTGTCCCTGTGTGTGTGTGTGCGTGTGTGGGGGGGGGGGCGTGTGTGTGTGTGTGTGTCAGGCTTGGAATGTGGGGAAGCGGACGGGATCAACGTGCAGATGGAAGTTTGTGAGTCGGCTTTGACAGTTTTGCATACAGTCATTTAAAAACAATTAGGACGCTATTTTAATTTTCTAGTTTTATTTTTATAGGGGCCGAAATCTATGTCTATTTTGTCTGTCTTTAGAATAGAAATACTTGCATGTAAATAACAAACATGAACCTCGTTTACCAATTAAACTAAAGACATCAACAAAAATGCAAATTCCAACAAAAGAAAACGTTAGGAGAGCATAATGGTTAATAGCCATTTTCTCCATTTTCCTTAAAATTAAACTATTTTTTTTCTTAGGAAAACTAGGAAAAAACTAGGAAAACTAGGGAAAAAAATCCTCTTTCTGCTTACAGCCTTCATTACAAAGAATTTCATAAGACCTGAAGTTCATGGGTTCAGCTCAAGTTGAAAGAAATCATGTGATTTTTTTTTTGTTTTTACAAAAAGTCCTCCCATTCCATCACAAGACAACTATCTGCTGAATAAGATCTTGTCACTTGCTGTCCAACACATGCATTTCTTCACGTTAGATTCCTCCTACATGCAGTTTGAATGCATTTTGTCTGGTTGTCCTCAGGAAGAACAACACAGCAGCTGCTGCCTATAAGATGCATTTACACAGAACGTAACCCCTTAAAAAGTAAGAGGACTGAGACTGTCAAATCTAGAGTTTTACATCACAGTCTTTTCTGTAAGAATTACAAAAACATAGTTGCCTTTTCTCAATCAGCAGACTGGCGATTCTCAGCAACAGATGGGAGAGGGGTGACGCTACGGCACTCTCTCTCACAGAGCTGGAGAAAACTCAGGTGAGTCTGGCACCTTCTTGGACAACTCCTTAAACTACAGGAACGACAGAAAACGTTAACAGTTTGGAAAACGTAACTTTTTTTTTACTTTTTATGCGGGATCTTGGTTGACACCGGCGCCGGTCCGCGTCAGCCTCAGAAGGCCGTGACAACCTGGCGGCGAGGACGTGTCCAGCTGGTGCTGTCGTGCACAGCCGTCGCAGAGTAAATCTGAAACAGGAAGCGATAGAGGAAGCAGAGTGAACATAGGAGGAATAACAAAAAAAAAAAAAAAAAGCAATAATAAAAAATACTCAACATTGTTTATTGTTTATGTAATCCCTGTCCTGTTGTATCCACACTGGCTTCAGGTCAGTTCGACACGACTCAGCAAAACCATCTTCGGAGACTTGGTGTTTCTCTTCGGGTCGTGAGTGATAAACACTCAGCGAGGGAGTCACGGTGACCTCATGTGTTGTCCTACAGTCTTTTCTGTGAGTGTGTGCGGGTCAGCACACACACACACACACACACACGCACACATACGCTTGTCTCCGGGGCTTAGCGCTGGTGTTGGACTTCAGTCAGATCCTAGAGGGGCTGTCAGCCAGTCACAGGTTAGCACTATCAGAGCTTTGCCGGTGATATCGTCCGACAAAGCATGCTATTCCCTCCCTCATAATGTAAACACACCTGGGTGCTGTAATAATGCCAGATTCCTTCCTCCTCTTCTCCTATATCTCTGCTTCACTCTTATCTCCCATCCAGCTCTGTCTTTTGGGTTTATCCTCCCCATCCCCCCTTTTTTCCTTCCTACACAGATGATTTACTCCATATTCAATGAAGCAAACTTCTCTGCATTAAACGTTTTACGGGCAGAATCATGTTACGCACGCAGATATGACTGTTTTATGAATTGCTGCACGTCAGAAGAGACTCTGGTGTTACAAAGACGTGGAGATAACCGCTTTCAGATGCAGAGGGGGAGAGTGTAAACGACGAGAGACGGACCCGTAAATATTGTAAATTACACGTCACGGCCGATGTGTGCGCGCGTGCGAGCGTGTGTTGATCCTGCGGTCTGACAAGTCTCACATCTGCTGTTCATTTACTTTATGTTCAGCTTTCATGTCAGTAGATATCGGGAATATACAGAGGGAGAGAGTGCAGTGGTCTCTGTAGCATAAACCTGTCATGTACTAATTCCTGTGGGCCAACAGATAAATGAAGAGGCCCTACCAACATGAGATAACCATCATCTGTAAATCTGATCAGCTTGACGACTGAGTGGATGAGGGACGAGAGATGAGGTCAGTATTATTTGGACGGGACACCGGATCCAGAGTTTAGTCAAAGGTTGTGTGGTGTGAGGTCAGCAAATTCCTCTGATCATTATTGATCCTTGTTGGATCAATAATGATCAACTTTATCATGTTTAATTGTTTCTTACTGTGTCAGATTTTAAAAAAAAAGTGTGGGTAGTTCAGTAGTTCATACTGATGATTGATGATGTTTCCCTGTCAATCCTGCGTTATGTAAGGATTTAAAGTGATTTTCCAGGATGTCCACCAGCAGGATATTGTGCTATTCTTGTTTGTTTAGAAGTCACATGTTATCACACACAACCAGGATTAAAACCAAAGCTGAAATAAAAGTATTTTAAAAAATATAGAATAAAATTTAAATAAATTGTGAAGGGGTACAGTGATCGGGACGGACAGACAGACAGATTATCGAATACAATGCTCTAGAGAAAACGCACTGAAATTTGCATTTGTAAACTTTGGTAGCTGTGTTTCCGCTAACCTTAAAATTGCACTAAATGGAATTACGAAAATAATTTCACTTGATGGAAAAGGAAAAGTTTTTGAGTTAGGATAAGGTTGTTTTTTGGCCGTATCAAAATTAGTGCATTTCCCAAAACTACGATGGAAACAACAACTGGAAGTTACTATTGGAATGGCAGAAAAGACGATGAAAACGACAGGAAGTGGTGGGAGGATGATAGTGCGGCGTGTTTGCTACCGACTTATCATGTGCACAAAGTTACTCACGTGTGATTTTTAACTGCATTTGTTATTTAGTGGAAATAAAGCAATTGTGTTGGGTTTTTTTTGTGAAATATAAACAAAGTTTCGCTCACGCTTGTAATGGAAACGTACCTGATGAAAGATCTGAAAAAGTTTTAGAGGTTCAAAACATTTTGAAAGGCACTGTATGATTTAAAATGGAATGTAAAAACATTCAGAAAAATCCCACATCTCTAGGCCGAGTCAGTACAGAATACTCCGATTAGCTCGATAACCTTTGACCTGGAAGGACCTCAGAAAAGTTTCCCTAAACTGGCCAAAAGAAATACCTACAGTCGACTTGCAGAGAGAATAGAGCCGAAACAATAGACGTTATATCACTGATAAACCCTGAAATGTGAAGTGGTGCTTTCTTTATGAGGTCACACTAATTCATCCTCTGGGATCTACGTAAGTTGAAACATCTTTCAGTTAAAAAAAAAAAAAAAAAGACAAAAACATGGCCGGCCCAACCCTGAAGCTGTGATAAGCTGCAGTCAATCATTAGCTTTTAGAAAAGAATAACAGAAAATAAGTATTTGTCTTTTCCAGGTGTGTTTACTCTGATAATATAAAGCATGAGAAGGTGAGCACATGTGATTTCTTCTATTTTCTGTCACACATGTTTCAGATGATCAGTCGCATTGCAGAATCATAAAAAGACAATCCAAGTAAATGCAAGAAGCAGTTTTACAATTATTCCACTGTTTCGGTTCAGAAAGCTTTCCAGATCGACCTGCACGTGAAGAGCCATCACCTCCCCAAAGCTACAGCTGCCATTTCCCCCAGTCTTTTCCAGATTTCTGAATTATAAACTTTGGACTTTGCTAGGGAAGGTGAGGCCTGCAGTGCTTCAGATATTGTTGTGGGGTTTGTGACCTGCATGAATTTTGCTTGGCCATCCACTCCTGGAAAGGTTCGCCACTGCTCCATGTTTTAGGGCTAATTTCTCTCACTGTGGTCTGCTGGACTCCCAACACCTTAGAAAATGTTTTGTGGTCTTTTCCAGACTTACATGTATCTCTTTTGGAGATCTGATCCTTCTCTATGTTGTCTGTCTGACGACATGGAGACTCTATATATTTGGTAATAATCTGCCTTATATTATGTAGTAAATTTAACAAAAAAATGTGTTTAAATATAATTCATGTGTAATTTAAGACAACGTAAGTAGAGAGAGCAGTTATATCCTATTACAACCTGTTTGAAATATGGAGACTGTGTATTACAACCCGTCTCCTCAGACACCTGATTTTTATTTGGCGTGTTTTTTTGTTTGAGCATCTTCATATGTCTAAAGTGATGATCACAAATAAAGACATATGAAGCTTCAATCAGTCCCAATGTTGATCCCAAAAGTTACAATCACAATAGTTTTGTAACTAGTCACAATAGTTGCAAATTATGCACAAACTTGAGATTTTCGCCAGTCATCCCAACTTTTCTGCAATCTGACCAATCGCCTCAACGTTTTCTGGATTTCCTTCCTTTCTGACCAATCACTGCAACTCGGCTGAATTTTGACCAATCCTTCTGATTCAATTTCAAAATCTCTGTTGAAACTCGAACCTGCAAGATGAAGACATGTGTGATATTGCATAGCATTTGCCATTGTTTGTTTTTGTTGGGGGTTTTTTCACAAACAAATTTTATGTAGGACATTGAATGACCAATATAATAATTTTCTTTTGCATTTTGACAACTCAAATTGTCAAATTTGATTTCATTTATATTAAGAGTGATGTTTCAAAAAGTTACTTGAAAATGATATTTGCACTAAAGTATCAACTATGTTAAAGTCCTGTCCTTTCTGCGAAGGTTATGTGCATTATTTTTTTTTCTTAGCCAGGCTATGTTATGGCAAAAATAAACCTTGTAAAAAAGGTTTATTTTTGCCTTTGACTAACTTCTCTAAAAAGGTTGCAGAAAAATCAGTGATTTTAGACTGCTGTGATCTTAAAAATCAGATCATAAATAAGATTGTCATTTGAAAATTGAGGTAAATGCATTCAAACAGCACTGTTGATACAACCTAGGGTTATTTTTGCCCTCTCCAGCAGTGAAAACGCACAGCAAACATTTGATTTCAGAGAGGAAACAAGAGACGCGTACAGTGCAGTGATATTTCCATGACCCAGCCCTCTACCCCCCTTGGTGGGAGATCTCTTATCAGCCGATGACAGGAAGGGATAAGTAATAGACACGAGCCGAGACTTGCCCAAACTAGTTGCATCAATCAAAGGAGCAACTCGCCCTGGAGCTTAGAATAACTGCAGCGTGATCCCCTGCGCATGCTTCGGCTGATTATTGGCCGTCCCCTCTCTCTGCCTGCCTCACGAATGACCTGTGATAATGATCCAGCTATGGCTCACCTCTGACCTCCGAAAAATCTAAACCAGTTGTGTGCAGAGGGAGAGGGGTGAGGGGGGAAGTGTGGCTGTGTCCGTGTGCGCAGTGGACCCCTGCCTGTGCTGAGTGACAGAGCCGAACTGTTGCCACACAGCCAGGGCTTCTCTGAAAAAAAAAATAAAAGAGGAGCAGAGCCAATAATGTACTTGTCTGTTTCTACCATCTAAGGCAACCTTGTTTTGTTTCACTGTAGATCATCAGCCGATATAGGAATGCGAAAAGCAGACGGATTTTTAAGTAAAGTACGGCAGCAGACTGTTTACCTGAAATCAGCGGCTGGAGGATTAAAAGTCTGGGACAAACTGGAGCCGGGTGGCGGGTGTGATTTATCGTCACCAGGGTCAGGTGCTGGATGGACGCACCAGGTAACCCACCTGCTGACAGGAAATCCTCTACGTCACACAGCAGGAAGCAAGTGATGTCGGTGTGCAGACCCAGAGCACCATTCCGTCACCCAAACACAACGCCACCAGAACGCGCTGACCCCGCCAACACCCATATCCTGTCATTATGCCATTAATGCTTCCCCTTTGCTCCGAGCCAATCCATCACGGCGACACGCCGAGCCTGTGCTCCAACATTCGACCCGTAACTGAGTCATTTTGACCCGAGGCAGAAGAACGAGTCTTTAGATCAGATTCAAGGCTTTGCTGAGTTCTTACCAACATCTTCCTGGCTTGTTGTAGAAAGATAAAAAAGTCATTGCGGCAACGAATGTTTTAAAGTTACATAAAATATATTCATGTTTCATGGAACCGTAGATGATGAGTGCTTGCATGGCACTACTGCTCATCATCTATTACTCATCAGAGACGTCGAAGTCTTAGTTATGGATTCAACGCGTCTTCATGACACCCAGCTTTTATGTGAGAGTTCTGGTGGAGCCAGCTGCACATTGTACGAAAGCAAAACAAACGACATCATCTTCCTACCACTTCCTGTAGTGTTGTTTGTGGTTTTCACCAGTAGTAACATCCGGCTGTTGATCACAGGACTCGTGTTTCCATCGCAGTATTACGAAACACAAATATTTCAATACGGCTGAAAAAAAAATAATAAATCACCTCCTCAAGGCAACAGCTTATCAAAATCATGATATCTTTCTAACTTTGCACAATTTTATGCTTGATGGAAACACAGCTAGTGATTGGAGAGTATGAAGTTATCTCCAGCGGAGGATCAAGGCTGTAGATTGCTGTGTGACATGACGTAACTGTGGAGAATACGTTATGAAAATTAGACGAAAAGTACAACTTGGTCACTACAACTATAGCTGACAATCAACAGAGGCTTGACGTGATGATTAGACACAGGTGTGTCAGAAGCAGAACAGAGAAAAGAATCCCCATCCTCACAGAGATCAGCAGACAGGAATGTGAGTGCTGAGGGACAAAGTGGAGAAAAACACACAGTCACCCCAGGATCGTGACGCTGTGTTTTTTCAGTGCTTTGGCCGATCCGTCGTCTCCTGAACCAGAGCCTACAACTCAGGTTTTTCTAACTTTATTCCTACGGTTCACTTTCTTAAAAACAAACCCACAGGGCAAGACGCTGACACTCAAGAAGTAAAGAAAGCACCCTGTTGGACTCTGCCAGTCGTGTTTCTTATTTCGCATCAACACAATGACTCAGAGAATCTGGCAAACATTTTGGAGGGGTGAGTAACAGTGCCCAGCGCATATTTCTGTTCTTAGATCATTAGTTCAATGCTTTGTTGCCCAGAAAGCATCAAAGCCTTTCGGTCTTGTATAGCGAGAGTTGCGGGGTGTAGCAGCCAACTACTCACTTTATAGTCCCGGGGTTTATATGCATAAATGTTTAGTGCATGTTTATGTACATATCCGGGGATGTTCAGCTGCGGTTCGAGGTCTACATAAACTCATTATGGTTACAAGATAGTTTTAGGGCTTTAAAGATTTATTGGAACCTTTCTAGTGCGAAGACTTTGAAAAACAAAAAGTGGGTGGACAAGCTGGAACGTCTTTGGAGTTTCCTCAAATTCACACGAGGTTAAAATGATTCAAACTGGCTTGTTTAGACATATAAATCTTTTAGCAAAAAAAGGTTATCATTCAACATATTATCCTTTGTCATCACAGTAAAACATTTCTTTGATAGCACTCATTGGATTGAGCAACAGTTTGAACCAAAGTGAAGATCCAAGAGGAGGAACTATACGGTCAAACAAGTTGACGAGTTATTTTTGAACACATTCCTAAACAAGATTAAAATCTGTGTTTTGATTTGAGCATCACCACTTTGTCTCAGTTCTGGGGAAGACCTAAATGATCCTCTTTACATGAAGCATGTTCAAGTAAACTATGGCTTAATGAAGTTTAACATCAGGAACTATCAAGCTCACAGTCAGTCTTAAAGCCCAATGGAATAACAAGGATGCTAGCTAATAAAGACAAAAGAACAAAGTAAGCGTTTATACTTTGGTGGTGAGAGCAACATGCTGTAGGCTTGTCTTGTTTTTTTGGAGGAATTGATCAGGGATGAGGACGACCTTATAATTCCTCATCTTCAACTCCCATCAACGGCTAGATGGCTGAGACTGGGAAACAATTGACTGTTGTTTAACAAGTGACTATTTCGGATTAACCAAAATTCAAACACACCTCAAAATTGAAGTCAAAATTGATAAAAACATGCAAATATTATGCTTCTATCGTGGCTTTCCCAAAGTCTCAACCTCAATCTAATCGAAAATGAAACAGAGTTGTCGAATGTCCAACCTGGATTATCACAGAACCTTAGGTGACTAAAAGCATGCATGCAATATTCAGGTTAGTCATGTAATTTCAACCAAATATTAGTAGACTGTATGTGCAGTCAGGATCAAAAAATGTAAAATTTTTTGAAAAAGTTAATTTATTTTAGTAAAGTAACTCCACTCACTAAGAGAAATATATTATATCTAACTATTCACAAATGTTAGATGATTATTTGCTTAAAGCTAATGAAAACACAACATTGGATATTTTATAATCACATCAGACCAATTAAAAAAACATTTTGATTAAGAAATGTGGACTTTTAAATTTTGCCTAAAGGGTTTTTTAAAATGTACTTTTAATCTAACAATTAGTCAGTCTAATTGACCAAATATGACTGTATATACGTCAGTCTGTATATTTCTGTAGGTAAGAAAGATGCCAAATATGTGCATTAAGTTCTGATTAAAACAACACTGAAGTCATTTGTTTGTAACTGTATGCCTGTCTAAGTTCTGGCTCAGTCATCAGTGATATCTCCGGGCTGTGCAGGGATGCATGGGGTCGATCCAAAGCTCCCACAGCATGCTGTTTTCCTCTAAAAGTTTGTTTTACTGTCGAAGCACTCTGATCCACAGCCAGGCACACAAACAAGGTGTGTGTGTGTGTGTGTGTGTTTAGGTGTGTGTGAGTGTGTGTTTGAGCAGGCTCTTTATTCTAATAATTGTTTGGTTTGGACTGCGGGGTAACGCAGCAGATTGCCAGGAAATAAAACAGTCCACTGTCTGGCTAGCAGAAACATAGTGGGGGTCTCAAGTAACCGATCCCGAGTTCGGTGGGTGGTACTAAATGATTTGATAAAGAGGTCAGTGTGTTGGCCAGAGCTCCTCTGGGTTCAGACCGTGAGATTTTAGAACTTTATTGAAATGGAAAGCGCAGAAACCTCCACGATGAGACAAGTTTTCCTTCTCAGTGGAGCTTTAAACAACAAATACTCACAAAATAAAGACACGTTTCCCTTTGTCTTTGTTTCCTTTTGCACACCGAGCCCTCGGAGGACCATCTTCAAAGCAAATCTTCATTTTGGTTCCCTCTTCTGTTGGTCTATGTCCCAACCTCATTTCCCCTCATTCCCAACCATCGGCCACGTGGTATTTCCATTCAACCTTGTGCGAGACAGTTGAGGGACGGTCGTTCGGTGTTCAAGATGGACTTTTGTGGTAAAAGCTTAATGGGGTGCCTCCCTGGTTCCTGTTGCTGTCTTTGACAGAACTATTTTAGACCGGCAATACCGGAAAACACACTTGGCGCTCCTCAAGTGGATGCCCTTTAAGAAGCTGAGAGGAAAAAAACTTGGTGTGGATCCAAATCAGGATAGGCCGATGAGTGCCTAGTAAGGATTTGACGAAGAGAGGAAGAGACATAGATATAAGAACCAAAGCCACATCATAATTTGCAGTCTCTCTGGGATGCTGGTCTAGTCATTATTTCTAGACTTACTAAAAAATTATCCTGCATGTTGGAGTACCTACCTCACAGCAAGAAGTTCTGGAGTCTTTCTGTGTATGGGTTCTCTCTTGGTACTCTGACTTCCTCCTCCTTTCCAAAAACATGCATCGCTTCATCTTTCCCTCCATTGTCTTTCGGTCAGGTGCAAAGCATCCCACAGGAGGGCATTCCAGAAATACATCCACTTGGCAAACTCTCTGCCTCTGGGGGATTCCAAGGCCTTCCCATACCAGAAAGGATGCAAGACCTATCCGGGGAGCTATGGGTCTGCCTTAGGTCTCTTCCTGGTGGGATAAAACCTCCAAAGGAAGGCAAACAAAGGGCATCTTGAGCAGCTATTCAAACTACCATATATGAGGTTTGTCCTTTTTATATGGAGGAGAAAAGGCAGCGACTCCCATAGATGACGGAGGTCTACAGTCTAACAGGCGGAGTCCCAGCCACCTAACAGAAAAGGTACAGTCTGAACTTTGTTCTTATGGCCATTATCCATGTCTTGACCATAAGGGAGGCTTCACCTTTTGACTAAGATCTATTTGTGCAAGATTGAATCCCCAATCAATTTATTTATCGCTTCCTCCATCCTGCCATAAAGTACCTAAACTTTTCCACTTGAGGCAGAGACTGAACCCAAACCGTGAAGAAATATGGCCTCTTATTTGTAGGTGCCATCTCTTGGGAAAAACATGGCTTGATTGAAGATTGTGTGTGGATGACCACTAGTTGTTTGTCTCACGAGTTAGCCTAGGGATAGATTGCCAACATGTGCAGGGAACCACCAATGCTAGGTTATGGTTCTTTATTGAATAATCCAGTGTTTGCTTTAGAGTCTAAAATATTTGTATACACAAGACAGTTTATCTGCTGCAAGTGCTATTTGTATTTTTCCCCCTCAAGGGTTTTGGGAAAATTGGTTCTTTCTTTGCCAATTTCCCATCTGTCCACCAAGTTTCCTGAATTTAAACTTGGAAGATTTTCTGTAAACTGGCTCTAAGATCTGATTACATATCTCTGACTCAGTTTCCACCTTGGAAAAGGAACAAAAGCTTCCTTTGAGTGTGTTTTCAGAAGGGAAAACAAACACGGACACAGTCGTAAACTGAAAAAGTATTCATTTATCCATTATTCAATGTACGTTTTTTTCACAAACTAATTCAGCTAAACCTAAACATGAGGTGACGTATCTTCAGAAACCCTAGAAGTTCAGTCACGATTGACTAAATAATTGTCAGTGGTGTTGTCTGAGGTATGTTTTTCACTATAAAGCCAACATAAACAATGAAGAAAATATAAACTAAACATATATTTTAAATTTTCATTATAGAAAAGAATCGTTCTATTATCTGCACTCGCTCATTCTTGCAGGGTTGTGGAGGGGCTGGTATCTATCTGCAGCGGTAATTGGGTGAGAGGCTGTTTACGACCTGGACAGTTTGCCAGTCCATAACAGAGGAACACACACTGGATACACAAGTCATACCTAGGTTCAATGTAAGCCGTCCAATTAACCTTGCAGTCCTGTTTTTGGACAGTGGAAGGAATCCGGGGTACCCAGGGAGAATCCCCACCTTCACTGAGTGGGATTCAAACTCAGCACCTTTTTACTACAGAGCAACAACGTTAACATCTTTGCAGCCTTAGTTTGAACAATGTTGAAAATCTTACCTTATAAGGGCGGTAGCATGTTGGGGTAAAACATGTAGGGTTTTTTTTGTTTTTGTGAAAAGTGAAGTTTCTGATTTTTTTTTTTTTTTACTGTTTTCCAAAGATTTTTTTCTGTTTTTCTCCCAACATTGCATTGCCTATAGTTCTTTAGAAACATGGTGGGAGTGCACTAGCTTTTCTCACCATGCTCTGCAGAGCGGTGCAGCTATTTGTCCAAACGAGGCATAATGAACGTTGATTGCACAAAACAAAACTCAAACTTATTACAATGCATCTGTGCTGGTTGTACAATCACATCTGGACAAGTGAGGAGGTTTTACTGAACAATATTAAAGGGCCACAGATAGATTTGTAGATGGTCAGATTCATAGAAGTCAATAGTTTTTAGTCTTTAATAGCCCCGTCTACATCACAAAATGTTAATGGTATGAATATTAAACAATTTAAACGGGTACAATACATAATAGTCACTGGTTTCTGCTGTGCCGTTCGATGGGCAGAGGTTGGTTTTATGGCCCATCCCCTGTGGTCGGCTTATCAGCCCTCATGCCTGCTGCATCCTATTATGTTGCCTTTGAATAGCTGCAACAGATTCTTATTGTTGCTGCACTGCAGCAAGGGAAACTTTTGGAAGCAGTGGCAGTCTGGAAATGACAAATTTACCTGGACAAGAGCCACTTTCCACTGAGGAGAGAAGCATGTGCGCTTCCTTTGGACTTCAAATAAATGTCCGAGTGTTTGTGTTTCCAGTGTTTGTATGATCTAAATCTCTGAGCGACCTCATACGTGATGACATCTAACCACACATGTCCACTGCTGCGCCGTGCAGCACCGCGACATACTCCCGATGACCCCCACGAGAGCGGGGCCAGCAAGCCTGTCTGAATATAATTAGCAGTTCCTGAAACGTCTCTGGAGAGAGTTTGTGTCCCAACATCATCCTGCGGTAGGGATCGGAGGTTAGTCAGCGTAGAGGTGAGTTTTTCTCATGAATGGTGTTTAGAAGTGTGCACACCGCTCGAAACAAAGCCTACACGGTTGTGATTCAGAAACAAAAAAAAAGAAAAGCTAGACGCTGCAAAAGGTGCGGGCGGACGAAGGAGGAAAGAACCCACCCTTCAGCATCCTCATCTGCATCCCAAGAGTTCCTGTTTATGGGGTCTTCTATATAGGGTGTCGTTAACGTACAAACACACCCACCGCCGCCAAGCGAAGGAGGAAGGAGGGCCGTCAAGAGTCTTTAAACAAAAAGACATTTTTAGAAAGGACCTCTTGAGTCACGGAACAAAGGCGGGAAGTGACATGACGTCGCACAGGAGGGAATCTGAGGGTCACCGGTGGCATGACAGACACGCCTGGGGAACCGTTTCACACACACACAGACACAACCACGCTTGGCCAAGGTCCTGCGTTGCTACCAAAATAACAATTTCCTCGTCTCCCATCTCATTTGCCGATTTTAGGACCGTAAGGATGTTTGGTATTCACTTTGTCCTTCCTTGAGCAGATTCAACAAAGGAGTCCACCATGCTTTATCAGGAGGCGTTTGGATTTTCTGAAACGATCCACCGGTGATGAAGGATTATACAATGCAAAGAAAGTTGCATAAGTTTTGTCACAGCACAGAGCCGACGGGAGTTTTAGCTTCTTCTTTACTGATTAATGTCAAACTGTCAGTTTTCATGCATTCATATGAATCAGAAACAATATGTTTGTTTTTGCTTAAAGCAGGACATTGCTGTGATTACAGGTGACCCCGTCATCAAGTCTGCTTCATATACTCCAAAATTCAAACATATGAGCAAAAACACACGGCAGTAAAACTAAAGGGAAACTAGTATAATGCATCATGTTTGCAAAAGTATTCACACCCCTTCAGCTTTTCTGTAGTCTGTCACATTCCTCACATACATTATTCTATTGGGGTTTTATTATTTGATAGACCAACAAAGATGCTGTTAGTGGAGGAAAAACAAACAAACTCCATCCTCACCATGTTACATGATGGTGGCAGTATCATTCTGAGAGACTGATTTTATTCAGCATGTAAGGAAAACATGGAGCCTGGTAACTTCCAGCAGGACATTGAGAGTAAACGTAGAACCAGATATACAATGTAATAGTTTAGATCAAAGCATATTCGTGTGTTTGAACGTCCTAGTCAAAGTCCTCGTCAAAATGAAATTCGGAATCAGTAGCATGACGTCAAGCTAATGCTCACAGACGTTTTCCATCCGATCTGGTTTTTGCAGAGCACGATGAGAAACTGATCTATGCGTTTGTCTTTAGTCGCATTAATTACTGCAACAGTGTCTCCACAGGTCTAACTAAAAATATCAGGCAGCTGCAGTTGATTCAGAACACTGCTGCTCGCTTTCTGACTAAAACCACAAATATATCATCCCAGTTCTGCAGTCTTACCACTGACTCCCTACAGGTCAGAGAATAGACTTCAAAATGCTTTTGTTAAAGCACAAAAGTACACTGGAGACCTGGCACTGCTGTACCAACTTTACAGACCACTCCGGCCTTCTGGTTCTAGTCAACTCTGCATCCCCCGAATCAGAACCAAACATGGAGAAACGATTTAAATCAGGACTGAAACCTATTTGAGTAACAATAAGGAATGCAACTTTTTTTTTTATTGCTTCTCTTTATTTTGCCACAGTAATGTAACGTCTCCTTTTTTGTGTGTTTGTCGTGTTATATTTTTACCCCGTAAAAAGCCCTTTGAACTGGTTAGTTGCTGAAATGTCCTGGGCGAATAAACTTGACTTTGACTTGACACGACGACCACAGATTTGTGGTGGTTTTACCGAGTCAGGGGGGCTGAATACACAACTGTATCAAATTCTGAGTTTTGAATTGGAAAGGGAAGCCTAATGTGTGCAAGTTCTCCAAGGGGTCAAACATTGTCCTGTTGGCAAAACTGATTCAATTATTTAAGAAAGCTGAGTGGTTTGTCAGTGGCACAACAGATTTAGAGATGTTTACGTGACAAGACGAAGACGTGTTAGAAAAGTAAGCCAAGGTTAACCGTAGAAATGACTCAAGGAGGTAAAGGGTCAATCTCTTCTTTTTCCTCTCTCATATGACTACACATACATTACACAACACCACCAACATCCAGTCTCACACATCTGTTGTAGATCTATTACAGAGTGTACAAATCTAGAAACCAGAGGGGGTAAAGCCATCAATCCTGCTTCCCCCCTCTCGTTCTCCTTTCTCTTCGTGACAGTTTGAATAATTTAGGGAAACCTGATGTTTACTAGAAGAGTAGGAAAATACTTTTTCAGCATAGTGCTTAAATCAGGAGGGAAAGGCAACATGCAAGCTGGATAATTGAACATCGGTTCCTACGACGACGTCATCAGCTGGATAATTTGAGGCAATCAGGATAAACAGGGTTCAAATCCGTAAAGTAAATCTGGAGATTCGGTTACACGAGATGACTCCTTCTTGGATGAAAGTGTGGCTACCTCACAGACACACACATCCACACAAGCAAGCAGCGCTAATATCATTTGTCTGCAACACCATTTTTTTTTTTCTAATTCAATATGTGGACAGTTCCTGGATGTGATGGTAGACCCGGAGAAAATAGATTATTCAGGCTTTGGAATAAAGGGGAGATGGTATCTCGATACTTTAACATTTGTACTGAAAGCCACGTTATACAACGCTCTGACTCATGTCGCAAGGATTTCAATTCATAAAAGCTCACCAATAGTTACATGAAATGTTTTAAGTAAACAAATGTTCACAAACGTTGCCATTAGAGATTATTTTAAAAATCCACATTAAAAAGACCTGAAATTTACAGATTGTTTTTCTTCATTGTTGCACTATAAATACACCTTTTTTTTAAATCTTGAATCTTATTTCAAGATTCAAGATGTGGTTTATGGTAACCACACAGGTTACCATAAAGAAACTCCTGTAAATGACTAAATGACATTGCACAGTGTCCCCAGATCTCAGACCATCTTAAATAAACAGACTGGGCATAAAGAAAGTAACTTATCGCAAGTGAATCAAACGTTAATGTAAAATTTCAGAAATACACTGCAAGTATTGAAAACATTGTTCATGTTTCAGTTTAAAGGCAGGTTAATCAGGCCCAAGTATGTAAAGGTCCAGTGTACCAACAAATATTTTAAAACTGGGAACAACTGGAATTAACAAAGTCAATTCTAATTGTAGGAATTGCAAAAATACGTAGGGCCTGGTTAAAAAAAAGTTCTGGTGTTCTGACCATCTGTGCTTCCCAATAAATCGTCTTACCTTGTGGCAATGTGAATCTGGACACCCATGTCACATCACCCGTTGTGTACTTGTCTAGATCTGCACTAGAATACAACAAACTCCTGTTATTCTCAGGGATTTGAGTCCTCAGCGGCTCACGAATCGGTGAAATTAGCGAATACTTGACACCCCCATCTAAAAACATTTGTAACTACCCGTTTTTAGTGGCTCAAACAACAAATATATCTTACAATGTATTAACATGCGCATGTATTAAAAAGATAACCTCGGAAGCTAACATCCACAGTCTTCCTTTTTGCAGCTCTTTGGAGAACAGCCAATCAGTGCCGGTTATTTTTCGCATTGCAAATGCGAACCAATAGCGTGTCAAGCCACGTTGTCCTAAAGTATTTCAGCATCCAAAAATGTACTTTCAAACATTTCAGATATTGTACGAAAAAAAAATAATTCTTAAATAGGTACATTTTTTGCACATAATTTGGAGTCATGTTCTGCAAACAAAATCTGCCAGTAGGTGACTCCTCGTATCGGTGGGACACGCACCATTATGAACAACCAAATTAGTTTTCTTTCCCAGCCAGAACTGCATGTAACAACATGTTCTTACGGCCTTGGTTTGGGAGGTCTTGAAGGTTGTTCTATTCTGGGTAGAGCTGCTTTCTTGTTTGAAGTATAAAAATTTACTGTTTGATTGGACAGAAATTTGAAGTAGGGCGTGGTTACTCTGCAGACACTTGCTGCTGTGGGAGAGACCTGAGACCCGTCTTCTCTGTCAGTTTCTCATCAAGTATAAAGCTAGAGAGACTTCTGTTCTTTTCTACTCGAGTAAAGACAAATCTCTCTCAAGTTGTTCTTACGGTGTGGCCTGTGTCACTGGGCATGCTGGCCTGCACAGATACAGACAGATGAACACTGATGGTTCTGGTGCCAAAGAGTCTGAGTGGACTCCTAAAGGGGCTGTTAGGAAGAGTGTCGGGTCAATTTAGATAAAGTTCTGAAAACATGGAACCCAAAAGGATGGAGGAAGAATATGAACTCATGCTATGGCAACATTGAAAAAGACAAGCCAGTACTGACCTAACATTGCATTTTAACCACAGTGATGTTGGTTTCGACTTAACTGAGAAAGAAAAAACAAAAAAAACAAAAAACAGACTGGATCTGGGCAAGTAGAGTACGACACCCTGAGCGGTTCTACTGTGAACGTCAGGGATCCAAACAACGCAGCAACCTGAGGTTCTGTGCCATCTGGTTCCGCTTTACTTTCGTGCATTGTAATGAAGGTCTGGACATTTGGGTTTACTCAAAATGGATTGAATTCCAGCTTTGGTTGAACTCTTCAAAGAACATACCTGACAAGAATCTGAATTTCGGTTTCGGGTTTCTGAGAGGATGGATGTGACGGGTTTCTCAGAGCGCTCCTGCATCCTCACCTTCGTCGTCCACACGGCGGACGATGAAGGCGTGAGCTGAACGGTTGCCATGCCAAAAGTTGACCTCGTGTGGATTTGCAGGCTCTTCCTGTTGAAGGTGTTTGAAGTTTGACTCACTTCCTCAGATCTCACATGTGGCTTATATTTGCTACCCAAACACCAACCAGATCTGCGGGCTTCTTTGAAACGAGTGGATGTAAACACGAACACCCCCCTTGTCACTTATTTCAAGCTGCTTGGATGGCTTTGTAGTGGCACGGCTTTACGCGGACATTTAAAAGGCTCAAAGCGAGGCAAACGAGGGTTGCTCGTCCAAACTGTGTGTGAGAAAGTAAGAGGAAGACAAAAAGGACACAAAGGGATTTCACAACACTGCTAAAGCTGTTGACATTGGCCAGCTACAAAATGCTCAGTCTGCACAAGACGGGAAAAACAAAGAACAAATGTGGTTTGAAAATCATTCGAGTGTCCTCTCTCACTCATTCATGAGCAAAAAAAAAAAGAAAACATATGTGCTTGCCTTGTCAGTTACACAAGTTTGTGGTGTGGCATCTGGCCCCGTTGTTGTTAACTGGCTCAAGCTCCATTTGAGAGTGTTGAAGAGATCAGCTCCAGCGCTTCTGCTGATGACGGACATGCGTTTGATACTTTGACTCGTCACAGTGCTGGGAAATTCTGACCTCCATCACCTCAAAACAAATCGAGGTCAAGCTGTTCGAAAGTATCCAAATCAGATGCATCTTCAGAGAAGTTAGTATCTTTCCTTCAGGAGATATCTTTTACTACCTTGAAACAATCCAAGTCTTAAAAACATAATAGTTGACGCAAACAGCATTTTACAAATCTTTAAGCTGTTGACACATTTGCATTTAAAAAAATAAATAAATAAATAAACAAATAAAAAGGTTAAACAGAAAATGGAAAGTGACTACTTTATGGAGAGATAAGAGGAAACAAAACTTCATAACCTTGTCTGTTCTGAGCTCTGGATCAAGAGTTAATCTTTGGAGAAGCAACAACAAAGACAACATGACTGAAGGCGGAAAGTGTAAAAATGAAAGGTAAACGTTTGCAAAAACTATCCAGGAGAAGCCGCATTCTGTATGGATTAAAGCTCTGTGGTTGACAATCCTATCCCCCGGTTTCTTTCGTCCCTGACAAAATGACACCTGTAGGGCAGAAAGAAAGAGATGCACGTCTGAGGTTCTGTCACGCTGCGGCGCTAGAAGGACCACGTGTGACAAGGGAAGAACGACAGCGAGGGATTACCAAGGTATCCTACAGTAAGATGTACAACTCGGTGCCAAATAAAATCACCTGGTCGAAATGAACTTGGTTTTATAGCAGGAAAGCAGTTCTGAAACAAAACATGGTAGAAAAGGAAAGAATTGTTTTACTTTGACAAGCCGTGAATCACGAATTTACATAATCTTGAATAGGAATTCATAAATTCAAACCGTTTCACTACAAACTTACAAAATTCAATGTGTTGGCCAATGACTTTCACATCATTGGCCAACACAAAGTAGTGCATGGTTGTGTAATTGAGGGAAAAGAAAACATCATTTTGTTTGATGTTGGAAGAACACCTACAAGAAGCTGCAACATATTCAGCTTCAAGCAGGATGACACCAAACGGATGGTTTAGATATCATGTTTTATAATAACTCGATCACAGTCCAGACCTAAATCCAACTGTAAATCCATTAAAAAAAACAACTTAAAACTGATGCTCAGTTTTAAGTCTGACATATTTTACCACAAGAAGAAAAACATAGCCTCGAAATTCCTCCAGCAACAAAGTCTGCAAAGTAATTGAAATGCCAAGCTAAACATTTCATATTTTTACTTTTATTTGCAAAAACCCCCAACTAAAAAATTATTACTTGTGTTGATAACAAAACTAAATACATGGAGCTTTTCAAGTGTAAGGTGTAAAGGAGAGGCGACTACTTTCCCAAAGCAGAATAATCTGCTATCTGAACTGTTTTTTTCCACCATAGCTGGAACCTACAAGCTATAAAAACTACAGAAATTCCTTCCACCTTCCCAGTCTTTAGGCCAATTATTTAGCACAGAACATGCAATACCCACCCAAACTTAACAACATGAGAGGGTTGGCTGTGATTAATGTTACCTTCTGTACTTTGCTCGAGTGCCTCCTGGCACGCACATATAGACTCCAGAAAACCGCCCAAAGCTCACGACGCAGAGTCGAGGGCCTTTAGGAGAGGACTGAGGTGTATACTCCAGGGATGTGGGGAGGAGGGGGGAAAAATAAAGCAAGGAAAGGGAGACATGGAAGGATCACACAGAGCAACAGTAAATAACGTTACAGTATGAATAACGAGCTCCCTCTGTGCCGGCGTCTCAGCTGAACTAATGACAGAGACCTGTTTTAGATTAAGCCTCACACACAAATACACATCCTCGTGAGGTTGGCATACAATCAGAAGAAAGATGCAACGAGTTTAGACGATCTGCTGTGCAGTTGACGTGAAGATGGAAACAAAGGCAGCAGCTGGCATCCATCCGTTGCTTTGAATGTGCGACTAGATGCCATCCGTTTCCCTCTGCTGAAGCTTCACTCCTGTCCTTTCTGTGAGAAAGAAGTAACTCGATCCTTTCTTGTCTAACAGTGGTTCGGTTCCCCCCACCTCTCCCAAGCAGGAAAACAACTGATGTCTAAAAAAAAAAAAAAAAAAAATCCTTAAAGAACCAATCGTGGTGCAAGACTGCCATCTGCTGTAAGTGGCAGGATCAGGCTTTATTTCAAAGAAAATGTGATTTCAGGAGAACACGACATGATGTTGACTTTATAAGGAATCTTATGTGAGCTACAAATTTAAAACAAACTGTAGAGTTTGTCTTTAAACTCAACATTAGAACTAAGCCTCAGGTTTAAGCAGTTTGGTGTTTTATGAACACTGCCTGACAGAATAATTAATGCAGAGTAAACTCAGATTATTGTCTAACATTTTAGAAAAGAAATGCCTGAAAAAAAAAGTTTCTGACATGATTAAGCTTTAAATATGCTTTAAGAAGCAAATTAACTACGTTTGTGTCATTTGCTTCACTTTTAGATACGAACATCTTCCTGATATTACTTAGGAGAGGCTAACAGTTGGACAAACAGATGTGGCACATCTTGGTCGCATGAACAGAAACCAGTGATACTGGAGTCAACACTCTGGTATTAGTGCATAAAGACGGCTGCTTTCGCAGGAGTGTTTCTTATTTTAGCTTCAGCCACAGTTCACATCCTCCCCTGCAGCTCTTGAGTCTGTGGCAAGTAGAGTGGAGGGCAGGGATGGGTGAAAGAAGGCGAGAAGGCGCCGAAGCCCTCAGTCTGCCTCCTCTTCATCGCTTCTCCAGTTTCTTGAATCTGGCTTCTACAAATAGAAAAACAAAAAGGATTGTTCCCTCCACAGATAAAAGCGTGTCCAGTCTCTAGGACCGAGATGAAACGATATCAGATTTTAGAGTTTCCCCACAGTGTATTTATAAGCCTGGCGGGCCACCAGGCTTTACTTGTGCCCCCACCATACTTAGCATTATTTATTTATTTTAGTTGTTTTTTTTATCATTACCTTTTTAAGACTTTATAGTTGGTGTTTAGGTACTAATCTTCCAATAATGCATAACTATCGAGTGATATTTTCAAATTTCCTGTCAACTTTAAACATTTTTTAACTCAAAACTATGGCAGCCAGCTGGATGAATGACTGCCTTAGCGCAACGAGCTCCGGGCTTAGCAAGTTTTCTGAGGGAAAGTCTGGATCTTATTTATGGTTATGATAAAAATTAAAATGGCTAAAAGCGTTTTTCTGAAAGTAAAATTGCAATTTTCTTCATCACTAAATGCAGAAGGAAGTAAATTATAAACACTCAAACAAACCTGTTTGTCACTTTTGTTCTCCATGTAAATCACGTATTGTCGAGTGCGTCATAAATGATGCAGCGCAATCAGAAAGTAGGAAGTTATATATCTGATCGTTTGATATACAGCCATTATTTTCCAACAATAAAAACATTCCTTTTGCAGTAATCTCTCATGTGTTTGTCCCATGTTTATCTTCCTCCTGTTGTCTTGCAGTCTGAGAACTGAGTGATAGGATTTACTGCAATAACTAGAGTTTCAATACTTTTTGTATTTTCTTAACACATTGAACCAAATCGGGATGATATTGGTAACTTATGTATCTTTTTAATTAAAAAAAAAATTCATGATTTCTCAGCAGTAAATACACTTTGGCATTTCTCTCTACTGTGTAGCACATGTCTTACCCAGCTTCTTGGAGTATGCATCCAATTTGTATGCAGCCTGTTCGAGGGATGACACTTGTTCCTCGATCTTATTTATTTGGTCCAGGTAAGGCTGTAGGCTCGCATCTGAAACACACACACAGACACACGCACACACACACACACACACACACACACACACACACATAACCAAGAGCTCTTCAATTCAGAAAGAAATCAGAAATGGAAGAGAAAAAAAAAACAATTCATAAATATTGATTTTTCTTTTTCTTTAAATTATGCTACATTCTTACACTTGTTGTTGAGATCCTGCAGGTTCCGGCTTATATTGATGCTAATGTCCTTCATTTCCATGTATTTCAGGCTTGTGAGCTTGTTCATGTTCTCCAACAGCAGGTAATCTTCACACGTCGCTGAGAAGAAAGTCACATTTGTTCATGATAGACAAGAAACAACAGTAAAGAAAAATGGAATAGAAATAAGAATAAGTCCATTTAGAGACACACTTCTAACCAGCATACACTAATAGTTAATGTACACCAAACACAGGGTGTTGGTGAGATTTCTGGTGACTTGAAATTTGTCAAATGTATGGTTCAAAGCTAGCCAAACACATCATTTACATCCATTAAGCATTCATAATTTTATAAATATTTACTGTTAAATATTGTTTTACTGAGAGCAGGTTTTTCAATTATGCATTTGACTGAATAGCTGCTGTATTGTGTCTGCAAGTATTTTGCATGTTTTATGTCTAAATTAAGTGACATTATTGCCAGATCACTTTTCCATTTTGCCAGATTACATACTAGCATTTATACTTAAACGAAAGATTAACAGGACAATCCATGTGATCGGCAATGATCGGTGATCGGCAGTGATTGGAATCGGAAGCAAAAAACCTGATCGGAGCATCCCAAGTAACTTGTACAACAAGATTAACCAGATTCATTAGAAATGATGGCCAGAGAGAAGTCAAGAAAAACTGCTTTGACAATAAGTGAAACAAGTCTGAGTGAAGTTTGGGAATATTTTTAGAAAAGTGATAGGTAGTATCTAAATTATACATTTTAGGCATGCTTAAAATTAGATTGCAGTACACAATGACAGCTTTAAAGAAAGAGCACAATGATGGCACTGAGAATAGATTTAACACCTGTTAGCTCCCCTTGCAGGAAAATGGCCATCTTCTCAAACATGTCAGAGCACAGCTCGTTGACATCTGGCTCTGCGGGCTCCACAGCCTCCTCTGCGGTCTCCACACCTCCATCGCCTGAGCAACAACAATTTGAAGCAGAACTAAATTATTAAGATGAAACCAAAACTGCAATGCAATAAATCATCAATCAACAATCAGATAAAAGCAAAAACACATTTGTTTACTGTGTGTTTTATTGTCATTTGGGTGCTAAGGAAGTGCAAAGAAAGAACCACGTACTGTTTGTTCCAGGTTTCTTTGGCGCACTCGACGGGGCTTCCGGTGGATCTTCGGGGCGTTCAGCTGCAGCCATGCCGCTAGCAGCTGCGATTAACCCCGCCGAAACGGCTGCTGGTTCCCTGGAAATACTGTCCATAGCTGCGGCTTCATCTCCAGTTGCAGCCATTTTGTTCCTGTTTTGTTTAGTTCATTATCACGTGAGCCCGACGTGAGCCCGGCGATCACGTGATGCGCTCGCGGCGAGGCACAGCGACCAACGCCCCCAGACCGCCCCTGCTCACGCGCAATGCCACGCCCTTCTTTGTAAAACCTAAAATCACTGTTCTGGTTTTGCTCTAGAAGGGAATTTTGAAAGCGTAGTGTTTATTAAAGTTTTAATAAACATTTTTTGACAAAAAATAAGATGGACAAATGACTTGCATTAAACGTTTTTTTCCTCATTTCTTTTGTGGAAAAATGTAGGGTTAAAAAAATACCTTCAAATTTTATTTTGAATATCCTATAAATCTATGCTGCATTTCCACAAGTAGACTTATAAAATATATAGAACAATTTCTATTATACAGAAAACAGGGGAATCATTGCATCAAAAAGTATGAAAAAAGATGTAAACGAATAAAAAAAAAATCTAAATGTAAAGCATATTGCATTTTTTTTTATTTCTCACAATTACGAAATTATTTATACCTCGCAGAAATAGATTTAAAATTTGTTCATTTAAATCAATATGTGGTGCTCATTGATCAGCTGGGGATTCCTCAAAAGATCTTACAACAAAAAAAGTAGTATTAGCTTTAAAAAATATATATACATTTGACATTATTTACAAATAATGGCTCACCGGAAATTATTTATGCTCAACTATTATTATTATTATTATTATTATTATTATTATTGGTAGTAGTAGTAGTAGTAGTAGTAGTAGAAGGAGGGAGCGTGATGAATTGTGTTGATTTTTTCCTATTATTATTTTAATTTTTTATATAATAATAATAATAATAATAATAATAATAATAATAATAATAATAATAATAATAATAATAATAATAATAATAATAATAATAATAATAATATAGGTCGGCTTATTGACTTATGTTCATCTTCTGAAAAAAGTTAAGTTCATGTATCATGGACTTCCAAACATAACTCCTCCAGGTGAAGCCGCATGGACGGTAAACACTAATAACAAGGCTTAAAAAAAAATCACTGAATCATCTAGTACTGTCAGTGTGCGCGCTCCCGTGGCCAGCCTGCAGTTCTCGGAATGCAGAATTCACCGTATCACCTGTGTCGGCGCTGTTCTGGGAGAAGCAAATCGTGACAGGCAGGCTAGCTGCGGCGGCGGACTGTAAACATGGCGGCGTGCACAGCTACAGGGCTGTGCCGAGCACCGCTGTACAACTAGTGTGGGAAGCGGAGACACCCCGAAAATGGAGACCGAAGAGGAGCAGCACATAACGACGCTCCTCTGCATGGGTTTCCCAGATCCTGACGTGATACGGAAAGCGCTCCGGCTGGCAAAGAATGACATCAACGAGGCAGTGGCGCTTCTAACGAACGAGAGCCCCGGACTCGGCTATGGATACGAGCCGATGGAGAGTGGGCCTTCCACCGGCTTGGGCTCCAGTGGGGACGGGGAAAACAGCGGGAGGACTGGGACTAGTGGGTTCGATCCCCCTCCAGCATACCACGACGTCGTGGACGGCGAGGTAAGCGCAACACGCATCGGCTCCAGGAGCGAGTGAGGAAATATGGTCGGTTGTAAGTTGCAACAGAAAGTAGGCTCGCCCATTTAACTAGCTCAACTTAGCGGCTACAAAGCTACATGCAGCAACCCCTATCTTGAGCTGTCAGGGAGAAAATGATCCACCAGTCCCACACAGACAGGACATGCTAGCACTTCATACTGATATAAAAAGAGCTCTTGGACAGTATGTTTAGTAACTTTACTGCTAAAGCTTAATGAGAAATTCAAATTTGCAAGCTAGCCTAGCTAACTAGCTAGTAGCTTTTTTGTAGCTAAGTTGGAGGGTGAAACCCGCCAGTAATTTGGAGCAGCAGCGAAAGCATCACTTTCACAGATGTTTAAAGCAAGCTCTGGTTTAGGATGGTTCTTTGATTGTCATCTAGACTGTTGAAATGATTTGCATCGTATTATCTGCCTCTAACCAGGAGACTGTCTGACAGCTCGACCACTGTTAAGATTGTATTTCTAACTTGACTTTGAAGCGGTTTCGCAATATCTATAGCAAAGGTGCCATTTTGGTAATAGTTGTGTATAGATCCATATGTTCTTATGAGCGATCCCTCTCATAGAAGCAGCAACTGGTTGCCAGTATAATACTTGCTTACGGGTCCTAACTTCGTCCAGCCCGCTGTGTTTATGTGCTGCGAAAGCTATTAAATCCTCCGGCCTCTCATAAAGCTCCTGTCAGCATAGCACAGTAGAGATTGCTTTGACTGACCCCCTAAAGCAACACATAGCCGTGTTTCCTCTGCTGCCTGACCTTTGACCTGTTGCTCTGTCAGAAAACCTGTTGTGGAATAAGAATGCTCTTTCAAAGTCAGTGATTTCATAGGTTGGTCATGAATAGGCAGCTAAGTGATTCTTACAGATAATATTAAGGCGTTCAAGGAAAAAGTCTGCTTTACATTTTGATTGTGACTTAAGATGGATTGATTTTATTTATTTTTTTAGGTCTGGTCTGCTAATTCCAATATGAAAAAAAAAATCTGCAGCAGGATATCTGTCAGTGGTAGTAGTCCCGAATCCATTGTAAAATGAACAAATTGCAAGAATATTCCCATTTATACATTAAATATGACCCTAATTTTTGTACCTTTTTTAAAATGATTATTATTAAGCTCAAAAAATTTATTTTGCTTTCCTATTCCTAAACTAAGTCTGGTTTAGCATCATCGCTCCTTCTAAAAATTTGTAAAGTTAATTTGTAGTAACTTTACAAATTAAAGTTACTATCACAGTTACTAGAAACTGCCCTTATAACAAATCTGAATTGGGTGAACCAGTCGAGAATGAACAACTCTTGAGTGAGTAAAAAATGTGAAACCAAACTGATCTAAGTTGATCCATATGCCGATTTAAAGCACGGCAGCCGGGTGAGGCATTAACCACCGGGCACATCAACAACCAAGGACTCTGTGACGACACATTCATTTTTCAAAACACCTCTGGAGCAGAACTTCCTGACGGGAACTCGTCAAAAGTCACTTCCGTGTGAGGTTTGAAGATGTGAAACGTTCTGCGCGTGCCATAACACAAAGGACGAACGCGATTAATTCCCCCTTCTCTTAGTTGCCGTGTTTATGTGTAACAGACCGGCGTTTGGTCTGTGGCCTCGTGTGTCGCTCCTAAATATAGTTCCTCCCTCGGCCGCTCTGACACACACAAACACGCTGCAGTTTTTGCGCAGAGTTCCCAAGAGGGCTGTGGGCGCACGGTAACAGAGTGGGGCAGAGTTACCCGCTCGCCCCAGCACAACCACACACACACATTTTGCCTTCCACTCTGCTTATGTCTTCAGGTGTTAAAACAACATATGTTGGTCATTTCGTTTCCGATTGGGATGTCATTTGTTGTTCCTGCTCGGACGTTTCAGGTTTTCTTTGCCATATTTCTGTTGGGTTTCCAACCGAACGTCTCTATTAACCGTGTCTTCCTGCTGCTTTCCACCTCTCATCCATCTGCTTGTCGTGTATCTAATTTTCCTAGAAAGGGGAAAGGATGAAACAAGATGCATCTCCGGTTGCATCCTCCTCCCTCCCGCTCCCTGCACTTCGCCTCCTCCCGTTAGACTTAAAGTGCGGCCTATCACCTTACTGTCACGTGTTTGACGGCGTTTGATGCACGCGAGATCACACTGACCGCCGGGCACGGGGCCAGCAAGAGATTCTCGTGAGCGAATGTATTATGGATTCGGTGTTATTAGAGAAATTAAAAAATGTATATAATATGATCACAAGAAAGCGGCAATTGGTTCTTGATGCTGTTTCATAGACATGAACAAACACATAGATTGGCCCCCTTAAGCCCTTAAAGTTGTTTTCGAAAAGCAAACAAAGCGGAATGTTATTCCTTTTTGCCGTTCTGCTTTTTATAAACTAACAACAGTATAAAACAGGCTGATTTTAGCCAATGAATTATCAGGTTTATTTGTCATCGGTTGCTTTAAGCCACTTCGTCCATCAACATTTTTGGTAAGAGCCTAACCTTAAACTTAGACAGAGATTTTAAAGAGATGCGGCAAAAGCAAATGAGGTGCATTAGCAGTTCCTGCTAACAACTTATGGTGTCATCTAAGACGTATTCCTGTGAAATGTGAAATATCATCTCTGCTGCCTTGATTCTGATCTGCTGGCATGTCGTGACAGTTTATGTTTCTTGTCGCGCAGGTCTTCAGTCAGAGGCCTTTTCAGATTCATTGCAAGACTGACTGCTACTGGGAGATCCTTGCTTCGGATCCAGAGCTAAAAGAAATGTTAACGATTCTGAACCAGCCTCAGTAACTGTAGCATAAAGGTTATGCCTAAGGAGTTCACTGAATAATATGTAAGCCAGTATTGGATGTGTGTTCAGATTTGGCCGACTTGACCCAACTGGGTTGTACTGCATTAATATTTAAACTTGTTGGAGCCCGCAGGTAAAATAGGCCGTAATAGTCTTTGCTCATTTATAATGTAGCTGGAGATGAGTTCTGGGGGGGTTCGGTCGGCCGGGGGGGTCTGCAGACCACATCAGTTACAGTTCAAACCTTCAGTAAGGGGACGGTCGCTCTCGGATACGACAATATGTATCTGACCTTATGAATATATTGGCAAACTTTTTGAGGTAAATGATTCAGTTGGTTTTTTTTTTTTCAGCTAGGGCTAAATGAGCTGTTCTCTTTCTGTGGATTTCTCCTTCATTTGCTCAGTTGTGGCAGATTAACATGTCAAGCTCCCTAATTAAATGTGTGGAGATGGAGCAGAGATGAAGGGCAGATGCTACAGAGGAGATTTGTATTACCCTCGCATCACGCAGAGGTCGGTTTGGACAGTCATAAAACAGAAAGGACGAGCTCTGGGAGGGAGAGCGGGGGGGGGATAAAGTCACCTTCTGCGTGTTGGTAATAAATTTGCCACGCCCGTCTGTCTGCAGCGAAGCAACGACGAGAACGGAAACTGCTCGGGAGGCAGCATGGAGTTCCCCACCACCAACCTGTACGAGCTGGAGAGCCGGGTCTTCACCGATCACTGGTCCATCCCCTACAAGAGAGAGGAGTCCCTGGGCAAGTGCCTCATCGCCTCCACCTGCCTTGCACGGCACGGTAAGAGAGCGCGGGTCATCTCGTTTCACGTTCCTAAACACAAAACGCCGTGGCGGTGGGATGGTGTCGTTGGACCGCCGGGTGGTTTTTACCACATGCCGCTCCTGCGGACGCCCAGTCACACGGCTGACTGCGTATTCCGACCAAATATCTTCCTCTTCCGAGTTCAGATTCAGAGCGCTGAGCCTCCCTCTCTCATCAGGTCTGGCGGACGCCGATGAGAACTGCAAGCGGTTTGTGGATCGGTGCATGCCGGAGGCCTTCAAAAAGGTGAGCCGCGAAAGGAACGGAGCGACCGCCGGACCGGATGGGCTGAGCCGCTCGTCGACTTACTCTGTCTTTCCGTTTTTGCGTCTCGCCAGCTGTTGACCAGCAGCGCCGTACACAAGTGGGGCACGGAGATCCACGAGGGGATCTACAACATGCTGATGTTGCTGGTGGAGCTGGTGGCCGAGAGGGTGAAGCAGGACCCTGTCCCCGTCAACCTGATGGGGGTCCTGACCATGGTGGGCTGTCTCTCTGTGTCCAGGAGATTGTTTTACATGCAGGGAACATCTCTGTCCCACGCCCCCTGAACCTACCACGTTCTAACCACAAACTTCAATGTGTTACATTGGGATTTTATACCTTTAGGTCAACACAAAGTGGTGGGGGGAAAAAAAGAAAAGTTGTTTTAAAAATATTTTTTTTACATATCTGCAAAAAAAATTTTTTCTTTATACTGAGCCTCCTTTAATCTGATAACTATGAGGTAATGTTTGTAAAGTTGCACGGTAAAAAATGAATAGCGATGTTTTGGTTTATTTAAGCCTGTCATTTTTCAGTCATATTTTCACCATGTTCTATGTGCATTTATAAATGTCAGAGCTCCAAAATAAATATCTAGCTTTCAAATTAAATAACTTGCTTGGAAACTAAAAATAATATGTATTTTCCAAACTAAACATTTAATTTCCAAACTAAATACTTAGGTCTATTTAGGTCCGAGCTAAATATTTTATTTTGGGGAATAAATATTTAGTTGGAAAATTAAATGTTTAGTTTGGAAATCAAATGTTTAAACTAATTATTGTGCTTACAAACTAAATATTTAGTTTCCAACTAGCTGTTTAAGGCTGAGATAAATATTTATTTTCCAAACTCAGATTTATTTTCCCAAACTTAGTATTTAGCTTGGACCTAAAGCTTTAGTTCAGCTTGCTAAACATCTCCTTACCAAGCTAAATATTTAGTTTGAAAATCGCATTTTTAGTTCAGAAAATAAATATTTGCCTTGGAACTAAATATTTAGTTTGTAAACTACAGTAAATATTGAGTCTGAAAACGAAATACTTAGCTTGCGAATGAAATAATTTGTTTGGCAATCTGACCTTTATACAGTAGATGTATGAGTAACACAGTTAAACTATGACTTTGGAAAAAAATGACCACCCATTTTATTTCTCCCCATGATGTGCTAAATAAATCAGAAATATTGCTGTTAAATTTTTGCTATGGAGCTGTGGTTGGATGTATGATGTCACCGTAAGGAATCGGCAAGGACTCTTGTTTGCATTACTGCTGTAGATGCCAAACGTCATCTCACCGGGTCTTTTTTTGTTTTCTTTGTGAGCAGGCCCTGAACCCCGACAACGAGTACCACTTTAAGAACCGAATGAAGTCATGTCAGAGGAACTGGGCCGAAGTTTTCGGAGACGAGGCCAACATATTTGCAGTCTCTCCTAGCAACACCTACCAGAAAGTAAGGGACGCTCTTCTTTTCTGTCCTCACCATTTACTGCAGGGTTCACCCAGAAGCACCGACATGTGTGCGAAGCTGGCCGAATATTTATATACCAGCTTCCTTATTAGTCTCTGTTTATGGTTCACGGACAGGCAAGCGAGTTTTTCATCCTCGCCGATGTGTAGCCGAGCCAATAAGCTCATGAAAACACGCGTGACTGACACACAACAGCTGTCAGCAACACGTCCGTCTGTTAGAGTTTGCGCTGTCATTGTTGAATGAAAGCACGATTTGTTTTCTCTTTCAGGAGCCCCACGGTTGGCTGGTTGACTTAGTGAATCGAGTGAGTGATAAATTGTCTATGTCAAATTGTCCATGTTTATAAATGATACATTTTTGCAGTACTTTTGCTTCATTTCTTTGTTTTTGTTTTTTTTTCCCCCTCTTTTTTTTTTTGTTTGTGGTGAAGTTTGGAGAGTTGGGAGGATTCGCTGCCATCCAGACTAAACTCAGCTCAGAGGAGATCGAGATCGCTGTAAGAATATCCCTTCCTTTCATTTCTTTCCATTAGGGCTGGGCGATGAATCGTTTTTATCGATTTGTCAAAGTTTTGGTTTTTGAAGATTTCCTTTCTTCAGGGAAAATCTGGATTTGTTTTTTTTTTTCACCAACATACTCATCGGTTTTTTCCACGGTTCAGAGTGATGTCAATACACCCAAAGGCTGCCATCTTGTTTGACAAGCATGTTTTACAACTTCTATTTATTTGGACTTTGAATTCAGATCAACTCTACAACAAAATTTAAGGGTCAAGCTAAGATTTTTTTTCTAAAAAAATAATGTCACAATGTAACAAGAATACAGTCGTATTAATACAAGACTAAAGTTGTAATAACAGGAGAATGAAGTAGTTATTTTATTAGAACTTCAAAAAAATAAATATCCAAACTTTTTTTTTCTCATCAGAGCAGCTTTTTTCCAGACAAAGTTTTCCAGACATTGTTCTGGAAAACTTTTATTTTCATTCTGCTAATGTTATGCCTATATGCTTGTGAGTAAACAAAAATTCTCATATTCCGACCCAATACTTTTTGAAAATATTTTCTGTTATTTATAATTTCTTTTTTTAATGAAAAGAAAAGCAAAATAAAATTTATTAAAGCAAATCAGAATGGGACTGGTTTAGAAAAAAAAAAGAAAAATTATATGTTATTTTTAAACCATATTGCCCAGCCCTACTTTGCATACTGTAGTACCTCAAATAGTAGTTGCACATTTCATGCATGCAGAGCGACAGACTTTGATGGAGTCTATAACAGCATAAAAGGTCACCATGTCTCCCCCCTCCTCTGCTCTCAGCTGCAGAGGGCTGAATGTGCCTCTTCTGCCTCCCTCCCAGTAACGCTCTCTTGCTCCGACATCGTCCCACTGTGTGACGCTTGAAATGCCCTGTTGTTTTACATGTTTCTGAAAGCATCCTTGTGCGGATGCTTCCTTCACCAGGACCTGGCCGGAACCGCAGCAGTTTGCATAGCAATTGACTCAGACGCTCGGCATGTTAACAAGGCTAAAGGCTCAATGCGGACTAATTTGGCACTCTTAAGCAGCGGTGAGAGCTCAGGAGTATCTGCGAGCGTTAGCCATCGAATGCTTAACCTTCTCCAAAGACGGCAGAGACTGAAAGAGAAAGGAGGAAGGATAACGGGAGAAGAGCTCCCTCCTCTTCTGACTCCCAGAGGTGGCTCATTAAACTGTCCGCTTTGAGGAGGAAGTCGAGTGGGATGGAGGGTCGGGGTCATTGAGGACAAGGAGCTGCTTACATTATGACTACAAAGGATTTCTTTAAAAGGACAAACAGAAACTAATCATTATGCTTTTGTGACTAAGCGCTGACAGAGTGAATGATATCTAGAAGAAAAATCTTTAAATGTTTAATCGACATGAAATGCACAGTATTGTCTTTACTGTGTGTGCAAACCTCATGCTTACAGTACATCACTCTTTCAGGAAGCCATAATCTTTTAGGGTGTTTTCACAGCTGTTAGACTTGGTTTGATTAGGGACCAAAATTGCAACACCTGTTACATTTTTAGCTGGTGCAGTTCACTTTCACGCCGGATTATGTCAAATAAACCAACGACCCTCTCGCATGTGGTGGCGCTGCACCAAGAACTACTTAAGAAAATGACACGAAAACCTCCGAAGAAGACACCTTAATAAAATGTCAACAAAAACGGAGTAGCTTCAAATTTAGCGAGTGCTGATTTTTCTTTTGTCTTTGGTAAAAGACCTCGAGCCAATTTCCTGCGAGCGTATTTGTTTTTGGGTTGAATTTACCCAGAATACCCTGCGCTTCAGTCCACTTCCGGCTTTTGGAGCGGTCTCTGGTCAGCTCGGCTTTTATAAGCTCTCTCGCGAGAAATGACAGAGTGTTATTTTAGCTTTAGCACATATACCAAAGACAAAGGAGAAATCCTGCAACCGCAAAAATCTGACGCTACTCCATTTTTGTTTGTGTTTCGTGAAGAAGGAAGGAAGTTGCGCTCATGTCTTCTTCAGAGGTTTTCTTGTCGTTTCCTTCAGTGGCTGTTGTTGCAGCGCCACCACAGGCGAGGATATGAACAGTTTTTTTTTCTCAAAGGGTTTGGTTTGTTTGACACAGTGGGTCGTAAAAGCGACCCGCAACAACTGAAAATGTAAAAAAAAAATGTTTGGAATTTAGGATCCCAATCAAACCCAGTCTACCGGACTACCAGGTGTGAAAACGCAAGATAAAAATCCAGTCTGTACTTTAGGCCTTTGCATTTATTTGAGGTAGAATATTTGCTGTTTGTGGTTTTTATAAGTGTCTCGCTGAGGATTGAGAAGCACAGCTTATGTTGTTACTGTTATAAAACCTTAAATGTAGCTGAAATGCAGGTGGTATTGATGAGTTGTGTGTTTGATATCCCCTCTGTCTCTTTCCACCTGTGTGCTCAGTGTGTATCTGCCCTGGTCCAGCCCCTTGGTGTTTGTGCGGAATATTTAAACTCCAGCCTCGTCCAGGTGAGCTAATATGTACTCTGTATTCTCACAATGAATGCTATCACATAGTTGCAACAAAGTTAAAATACTTCTTAGATTTGAATGGTGAAATAAAAGGAAATCTTAGAAATATACTCACTGACACATAGGACTATTAGATTTTTCTATTTCTTGTTTTGATTAGTTTGCCTCCTGCTAGTATAAATTTCTACATTTTTTTATTTTTTATTTTTTTATTTTACTCATTGCTTAATGTGACCTGTGAGTCCCATTCTGATTTCAGTTCTACATTGATTTGCTGCATCCGCTTGCTCCTTGACCCCAAACACAGATAAACAAAGTCGCTTATTCTTGTTTTTGTGTAGCCTATGCTCGATCCAGTCATCCACAAGACCATCACATATGTGCAGAACCTGGAGGAAAAGGACCTGAAGGACAAGGTAGTGTTTTTACGAACTGTGTTGTGTTAGCTGCCGCAACTGCAGTGGGGAAAAGGTCACCAAGACGACCATAAACTAAGGTAGTTTATTAAAAAAAAAAATCTCACGAATTGGTCAAATTCTTTCTAACCCCAGCGTCTGGTGAGCATCCCCGACCTGCTGTCGGCCATCAAGCTGCTGTGCATGAGGTTCCAGAGGGAACTGGTCGCCGTGGTGGACGACCTGCGGCTGGACACGCTGCTGAGAATGCTCAAAACTCCCCACTTCTCCACCAAAATGAACTCCTTAAAAGAAGTCAGTTTCCTTAGGGTTTGACGTGCTGAGGCAGCTTGTTTCAGTGCCTCCTTTTTTTTTTTTTTTTTTAGTGTTGTATCAAACTTTCTTTTAATCTCATCTGGTAGGTGACCAAGTTAATAGAAGAAAGTACAGTGTCAAAAACAGTGAAAAACGCCATCGACACAGATAAACTTCTCGACTGGCTTGTGGAGAACTCGGTCCTGTCGATAGCGCTGGAAGGTAAGAGGTCGCGCTTGAAAACCTGTCAGGAATACGACTTAAACCGTTTGAAACACGATGATGTTTTGATGGTTCATGTTTGATTCTTGCTGCTTTAGGTAACATTGATCAGGCTCAGTACTGTGAGAGGATAAAGGGAATCATCGAGCTGCTTGGGAGTAAACTGTCCCTGGATGAACTCACCAAGATCTGGAGAATACAGGTTAGAAATGACAGTCTTGATTATTTTTGGTTCGCAAGACTTGTAAGAGATCTGACATAAATGGTAGAAATGCATCACCCTGGAGTTCTTGGATGTTTGTTTTTGTTTTTTTATTAAGATTTACGATAAACAATATTATATGATTAATAAACACCCCTAGCCATGTGGTATATCTTCAGTCATAGTGATGCATCAGAGGATTACGTGGTGTTTAAATAAATCAGAAAAGCTACATAGGTGGTGCGGTCACTTTTATACGGTACCAAAAGTGTAGGGAAACACATGCAATATATATAATATCAGTAAATATTGATTATCGATATAACAGCGGTATTATCGGATATTGATATCAGGCCAGGTTCTCATATCGGTGCATCCCTACATATAACTTAATGCTTGAATGATGCTGGAATTCATAAAGATGCCTATTTCCATGTAAATATATCCAATATAACCAAGATAAATAAATGCATATTTTTCTATTTGTGTTTTTTTCTTTTCTTTTTTTTTCTTTTTCAGGCTGGTCAGTCCTCAACGGTGATAGAGAACATCCACACAATAATCGCTGCTGCTGCCGTGAAGTTCAGCTTCGATCAGCTCACCCACCTCTTCGTCCTCATACAGAAGGTCGGTGCTGATCGCATGTCTTAGACTAAAAAGTGTCTCTTAAGTGTGTGTTTCCTTACAACCGATCCCTTTGTGTGTGTGTGTGTGTGTGTGTGTGTGTGTGTGTGTTTTTTGTTTTTTTTATAGAGCTGGGAGGTTGAGAGCGACCGCGTTCGGCAAAAGCTGCTTAGTTTGATCGGGAGAATAGGCAGAGAAGCTCGCTCGGAAACGACTACAGGAAAGGTGCGGAGAATTTCCCCTGAGTAAGCTGCTGGTGTTTTGTTGAGTCTCAAGCATGTTGTGCTTTTTCTCTTTTTTTTGCTGTGTAGGTGCTAGAGGTGCTGTGGGAGCTGGCTCACCTCCCCACCCTGCCCACCAGTCTGGTTCAGCAGGCCCTGGAGGAACACCTGGGGATCCTCAGTGACGCTTACGCCGTCAAGGAGACCGTGAAACGCAGCTACATCATTAAATGTATCGAAGACATCAAGAAGGTGAGACGCAGATGTGAAACATTCTGACTTCTGGGTTATTTATTCTGCCTTACAGTTTCCTCTCTTGTGACGTTTTAAAGTTGGTGTGTCAGTGCTGGTTGTTCATTGTCACCCTTTTAACTGTGGCTCACATCCAGACCGTTTGTGTTTTTAAAGACAAAAGATTTTTAAAGTGTTTAGTCTGCACCATTAAGCAGGAATAGTCACACAGTTGTGTGAATTATTAACACCTTTACTGGTTTGAATGGAAACATGAATCCTTAACGCTAACACTGGCTTATAAAGCAGTTTAAGGAATGTTTTGACTATATGAGATTTTAGGGCTGCCACTAACGATTATTTTAGTAATCAGTGATCATTATTATGATCGAATGATTAATCAAGTAAAAAAAGGCACATTTTTAAAGATTTTTTATTTAAGCTTTTTTTTATATAATATTAGAAACACATTAAAAGATGCAAATAAACAAGTAATTTAATTCCTTTTTAAAATAAGAGAATAATTATTCAGTGAACTTCAATAACACATCATTTCCTTATTGTATGCTTGATGATTTTCTGAATCATTTGATTAATAATTTGATAGCAGAAAGTGCTTAATAGGGATTTTGTTTACAGGATTTGAACTATCTCACATGAGTAATTCCAAGTCAAATATTTTGCAAGTGTTGTTTTATTATGTCTGAATGCAAAATGTTTATATTTTCATACAATTTTGGCTTAATGACGGCTCTGAATGTGTTGTTATTGTAGTAAAGTGGCCTTTTTTAAACCTGTATACTCTACAGTTGACAATTAATTCCAATAATTGATTAATCACGGTTTATCCAATTAATTGTTTCAGTCATGTTACATTTGTGAGATTTTAAGATTGACTCCCAATTTGCACTGCCAAAATACACTTTGTTTGTGAGGAATAGCAACTTATCCCCTCGTTATGCTTCATTCTAACAAAATAATTAATGTATTTAACCTAATTTTATAGCGGGTCATAACAGCAGCGCATTCTTTCTCACCTGCAGCTGTTTTTGTGCGAGCCACAAACTCCACGCTACACATGCAGTTTTTTTTTTTTTCTTTTCCAACACGCTTCAGCAAACAGTCATCATCTCACCGTAGCTGCATGTGCCAGCTTGATATGGCTCATGTTTTTTGTATATATATGTGTGTGTGTGTGTGTGTGTGTGTGTGTGTGTGTGTGTGTGTGTGTGCGTGTGCGTGCGTGTGTGTGTGTGTGTGTGTGTTTAACGCCCGACTGTAAATAAAATGTATGTCTCCAGCATCACACTCAAGAGGACGATAAAGGCAGCAACACTCAAAGCTCATTTCATACTTGGCACAAGAAGATATCTAACTCATTGGCTAAAGTAAGAGCGTAATCCCATTTAATTTATGTTCCCACTAATCTGGCTGATTCCTGCCTACCGTCCAATCACGGAGAAGGGTTCTTTCACACAAGGGCTACTTTGGTCACAGGTTCGATTGTGTTACAGGTGATTGCAGCTTGAGGTAATTTAACCAGGTGTGCTCTGATCTTTTGCTCGCTCAACTAAATTGGCTTTGGCACTTACTAATGATTACACACTCGGGGTTGATCGGGTTCTGGGTGAGAACAGTCTGTGTGATTAATCCGTTTTTTTTTTTTAAAAGCGGGTGGGTTTTTTTGTGGATGTATTAAACCTCTGGTAAACGTGTTTAAAAATACAAGTACCTTGAAGTTATTTCATCTTTTATTGCAGAAAGTGCTTTTCCCTGGAAAATATAGAGAAGTGGAAGGCTGTACAATATTGGGAAAGCATAAAATTACTACACATTGTTGCATTTATTGTGAGTGTAATAATGCTCCAGTCCTGCCTCCTGTCTCACCCGCAGCTTTTCTATTGAATTTCTGTGTTGACCAAATCTGACTTGCCATATTTTCCGGACTAGACGTCGCTCCAGAATATAAGTCACATGAACAGTCAGAGTCAGTAAGTTTAGAAAACTCCACGTGTTTTCATTTGTGACTGTAGGACAGGAAAAGATGTCCAGTCGTCATGGAGATAGTGTTTGATTTATTAATTTGACAGTGGAGAGTTGATGTCTCCTGACTTCTGAAGTTCAACAGACACCTTCCTTAGTTGAACGTTTTTCTTGTCTTTCCTATTTTGAATAGTGTCTAAGAGAAAACAGCCTCCGTGAAATGTCAGGTTTTTTTCCCCCACGCAGAAACTTGGCGTCGGTGATTAGTTGTTAAAATATTTTTAGACTTCTTAAGTTGCCACAAAGAGTTAGCTCTGACGTTTATTTCTTAATTTAGGATTTTTCTTCTTTTCATTCAAGTTAAAGGAATTTGAAGTTAAAGCCGATAGGCGACTAAAATCGTCACAGTCAGACGATGCCGCTGCAAAAAAAGCGGAATCTACATGTTTACTCTGGGGGTCAGTAACTGTGGCGGATCCTTTGTGCTCATTCAAAAAGTAATCCGATTAGAACCACGGACGCCCAACAGAAGCATCATGACTTAAAGTTTGGGGAAAACCGATTTAAATCTTAGTGCTTTGTATCCGTGGCTCTGATTTCAGTTCTATTTTTTTTAATTATTTTACAAACTTCAAAGGTGGCAAGTCCGACCTGAAGCGCGGACGGAAAATGAAACGTGATTGCGGTCGTCGGAGTTTTCATAGATGGTGCCTGTCGTTCTGCATGTGTGTTTACAGGCTTCTCAGCAGAGCACTCCCCAAACCGTCTGGGTCGTACCCGCTCTGCGGCAGCTGCACGAAATCACGCGCTCCTTCATCAAACAGACGTACCAGAAACAAGACAAGGTACCGTAGCTCAACGCCACCTCACCTGCGTCGCGCCGTGAGGCAGCGCCGTTGTGACCGTTGTCTGCCTCACCACAGAGCATCATCCAGGACCTGAAGAAGAACTTCGAGATTGTCAAGCTGATCACGGGATCTCTGGTGTGCTGCCACCGACTCGCCGTGAGCGCGTCGGGAAACAACGGCCTGTCCGCGTCGACCCTGGTGGACGGCAGATACACCTACCAGGAGGTCAGCGTTGGGTTTTATTCGCTTTTTCAGCTTTCTGAAAACGTATTCTTAATTTTTTTTTCAAAATGTGTGTCCAGTACCTGGACAGCCACCTGCGGTTCCTGGCGTTCTTCCTTCAGGAGGCCAGCCTGTACCTGGTCTGGAACAGAGCCAAGGAGCTCTGGGAGTGCCTGGTCTCGGGTCCGGATGTTTGTGAGCTTGACCGTGAGGTATGAAGAAGGGAAACCCTGTGCTCAGCTGTTTGTCATGTCTGGCATCTGTTTTTTTTTTAGTTTGTTTTTTTTAATCTTTTTTCCTTTGCTCAGTGTTTGCTGTGGAAGAGTGCTGTAAAACATTACCCATTTACTCACTCGCATCTCCTTCGTAAGGCAGAGGAAATGGATCGGAAAAGCGCTCATTGCAAATATAGTCTAAATATTTATACAGAGATGCATGAAAATTCCTTTACAGGGTTTGAAAAATCAGGATGTCCAGAGATCCTTAAAAACTCTTAAATTCGTGTATTTAAAATTAAGGCCTTAAAAGTCTAATCAAAAATTGTAAATTTTGTCATGGCTGGACTATTTAGTCGTGTATTCTGTGTATTGTTTCTCATGTGAGTTTTCACACACATACATCTTCGTGGCATTCTGTGACTCACTGCTACCTGTTGTTAGCTACAAGTGTATGTAACTAACAATTGTTAGCTACACTTGTTTTGTACACATTGAGATATAGGTCTGAAATTCCATTCATGACGGTCTTAAAAAGTCTTAAAATTGAGTTGGTGAAACCCTGAAAATAAAATCTTATTTTTTAATGGATATTGTGTGGAAAACCTACTATAGACATCATATTATCATTATTATTATTATTATTATTATTATTATTTTTGTACCTCCAGTTGTGTTTTGAGTGGTTCACCAAAGGACAGCATGACCTGGAGAGCGATGTTCAGCAGCAGCTCTTCAAGGAGAAGATTTTGAAACTGGAGCCCTATGAGATCACCATGAACGGTGAGAAGCTCAACAGCGACCCCTACAGCTCTGAAACGCACGGCAGGAAGTTGACCTGTTTGTGTCTCGCCTCAGGGTTCGGCCTGTTTAAGACCTTCTTCGAGAACGTGAACCTGTGTGACCATCGTCTGAAGCGCCAGGGAACCCAGCTGGTCAGTCCTCACTTCGCTTTTTCTTTTCTTCTCTTCTGTTAAATGAAGTCTAATTATGATATTCGTTAATATTTATTGCATCATTTCTTCTAAAAATGAAATAAATAAAGTGTGTGGAGCGCCTCGACCTGGCAGGGATGGATTTTATTTGGCGCATCGCCATGGAAACGCCGGACGAAGAGATAGCCAATGAAGCGATCCAACTGATAATCACTTACAGCTATACCAACCTCAATCCAAAAATGAAGAAGGTCAGTGTGTCGTCCGCTTTTTCCCGTCAGTGTAAACTGATGGGAAAAGAGCGTAGTTACTAAAACAGGCGCGTTGAAAATAAGGCAAAGATTGGAAATTGATTTTAACTTACATCTCATCACTTATCAACTTTTCCACCTTCCAGGATTCTGTCTCTTTGCACAAGAAGTTCATTGCTGATTGTTACAAGCGGCTAGAGGTAAGCCCTGAAAATCGTAACGAGTTTTTATTTTAGAATCGTTAGAAATCAAAACCCAACGGAACGTTTCTACTTTTTCTCTTTCTTTTTTTTTTACCCCAGGCCGCAAGCTCGGCCCTGGGCGGGCCCACTCTAACCCATGCTGTTACCAAGGCAACAAAGATGCTGACGGCCACTGCCATGCCAACGGTAGCCACGTCTGTACAATCACCTTCCAGGTACAGAGGGGGGTTTGGGTAAGAGCATAGTTACTTAACCTACTAAAACATTAATCTCTTTCTTTTGTTTTGTTTATGTGATGATAAAATGAAGCTACTGTTTTTAACGTTAGATATTGGTTTAAGTGTTACTGAGCTGTTTTTGTGTTTGTTGACTCCTAGATCCACAAAGCTGGTGATAATTGAAAGACTGCTGTTATTGGCTGAGCGCTACGTCATCACTATAGAGGTATGCTAGGAAGCATAAATGTGTTACAGCAAAGGAGCTTTGTTTCTTTTTTTTTTTTTTTTTGAGATTTCAATATTTGTCTTTGTTTTCTACATTCTGCTTCTTTGAAAATGCTAACTACTCCAACTTTGCTAATTGCTAATATAAGATGCAAAAGCCTGTTTTGATTTTCATTTTAAAATTGTAAAGCTCTCCATTTTTGCGCCTGGAGTGTGACAAAAACGTCCGATCGGTGCATCTCTTAAAAACTCGAGCGCTCAAGATTAAAATTCTGCTCCGAGATCTCATTTGGTCTGTGTTTGGGGAAAACGATTCGTTTTGAACTTTAACCGGATATTTTGTGTTTCTTCGTAGGACTTGTACTCGTTTCCTCGCACCATTCTACCTCACGGGGCGTCTTTCAACGGACACCCCGTCACTCTTCACATCACCTACGAGTCAACCAAAGACACTTTCACCCTAGAGGTATTCTCAGAGGAGGGAGAAACCTCCAACTTCCGCCATTTTGAAATTTGTCTCTTCTTCCATGACTGAGTGTGTGCCGTGTTTCCCCGCAGACTCACAGTAACGAGACGATAAGCAGCATCCGCTGGAAGATCTCCGAACACTTGAGCTGCCCGGTGGATAACGTCCAGATTTTTGCCAATGATAGTGTGGTAGGCGTTGCTCGTCGCGATCGCCTGGTCTTCAGCGTGTTTTTGGCGCGTTATGCGTTCGCTGACTTTCTTCTTCTCTCTGTCCGTCAGCTGACCATGAACCGAGACCAGAAGCTGCTCTCGCAGCTCGGCTTCAGCGACGAGCAGAGCCTGACGGTGAAGAGCTCCGGCACCGGGACTCCTTCAGGCAGCTCAGAGTCGTCGGCCTCGGCCTCCAGCAGTTCCAGCTCTGCCGTCTTCAACTCGGCCTACGCCTTGGAGCAGGTGAACACACGAACGCTCTCCCTACACACAAACACACATACACACACACACTCATTGAGGAGAACATCAACTCTGATGCGTCTTCTTTTATCATCAGGAGAAGTCCCTCCCTGGGGTGGTGATGGCTTTGGTGTGCAATGTGTTTGAGATGCTTTACCAGCTGGCTAACCTTGATGAGCCAAGGTGAGTTGATGATTATCACCAGAGTTATTGTCAACAATAACAACAAAATAACCCACATCAGGTGTTTCCTTAATCTTTTATCTCATTGGAAGCAATTTTTTTACACAAATATGTAACAGTAGCTTAAAGTCACAATGTTTTCACGTTATAAATTTTGAACAAAGTAATAAAAAATGTACCCAGGCTTTAACATAGCAACACCATCCCATTAAAAATAGGAACAAGAGGTGGCAGCAAATTCACTTTTAAGCATAATGCAACTAATAATGCATTATGTTTAGTAGGTAATATATTGATAAGGGCTTAACAATGCAAGCTATGGAAACAGAAAGTCGAGTCTTTTTCTGTTTTTCGCTTTTAGTTGTTAATTTTCTTTTCAACCCGTAGGATCATCCTACGTGTGAGGAAGCTGCTGCTACTAATTCCAACAGACCCTGAAGTGCAGGACGCACTCGACAACTTCGTTCCCAAAGAATCCAGCGTCTGGAGCCACCAGGTACCTTGAAGGCGTCTGATCACATCCGATCGTCACACCCATGAAGACCTCTGCTCTAGTTTTCGTCTCGTCTGTTGCAGAAAACCCTGTTCACCCTCGGCCAGGGTTCAGGCTCTCGCTCTCCGTCCGTAACGCCCAAACAGCAGCATCAGCCCAGCGCAGCGTCCATCTTGGAGTCGCTTTTCCGATCCTCTGCGCCCGGCATGTCCACCTTCAGAGTGCTTTACAACCTGGAGGTACGCGGGCATCCGCTCCTCAAAGCGAACCCCAGTTCAAATCTCGGGTCGCCTTCATCGTTTCGTTGTCTGTTTAGGTGTTGAGTTCGAAGCTGATGCCGACGTCGGACGACGAGATGGCCAAAACCAGCAGCAAGTCCTTCTGTGAAAACTTCCTCAAAGCGGGAGGCCTCAGGTGAAACAAACTACTTTTCACTCCGCGGCCGTCAGTCAGGCTGCGTCACGTTCCGTCGCCATGTTTTTGCCGCTTTCGGTTCTGACGTTTCCGTGTTTTGCCTGCAGTCTGGTGGTGAACGTCATGCAGAGGGACTCCATCCCATCCGAAGTGGACTACGAGACCCGACAAGGAGTCAACTCCATCTGCCTTCAGCTGGCCAGGTGAAGGGAACCTGTCGAAAAATATTTTTCACACAGGCACAGCGCATCAAAACCTGTTTTGTCAGGGTTTCAACCTTTTTCCATTTCATTTTTTTTCCTTTCTTTGCTTTGTTTTTTTTTTTAGCAAAGTTCTTGAAACTGACAGATTAGACATTTTTGTCATATTCATTTTGTCTCACAACATAGTGCACAAAGGTTAAATAGAGGGAAAATTAACATGTTTTTTTTTTAATGAAATTTCAGCTCAGATTCAATTATGATCATCTGTAAACAACAGTTTTTAAGTTTTACATTACAGACTTCTTATGGGTCTTCTGCAACAATGGCTGTCATCCCACTCCTCCATAAATCCAGCTAGTTGTCAACATATTTTCCCACCCAGGCTGTAGATCTCTGCACCTTCTCCAGAGTTACCAACGCTAGTGTTCTCTATTTAATTATATATATATATATATATATATATATATATATATATATATATATATATATATTGCCCAGTCAGTCAATTCGATTAAAAGCTTTTCCTGGATGGTGCTGTAAGTTTTCCATTTTTTTGGATTTATGCTTTTGTTCCTCTCTTCCTGTTGCAATAGAGATAAAACAGACTGAAGGCTTTGGTTGTAACATTGTGCTATGATTGTTCTGATTGTTCTGATGATTAATTATTCAATCAGATTATGAAAAATCAGCACATTCTGCAGATTTTCAATTTAACAACGTACGCCTCTTTTTTTTTACGCAATATTAGAGATGCATTAAAAGATGCAAATAAGCAAATAATTAAATTACTTGAGTTTTTTTTCCATCACCGAAAAATGCATTGTATTTGTGAACGCTTGATCATTTGTAGCACAGAATGCATCTGCAGCTACAAAATATACTGCACTCATCTGTTTGTTATTTTTTTTAGATTAATAATTAGACTGTAAAAGGTATTGGGGGGTTTTTGGCTTGCTTTTACAGAATTTGAACTAGGTGAAGCTAACATTCCTGACTGTGTTGTTCTTTAAGCAAATAGATTTTTTTATTACAAGTTTGTATATTCCAGTTAATGATTAATCGGTTACTAAATTAGCTGGTGATTATTTCAGTAGTTGATTAATCACCATTAATTTGATTAATCGTTTCAGCGCTAATGGATCATAAGCGTGTCTCCAACAACATTGCTGACATGCTGTAAACAAAAAGCTGCATCCTTGCCCATCTTAACTCAAAGCTCATGTAAATATGTGTTGTTGATATGTGTGACGATGTATTTTGTAGCACCACTTTCTGGCTAAACTATCAGACTTTTTATGTTTTTTGCAGGTTCCTCCTGGTTGGTCAGAGTATGCCGATGGCTCTGGACGATGACGTCATCAGGGACGGCGACGCGCTGTCGTCCCGGCCGTTCCGTAACGCGGGGCGGACGGGTCGGCAGCTGTCGCTCTGCGGGACCCCCGAGAAGTCCTCCTACCGGCAGATGTCTCTGTCCGAGCGCTCGTCCATACGGGTGGAGGAGATCATTCCTGCCGCTCGCGTTGCCATTCAGGTGCTGGACTGAAACCTTTTCCCCGAGGGGGAAAAAAAAAAAGCGTATTTTGTCATACAGAATGCAGTTTTCTTTAAGTCCACTTTTTTTTTCTCGATGCTTGTCCAGACCATGGAAGTCGGGGACTTCACCTCCACCGTAGCCTGTTTCATGCGTCTCACCTGGGCTGCCGCCGCGGGCCGCCTGGACCTCGTTGGCAGCCAGCAGCCAATCAGAGAAACCCACAGCACGCTGCTGCCGCAGGGAGTCCGCACCAGAGTCAGCAGCACTGGTGGGGAGGAAAACTGTTAAAAAGAAATGTGTCTCAGTAAGTCTGATAAGCACGCTTTGTGATACTGTTGCTCCTGCTTCTGCAGGGAGCAACTGCAGCTCCAGCAGCGAAGGCGAGGCCACCCCGACAGCGCTGCATGCTGGGATATGCGTCCGACAGCAGAGCGTCTCCATCAAGGACGCCATCATCGCTCGCGAGGCTCTGTCGCTACTGGTTACCTGTCTGCAGTTGCGCTGCCAGCAGATGTGTAAGAGGCTCCAGTGCATTATCTCAGTCCCTCCTTGAAGATGCGATCGCAGCCCTTAATGCAAGTTCACTCCCTGTGTTCGTAAATGCTGCAATTTTTCTGTGTTTCCTTCTTTCCTGACCAATCACAGCAACTCTGCTGAATTCTGGCCAGTCCTCTGAGCCTCCTTCTAATTTTACTTTCTGTTTTACGATATTTCTTGGAAACCCATCCTGCAAGAAGGTTTGCAAAAAGCACTTTGAGAAGTTCGCATCTTCCTGGAGGGGACTGAGTTGTGATGCTGCAGGCTTTGGCAGCTTAAAAAGAGACTTTACACCCTGTGTTTTTTCTCTCTCTACAGCTTCATTTTACAACCTTCCCTCTGTCAGCGATTTCATTATCGATATCCTGCTGGGCTCTCCCAGTGCTGAGGTAAACCGCGCTCTGAAGAAACTTCAAAAACAGAAAAAAAATCGTTTCTGCGCCATCAGGGAGATTATAAAAGTTCTGCTTCCTCCTCCGTTCAGATCCGCCGCGTGGCCTGCGATCAGCTGTACACACTGAGTCAGTCCGACACCTCGGCCTTCCCTGAAGTCCAGAAACCCAACCTGTTCCTGCTCTCGGTCATCCTGACCGCCCAGCTGCCTCTATGGAGCCCCACGTCCGTCATGAGAGGCGTCAACCAGAGGTACCAGAGCAAGAAACACGGACAGAACCTCAGAACACTGTAGACGTTTAATGCAGGGCTGCAACCAGTGATTATTTTAGTCATTAATTGATCTATTATTAATTTATTATTATTATTATTCTGACGAGTAAAAGAATGGTAATACATATTCTGCACATATTTTTACTTAAGCCTTTTATTTTTATGTAATATTAGAAATATGTTAAAAGATGCGAATAAGTAATTCAGTTCCTTTTTTTAAATAAGAAAATAAACATTTTATTGCCTGAAATGTAAGGCCTGATCTTTGATAGCAAAGGATGCAAATACATCAAAACAGTGTAGAGCCGATCTGTTGATTATTTTTATGAACTAACCATTTAATAATTAGATAGCAAAAGGTGCCTAGTAGATTTTTTTTTTTTTTTTTACATTATTTAAACCGGGTGAAGCTAAAATTCCCACTTGAGTTTTACTTAGAACATATTTACAGACAAATGTTTGTTGTTTTTTTTTTATCTTAAATTCAGAATGGTTTTTTTTATTTTGTTTTGTTTTTTTGGCCTAATTGCTGTTCTGAGCCTGCTGTTCTTTTAGCAACTGGCCTTTTTTTGAGTATACTGTTAACAATTAATCAAATCCTAAATAAGTTGACGATTACTTCAATAATTGATTAATCACGATTAATTTGATTAATTGTCTCACGTTGACTCCTTTTCCTCAGGTTACTCTCCCAGTGCACTGAGTATTTTGACCTGAGATGCCAGCTTCTGGATGACCTTACCTGTAAGTGACTTCCATCAGACTAAAAATAAAACAACAAAAATTGTTTTTGTTTGTTTTGTTTATTTTTTACCAGATTAAATAATTTCTGATCGAAACCTCCCCTACTTGCTTATCTCTCCCGATCTGCCTCAGCCTCAGAGATGGAGGTGTTGAAAGTGAGCGCGGCCAACATGCTGGAGGACGAGATTTCCTGGCTCGACAACTTCGAGCCCAGCTGGAGCTCAGAGATGGAGACCAGCGAGGCAGATAACATCCTGCTGGCAGGACACCTCCGACTCATCAAGACCTTGCTCTCTCTGTGCGGAAATGAGAAAGAACACCTCGGTTAGTGGACTCTGTGCCCCAGCGATGCTCGTCTGCAGTTCAGTGTTTCACGTGACGTTTTGAAACTCTTCCTCTCCAGGTCCGTCTCTGATCCAGCAGCTGCTCGATGACTTCCTGTTTCGCGCGTCTCGTATCATCATCAACAGCTCCAATCCGACGCCCTCTCCAGCCCCGAGCCACGATTTCCACCCAAAGTATGAAAATTAGTTAGATTTCCTTCTTCTTCTTCTTCCTCTTCCTTTTCCTCCTCCTCCTTTTTTTTTTGACTGACAAAACACAAAGGAAAAATGAGGGTAAAAGAATCTTCTTTTGTTGTAGACTAACGATTTCATTTCACATCGATATATTTGATTTGAATTTTCCAATAATTGGCTCTGATTGATGATTGTCTGAACTTTTGTTGAGTAAAAATTAAGAACTGCCACCATCTCCATCCAGCCTGAAAGCAAATCTACCAATCGGACATGTTCCAATAAAAATCTGACAGTAATGCCTCAGCATATTACTTTGAGGTATAATTAGGGTCAACCTTGTAATTTATGTTATTTTTATTTACGGGTATTCAAGCCCCTAACTCTGTCAAAACCCCTGCAGTAGCTGTTTGTCTCTATTAGCTTTCAGCAGTCCTCAGAAAAAGCACCAGAAACTAAGATTAGCAGGTAAGAACTAACAAAGAAAAGAAGGAAATGTGCATCGAAAACCTGTTTGCTGGTATTACAGAAGTGATGCATTTGATTAAGTTGTTAATCTAAGCCTTTGGGTTGAAATTTCTTTTATTTTTCATGAAATTACATGTTTCGCCACTAGTTGGCAGCAGAGCTCATGTTGGGCTCTAATCTGACAAACCACACACCTCCTAACAAATCACCATGTACTTCACACATTTTATTTTACAGTCTGTATTTTACAGAATACAGACTGTTATTGTTGACTGTTGTTATGACAAAAATGGCAAAAAAAAAACAGGTGCAAATGTGCAGTAAATGGGGAAACGAGCTGCAGACGCTTAAAGAACGAAAAACCAAAAAGGCAACAGAAAAACAACGCAAACAAATGAAATGCTGCAATAACAGAAAACAGGAGCAAAAATGATCACGCATACACTAAAGAAATGCTATTTGATTGCATTTTAGGGAATAACATTTTCATTTTCTCATTTAAAAATTGAATTTAATTATTTGCTCATTTGCATTTTTTGCATTTCTAATCTGTAGGATTTTTTTTTTTTTTATCCAATTAATTGATAGAATTACCAGTTTCTAAGATATGTGTTGGTTGCATGCAGCCTTCCTGAGAATCGGCAATAAAACTAAAAGATGTGTGTGCGTGTGTGTGTGTGTGTCTGTGTGTGTGTGTGTGTGTGTGCGTGTGCGATCAGGTGCAGCACGGCCAGCAGCAGACTGGCAGCCTATGAGGTCCTGGTGATGCTGGCGGACAGCTCGCTCTCCAACCTGCGGCTCATCACCAGGGAGCTCCTGTCTATGCACCACCAGTCGGATCCGTCGCTCTGCAAGGAGTTTGACGTAAGATGGCCCCTCCAAAAACACTCAGAAGGGGAGGGGGGGAGGAAGGAAGGAAGGGAGTTTACTACTTGCTTATATTCACCTTGTAACTCGCGTCTCTCGCCAGTATTTGCCTCCCGTGGAAAGCCGGTCGGTCTCTGGTTTCGTCGGGCTGAAAAACGGCGGCGCCACGTGTTACATGAACGCCGTGTTCCAGCAGCTCTACATGCAGCCCGGCCTGCCCGAGGTACGCTGACCCTTCTTCCTCTGCCGTTTTAAATGTCATCCCAGCACAGCGAAGTTCGTTTCAAACCGCGACCCGTGTTTGCGTTGCATTTAAGGCCTTCCTGTCCATCGAGGACGACACAGACCAGCCTGAGGAAAGCGTCTTCTACCAGGTCCAGTCGCTGTTCGGCCACCTGATGGAGAGCAAGCTGCAGTACTACGTGCCAGAAAACTTCTGGAAGGTAACGTTTACGCCGGAGATCGGGTTTTCCCACTCTCGGTCGATACACGCTGACGTCCAAACCCGCTGCAGATCTTCAAGATGTGGAACAAGGAGCTGTACGTCAGAGAGCAGCAGGACGCTTACGAGTTTTTCACCAGCCTGGTGGACCAGCTCGACGAACATCTCAAGGTACTCCACACGCAGCATCAGAACTCGACAGAAGAACCAGCAAAAAAAATAAATCTATATCGTATTCACGTTTTGAACAACCTAACTCTCAAAAACGTCTTTCCTCCAGAAAATGGGCCGGGAGCAAATCTTCAAAAACACATTTCAGGGAATTTATTCCGACCAGAAGATTTGTAAAGATTGTCCGCACAGGTTGGAGGCGCAGTCTCTGTCTTTACGAGCTTTTCTTTTTGGTGCTTGAGATGTTTATTAATGTTTCCGTCCGCAGATATGAGCGTGAGGAAACATTCATGGCCTTGAACCTCGGTGTGACTTCCTGTCAGAGTTTGGAGATCTCATTAGACCAGTTTGTCAGAGGAGAGGTGCTGGAGGGCAGCAACGCTTACTACTGTGAAAAGTGCAAGGAGAAGGTTGGTGTTTCGCCCTGACCTCATTGACTCTGCAGTCTTTCTAGACGCTGAAAGGTTTGTGTGTGTGTGTGTTTGTGTGTGCGTGTGTGTGTGTTTCTTGTCTGTGCAGAGAACCACAGTGAAGAGGACATGCATCAAATCTCTACCCAGCGTTCTCTGTATCCACCTCATGCGATTCGGCTTCGACTGGGAAAGCGGGCGATCCATAAAATACGACGAGCAGATCAGGGTAAGAAGATTATTTTATTTTATTTTATTTTTTACTTTAAAAAGGCGTCTTAGACTTTAAAAAAGAAAAGAAAAAACTTCTTTTGATTTTACCACCGGAAATCTTCAACTTGAAATTTTTGGATCCTTAAAATGTCTTAAATTTGTGTATATTAAAAATGTTAAACACGGATCTTAAATTTTTGTCGTGGTAGGATTATGTAACCTTCTTTATTTTTCTGTCAGGCAAAAGTTTGAGTCACCCACAGACATTTTTATTGCATCCTGTGACTTAATGTTGTTGAGGCTACCGCTAATTAGTTGCTAATATCCCATGTTAGCTAGCTAACTTCTTTTTTGCATCTATCATGGATAAGTGCAGATTTCTTGCCACCGGCTCTCTTCTGTTGCCAGCCCATGCAATGCTAAGTGCATTCTGTGCAAAAAGCTTGGCACTACGGGGGTTAAGCCTGTAGTGTGAGAAGAACTAATCTGCTACCTGTAGTGACAAGCAGACCGCAGAAATATCACGGTTTTGTGCCTGTGGCGTGGCTACAGCTTCCCAGGAAACTCAGTGCTGCTACTACTGGCACTGATCTAAAAGCAGATTTTTGTGCGACACAAACTCTGAAGTCAGAGATGTGACACCTATTAAACACGATGGTCAAGCACCTGTTGAAAATTTTTATTTCAACAAATAATGGAGAGAAATACAGCTGGAGGAGGAGAAAAGGAGGAGGAGGAAGAAGATTAAAAGCAATTTTAATCGTCACCTAATGTCGTCACCTAAACGTCTCCGTCTTAACTTTCACTCATGACGGTCTTAAAAAGTCTTAAAGTTGAGTTGGTGGAAGCTGCAGAAGCCCTGCTGCTCTGTGACCCGGCTGTGTGTGCCTTCCAGTTCCCCTGGGTGCTGAACATGGAGCCCTACACCGTGTCCGGGATGGCCAGGCAGGACTGCAGCGGGGACGCGGCAGAGGGACGAGGCGACGGCTCCTCGGGAGGATCCCCCAGGAAGAAAGTTACAATTTCAGAGAACTACGAACTCGTGGGCGTTGTGGTCCACAGTGGCCAGGCGCACGCTGGACACTACTACTCCTTCATAAAAGACAGACGGTGAGGCTCTGGTGGTGGCAGAGTTTAGAAAGTCCCGCCTGAACGCACCGTCAGCGTTCGTGTGGGCTGCTTTAGGTTGTAAACCTCTCCAGATGTTTGGCTCTGGAAGACAAGAACGCTGATTGGGGTAGTGGATGATAACGAGGCCACAGATGGCTGAGGATTACATGCAGATCCTTTTAAACATGAGTTTGTCTTAACCGTAATGACTTTTTCCATAAAACGAAGAAAGAGTTAAATCAAGAGACTAAAAACATTTAGCCAGAAACGACAAGTTTCTGCTAAAATATATATTTGACAGGGAAACATGTCATTGTGTTACAGTTAAAACGGTGTCAATAGTATGTGTCTACACGTATCATAGCAGTATAAAAAATAATAAATTTATACTGCTTTATGCATTAAGTAGTGCAATTAAATTATAATCAAATAATCAAATATAGTATTTTGATTTTGATTTGATTTCAGTGCAAAAAAAGACCTTGTGATTGTTTTTACTTTTTTATTATTTTGCTTCTTGCAGCGGAAACGCTCGTGGCCGCTGGTATAAATTCAACGACAACGTAGTGGAGGAGTTTGACATGAACGACGAGACTCTGGAGTACGAGTGTTTTGGCGGAGAGTATCGCCCCAAGGTCTACGACCAGTGTAAGTTTCTCCTGATCCTTTTCATTCGTTTTTTGTTTTTCAGTAGAACGTCTTATATGACGATAAATAATTTGAGGAAACCTGATTTTCAGCCAACCCGTACCCCGACATGCGACGGAGGTACTGGAATGCCTACATGCTGTTTTACCAGAAGATCAGCGACCAGAACTCGCCTGCCCTGCCGAAGAAAAGCAGAGTCAGCATCATGAGGCAGGAGGCCGAGGATCTTTCCCTGTGAGTCGTCGCCGTGGTTTCGCCGGTCGCCGTCGTAGCATTAGCCAACATTAGCCGCTCTGTGGTGCAGTGTTAGAGAGCTGTGAGGGAAGGATGACATGGCTGACTTTTACTTATTTTTCCTAATTTTATGACATTACAACCACAAGATAAAAAATAAAAAAGCATCTCCACTTGATTCTGCCGTCACCATGTTTCATAATGAGAAATGGTTATTGAGATTAAATTACACACAGATGGATGTGAAGGCAACTCGTTGCACCGTATTTTATTTAGAGGTGTCAGAGTAATTCACACGAAAGTTTTCAGTTTAAAACCTGACAAAATGTGCAAAAGTAACGACTTTCGCAAGGAGATGTGACTTTGAAGTTTAAATTGTATTTCCATCGAGGGGCATCAACAATTTTCTGCTCGTCTCCCAGACATTAAGCTGCTTAAAACTGCAAGAAATATTGTTCATATGCGGTAACTGTTACAGAAACATCCAATAAAGATTAGACAGACGAGAGGGGAAACGATTAATCGGATTAATCACGATGAATTGCGATTAATCAATTTTTGAAATAATTATTAGTAATTGATTAATCGTGAACTGTGATATTCAGACTTTAAAAAAAAGACCATTTGTAATTAAGTAATTAAGCCAAAACTGAAAAACAAATAAAATAAAATTTAATTCAAGATAACAAACAAAACCTTCTTTGTCAATAAATAAAAAAATTTTTGCAGAACTCTTCAGACGGCAGCTTTAGTTTCACCAGCTTCAAATTCTGTAAAAAAAACCCCCAGATAAAACATGTTGCTGTTTAGTTTTTAATCGGTTAATCCAAATAATAATCAACAGATCAGCTCTATGCTGTATTGATGCAGACAAAAGTGCTTTTCTGCTTATCTGCAAGTATTTTTAGCTACAATTAATCTAGAAAATAAAATATTTGTTTTCTTCTTCATAAAAGGAATGAAATTATTTATTTGCATTTTTAATGTAGTTTTGCTTTTGTATAAAATTAGCTTATGTGGCAAAATGAAATAAAATGAAAAATGTGCCCGTTTCTTTTAAAAAAAAAATCAGATTAATCATCAAGAGAGTTCGATTACTAAAATAATCGCTAGCTGTGGCCCGAGACACAAATGGCTTTTTTAATGCTGCATTGTTGCCAGGTCTGCCCCGTCCTCCCCCGAGGCCTCCCCCCAGTCCTCTCCTCGGCCCCCGAGGGCCAACAATGACCGCCTCACGCTCCTGACGCGCCTGGTCCGCAAGGGCGAGAAGAAGGGCCTCTTCGTGGAGAAGATGCCTGCCAGCATCTTTCAGGTGAGAAACGCCTCAGCCTGACGGGTCAGTCACGTCTGGACGTTTTATGGCGCTTACGCCAAGATTCCCTCTTTGTGCGTTTTGCAGATGGTCAGAGACGAGAATCTGAGGTTCATGAGAAACAGGGACGTTTACAACAGTGACTACTTCAGCTTCATCCTCTCCCTGGCTTCGGTCAATGCAGTCAGTGTCTAATGAGGAAAACTCCACAGTTACAGATTGTGAATAAAACTTAGTATTATACAATAATCAAAACCCCCTTTTTCCGCAGACAAAACTGAAGCACCAAGACTACCAGCCCATGGCCAAAGAAAGCCTCCAGCTGGCCGTCCACTTTCTCTTCCACACCTACTTGCACACCAAAAAGAAACTCAGGTAATCGACCGCCGGCACGTGCGGCAACGCGTTTCTGTCCAGAAGTAGAGGAGCGAGCGTAAGAGAACTCGGCGCAATTCACATTCAGCGCGTCTCCTGCAGGGTGGACACGGAGGAGTGGATGGCAACGGTGGAGGTGCTGCTGTCCAAGAGCAGCGAGGCGTGTCAGTGGATGGTGCAGTTCCTGGTCGGACCAGAGGGACGAGAAATCATCAGGTCGGTTACCGCCTGAGGAGGAGGAGGAGGAGGAGGAGGATGATGATGATGATGATGATGATGATGATGATGATGATGATGAGTTGTTCAACAGATCTTTATCAGACTAGGTGGTGCTAGAACACTTGTCCTTTCTTCAATGTTGTCATTTTAATTATTAAAATAATTTTGTAAAAGGCACTTAAAATTTATCCTGGTTTTGAGTTGATTTTAGTTTTTGTTTTATTACCCCCTGTGTTCATGTCCATATGGAGCCCTTCATCAGTGTTCACTCCTGTGGGTGTCTTGTAGAGCTGAGAAACTTCACATCACAATATACACGTTTCATTGATAATTATTGATTAGCTTTGTGTAATTTAAATATCAGAAATGAGTCCAAACTGATGGCATGATGACCTTTCCTGTTTTATCCTCAGTTTTGAGACACGGTGGCGAAACCTGAAACTGCTACTGCGGTAGTTACTCAACAGGTTGTTGCTAGGTAACCACAAGTTACTCAGCAGGTTGTTGTGAGTGAGTTAGTTGATGCCACCTAACTTTAGTTAGGTGGCATCTAACTAAAGTTAGATGATGCAGAGGCATCTAACTTTAGTTAGATGCCGCTTTGCGGACTTTAGTCCGCCGCTTTGCTGGCGGACTAAAGTCTTTCCTCTGCCTACATCCCCCAGAATGCTGTGCAGCTCTGGATTGGCATTCAGGGAATTTTCTGTATGTTGAATATTGACTATTAAATATCAACATCTATTGCAATATATATTATTAATTTATTGACAAGCCCTAGTCTTTAGGGTATATATACACATGTACAATTGTTCTTATTTGTTTTATTTGAACAATCTGATTTGTTTTTTAATGAGATAACTTCAAACACAAGTGTGTTTATTTTCTTATGAGTGTGTGTAAACTGGCAGTGACATTATAATCTGGAAGAGGCAACCAAAGATCTGCCGGCAGTTCCGCGTGCCGCGCCAGGTGCCCTTTTAAATATCTGTGCACACCACTGCAGACCGTTTACATCCGCCTCCTGCAGCTGTAGTTGACATGCCAACACGCTCAATAGAATACGAAATCCTCACTCTGTCTGCATCTGGAGTCGGAATGTAGCACTGGCGTCTCAAAATCGCTCGCGCGTGCGTGGCTCTCGCCTCCTGGTTGCCGATTGGCTGAAACAACAGGCCCGATCTCTGGAATGTAAACATCCGGAGCCGGAGGACAGTTTCCTGAAACACGGGGGGGGTTTTGTAGAGAAAAGCGTCAGGGGTTTGACCGTCCTACCTTGTAATCATGGGGTGATTGTTTTAGTCACACGCGCGATTGGCTGCTGAGCATCGCATGTTGAGGCGCCGGGAACGCCTTCTGGCAAACGGTGCCAGATTCTGGAATGCGTCCTCAAGGCCAAAAGCAGTAAAACAGAAAGAAGGAAGAAAAGAAGAAAAAAAGGGATTTCTGGCTGATTGCTGACGTCTCTGCTGCAGGGTTTGCCTGCTGGAGTGCAGCGTTCGGGAGGTGAGGATGGTGGTGGCGTCCGTCCTGGAGAAAACTCTGGAGAGCGCGCTGCACTTCGGAGACCCAGGCCTGGACAGCCTGACCGACGCCTTGCTGTCGCTGCTGGACAAAGACGTTCCTGAGAACGTGAAAAACTGTGCCCAGTACTTCAACCTCTTCAGTAACTTTACCCAGAGGGTAAATCTTTACTGCAGTGTGAACTTTGAAAATATAAGTGAGATAAAAAATAATAAAAATAAGGTCCTCACAGAGAGTTTTAAAAGTTCCTGTCTGTTCAGGGTTGCGGTCCCTGCCAGCTGCTGTTGAAGCACTCCGCCTACCGTCGGATGCTTATCTTCCTGTTGGGACCCAACAGGCAAAACAACCAGGTATTACTGTCGTTGGTAATTTCAGTTCTAAAATATTATGATGTTTGACATTTGCTCCAACTTCCTCTTCTGCTGCTGAGCGACGGAAGCTGTGTAAAATGTTTGGTTCAGGGTTGCAGTGCGTCCTAAGTTGACTCTTGTCGCTCTTCCAGAACCGGCGGTGGAGTCCGGCTCAGGCCCGGGAGTTCCTCCACCTCCACAGCAGCTTGGCGCTCATGACGCTGCACTCTGACCTCAGCCCCCAGCGGACCCTCGGTGAGCCACCATCTGGTTTTCAAATATCTACATTCCTTCGTCTCTCGTCGGACGGTCGGTTTTGATTCGTTTTGCTCCCCCTCCGTAGCTCCTGGGGGATCCAAGCTGCCCACGAGTAGCATCCACTCCTCCGGCCCCCTCCTCCCGCTGCACTCGGACATTCTTGCCTCTCTCTTCACTCCGGAGGGACAGCCTTACCTTCTCGAGGTTAACAAATCATATTTGACTTTGCTGAATTGATCCAGAAAGTGTGAAGCTCTCTTGACTGATGCGCTGCTGTTTTTCCCCTCCAGGTGATGTTTGCGATGCGCGAGCTGTCGGGGCCGCTGTCTCTTCTGATAGAAATGGTCACCTACTGCTCATACTGCAATGAGGGCTTTTCGCTGGGAGTGCTGCAGCTACTCAAGGTACGCAATCTTTAAAGAAAAATAAAAAGAAAGAAAAAAAATCTGACGCCAATTTAGTAAATATTGACGTAAAACCTTTAAAACAGAGTCAGATGGAGACGGCTCCGCCTCACGAGCTGAAGAACGTTTTCCAGATGCTGCAGGAGATACTGGTGAGCGTCACTCTCGTCACTTTCGTCACTTTCGTCGCCGTTTGGTTTTCGTCCGCGTTAACCTCCAGCTAATCCTTCATCTCAGGTTGTTGAAGACCCTCTGCAGTCCCAGAGGCTCAAGTACGCCTTTGAGTCGGACAAAGGCCTGTTAGGTAAGGAGGGGCGGTCCTGGTCTGTTGCCATTTTCTGGTTTAACGTCACGACGGAAAGCGTCGTAGGAAAAACTAACGCAACGCTGTCGCCTCTCAGCTTTGATGCACCAGAGCAACAATGTGGACAGCAGGCGCTGCTACCAGTGTGTGAAGTTCCTGGTCACACTAGCTCAGAAGTGAGTATGCAGTGGTTCAAGCTAATTATTATAGTTAGACAGATGTCCTCTTTTAAAAAAAAAAAAAGTTTAAAGACAATAGGGTAAAATTGGGGGTACCATGATTTCTTTTTTACTTGTGAGGAATTAGTTATTTTCCTGTGCACAGCAGCAGCTGATGGGGGCGATACTCAACTCTTTGCAATAGGGCTGAAGCAATTGGTTGTATTAATAGTGATTGAATTGATTTCTTAAAATAATTAAAATAATCGACAACTAATTTAGTCATCAATTAAATATCTGCAGGAGTATACAGACGCTAAAATGTGCCATTTTCTGACAAAAACAAAGCCAACACTCCCAGAGCAGTCATTAAGCCAAAACTGTACAAAAAACATAAATATGTTCTACCATATTTACCATAGTTTTAGCTCATTTAAAATATGTCAAATTCTCCTTTGGGCACCTCCAGTTATTTATATATATTCTCAAAGGGTTTATTTAAGTATTATTTCTTATTTATTCAGCTGCGGATGCGTCCTGTGCTCCATTATTGCATTTTAGCCTATAAAATGTTTTTTTTCTTATTTAGAAAAACTATAAAGTTATTTCTTTATTGCACTTTTTTTGTTTACATATTTTTAATGGTGTATAAAATGAGATTAGGTGGTTAAATGAAAACTGCAGAACTTTGTGTCGCATGTAGTATGTGGTATTTTCTTTGGCCTTATATTAAAAATGACGTAAAACAATTTTGCGAGGCGTGAAGCCATAACTTTTTTACAATGTCTGCACATCTTCATAAGTGTAACCAGCCGCTGATTTACTGTAGTGTTAAATAAACAGCATTCATCACGTCTATTGGCTCCCTGATCATCATCCTCCATCTCATTTTGCTACATTAGCATTAGCATTAGCTCGCACGGAAAAAGAATCAAAATTAACCAGTGGAGGGAAAAAACATCCCCAATTGAATGAATAATACTTTTCATTAAGTCACTAGTGTCATGTTTTTTTGACGAAGAAGTTCCTGGATTATTATTATTATTATTGTTATTATTGTTAAGTGTTTTTCAAGAAGTTCCAACAGAAACAGACCCACAGCATCACAGATCCTCCGCCGTAGCTAACAGTACTTTTCCACATATTTAACCAGATCTACCTTTGCTGCTTGTTACTTGTCTTGAATTATTTTATATGAAACTGTATCTGAGTGTCCATTTGTTATTTCGTTTTTTTACACAGGTGTCCTCCAGCCAAAGATTACTTCAAAGATTTGTCTGGCCACTGGAGCTGGGCCGTGCAGTGGCTGCAGAAAAAGGCAGGCTTGTTGAATCATTCTTACAGAAAAGTACAATAATAGGATTTTTTTTTTTTTATTGCTCTGTTGGAATCTCTTCCATTTGTTGTGGTTTTGTTCGAAGCAAACAGGAACTGAGAGGAAACTTTTACATTAAACCAGTGGCTCCAACTCCAACTTTAGACTGATTCCTGCAAATTAAATCGAAGTTTTTCTTCCCTGAGCTTAAATAATTTCAGCTTAGGCGAATTAAAATAACTCATAGCAGCACATCATCCAGCAAGAATCTTTATCTTTAAAGATATATCCGACTCAACAGGAGAGTTTGCTTTAGTTGTGGCCCAACGCTGGCATGTTTCTCTCTGTTTTGCTGTGACTTATTGATGATTCATTTTATAACAAGGTACAGCGCTGGTGCAGTTAATGGCGTGTCGCTCCTTCTGCTTCAGACTGTTGGCGCTTTGCTTCGACCGTCATAAAATGCAGTGATTAGTTTTTTTTTCAGCGTGAGCAAAGCATTGAAGAGCTGCTGCAGTCGCTCTTATGCTGTGAATTTGATTGTAACGCATAAAAAGGTTTGGATTTAAAGCAGAAAACCGGATTTCATAAAAACAAAGAGTGGTGCATCGGCTATAAATAAGTTTTGCAAGACATAAACTGCCAAGACTGGTGGAGATCGTTGGGAAATGACTTCACGTCCTGATGGATTTAAAATAAGAACAAATTGCATCTTAAGAATGGGAGAGTTTTCCTCGACCTTGATGAGAGACGGCGGCACCGCAGCAGGAATTAAGTCGGGTCAGGAGGTTCTGGTACTGATCATTTTAAATATTAGTATAAAACTGTAAACGGGGTTCGTATGGGTTCTTGAAGACACTCAAATTTCAGTAATGTCCTTGAAAGTGCTTGATGTTCAGACTTCAGAGTTTTGTAATAAAGCCTAAATTTGGAAAGTGTTATTTACAGTAGAAGCCAGATATTTAAAGATAATAAAAATACTTTTTTTCCACTGTCTAAAGTTAAATAAGACCAAACTTCTCTTGTTTTTGGCTAGATAGAATCACCAAATTTATGGCTCAATGCCAGTAAACCGATCTGGAGCATCTTTTTATTTATTTTTTTCTTGAACCAGTCAGATGTAGAGAATGTGAGAGACATTTCAAAACATAAAATTTAGTTATATTTTACTTGTAGAATACAATCACAAGATATTATTAATAACAATCATAAATTATATCATAGTGAATAGAAACTATCTTTTTTTAATTCATTTGTATTGTTTTTATCTCCAAAATATGGTTCTGAAAAAGTTTGAAAATTTACCATAAAAATCCTAGAAAAGTGCTTGAATTATACTGTGGGAAAAGTGTATGAACCCCGTGTAAAACATTTTATTTTAGTTCTTTATATCTCAGTTTGACTTTTTTCTAAAAGCTGTCATTTGGATGTTTTTTTTTTTTTTTGTTTTTTGGACTTGTCTATATTCCAGTACTTGTTTCTTAGTCATATCTATCATCTCAGTGTGATGCACAATTTAGCTAAACATCCAGCAGCTGCTAATTTGCCACAACGTTGGGCGTCGTGCTGCGTTCAGGTCCCGCGTGTTCGCCTTTTGTGCTGAGATTATTTCTGCTTTAGTTGAAATGAAGCAGAGTTGTGCGCGAGAGAGAGAGAGAAAAATGTAAACATTAATGTATGAAATCCTTTTCTTTTGCTCGCTGCAGATGACTGAACATTACTGGACTCCCCAGAGTAACGTCTCCAATGAGACGTCCACCAATAAAACCTTCCAGCGCACCATTTCTGCACAGGTACTCACACGCATGACCGTACAAAACCTCATCAGCAGTCACACCTGCTCTTCTGCTGCCTTGTCAAACCCATGTCTGTGTGTGTGTGTGCGTGCGTGCGTGTGCGTGTGTTATCACCTGCAGGACACCTTGGCCTACGCCACGGCATTGTTAAACGAGAAGGAGCAGTCGGGCAGCAGCAACGGCTCCGACGGCAGCCCGGCGAATGAAAACGCAGAGCGCAGCCTTCGACAGGTAGTCATCATCATCATCATCATCAACAACAACCCTGCCGGCTGCTCAGAGCAGCGGGGCTCTGAAAATGACTCATGCTGTGACAGCGGCTCACATTCAGCTCACACAGCCAGGAAGAAGAGGGGAAACAAAGGAATAAAAATGGCTCAGCTCACTGGCTTCAGTGGAGAGATTAGAGGAGGCCGATTGTTTCCTCCTACGGTTGTTATTAGCCGCGGATTGAAAGCCGTTTTCTTTCTTCTGACTCTTGTCAGCATGCCTACACAGGATCGTCGGGAGGTTTTTTTCTTCCTCTTCTTTTGGTATGAATAGAACACACAATGAGTGGGTTGGATTGAAATTATAATCCTGGTGTCACTGCCTAGCTCCTGGAGGCTTTATTATTGTTTTTCAATTCTTGCCTTCAGAAATAGAAAAACGTATCCGCGCTCCTGGAAGTTTTAAGTTTTATTGGGGTTTGACGTGAAAGCGACTCAAAGGTGATTTTCAAAGACAATTCGTCACTAAGTCTGACACAGATAATTAATTGCATGATCAATTAAAATTAGCTCAATAATTTCGGTTCTGATGAGTTACGATTTTTGAAGGGCACTTTTGTTTACAGAGACTACAGAATCCGTTTTATTTGTGGTTTTTGGTTGTGTGTGGTTTTTATTTCCGTTTTATTTGTTTTTTGTTGTTTGTTGTCTTTTAATTTGAATATTTGACATGTTTTCCTCTTCCAGGAGGAGTGTTTTGTTCGAAATTAGAGTTTATTCTTCTGAGAGGGCAAACTTGCATTATTATGCTATGGTTAATGTATTACTAGAAAATGGCCTCGAAATAACAATATTATCATTTATTGCAATACTTTCTGGGACGATTTATCATCTAGTAAAATTCATTGTAACAGGCCTTGTAGTTGCGTTATTATGCCATTGTTCATATATTACTTGACAATTGTCTCAAAATAACAATATTATCCTTTTATCGCAATAATTTCTGGGGAATTTCATTGTCTGGTAGAATTTTTTTTAGTGTGTCAGACCTCATTGTTGCACTTTAATTAGAATTGGAGTAAAGCGGACTTTCACTTCATGCCACACCGCTACAGTTCTTGGTTGTAAATTTGTGAGATGTTACAGACAACCCTTAATCAACCTACTCTTCATGAGATTGTCATACAGCAAGAGTACGTCAGAGGCTTATTCAGTACCGCTGTAAAACAGACTGCTACAAGAATTCCTTCCTACCCAGAGCTACTAGCACCACTTTGAAAAACCTCAGATAATGAGCTACAGCATTTTAATCTCCCTTTGTGATGAACTATTATTTTTATTTAAATTAAACATTTCAAGATTCTACCTCACTGTCGGGCTCTACTTCAATCGGTCTCTACAGAACTCCGACTAAATACTTTAAAGCTGCAGAAATCAATAAATAAAATGTATGAATGCTTTATCGAATAAGTTGTTCTGTGAAGACGTTACATTTCTGCCTCCTTCTCTCCCGCAGGGCTCAGAGTCTCCCATGATGCTCGGCGATTCAAAGAGCGATCTAGAAGACGTGGACTCTTAACTCCTCCGGCTGGCGGGATGACTCCGGCGGCGGGGCGGCATCAGGTTCCAGGCGGCCGGGTCGGAACGGGCTGCGCTGTGCCTCCGATTGGACAGGACTCTCGGAACTCCACAGGAAGCCAATCAGGACACTTTTAACTCGGTCGCCAGGGCAACCAAGCAGCTGCGAATAAATCATGAATTACTTCCTGGCCAAGGCGACAAATTATCATTAAAACGGGGCACAACAGCCGATCGGGTCGGGAACAGCGCGCTCACGGATAACTTCAGTTTATCCTTTTTTTTTTTTTTTAATTCACTCGTAACGACGTGGAGTTGGAGGACGGGCTCGGGTGGTGTTTTAACGACGTTCTGCTCATGTTTGCCAATGTATTTTTTTTTTTTTTTTTTTTTTTGCGACGGGCTTTATTCACGTTGTAATTAAGTTTTTTTTTTTTTTTTTTTCCATATGTGTAATTTTCAGTGTAAGATAATATTTTAAAAGTCTTCTCCTCCACAGCCATGCAAAATGAAGGAGGCGACCGCTGGCGCTGCTCTAGAGCGCGCTCCCAGAGGAACTCACAGGCGCGCGCTTGTACAGAAACACCTCCACACTCACGAGCTCCTGGGAGGACGGGGCGGGTGGGGTTCAGTATGCACTTTATAGTCCAAGCCCAGGCTATTGTGATGTACAGCAGCACGGGTCAGTTCCTCCAGAGCCACTTAGCGCTATTCTCTTCTTCTGTTTTGTTTCGTTTTTAACAATGTTTGCAGTGCCACTTACTCAAGCCGCTCTCCCTGTGACTGGACCTTTGACTCCGGAGCCACAGTGGACCCCTGTGCGTGTCAGGATCAGGACAGATCTCAAACTAGCAGTGCCATCGTCAGCACTCAACCCAACCCCTCACATTTTGTATTTTTCTCTGCCCAGGACAGGGAACCTCACGTGCCGATTTTTATTTTCATTTTCATTTTTTTTTTTTCATCGCTACGTTTTTTTTTTTGTTTTTTTTTTTACTTGTTTCGGATCTTCAGCCTTATGCAACCTGATCTGGACAGGCCACTGGTGCCGACTGAAGGGGAAGCTCAGGAGCACGTTTTTTAATTTTTAATTTAATTTTATTTTTTATGTTTTACTGTTTTTGCTTTCAGGTGCCAAGGGGTTACACATCCACAAAACACACACATGCACAAGAAGAATGACTCATTCAGTTCGCTCACATATATGCGCATCAGTCCTTTTCACGTCGTCGTTACCAATGCTCTGGTGGCTTTCTTGGATTTGTTTTTCTTTTTGCTTTGCCTTTTTTTCGTCTGTCTGCCTTTCTAAACACTCACATGTAGCTTCTAGTGTTCACACTGCGTTACCTTCATCCCCCTCCCCCCCACCCCCCCTCAATCATCGGGAGTCTTAAAGTGCCTTATTCTCCCGATGTACACGCCATCCTCACATGTTCAGTCAACGCCTTGCTTCATGCGCGTCTCCTGTAGGAGCGCTACAGGGCTCGCTTCATCTCCACACCTGTCCCAGTCCGAACAGGGAAAGTTCACCTCTGTGTGTCGTGATAAAGGATATTTGTGAATGTAGCTGACGGAGGGGGGAGGGAGGGGAGAGGAGGAGGTGTACACAGGGTTCTGGTGATGGTATATATATATATAAAAAAAAGGTAATAATTTAAAAAAAGAAATGCTGCTTCTTTTCACTCTCTTCCCAGGCACTAGAAACTGGCGTAGTTTAGACGAACACCTTTCCACTCAGCTAGCTTAGCAGGTCAGCTATCAGCTTTAACAGGTCAATGTTTACAGTGTGAGGACCCTATGGTATGAGGCAATCATGCAAACTGACATTTCTGTTGAACTCACCGATGCTCCTCTGCGGCCTAAAACAGGAGGAAAACGCAGCTCGCGCCCCCACCACCCCACCCTCCTCTCGGTCTCATTAGTTGTGAATGTCACGGCGTGCTTCTTCGGCACGGTTTGCATGTGTGGTGGTGAAAGTTTGTGCTTTTTTTCTTTCTTCCCCCCCCCCTTCTTCTTCTTCTTCAGCGTGACGGAACAAAAAAAAATCAGCCCCCCGTGTTGTTTGCTGTGTGATTCGGTATCATTAGCACTTACTGGCACGAGCGAGGCCGCTCCGACTGCGCGGCTCGATCGCGAGGAAGCTGCGTTTGCAGTATTGTGCCAAGCGACAGCGTGGCCATGGCAACGCGGGCTGCGCCCAGCTGAGGAGTGCGTCTCGGGCCTCCTCGACACCAACACAACTACTTAAAGACAGGGCAGGGGGCTTTGAGACAAGGTCTTTTGTTTTATTGTGGGGAAGCAGGGAGGGACGAGCAAGTGCGTGGGGTTTGGGACTCGGCATCCATACGGGTTTTTACTGTGTTTTCGATTTTGAGAGAGTTCGCTTCCGACAACGCAGCAATCTGTAACGCATGTTAAAACTCGATTTTAATTTGTACATCAGAGTTTGATTAAGGGGAAATTTGATATAAAATAAACTGGAATGCACAACCTTTTGTAAACATGGTTTTCGTGCATGTCTGCACATCGTCCCGATTCTTCATCTGATGATCATGGAAGAAACGACGCTCAAGGTTTTATGCCAGGAGACACAAAGAGATCCTCTAAAAAGTTATGAAATTATCTAAATCCAACATCAAGTGTTCAAAACTATCCCATACTTTTCATTTTAGGCAGAAGCAACTATTCATTGGTTTGTACACTAAAGCAGACTTTTGTGCACCTACATCTGCTTTTAATTAAAACTTTTCAAATAAAGAATGAACACAATCATGTTGTTATTGCTGAAAACAGACTAAATCCTTTTCAGTTTTCTTAAATCGAGCCCAAAAGAAATAAATTTGTAACGTGCTTGGCTTGGTGTCGATAAGGAAAACATGCAAAACACCTTTGATGTTTTGGATTTACACTGGTTTATACATTCATTTCCTACACTATTTTTTTAATTAAAAATATTTCATTCTTAGCTTAATTTGATTTTTTTTAAATCATAATAAAACTAATTTTAATGATTAAAAAAAGTTATTTCTTGGCCTGAAAGCAAAGCCAAAAGAGAACGCAGGCTTTGCTTGTTTGACAAGATTACATCTTTTGCAAAAACTAAAATCTTACTCCAGCAATCCCGCAGGACGATGGCAGAGTGATGCTCTGGCACACTGTTTGCAGCATCATCAAATTTTTAATTCCTCAAAGAATTCTTGTGTCAAATTTGAGAGAAAATTGGAGAAATTTGCATCATGAAACAGGAAAAAGACCCCAAACCTAGCAGCTAATTTACAACAAAATTTAAAAAATAAATGGAAGCGTTGTGGCCTACTTAAAGTCCACACCTCAGCTCTATTGAAATGTTTCGTAACTTCCCATCTGTTCTCTTAACAAATCAAACTCCAGAAATCTCACCATATGATTATTAAAAGAAGACATGTAAAAAAAAAAAAAAGGTCAAATTACTCCAGCTGACTTTCTTGTAAACAGTTAAACATCCAGACTTGATTTCATTTCAGTTTTCAAACTCTAAAGACTATTCCTGTGTTTTATATCAGTACTTGTGACATAGTGACATCTTGTCAGTATCATTCCCCCCTTTCTCCCACCGCTCCCTGAAGTGAGAACCAAATAAATAAAAGGAGAACGAACATCACAGCGGCGGCGATGACAATCAATCAGCACTGTAACCGTCTGATGGAGCCGTGATTGAGATCCTGCTGAGTCACATCTGGAAATCAACACCGCTGGATTCAGGTGGCGCTGATTCCTCCTGCAGCTAATGTTGAGTTTCATGTTTCACCGTGGGAGGGGGAAAAAAAACTGCAATTATGGGTTGTTCGGCAGATTTTTCTCAGAACCTTTCTTTTGTTCGTTAGCCTGAATTTTGGTTTCCAAAACTTGTGAATCGCCTAGAAGAGTTCAGGAACAATCAAAGTAAGGATGTTTGGCCGATGCTATGCTGTCACTCAGACCTACAGGCACAAACCAACCAAAAAAGGTGAGTTAAAGGGGAAGTACTATGAAACACTGACTTTTGGAGCTTTACATCATGTTATAATGTTATTCACTCATCAAAAACATACCTGGAGAGTCGCTTTGATTCTTTCATGAATGTTTGAGAAATCATTTAGCCTCCTATGGCAACCTTTCAGCTGTGCAAAACGTCTGGGTGGACTTAGCTCCGCCTTTGAGGACGAAGCTCCTCCTCAGAGGTGACCCCCACTCAGCTCCTTCAGACTAGCCAGCAGCAATAAGCAAACACCTGGTGGAACTGCACATCTGCTGAGCTACTTCTCAATGCAACGTTGGTAAAAAAAAAACATTGTTAAAGGGTTAATAAGTGCCATGTGCTGTGTTAGGCACAGACAGACCGCACGCCAGGTACATCATGATTGTTTATTATGCTTGTTCAGTACAAAGATACAAAAAAATATCAGGATATATTTATTCTTTAAACCTGTATCTCCCAGACGGTTTGAAGACGGCTAACAAGACAATGTGGAGCACGTTTCGACTTAATTATACGGCTGTAATTGACAGCTTTACAGAAGTTTACACTTTACTGTAGGTGCATTAAAGAGTCTCCATGGGGTGAAGGAGCTCAGAGAGAAGACGGATGACACACTGATCAGTTAGGAGTTGTAGCAGGGGGGTCTGGCGGTGTGACACGGCAGCAGACGGCTACGCCCGCCGCCTCCGCTTCCCCCGCGCGGCGGATTCGGCAGCCGCTGCCCTCAGGCACTGACCCGACGACGGCAGAGCCCGTGGAGACGGCGCTGCAGTCCGTCACAGTCCAGCCCGAGGGACAGGACACCTCAACCTGTGAGAAGAAAACCAGGATGCCCGAGGGGTTAAAGAGACATCTGGGGGCAGGCGGGGAGAGGGAGGGGATCGTTACTTTTCTCCAGATTAATAAAACACCTGGTCTTTGTCAGACGACGTGGTTTCCAGCAGACGGCACTGAAGAGACGGAGCGTGGCAGCAGACTGCATGCGAGGTGACTCCGTCCTTCACCGAGCAACTCCTCCCGGCGCCGCGATGAGGACGGGAGTCGGATGAGATCTCGGCCGCGGACCAACTGGTGCACCCTGAGGAGAAATAAGAGCATTGAAAGGATGGAGCCCATTTTTCTCCCAGAAATCATCTGGAAAGGAAAACCAAAACAAACAATTCGCTCTGAGATTAAAAACCATTGGAGGATGCTGGCATGACATTTGAAGCCTCCTTTTTACACTTCATACAGCTGGCATTTATCCTGCCCAGGAGTGTGTGTGTGTTTTTTTTTTCTTCTCTCCTTTGACTGATTGCCATGGTAACATAATTGACCTAGAAGCTGCTGTGTATAGCAAATTGCAAAGCTTGCACAGTTTATATATGCAACAGAAGGATATCTGAGGAACATGTTTCACTGTGGCTCTTTCTGTCTGGTTCACGTCGTAACGGTTTGATTTGACTGCAACGTGTTTCGTCGTCTCGTTATAGTCACACAGTAACTGGGGGAAAAAAATCTTTCTTGAACTTCCCTACATTTTGTCTTATTGTGAACACAAACCTCAGCCAGTGTCATTAGGATTTTATGTGATTGACCAACACAAAGCGCGTAAATGTGCAGTAGAAGCAAAAAAAAAAAAGTTTTCCAAATGAGAATCCTAAATGTGTGGCTTGCATTTGTATTCATCTTTGGATCTGTGAGCATCAATTTGTTGGGATTTGGGTTTGGCACTATGTCATATGAACATACTTTATTTTGAATTATTACTTTATACTCGCCATATTCTTTACTTATTCTGCTGGAAAATGAATTGCTCACCAAGTTTTTTACTATTTCCTTTCCATTAGAGTTGCTCTATGTTTAGCTAAATCCACCTGCAGAAGAAAAGTATCTCCACATGCTGGTGTTATTTGTAGCTTTTTTTCTCTACACATGGCATCTTGCATGCCGATCAAAAGGTTCAATTTTGGTTTCACCTTCTTCTGTGTCCTCTACATGGTTTGTAGCAAACTGCAACCAGACTTCGGACAGTTCTAATTATGCCCGACCCTACAGACAAAGTGTATTTTTGTTTATTGCAACCAGTAGCAGCTGATTGGCATCCACAAAGCTCAACTGTGGCCCCAAATCCTCCAAACATTGCACTGCAAACACCCAAAGTCTTACCAAGTAGTTTTGGTAGTTTCTAATGCAAATATTGTAAGACAACACTAACTTGCAAGTAACTTTTCAGCAAGAAATATGAGCTTGGTTTAAGTCAATAATTCCGTGTCATAATGAAGTAATATGCCAGTAAATTAAAACATTTTAACTTAACTTAATATGTTGAAAACGTCTTGTTCCACTTGCAAATCTTTTAACTTATAGCTTGTACTTTGTCATCGTTATTAAGGAATTACTCATTTAAAACAAACTCCTACAACTTGATGAAAAGTTACTTGTGAGTTAGTAAGATATTTGCGTTAGAAAATAGACCGAAATACTTGGTAAGATCTTGTGTTTTTTGCAGTGGAAAGCCATGCATTTTTCCACAAATAATTTAGAGCTATATTGGTCTATCTTAGAAAACTTAAATAGTTTTCTGGGACTTCATGCCAGTGACAAACCCCCCAAAAAAGTTTGGCTTGCTATCACTTGGCCTCAAGAAAGGCCGATTTGCTTGTTGCTAGTCTTCCGCTGGCTGGTCATGCTCCTTACCTGTGAGGTGGTGCAGTGGGCCCGCACACTGAGCGTCCCGCCCGGGTCCGGGGCTCGCGTGGGCGCGGCACTGCAGACCACCCACCACACAGCAGCGGGCCACTGCGAACACCCCGTTGCCTGTCAGCCCATTGTAGGCGACGCACTCCATGCGTCCGTTGCTCTCCTGCGAGACCAAGGAGACGTGGCTGTAACCCGCTGCGTCTGCGGAGTTTCTGTCAGTTTGAGTTGCGAGTGAACTCACGGTTAGCGTTTCTCCCACGCGGGCGCCGTCAGGAGCGTAGCTGCTGCAGCCCATCATTTCCTCCCCGACGCGACAGCGGCTCACGGCCGTGTCCGCGCTCGACAGACCTGACCTTTCTGACCACACTGAGCGGCACAGGAGCTCGCCACCTGCACGTGGAAATAGGACGAACCCGGTATCAGTTGCACATGAGAAGGGGGGGAAGAAGATTAGGGAGGGGGGGGGGGTGCAAAGCTGAGGTCGGGAAGTCACTAACTTGGTGTTGGGTTGTTGACGGGAGGCATGGCTGCCACCAGGTTTGGAGTTGTGAGACGATGCGTTTCAGACAGGGACAGGAAGTTAATTGTGTTGCTAACGGAGTAATGCAGCATCACCTGCAGGACCTGCACCGGGGAGGCAATCTGATTGGAGGACAGGATCACGGCTGCTATACCTACACACACAAAAAACAGACCAAAGTAGAGGTGTGCCATACTGTAGACAGAGCCCGTATCGCCGATAACGATACTGATACCGATACTTTAAAAAAAAAAAGATTGATATATCATCAAATGACTGACATTTAGTTGTTTTTATGTTTTGTTTTCGTTCTCTGTCCAAACTCTGTCGCAGGCTTGAACAAAATTATTCAAATTTTGTATCCACAAAAATACTTTAATAACATATGAACATATATTTTTTCTAAATATACTGCAGAAAATTAAATTTTTTAAGGTAGAGCTAAGAAACTACAATCCAAAAATAAAATAAAATCTGAAGATCTAATCTGAGCCAAATTATCAATTTTACCATGCTAATATCAATCCGATACTGATACTGACTTGGCATTGATATATTGATATTTTTTTATCGATCCGCCCACCTCCAGACCAAAATATAAAACATTATAACTCGGTTGTCTGTCATAGCAGCTGTTTGTGTCGAGGCCCACCGGCAGCATGAGCGGCGGCCTGCGACGTCCCGCTCTGTGAGGTGAAGCAGGTGCTGCAGTCGCTGCTGGCGCTAACGATGTCATCACCGGGTGCAAACAGATCAACGCAGCGGCCGAAGTTGGTGCCCCCTGCTCCTTGCAACATGAGCTGGTCCTCAGAGTTCACGGCCCCTACGGTGATGACCTGCACAGACGGATGAGGGTTAGAGGTCGCGATCCGGCCTGTGCCTGCTCCTTTAAGCGTGTTCCCGTTCGACCTCGGGTTCTGAAGCGGGCGAATAGAGGCAAGCGTCTTCTCTGTAGTTCCCCGCGACAGCGACGACGGCGGCTCCGCGGGCCACCGTCTCTCTGCACGCTGCGTTCAGCGACCGACTGAAGCCGCCGATGAAGGGCAGCAAGACAACCACCGCGTCCACTGGGCGCGCCATCAAGGTCGCTCGGATAAACTCCAGCCCTAAACAGGAAGCGAAAAGACCAGCAAAGGTGAGTCCAGGTCCACTTCTTTAACTTTTTCATGTCACAACCACAAAGTACAATGTGGCGTTTTATTAGAACATTTATGTCCTGACTTGGACTGGACCATTCTAATACATGAATAGGATTTGATCTAAACGTTTTAAATTGTGAGTGGTCTCAAGTCTTTTGTCACCTTTGGCAGGTTTTCTTACTTGTATTTCACTCCATCCATCATCCATTCAACTCTGACCAACTTCTCGTCAGACCGGACAGAAATCACATGTGGTGTACCCCAAGGTTCAGTACTAGGGCCCCTCCTATTTTATATCTAAATACTCTTGCTAGCTCAGATTTCAACAAGTAATAAGAAACCTTAACTATAATGCAGATGGTACATGTCTCTACATTATGTTGTCACCAGGTGAACCCATTCAAATACTGAACAGGATAAATCAAACAGAAGGGAAAAAGGAAAAAGGTGAAAGATAAAAAAAAAGAAATGCATGTTTTACCATGTGAATGTTGTGCTAGAGATTTGGTACAGAGTTAGTTTTCCCTTTGAACATGGTGTATTACCAAAACCAGATCCTCCAATATTTTCTAATAAAACTACCCAACTGTATTTAGGAGGTTAAAATAAAGGGGCTGAATACAAAATGTATGCCACACTTTTCAGATTTTTGAAAGTTGCAACAAACTTTAGAAAACATCCACCATTTAAAACGCATTGAGGTTGTCTGGTTGTAACTCAAAATAACTTTGAAAAAAATAAAATAAAAAAGAATAAGAATTTATCTTTTTAGATGCGATCCTGTCTGGTTCTAATAGTGAAGCCATCCGACCTGCTAGAGCTCCAGAGACGGTTCCTTTCCCCTGACAGTTCAGCACACGGACCAGGTTAACGCCGGCACCTCGAGCAACACCCGAATCCAATCCGGTCACCACACCGGCCAAGTGCGTGCCGTGACCGTCACACTGACTGGCCTGCAAGAAGGAGAAAAAGAAGAAGAAGGAGAAGAAGCTGAGCATGGCAGCGGGGCGGAGGTCAGCGTGAAGGCTTTGTTGCTGAGCTGCTGTTAACAAACCTGCCTATGAACTCTGACCCCGTCCTCCTCAGGAACGTTATTAAAGTCTGTGATGAGAACTCGTCCTTCAACCTCTCTGTGGGAGCTCTGCACGCTGCCATCCATCAGGTACACCTCCGCCATCTCTCCATCATCTGTAGAGGACGACACGTGAAGAAGGCGAGTTGAGTTAAATCAGCGGCATATGCAGATAGACGACGACAGAGCTGGAGGACAGACGGACCATTTAACTCTACGGTGGACATAAATTAGTCGAGTCTAGTCTAGTCTTTTTTTTTTTATAAATTAACTTGGTTCTTGTGATTTTTTTAAAATTTATTTATTTATTGTGGCATTTAAGCTGAAAACAAGGATAAATGAAAACTAAACTGAAATAATGTGGTTAAGAGTGCACACACACACACACACATACACGTGCGTGCGCGCACACACACACACCATGTTAAATAAGAATCAGTTCCGACCTTCCACCGCTAAAGTGCCTCTGATTAACCCTAATTGAGCTTTTCCTGACATTTTCTTCAGTAAAAATCTATGAAACGCAGAGAGAGAACCTCCAAAACATTACTTTGATCTCATTGTCAAAGGTATCAGTCAGGAGAATGGCACTAAAAAATTACCAAGGAACACACGAGAAGGAAGACATGAAGAGGAGAAAACTGATCAGAAAAGCTTTAAAGAAGATTTGTGGTCGTTTAGCACATGTTTCTTCGTGACAAAAAGAAAAAAAAGGAAATACTTGGTAAAGTTTAATGAAAAGAAAGAAAAGTGAAATCTCCCAAAAGTATGAGGGAGTGGGAGGCGGGGGGAGACAAGGTTGAACATTTTGGCCATAATTCCAATCAAACGTTTGGCACAAAAACAACTGAATGTCACCAAAAAAGAAAAAAAAAACACCCCAGGAAAGCGCTGTGATGACGGCATCATTCCTTGTGGCTGACAGCTGGAACCGCCGGCCTCAGTCAAGGTGGAAGAAATCAGTGTGAGCAATTTAACGCATGTAAAAATGACAAAAAAATATGTAAATGCAAGCTGCAGCTGTGGAAAGCAGCGTTAGATGGAGAGGTTCAAAGATTTACAGCTTTCAGACTAAAAGATGGTGTCCTTCCACTATCCTGACTGAAAAAAAAAAATCATGTCTTATTGGAAACTCCTCACTCCACCTGACAATAAAACTCATGAGACACAGTCAGTCAGGTTTATTTCGCAAATCTGTCACCTTCTGCGTTGTTTACTTGCTGAGCAGATGATGTGGCTGATGTTTGAAATGTCAGTAGTGTTTTGCTGTGTGTGTGTGTGTGTGTGTGTGTGTGTGTGTGTGTGTGTGTGTGTGTGTGTGTGTGTGCGTGTGTGTGTGTGTGTGTGTGTGTGTGTGCGTGCGTGCGTGCGTGCGTGTGTGCGTGTGTGTGTGTGTGTCCGTGCGTGCGTGTGTGTGCGTGCATTGCACACTGATCACAATCTCATAAGCTCGTATGAAACATCTGTGAATGGTCATCTGAGGTCCAGGGTCACCATGGTGATAAGAAATGCCAAGCAAATACCTGGGTAATTTAATTCAGATTAACTGGAAAGCTCTTCTGAACATGTTTGGTTATTACCTTTTCAGTCACCGTAACGCCTGCAGAAAGTTTGAAGCCGTCACACACGCACAAAAGTACTTTATGTTTTCATCAATGTTAAAAATGGGTTTTAGGTAGAAATATGTCTTTCTGGTGTTGCAACAGAAGGCGGCAGTTAAGTTGAAGAGAAACTGGGAAATATCATGAAAATAATCAAAGCTATAAATGGTGGATGCAGACGGAGACTCACTCGGAGGCAGGTACGTCCCGTTAACTGAGATGCCACCGTGAGGCTGCAGTAATCGCTGCAGGTTCCAGGGGGCGCTCTGGGCAAAGATGGACGAATCTTCCTCTACGTATTGGACATGAGGAAGCTTCAATGCCTGACAGGAGAACGAGCAGAAGAAGGTGAAAACCCCCAAATCAATGCACTTTAGAGTGGTCATATTTTTATCAGATGTTTCAAACAATTTAGAGACACCGGCAATAGGAGTAATTTATTTAAAGAATAAGCATGGATATATTGTTGTTGGCTTATTTTTTGTAGAAAATATTTAGTATTTGACAGTCTGCTGAACACTTAATGCTACTTTATTCATTTGCTGTGAGGTAAATATTCATCCATCCGTTGCAGGGTCATGGTGGGGCTGGTACATCCCAGACAGTTCGCCAGTCCACCACAGGTAAAGTAAATATATTTAAGGTATTTTTTCTTCCTCTTCTTCTTTTGTAAATTGTAGTTTGTTTGTTTTTTTTTTTTTTGTGATGGGAAGGTTTAAGGCTCCCAAGATCCCAACGTGTTCTGTTCTCCTGAAAAGGTAACCACAGGTTAAGTTCTCCCTTGACCAGACCAGGTGCACTTGAGTAGCCATGACAACGAGACAGGTCAGCAGGTTAACTCCGGGACCTCAGAGGGCTTTTCACACCGAAAGTGAAACAGATCCACTGAATGTTTATTTATATTTCTGAACAGAGTACTACAATCAAAGGTGGAGTTGGCTGACCTTTGACCCAGGCCTGCTGTGAAGCACCTTGTTTATTTTTATCGTATTATTATTATTATTATTATTATTATTATCTTGTTTGTTTTATCTTTTTACTATTGATGCAGTATGTGATGTGTCTGGAATAAATATTTGATTGATTGATTGATTGATTGATTGATTGATTGATTGATTGATTGATTGATTGATTGATTGATAACCTTGTCACCATTGGGACCAATGTTCCAACAGAGTCTGACAGTCTGGTAGGTATGGAAAATAAATAAAAACTATTATGTATAATAGTTTTCCTAGACCTCAGAGATGGAGGTCTAGGATATATATATATCCTAGACCTCCATATATATATATATATGGAGGTCTATATATATATATATATATATATATATATATATATATATATATATATATATATATATATATATATATATGTAGGTGAGGATCTACTCTGAAGTTAAGGCTGGTGGGATTTTACACTCGCCACTGTGTGTCGATCAGGACAAACTGTAGATGGGATTTCTTTGCAATCTCTCTTTATTGAGTTGGTACAGCAGTGGTACAGATGTGCAGCAAAGGATGGGCTTGGAGTTGGAGATGTGGTCTAGATCATACAGAAATAAGCCCACATTAATTCACCTTACACATTTATCCAATACAAGTGGCAGCAGTGACACCTGCTGGCCACAAACTGACCACATGTTCATCAAATGCTACGACTGATAGCTAAAGAGGTTTACCCACGTGAAGTAACTTAAAATTCACAATAAACAGGCACATCAACATGTACGGATACTAACGAGCACACGAACAGTAATAAGCCAAAATACTTGAAATACTATGCAACATATACTCGCAGGTGAGAAGCTAACAATGTGCAGCATGCTAACAACGGCCCGACGAACACAACGTCATCATACCGCACAGGCGGAACTACTAAATAAAAACTACCTTAACAACAAAACACTTACAACAAGTCAGGAACGCACATCCACCCCAACCGAAACCGTCGGCACCAGCTGCACGCCTCCACGCTCAGAGACACGGTGTTTCTGCAGCTGCTGAAAGTGCCATGGAGAACTCACCACTGGGTGGCGCACCTCCCCGTCCCAGACCAAACCAACCAACACCTGGCCCAATCTCAATAACAAACAGTAATGTCCACTCGAGCCTTTGTAACAGCCGCCCCCAAATGTATAAAGTACATTTGTTTCTAAACAGAGGCAATAATTTAAGTCTCTGATGATGAACCGTGGCTGTTGGAATCCTCAGGTACTGCAGGAAGAACAATCATCCTCGCCACTGGTCGGGTGTAGACTCGGTCCTTCACTGAACATCTGCAGACCTGATGCGGCCGTCAGCACTTGGATGCAGCTTGGTCACTCGTCCGACTGGCCAGAGTGCTCTGGGAAGTTGAGGATCCACGAGCATGACCACCGTATCCTCAACCAGGTCAGCTTGAGAAGTCTGCCATTTCTGTCTGACTTGTAAATTGGGAAGGTATTCCCTGATAAATCTGGACCAGAAATGGTCTGCCAAAGCCTGTGAATGCCGCCAGCGGCGTTTGCTGGGAAGTTCAGTTGTAGGGTACACAACCTGGGGCAGCGACCCGTCCAGCCGCCCCATCAACAGATGATTTGGTGTTAAAGGGTCAGGGTCAGCAATGCTGGAGGATACATAACCTAAGGGTTTCGAGTTCAAAATTCCCTCCACTTCAACAAGGACTGTCCTGAGCACCTCTTCTGGCAATGGTTGGGCCCCGACAGTGGCATACAAAGCCGTTTTAACAGAACGTATTTCTCTTTCCCACACTCCACCAAAATGAGGGGCACCAGGGGGATTGAACTTGAAAGCAATCCTTTGCTTGGCAAGGGATTGCTGCAGGTCAGGAGACATCTTTGCTATGGCCTGTTGTAGCTCTCGTTCCGCCCCACGGAAGTTGGTCCCCTGATCTGAGAGAATTTCTGAAGGTGTACCCCGACGGGCTATGAATCTCCTGAGGGCCATGAGGAAGGAGTCAACATCAAGATGGGTGAGGATGTCAAGGTGGACAGCCCTGGTTGTTAAACACTTAAATATGATGCCCCATCTCTTCTCGTTACGCCGTCCGATTTTGACGTGGAATGGCCCGAAACAGTCTGTCCCTGTGGAGTAGAAAACAGGCTTAAAGAGGCGGAGACGGGCAGCCGGTAAGTCAGCCATTTGGGGAATAGTAGGCTTGGACTTCCAACGTCTGCAGTCTGGGCACTTGGACTGATGACGTCGAACTGCTTCTCTACCTCGCAGTATCCAAAAGCTTCGACGAATGTCAGCAAACAGTCGCTCAGGACCAGGATGGCATAGACGTCGATCGTAGTCCTGTATCAGAAGTCTGGTGAATGGATGGTTCGGATCTAGAACTATGGGATGTACTGCTCCTAATTCAAGATCCTTTGCCTGTCTCAGTCGACCACCCACCCTGATTTCTCCTGCTTCATCCAACTGGGGTGCTAAGGCACGTAACCTACTGTTGGTGGCAACCGGCTTCCCCAGTTTTAGAAGTCTGATCTCCTCAGGAAAGCCATCATGTTGTATCTTAGTCATAATGTGCCTCTCTGCTTTGCGATAGTCTTCAGCACTCAAACTCACATCCTTCCCAACTGCAGCTTGTAGGTTCTGTGCAGTGGATTCAAGCAGTTCCTGCCAGTCTTTGTAGGTCTCAGATTCTGGGCTTGGGAATGTGGTGGTTGAAGTTGCACCACAAAATACTGATTTCCGTAGTTCTGAGGATTCCTCTTCGAGTGGAATTGCTGGATTAGTAGGCCAGTAGTCTGAGGCCTGAAGTAAGAAAGAGGGTCCTTGGTTCCATCTGGTGTGTTCAGACAACTCCTGTAGGGTCTTACCCCGAGTGATGTCGTCAGCTGGATTGCTGGCTGAATCCACATAACGCCAAGACTGTAGATCTGTTAGGTCTTGAATTTCAGCCACTCGGGTGCCCACAAATACTTTGTAGCGACATGAGTCCGATAGTATCCATCTTAACACGGTGGTGGAATCTGTCCACAAGGTGGTAGTGTCGATCCTCAAGGTGAGTTCTGCACTTAACAGCTTAGCTAGCTGGGCTCCTGTTAAGGCTGCAGAAAGCTCCAACCGAGGTATGGACAGTTGTCGCCTGGGGGCTACTCGTGAGCGGGCTAGGAGGAAGGATAGGTGGATTTGACCCTGACTATCCTCAGTCCTGAGGTATGCAACTGACCCATAAACCTGCTCCGACGCATCACAAAAGATGTGTATTTGCCTGTTCGTGACTGAAGCATCATCGACTGCAGGAGTGAAGTGTCTGGGTAAGGTGACTTGTGGCAGTAGCTTGAGTTCATCTTCCCATTGCTCCCACAGTTGCTGTAGATCTAAGGGAAGCAGTGGGTCATCCCAGTCCCGATGCTTCTCCCATAGTTGACGAACCAGCACCTTGGCACGAGTCGTGTAGGGCAGGATGTAACCCAAGGGATCATACTGGGAAGCAAGAACTTTGTAGATGTTCCTCATGGTCAAAGGTCCATAATTAATGGTCCTGTGTTTGTAGCCTATGACATCTTTGTGAATGTTCCAACTGAGTCCAAGTGTGTTTTCAAAGGGATCGGACTTGTCTTGTGTCAGCCAGAGTTCTGCAGTGGGGGAACGGGCTTCACTTGGTAGGTGACTGATCACCTCCGTCGCATTACTTGCCCACTGACGAAGGTCGAACCCTGCTGAAAGAAGCAATGCTCTTAATTTATCCACCAAGGCTCTTGCTTCCTCTGCAGATGGCAAACTTTGCAACCAGTTGTCGACATAAAAACACTGCTCCACAGAAAACCGCACATCCTCTCCATCTTGACTGTGGTCGGTGACGTGACGCTGGAGGGCATATGTTGCACAGCAGGGGCTACAAGTAGTGCCAAAGGGAAGTACCTGCCATTCGTAGATGTCTGGTGGTCGGTCTTTGACCTGGTCCCGCCACAAGAACCTCAGGAGGGGTCTATCTTCTGGTAGGAGGCGAACTTGGTGAAACATCCCCTTTATATCACTGCTTATGGCGATGGCATGTTCCCGGAACCGTAGCAGCACTCCTAAGAGCGATGCTCCGAGGGTAGGTCCAGGTAGTAGGAAGTCATTAAGGTTGAGACCTTGGTACTGGTGGGAACAGTTGAACACAAGCCTGTTCTTGTTATTATGGCTCACCATATGATGAGGGATGAACCATGACTCTCCATCAGCTGGTTTCTTGGGGATCAAGTTTTGCCACAGTACCTGCCTGGACCAGTTTCTGAATCTCCTCCTGATATATATTAGCCATTGTTGGGTTCTTACTTAATCTCCTCTCATTGTTCCGCAGGTTGGACATTACTGAATCAGGAGAGGCTTTGAGGGCAGGCATGGTTTTCTTTCGAAGCAGTGGTGTAGCATAACGGAGAACCCCATCCACACACACGCGCTCCGTCTTCTTCTCCAACAGGTCCACAGCCTCTTGGTCCAGTTTGGAACGAGTTACTGTCTTCTCGTTCCGGTAGGGAAGAACATCAGTCTGCCAGAGTTTCTCTACATTCCTCAGCAGCTCAGTGTTAGAGTGGGAAACTGATGTGAACAAGCACTGTGGGTGTTGGAGACCACTGGTTGCTATTCTCATTGGTCCCTGAAGAGCCCATCCGAGTCTGGTTCTGACTGCAGCAGGTGCACCCGGTGGACCTAACCGGACTGGTTCGATAGGGGTGATAAGGTGAGGGTTGTCTGTACCAATGAGGATCAGAGGCTGTGCATTCTTAAAGGGATGCAGAGGCAGATCAGACAGATGCTTGAACTGCTTCCGGAGTCTGTCAATTGGGTAGGACTGTTCTGCTAGGACCAGACGATCAGCAGTAAAGGCTCCATTCACAGCGAAGCGGCTGTGACTGCTGAAGGAAGGAGATATATGAAAGGAAACTGAAGCACCTCTCAATGTCTGGATATCCTGCCTTATAGTTCTCAGATTCAAAGTCTCTGGATTTCCCTGCAGGCCAAGCTTGTGGGCAGCGGAGGGCAGGAGCATTGTGCGTTCAGAACCATCATCGAGCAGAGCATAGGTCTTGAGGCTGTGGTTCTTGTGATGCAAAGTGACTTGGACCACTTTCAGCAAGACTCTGCTGACCTCGAGTGGTCTGTCAAGTAAAGCATGTCAGTGGTGGTACTGATGAGACAACTCTCCTCCTTAGTCGTTTCTTGTTGGCTCTGGTGTTTACATCATGGAGCACCTGAAGATGCTTCCCTTGACATAGGTTACAGGGTTTCCGGAGATCGCACTGAGCTGCATGATGAGATCTTGCACAACGCCAACATCTGTTGTGGTCCTTTATCCACTGAGACAGTTGGTCCTTTGACAACTTCTGAACGTCAGAACACTGGCTGAGATAATGGTGCGTACTTTCACAGTAGGGGCAATAACGTTCTGCTTTGGTGCCCTTCTTCCCTGAATAATTGGGAACTGAACCGTCCTTGGATCCATGCAGTATAGTGGTGACCCTCTTCTTCTGATGAATTGCTTTGTCTTTAGTTCCTGATCCAGAATCATGACTATCAGAATTATGACACCACGTTTCATACTGGAGCCATTCAGCAAAATCTACCAATGTGTAGACGGCGTTGGGATGGCGGAACATAGCTCGTCGGAAGTCTGCACGCTGATCTGCAGGCAATTTACTCAGCAGGCGGGCTACATGTGATCCACATTTTAGCTCAGCATCACCCTCTGGGCCCAATGTTCTGAGCAACCCGACCAGAGACTGGACTTGGAGAGCAAACTTCTCAAATGCTGCTGAGTCACCTCGGCGGACATCTGGAGCATCCATTACACTGGCAATCCTATTCAATGCCATCTGATGTGGCTGGCCAAACTTCTCATTCAGGGCCTCCATAGTGTCCGAGTATGGTGTGGCGGAGTTCAAATAAGAATCTGCGATGAGTTTGGCTTCCTCAAGTTTGAGGTGATCCACCAGGATTTGGTACTTGAACAGCTCTGTCCCATCAGGAGGTAACAGATTAGTTAAGGCAATCTTTAGCCGAGCAAAGTCGCTGGGGTCTCGTCTGGCAAAGTAGGGAATGCTTGGCCTAGGACCTCGATAGGTTTGTTCAGTGAGAACCGGTAAGGTCGAAGGAGGATGCAAACCTGTTGTTGATTCCAAGCATTCTGCCCTTGGTGACCCATGAACATCTGTCAGCATCTCCTCTTGTGTAGTGGTAGGTCCACGGAACTGTTGTCTTCCTACTCCGATATGAGGAGGGTGAGATGGCGGTTGATATCTGGTATCGCTGTGCCTCATCTTTCCTTGTTGCACCTCCACGTTACTGTTACTAACATAAGCTGTATGATGTGGTGCAAAAGGAGGCTTACTTTGACGCATCATGCTCTGACTCTGATTCTTTATGAGCTGTAGATCACTCATCAGCTTCTCCAACATAGTCAGAACTGGCTGGGATGGTGGAGAAGGCTCAAATTCCTCTCTTGTTTCAGGCCATGGTGGAGGATCAGGCCATTCCTCCTCCTCCTCATTGTTCGCCAGCTGTGTTGGAGGTGGTGGTGGTGCATATGCTGGTGGTGGGACTCCAAACCTCTGCTGGACAGTGGCTGTGCTCTGCTTGGGAGGTCCCATCCTCCTCTTCATTTCTTCCTTTAATTCTCTGAGTTCAGCCAATTCAACACGCACTGCCTTTTTAGACTGCTCAAATTCAGCTCTCTGTCTTCTTAACAGCTCCAGCTCTGAGCGGTATAGTGAGGAGGTCTGCATTAACTGTCTGGGGTGTGAAGATGCAGAATAATCTCTGAAGTCCTCTTCTGATAAGCTCTTCCACCGCTGTGGTTCAGTAACTCTCTGTTCTGGGGAACCAACCCACTCATCTACCGTGATTTCCCATTGACTGTTGGGCCATCGTGGTGTACTAGATGAGGGGGTGAGGGGTGTCATCTTGGCAGCTCCCTCTTCTGGTGAATACGAGCTATCATAGCATCCAGTACCAGCTTGTACACCCATATAACTGGTTTCATAATCCTGTAAATATGAAGGTGGGCGGGTTTGCCGCTTCGGTCTAATGTTGCTTCTTGGCTGGTCTGCATGCTGAACAGTGGTAAGTGTCCTGCTCCGGCTCGAAGGACCAAAATTGTAGGTGAGGATCTACTCTGAAGTTAAGGCTGGTGGGATATTTACACTCGCCACTGTGTGTCGATCAGGACAAACTGTAGATGGGATTTCTTTGCAATCTCTCTTTATTGAGTTGGTACAGCAGTGGTACAGATGTGCAGCAAAGGATGGGCTTGGAGTTGGAGATGTGGTCTAGATCATAACAGAAATAAGCCCACATTAATTCACCTTGCACATTTATCCAGTACAAGTGGCAGCAGTGACACCTGCTGGCCACAAACTGACCACATGTTCATCAAATGCTACGACTGATAGCTAAAGAGGTTTACCCACGTGAAGTAACTTAAAATTCACAATAAACAGGCACATCAACATGTACGGATACTAATGAGCACACGAACAGTAATAAGCCAAAATACTTGAAATACTATGCAACATATACTCGCAGGTGAGAAGCTAACAATGTGCAGCATGCTAACAACGGCCCGACGAACACAACGTCATCATACTGCACAGGCGGAACTACTAAATAATAACTACCTTAACATTTTTAACAACAAAACACTTACAACAAGTCAGGAACGCACATCCACCCCAACCGAAACCGTCGGCACCAGCTGCACGCCTCCACGCTCAGAGACACGGTGTTTCTGCAGCTGCTGAAAGTGCCATGGAGAACTCACCACTGGGTGGCGCACCTCCCCGTCCCAGACCAAACCAACCAACACCTGGCCCAATCTCAATAACAAACAGTAATGTCCACTCGAGCCTTTGTAACAATAATATATATATATATATATATATATATATATATATATATATATATAAATAGCAGCGAATAAGAAAAATAACTATTTCAATTACTTTCACCCATATAAGTTACAATTGCTGCTTAACAGGTATGGGTTTATGTTTCACAATGCAGGTACATAGGCAAATAGCAGCTAGCTTGATCTTTAGTGTAAATAACCACCAGAGGTCTTCATGGTAAAACCCTCAAAACCACTTTCATTTTTTTTTTTTGAAACTGGAGTTGTTTAAATGTAATATATATATATATATATATATATATATATATATATATATATATATGCATTGTGAAACATAAACCCATACCTGTTAAGCAGCAATTGTAACTTATATGGGTGAAAGTAATTGAAATAGTTATTTTTCTTATTCGCTGCTATTTTTGTACCAGACATTTAATCTGGACGGATGCTTTAAGCACTTTCTGCTTTACGCTGGGTGCTTCACATGAAAGGTCATGATAAAACCGTGATCTACAATGAAGGTTTTGTTGTTTGGGTTTATAACTTCACTGCAAATGTCACAGAGGCTGAAAGGACACTGATGGACGCATGGACAGACAGACGTGTAGCTATTCTAGTCGAACAGAGATTATCTTCACTTTTATAGGAACCTGCTCCACTGAAATGAAATACTTGTATAATTTCCTTCATTAAGTGAGCGGCGGAGTGATGATTCAGAAATCAACTTTAGTTGTCAGTTTAAAGTACAGAAGCATTGAAACTGTGGAAATGAAAGGTTAACATGAGCATTATGATGCTGAAAATATCACAGCTTCTCACCAGGTGTGATTCTGGTCAAACGGAAACGATTTTCCTCACAAAAACTACATGCATGCTGCCAAAACTGCTGCAGTTACGGATCCCACACTTCAAATATTTGCAGTTTTTTGTGATCTGATGCATTTTTGGGGGTTGTTGTTAGCATCAGTTGACCCTCTCATTTTTGCAGTTGTAACAAGATAATCCATGCAATTTTACCCCTTTTTTGGATGCCTTTTTGTTGATTTTTCACTTGTGTGCATTAACCTCTTATAATGAACTTCAGACAATCGGCATCAGGCAGTGCTGATTTTAAAAGGTTATTGCTGTCAGGTAAAGCATTTATTTACCAGGTGAAGTACATCGTGGCTCATTTTGACCAGAAAGCCCTGCAGAACTCCAGAGTAGGTCTGCAGGACCTCCAGCGGGTTTCCTCTCCGGGCGGCTCTGGCTCTCAGCCTCCTGACGGTCCGCTGGACCTGAGACTCGTGCGTCCCTTGGTGCAGGACGACCAGGTACTGACCGGGCATGCGCCAAGCCGCCTGCAGGGCAACACAGGTGGTGATAATAATAATAATAATGATACACTTTTTCACTTGGTTACACTGAGAGATGTCTGACTGGCTGTCGCTGCGCCGCCGTCAGCCCGCCTTTACCTTGTTGCACTTGAGGAACTCTGCGGCTGGCTCGCCTCCAGTTCCAGGCTGAAGCCCGTCGTCGTCGCCGCGGATCGGATCCAGGACCGTCTCGTCGTCCTCAGCGCGGTCCTGCGCGCACACCGCCGTACATGATGCGCACAAACACAGCGCCCAGCCGATCCATCCAGAAACGGGACGCATTCTGCACACCTCGATTTCTTCTTTCTTTTCTTTAATTATTATTATTTTTTAAATATATATATATAATTTTTAAATCCCCGGATTCAATATTTAAAAGGAAATCCCTGATGAGAGTTTTTATTTCAGTCTGACTTCTGCAGATGTTGTCGGTGTGCCCCCACCCCCGGGGGCTGCTGCGCGTCCTGCGTGCCACACAGTCTGATGACAGCCTCCAACCATCTGCTCCGACTTAAAAAAAAAAAAAAAAATCGAAGAATTGATTCTTATAATTTAAGGCGGGGACTGGTGACGTCCCCGCGGCTCACGCCACCTCTTTTGTATCGAATGATTGTCCTCCGTTAAAAGCAGCTCTTTCCTTGGAGGAGTCATGTTTCACGCTCCTCTATGATTACTGCGTGTCAATCAAAAAGGGGAGGGTGGGGGGGTAAACTTCCTCCCAGGGATTGGTTGATGCTGCTTTAAGACGAACCGCGTGTTGCTGTAAAAGTTTTCTCATTTCGTCGATTTGTAATATTGACTATTGAGGAAAAGGTAATAGGCTTATTTAATTAAATTTTATGTGCTAGGTGAATAAAAAGTAGTGCATATATGTCAAGTGGACATATATGACATATTTTGCAAAGAAAAAATCTTAAAAGTGTGACGTGCCTTTGTTTTAACCCTTGCTTTACTCTGATGGCCCTAAATAAAGCTGCAGCTGCACGAAGACCGACAAGGAGGGTTATAATATCCAGCAATAGCCCCAAAATTTAAACATTTCACTGACCTCTAGTGGTCCCGGCACAGAGCACTAAACTTGCTGGAGGGAGTGGATGTATCCGTTTTTACCTGAATGCACATTGGAGTCTCTTTTGGGATCGTTTTTTAAAGACTTTTATTCCTCTTTTTAGAGTCAGAATGGAAACTAGAAACATACCAAGAGAATCTGCTTCACATCGTTGCTTCAGTTATTGTTGGACTCTCATGCGATTTCAAGAATTTTATGCCGAATGCATCTCTGTTCTCTGGCGTTTCCACTACGTGGATTTATCTTATATTTTAAGCATGGTGTTGAATTTCAAATTTTTTTGACTTGAGCTCATATTCAAGATGCTTTTGCTTGAAACCTTCTGATGCTCAGCTGGGCACTGGGACTTGTGTTTGCTTCATTAGGTTGAGTAGCAGACATCTGCGATTTCTTTAAAAGCAAATATTGAATAGATCGAAAGAGCTTATGAAATTTGTTTGCGTCAGGGGGAAAAATGCATCATCAATGCTGGATTTGAACAAAATGGAGTTATACATAAGTTGGATTTCATGCACAGCTGTCATATAATTTACATCTAGAAAAAGGAAAAGTCCACAGATTGACAACTTTGAATTTAATATTAAAAATATTGCCTACTTTTGTATTACAATTCAGGGCTGAAAGAATTGCGATTCTTTTTTTTTAATTATTCAGATTTGTGTCTTTAACAAGGATGGAGAACAAGCAAAACAAATCTGCTTTTCAAACATGTGTATTATTATTAGTAGTAATATTTTACCACTGGAGAATTGTAGTAACCTGCTTTATTTGTAGCATCAACGAGTCTAAAAACAACAAACAAAAAAAAACAGTTTCGGGAAATGTATCTTTAAAAACACGCAGTTCTTCAGGTGGAATAATAATAATACAAATCCTTCTTTTTCCCTGTAAACAGCGCCATCTGCTGGGACTACAGTGTAAAACACGTTCATTAAATAATTTCCCATGACAACACAGCACAAGACTTGTTCTATTACATATATTATATATTTTTTTGTGTTGCTGGTTCTGTCATTCGGCTTCAGCCCTGAGTTGCTTGTGTTTTTGACCCAGTGAAGTTTGCTGGGTTCGCTTCGCTCTCTCCTTCAGACCAGGTGCAGCGTGGGACAGCTGCGGCTCTCATTCATCGGCACACCGTCCGACTTTTGGCCGCAGGAACCCGGCCGACACCCAGCGTTCCTGAAAACAAAGCGAATAGTGGCGGTGAGGGAGTAGAAGAAGAAGGAGGAGGAGAAGGAGGGACTGGAATAGAAGTCCGGTTTCATCACACTGTCCCCGTTTTCTTACTTTTTTTCCCCCTTTCTGTTTGAACTCTGAAAAGGAGCTTTGCTGAGCCGGCATGTCTTTATCAAGCAGCCCAGTAATTACAGTCACACTCAGGCAGCAGGAGATGCGTGAGAGTCTCGTTTCTGGCTCGAGAGCTTTAATCAAGAGATCGTTAACAGTCCTCTGCTCTCGCGCTACCAGCAAATTCAATCCTCCTCGGTCACAAGATGTCATGGCGCTATCTCTTCTGTTCCCCTTCATTCCGCTCTTGAGAACCGCTTTCTAGCAAAAAATTTGAAGACGATAAAATGAACGTCTGCAGTGCGTGGATATGATCGGTTATGAAATCTTTTTTTGTGTGTGTGTGTGTAAATTTAGCTACTTTTCAACAAGGCCTGAGCAGAAAAGAAAGCTAACGACATTCTCCTTATTAGCCCAAAGATGGTTGCTGAGGTTGCTAAGCCATGTTTAATTGCGCAGTGTATTTTTTTTCCATGTTAAATGTAAAGCATTAAGTTTGTCTAATATTTCGGGTTCGCTTGAAGAAAACTGAAAAATATTTTGTCTATTCTGAAAAATAAAAACAGCATCTAGCCAAGGGCGTAGGAACAAGTTTATCATTGGGGGGGGGGACACATATCGGAAACTTGAAAGATCCGTAAATAGCTTGAGCAAAAATGTCAAACAATGGTGTCATCGACGTGTTACTCTAATCTGACCCCTTGTAACGCGTAATCTAACGTGTTTACAATCCAATAATCAGATTAAAATTACGTATCCAAGTTAAGTATTTGTGATTATTTTTAGAAAACACATATTGTTGCTTTCTTCTTTTTCCTTGGGGAGATAGGTTTCATATGTAACAACAGCGACACAAACGTAAACGATGGAGGGAAAAGAGATGCACATTTTCTAGCTGATGGATGAATTTTTCATTGAGTGATCAAATTACTCTTTCAAAGTAACTATGCCATCCATGGCAATAAACTAACTACACTATAAATCATATGTGTGTAGACCTGTCACAATAACAAATTTTGATTTTTGATAAACAATATTATAGCCACGAAGTGAACTTCAGAGCACAAACATTTCTAATGTAACTATTGCCCACATTAAAAGTAGGCTTTTTCCTAAAATAAGCTGTTTTAGCTATTTTGTTTATTTATTAACCATGTTTAGCACACTGAATGGAGGAAGTCAATGTAAGACAACATGCTAGTTATAGCCCACATGCCACTGGCTGCATTTAGGCTAATATTACCATTATTCGATCTTGATATTGCCTAATGTTTTGTGATACCAAGTATAGGCTACAGAACAAAGACAGAAATATTTACAGAAAGAGATGTTTAAGCAGAATTATTGCAAAGGCAGAAATGAGGGAAAAAAAACACCATTTATCTTAAACTCCTAGAACTGGCTTTAATTCTTGAGTTAAAGGAATTCTATTAAAAAACAGAAACACCTGCTTTAAAAGCAGACTTAAAATGTTCCTTTCTGTGAGCACCCTATGTATCATCTGATATTGTTCGGACAGGTTCAGATCTGATATCACTTGCCTTGTTAAATTTCCTGTTCCTAAGTTCTCTGACGAGGCCCAGAAATGTGATAACGAGTCAGATTTCTAAGTTTTAAAATGTTATCAGAAAGGTAGAAAGTTTGCAAATTATTTTCCTTACACTTTACAGTTATGCAGCACTTTGTGTTGATCTGAAGTAATCATCTTTGTTGTAAAATATCTTGGAATTTGTGGCTGCAGCATTGCAAATGCTAGAAATAGTTATGGGATGTAAGCACTTCTGCACATCATGGTGCTTTTTAGAGATCCCTAAATATTGTATGTTTATGCTATTTCCCTCAGTTACTCAACATATACTGTTACAGAAACTCACAGTTTCAGTGTTGGGGTCACATTGTATTTGGGAAACGTTTGATAGTTGTGCACATAAGAAAAAAATAATGTAGTTTACTGCTAGGTGAAACGCTAGTTAAAATCAAACCTACTTGGAGATACTCAGACAATGTGTATATATATTTATTCATATTTATATAAATTCCCTTCTCACCCTTCCGCAGGTGGACTCTTTCATCCTCTGAGCTCGGGTCATCTACCAGAGGCCTGGGAGCTTGAGGGTTCTGCGCAGTATCTTGGCTGCCTAGAACCTGACATTTCCGGACTGAGATGTCTGATGCTGTTCCTGGGATCTGTTTTAGCCACTGCTCCAGTTTGGGGGTGACTGCCCCGAGGGCCCCGATGACCACAGGCACTACCACAGGTCCCTGCGCTCCTCGGCCCTGTAGACGCAGGGTGAATCCTAGCAACCTCCGGCCTCTTTGCCGGGAGCACTGGATGGCACCTGATGGTGTAAACCCGCCGATTTCTGCCAGGATCAGTTTGGTAAATGCCAGGTCGCTGACAAATAAAACTTTTGTCATTAGGGATTTCTTTTCCTCTTATTGATTGGATGTTTTATTAACAGAATCATGGACAAGTGGTTTGGTGACTCCAGCATTTTTAATGAACTTGTACCGCGGAACTGCGGCTATTTTAATGCTCCAAGGATGTCAGGGTCCGGTGGAGGTATAGTGACTGTTTTTAAAAGCAGTTTTACTTGTAAACAGTTGCCTCTGGCCTCGTTTAGTAGCTTTGAGATCAGCCTATTTGAACTCGGCAGCTCTCAAACTGTGCTGTGTGCGGCGGTCTATCGGCCACCGAAGTACAACAAAAACTTTATAAATGAATTTTCTGATTTCCTGGCTGATATCATGCCAAGGTATGACCGAGTTCTCATTGTTGGTGATTTTAATATTCATGTCTGTCGTCCTACTTCACCTATGGCTCAGTCATTTCTTAATGTTGCCAATTCTTTTAATTTTGTGCAGTCTGACTGGTGCTATCCATGAGCATGGTCACAGTCTTGATCTGGTTTTATCTTATGGTCTACCAGTTTGTAATTTAGTGATTGGTGACTCATTATTTTCAGACCATATGCCTGTTTTATTTGACATAACGCTGTCCTGTGCTAAAGCATGCACTGCAGCTCGATTCTATCGTGTTCTTAACCCTTCTACTGCTGGTCAGTTTTCTTCTGTTTTTAATCAATTTATTGGTGTATAAAGTGCTTCATAAATAAAGTTGGTATGGGATGGTATGGTACTGTGGTTTTCACCTTCCAGGCCTTTTCCAGTTCCTCCCTGAGGCCCTGGTTTTTCTCCAGTTTCTCGTGCTCCTTTTTCCTGATGTTGTAGTCACTTGGTACTGCTACATCCACCACAACGGCTTTCCTCTGTTCTTTATCCACCACCACAATGTCCGGTTGGTTTGTCATTACCATTTTGTCTGTCTCGATCTGGAAGTCCCAAAGGATCTTAGCTCGGTTATTCTCCACCACCTTTGGGGGTGTTCCCCACTTTGATCTTCCAGTCCATATTCTGCAGATATGGACTGGTGTTCCTGTACGCTATGCCTGCCACTTGGCCACTTGGTTATGTCATTCCATGTACACTTTCCCTGCCAGCATCTTGCACCCTGCTGTTATGTGCTGGTCTGTCTCAGGGGCCTCCTTGCACAACCTACACCTTGGGTCTTGTCTGGTGTGGTAGATCTGAGCCTCTATTGCTCTGGTGTTTAGGGCCTGTTCCTGTGCAGCCAGGATGAGAGCCTCTGTGCTGTCCTTGAGTCCAGCTTTTTCCAGCCATTGGTAGGATTTCCTGATATCAGGAACTTCAGTTATTTGTCGGTGGTTCATCCCATGTAGGGGCTTGTCCTCCCATGATGGTACCTCCAGCACCTCATCCTCTGTTCCCCATTGTCTGAGACATTTATTGAGCACATTGTCTGTTGAGACCTTGTCCTTGGTGTATTTATGGATCTTGGATGTTTCATCCTGGACAGTGGCTCTCATACTCACTAGTCCTCTGCCTCTTTCCTTGCGGCTCGTCTCAGGGTGCTGGATTTGGGGTGGGACCCTCCATGCATGGTTAGTAGCTTCTGAGTCTTAACATCCGTGGCGTTCATCTCCTCCTTTGGCAAGCTGATTATTTATTTATGTATTTATTTTTATTTCTAACAGACAGAAAAGACAATCAAGAAAGAAAAAATAAAATAAAATAGAATGAAACAGACTAGAGAAATAAGAGGTAAAATAAATTACTATGCCCAAGTGACATGCAAATTTTATATTTTCTGTTTGAAAAGGAGCAGGTAGAAGATGTAATATCTTATAATGTCCTGCCCCTTCATACTTATCAATTTATAATCAATTAACTGTCAAAACATCAAAACGAGACAACTTGTTTCCATTTTACATGACATTTAAAGATGTCCCATTATTTAAAAAGTATTTACATCATCAATAGTATTTACAGACTTTAAAACAGTCATCTTATAGAACATTTTGCAATAAGCTCCTTTTTAATCAGTTTTTTTAAGCTGGTTTATATTTCTAGTTTTTTGAACTCATCCTTCAATCCATTCTATACATCTACTCCGCGCACCGATAAACAAAAACTCTGCATGGTTGTTCTAATACATTGTTTTTTTTTAAAATGTCCATCACCTCTTAACTTATAACTTCCCTCTCTGTCACAAAACACTTTATGTATATTGGGTGGAAGTTGCTGATTTCTGACCTTAGACATGAATTGTACAGTTTTAATATTTCAGTATTCTGGGACCTTGTTGCTCTGCTTGGGTTCCCCAAGGTTCAGTTTTGGGCCCACTCCTCTTGTTACTGTATATACATCGCCACAGTAAAGGATTCCAAAAAGGTTTGGTTCCCTCAATTTAGAAAACTCAAGAAATCACCTGCCTTATTTACCTTCCTTGTTCCTCGTTTAGTCAGAATGCTGGATTTGGGGTGGAGCCCTCCATGCATGGTTAGTAGTTTCAGAGTCTTAACATCCGCGGTGTTCATCTCCTCCTTTGGCCAACTAGCTATACCTGCAGGGTCTCTGATTACTGGTAAGGCGTAGCTGTTTATTGCACTGATCTTGTTCTTGCCATTGAGCTGACTTCTCAGGACTTGCCTTATTCGTTGGAGGTATTTGGCTGTGGCTCCTTTCCTTGTGACCTCATTGAGGTTGCCATTTGCTTGTGGTATTCCCAGGTACTTGTAACTGTCCTCAAAGTCTGCTATTGTTCCTTCTGGGAGTGAGACCCCTTCTGTGTGGACGACCTTCCCTCCATCCGACCACACTTCTCTAGTCCGAATAGCATCCCACTGTCAGTGCTGTAGATCCTGGTGGTGTGTATTAGTGAGTCGATGTCTCGCTCGCTCTTGGCGTACAGCTTAATGTCATCCATGTAGAGGAGGGTTAGGGTAACATTAATGGTGACCCCATTCTTGAGTCGGTATCCGTAGCCAGTCTTTTGGTGATTTGGCTGAGGGGGTTCAGATGCAGAACAGCAGTGGACACTTGTGCAAGTGGTTTGCAGTTTGCATTATATATAAATAAAATAATAATAATAAAAGAAAATAAAAACTGCAAACCAATTGTGCAAGTGGTTTGCAGTATATATTTAATAAATAAATAAATAAATAAATAAATAAATAAATAAAAAACTGCCCTACAACAGACTGGCGACCTGTCCAGGGTGACCCCGCCTCTCGCCCGGAACGTTAGCTGGAGAAAGGCACCAGCACCCCTTCCAACCCCACTAAGGGACAAGGGTGTAAGAAAATGGATGGATGGATAAAAAACTGCAACTGCAAACCAATTGTGCAGTTTGCAGTATATATTAAAAAATAAATAAATAAAAAAATAAAAAACCTGCAACTGCAAACCACTTGCACAAGTGTTAATCAAATGGGGCAGAAATCAAAAACTCTGGAAAGAATCATAATTCTTTCCAGGAAACTCTCTGCCCCCACTGCTGTTCTGCATAGGTCTGAATCCCCTCAGCCAAATCATCAACGCGAGCCATCCCGTCCTTCCAAACAGACTCCAGGATGGTGGCTCATGGGATCCTCCCGGTCAGAGCCGTCATGCACTCCCGCGACATCTGCCCCCGACCCGGAGTCGGTTAGGCACCTTCTGTGGGAGTGCAGCGCTGCTGTGGACCTGTGGGCAAAGGCCGGCTCCTTGCAATTCCCATACTTGCCAGCAAGGGAGGTCCTCGACACGCAGCTAGTGCTGCACGGGGTGAGCCACCGGAAAACATAAAAAAGGGCCTCATGGAGATGTGGCTCACCCTAGCCACCATATGGACCTCCAGAAACCTGCTGGTAAGCAGGCGCAGGCAGATGCCCACCCACGTTTCTGTGATCCAAATGGTGGCAAAAAAAGAAAAACATACAGAGCTACAGGTGGCGCGCCTGTAGCTCCATGACACAGCCACAAAGAAGAATCGCCTGCGCCTCTTTGGACGAAGGAGCCGGCGCTCCACGGACAGAGGTCCCAGCAGCAGCGGCCTGGCTCTCCGGGTGAGGCAGGTGGGAAGGAGCAATGAGGGAGGAAAGCCCCTCTGAGCACCATCACTGTTTGGAAGAACGGGATGGCTCCAAACTTCAACCAGACTGGCCACGGATACCGACTCAAGAATGCAGCCACCAAAAGTCTCCTCCTTTACATGGATGGCATCAAGCTGTATGCCAAGAACGAGTGAGACATCGACTCACTGATCCGCACCACCAGGACCTACAGCACTGACATTGGGATGTCATTCGGACAAGGGAAGTGTGGCGGATGATTACAAAGAGAGGGAAGGTCATTCACACAGAAGGGGTCTCACTCCCAGAAGGAACAATAGCAGACATTGAGGACAGTTACAAGTACCTGGGAATACCACAAGCAAATGGCAACCTGAATGAGGTCACAAGGAAAGGAGCCACAGCCAAATATGAGGGGGTACCCAAAAGTTTCCAGAATGACGCTGCTGCACGCGCAGTTTTCGTAGTACACGATTCTGCCTCTAGGTATTTGTTCAACCACGCCTTCTCAATCAGTGTGCCAAGCGGCGTTGATGTGGAAGGTTTCATCTACCCGCAGTGAATTTTCTTGTAAGAGCTGTTTTATCCAGCTGTTGTTTTTCTTCATGGAGAAGTTCTATGAACGGTCATTCGATCAAGTTGAAGTATCAAGTACTTCAACTTTTGACACCAAAGAGGACAATGTCCAGATCAATAGCTAGTTTAGATGTTTCTGAAAGGCTCTCCACTCACAGAACTATTGCTGGTCCACTGTCGAATGACCGAAGCAGAGAGTGAAGATTTATACTTTTATGACAGGAAGTAACAAATCCTCAGACAGGCGATCAGTGTTCCTGCTTCTACTCTTTACCTACTTTCCAGATGGAAAATCTGCGCTTTCTTGTTGGGTTTTGAACGGACACTTATCTATACCTTCACTGCACTAATGTAAGGTTTTTGTTTTGTTGGGTTTTCTAGAAAACACTTGAAATTTGGTATCTCAATTATTATCTTTCTTAGTTGTTTGACTCCTAATGTTGTTTAAGGGTTTAGAATGTTTTTCTTCTAGTCCTAAGGGAAGGAAATTTAAAATTAACTTTAATGTGTGTAAAAGACTCATGTGTTGTCTCTGCCTGGCAGGGCTTTCCATCCAGAATTGCTTCATGATTGATTGTCCTACAAGCTCTCTGTATTGCGCATAATTCATAAATAAACCTGATTGAGTGATTTTACCTGAACAGTGCTTGGTAAATTTTTTCCACAACAATAGACAAAAACATTAAAAGCTCTCAAGTAAAAGGCGTGGCAGTTTTAGCTAATGTTGGACCCATGAGCCAATGCTAATATTAGCATATTAGCCTGCAAAGACTTTTATGCGTCATCTTTTCAAAGAAAAATTAACCTGTAACCATATATGCAAGTAGTAAAGGCATACACGGCACATGAATATATACTGAAGATGAATAACTCACCTTTAAAGAAGCTCTGTTTCTTCCAATGGAAGCTTCCCGCACTTTACTGCGCATGCACATCGCTGAGCTGAAGCATTCACTCCAGTGACAAAAATAGTCAAATCCAGTTTACTCAAAATAATGTAGTCTTGTACTTTTCTCAGGCCAAACATGTACATTGCTCACATTACTTGAGTTGAATAAACAATTTAGTGAGACTTGAGTAAAGCATACAAACCTAATTTAAGTAAAAATAGGTATTGCCTTTTACAGTGTTCTAGGCAAGGGCGTAGGAACGAGTCTGTCATTGGGGGCGACGCATATCGGAAACCTGACAGATCAGTAAATATTTTGAGCAGAAATGTCAAACAATTATGCCATCAACACATCAGTAATGTGTTACTCTAATCTGACCCTTGTTTCAGTAACAAGTATTCTAACATGTTACCATTTACAATCCAATAATCAGGATTCCAGGATGAACACTCACTTTAGCATTTGCCTCACAACTAGCAAGCTACATACTCTGGTATCGCAGACAGGCTACCAGATTCTGATATATCTTATTGGTAAAAATAAATTTGATTATTGGTCAAAATGCACTGATATAAATTGACTTGCAGTTGAACTGGTTCTACTTCTTTCTAAAACCAGAGTAAAAAACAAATAATAAAATAGGACTAGGCAGTTTTAAACTCAATACAGCAGTTTGATCAACAAAAATAAAAGCTAAAAAACAAGTTTTGTTCTTGAACAACTCTCTACATCAGTGCAACAGTTTGATCTACAAAAATAAAAATGATACTTTTCACGTCTGACACCTTAGCTCCTCACTGTTAACTCAGTATCACTTTCCAGCCCTGCTTTCAGTAACTTACCAAACATGAGCCATAGAAAACACTGAAGCAAAAAGCCTAAATGTTTTTATTCTCCTGTCATTTTTAGCCGCAAACATTTAATTAAAAATATCTACGGATATGCGTTTCTGTCTCTGCCTCCCTCTGACTCTCTGCAACCTGATGTCCCTGCATGGATTCATGGATTTACAACAGACACTACAGTAATTTACAGTATCAGAATGTGAACTAAATATAAAAAGTATGTTTTTATCATACATTATGAGAATTTAAATGACTTCATTTTCAGATGTATACATTATTATACATCTCAACTCTATTTACTTTGTAGCAAACATTTTCACAAATTTATTTTTAAACCTCTCCTCAAGCACTTTTCTTATTGTCTCATGTAATTAATATAATTTTTATATCTTCACACTCTGAAACTCCACCTGGCTCTCCTATGCCTGATCTGCTCCTCTCATAATAAAATAGTTTAGCTTATTTAAAAATTAAAAACAGTTCATACATATTTCACTACACTAAATGAAGACCTCACCAGAGCTTCTTCACCTTTCTTCAACATTCTAGCACTGCTGTTCTCCTAAATATCTAAATGGGAGGAAGCGCTCTGCTAATGCGCTGTTGTGGGCCTTCAAAATAAAAGCATGCGAGTGGAAGATTTTAAAATTCTTCGCAACTGAGGTGAAATTATTGGGGGGGATGACTGTGACTCTCTTCAATATTGGGGGGGGGGACATGTCCCCCCCTCCGTCCCCCCGTACCCCCTCCCGCTTCCTACACCTATGCATAGCAGATATTTGAGCACCAAGGTGTACTTTAGAGTATAAGTCAAAGAGTATTTACCGTGAAAATATAAGGAAACCAGAAAATGTGAAAAAAAACATAACTTTGTGTTATAGCTAACATTTTAGCAGCCAGAATTTTATTGTAAACGTCATGGTTTCGTCCTAATTTATTTTAAAATTTCCTTGAATTATGGTTGTGGGACCACACAAAATCAGTTCAGGGGCTGCAAATGGCCCCCGGGCCTTACTTTGAGCACCCTGGCTCTAGAGCCGTGGTCCCCAAACTACGGCCCGCGGGCCCATGTCTCCCTGAAAACCTAACCATAACATTTAGGTCGTACAGAGATGACGTCACATCGGGTCATTTCTATCTTCCACTCAGCAGAACCTGGAGAAACTGAAACGCACACCCGGAAGAAGCCCAGTCAGATTTATTTATCAACCCTGATCAACTCGATTAAGATTCAGTCGCAATGCCATCCCACCATTCTTTTTGTTTTTCCATACGTCTAATTTTCTCGTAAAGTTTTCCTTCAGCATGACTGAAACTTTGTTTCCCCTCCCCCCCCCCCCCCCCCTTCCTTCGTGTCTAATTTAGTTCAGGAACGATTCAAAGTAAGAAGCTGTGCCAGACGTGACGGCCTCTAACTCCTTCCTACAGAACGACCTTCAGGCTGGTTCGGGCAGCTGTTGTGCTGAGACTCCGTCTGTCAACAGAGCTGGGAACGAGACGGTTCCGTCTGGTCTCAGTTAACCAGTCAGAGTCCGATTCGCTTCAGTGGGACACAACACGACTCGGGTCAAAGCGAGGAGTTTGATTTTCTGATTGGGTTGCATTCTTGGATGGGAGGTCGATCGACCCGAAAGGTTTTTTTTTTCCACCCCGGGGTTTCGACCGTCCTTCCTTTATCCTCTACACGTGTCCTTAAATTAAGACGAGTCACAGAAATCAAATAGAAAGAGTGTGACCGAGGAGGATGAATACATTCTTAAAATGCCAGAATGAAAGGTTTGGTTTGTTTTCATTTGCGTTTCTTTTTTGCATCTCAACCCTCATTTTTCAGAATGCGTAAAACTGGTGCGGCTACTAATTGGGGATTCTTGATTTTATTCGCTACTGGCTGTAAATTGCTGCTCAATTTGTAATTTAAGTGTCAAAATTGTAATTCTGAAAATAAATGACATTTTGTGACGTTTCTCCTTAACGGATATAATTACACGGCTCCCACGTTAAGGAATATAATTTTCCTTCTTCATGTTCAAATATGTGAGACTGAAGGTTTTTATTTCATCAGGCTGATGCTGAAATAGTATTTTGCAGCCTGACGGAGCGGAGACCCGTCCTCTGCTCTCCCCTGAATCTCTGCTGCTGTCACCGCTTTCAGACCGGCTGATGGATTCTCGCACAGGGAATCTGTAAGACCTAGATAACTGGCACCATGCTGTGAGTGAGTGAGTGAGTGTGTTCAGACAGTACCGCTCATCTCTGGCAGAGCACATCAGATCCTCCAGGCTTTCCTTCTGAGTCACGGGCGTCACGACGACCTGACGGACACACACCTTTGTTTACAAAATCTCACTCAAGTGCATCCTGCACACGTCAAAAACTCAAGAGTCTTCTTCAGGCGGAGGTGGGGAGAATACCCCCCAAAAAGTAGCAGCACTACTTCAACATGTTTTTTTTTTTTTTACTCTAGTGAAAGTAAAAGTATCCAATTACTCAAAAGAAAAACCCCAAAAAACTACTTAAGTACTGACCAGAATATCAGTTATTTAATATTTTAAAATGACATCATCAGATGGACCAAAACATAAAGTCAAGTATGTGGAAATCTTGATAATTAGATATATTTTTAAGTAGCATAATTACAAAAAATATTTTCTAATTCTAGTCGAACTTATGGATAACGTTTTACAATAAGGCTCCTCTATAGATTGCTAATAAATATTTTATGTTATCAATTTATCTATAAACATTTTATAAATCATTAATAACTGTATATTATGCATTAAATAAGGCTGAGAAGGAGACTGTGTGCTAAAATATTACAATTACAAATGCTTATTGTACTTACAAGTTAGTCTGAAATGTTTAGTGTAACAACTGTAGATAAAACATGTAGGTGAACAGATTTGGCAAGAATTTTGTCTCCTTCCTGTTTGTAACAAACAGTTATTGACGATTTATAAAGTGTTTAGAGATTAATTAATAACATATCTGGGAGCGTTATTGTAAAGTGAGACCTATTTATGAATCTTTTAAAAAAACTGCAGGTGTGTGTTTGTGTCTGGTGGGTTTTGGGTTAGAACAACTTCTCTACTTCAGTGAAGTAGAGAATCCAGGAATTTTACTCAAGTAAAAGTAAAAAGCACAGCGTAGTAAAAAAAAAAAAAAAAAGTTACTAAAGCAAACATAATTGAGTAAATGTAACCGAGTACTCTCCGACTCTGACCTTGGGATAGCACTGGCAGAGGCTCCACACTGTCCCAGCACAGACCATGGTGACTCCGACGACGCACATCGTCACGTAGACGTGCGGGCGCTCCTGCATCATGAGGAACAGGCCCACGGCAACCACAGAGAGGCCGGCCACTATGAGTCCGTACCGGTAAGGCTTCCCCTCCGCCATCGCTGTGAACCTCTGCTGCAGCCCACAAGCGTGCGCTAACTTGAAAGCATGATGGAGGGGGGAGGAGGGGGGGTAAAAGAAAAGATTTAGTGGGCTCTTTGTGTGACAGAGCTTGAAGGTGAAGGTGGAGAAACTGCAGTGGTGGTTCCACTCGGCTGCTTATTACAGCCTGCAGACACGCTGCTCAGGTCAGGTATAAAATTGCAGGTGTGCGTCTGTACCTGAAAGGTCACCTTGCTGCAGGCTGCTGTGTTAAAAAAAAAAAGAAAAAAAGAAGCTAAATAAAATCTCAGCTTGTGAGGGCACTGCTCAGTTGGCTGTCGGTGTTTGTTTGGTCTACAGCCATCCTCCTGCTTCCTCCTCTTCAGGGATTTCCTTCCTCCAGATAATCAGCTTTATAGCAGTCAATACCAGCCTTAGAAAGCCGCTCTGCTGTTTCTTAGCTCTAGTTTGTGGTGATGTCACAACAAAACAAACAACAGGCAGGCAGCCGGCAAACTGTGAGCAATCGGTATTAATGCACTGTTAGTATTCTGCTGTCACTGCTTTCCAGTGCAGGAGTCACATGACTTACAACAGGTTAGGAGGATTCCCCAATTTGGTGTCTAGAAGAGGCCAGCATCAGTCTGCTGACTTGGAATCCAACAAAATGGAATGTACTAGCAAGACATAGTGAAACTATTAGCATTTGGTGATTTATTACCCTCCCAATCGGTGTTTAGCTAATGTTTAGATTCACTTTAGTGTGTCGTGTCTCTAATTTTTGCTGCTCTACCGGCACCCAGACTGGCAGAAGTTTAGTGTCCTGAGCCACTGAAAACACTTTGCCATCTGCCCATTCAGCAGTTTCATATGAATGGTGAACCACATGATGACTAGCATACAGTTAACAGTGGCGCCTCCAAGTGGGGGGCTACAGAGGGCTGTGGCCTGCTTCTTGAAAAGTGTTTGAGTCATGTTCCGGTCACAGAAAGACATACAGGGTAATCTTCTCCAAGCAGGAAATAAATGTAAAAACAATAAATAAAAGATTTATAAAATTAAAATATATATATATTTTCTGGGTATTTGTACGCACGACAGGTTTACATTTAAAAAATTAAAAATAGGCACACACGCAGATATACGGCTCTGGAAAAATAATGAAGAGCCCACTTCACTGAAAACCTCCTGGTTATTCCACCAAATATTGGTTTCTGATCTCTTCCTGAGTTAAAACATTAGTGTTGCTGTTTCTAAATGAATATCAACTTGTTTTCTTTGCATTATCTGAGGTCTGAAAGTGCTGCATCTTTTTTTGTTACTTTGACCACTTCTCATTTTCTGCAAATAAATACTAAACTTTTGCATGGAATTTCAGAGAAGTGACACCAGTAGTTCACAGAATAAAAGAACAAAGTTCATTTTACTCAAACATACCTTTACAAAGTAAACTCAGAGAAACTGATCATTTTAAGTGGTCTCTCGTACACATATGAATGTTTAGAGTCTGTATTTTTGTGATCTTCAGGTCTGAGTTTGCAGGGCCTCCTTGTCGACACCCTGAGGTTTAGCTCCCTCTGCAGATTCTCTATTAGTTTCCATTGAAAAATCATAATGTTAATATCAATTCCAGTCAGCAGAAACATGTTGGTGAAATTAAAAGATTACAGCAAACCTAAATCTGTCAGGGATACGATGTTAATCACTTCAGGCTTAAGATGATCAGCGGCTTTGCGCTCAACTATTATGTAAAATGTGCAGCGTCCCAGAAAAGCTCAAAACGTGCTAATTGGTGCCTGAAGGGGGGGAAACATGCACATCCTGTCATTTCTCTGGCATGGTTCAAGTTGTGGGTTTGTTTGTTTTCTTTTTTGCTTATTGATCTCTAGATTTTGACACATTTTTAGTTATTAAGTCGTTCCAACAATAACTCAGTATATCCCAAGATTGTTATCCTATAAACTAATAAATGCAAAATGTCTACCTGTAATTAATTATTCCTTAATAGTGCAACAATAACTGCAACATAAATGTAATTTAACATGTTCCTCCCGTGAAACCGTTAGCAAACATGTACCTGTGGATTTACTGAGGCAAGTTCCCTCTATTGCCTCTACAACACCGACTAATATACACAAATATTGAAAGAAAATTTATACCAGAAATCCTAGAAAGTATTATAAAAAGCATCCTTTATTTTCTTGCGTTAGAAACTACCTTATCTGATGACAAAGCATATTTGCATCCTGTTCTCAGTGCATGACCCCTTATAAATGTGATACATTCATCTTTCAGTCTAAAAGAGGTTGTTTAAAACATTTTTAATACAAGTGGATTATTTCTTAAATTCTCTATATAAACGTAACAAAATGTAGCTCTTTTGTTTTTTTTATAAATCCCACGTTAGCTGGGAGGCTGCACAGTCTCCTGACAGGAGAAACTGTCCAGGCCGTTCTCTGTGAAAGTAGCTTGTTTGTTTTTTCCCCCCCAACATGACCGTCAGGTTAATGGAGCAGCCTGTCCTCTGATGCAAGATGCAACCTGCCACATCCGCTTTCAAAATGGGCCAGGGCTTTTGTTTTCAACACAGAATCAGTTTAAGGTTATTACATTTGTTTATGTTCCCCTTTTATACAGATTTATTGAAATGTACAGGGAACACTTTATGTCTTAGAATTAGTTTCTATATGTCGTTTTGAACCTCTTAATACTGCTGTTATACCTGATAACAAAGCCAGTTTCTATTCTATTCTTCTGGAAAGTATTTATCATCCATCCATTTTCTGTACACCCTTGTCCCTTAGAGGAGTCAGGAGGTGCTGGTGTCCATCTCCAGCGAATGTTTCGGGCGAGAGGCGGGGTACACCCTGGACAGGTCGCCAGTCTGTCGCAGGGCAACACAGAGACAGACAGAAAAAAAAAAACATGCACCACAAACCTAGGGAGAATTTAAAGAGACCAATCAACCCGACAGTCATGTTTTTGGACTGTGGGAGGAAGCCGGAGTACCCAGAGAGAACCCACCATGAACAGGGAGTACATGCAAACTCCATGCAGAAAGACCGCAGGCCAGGAATTGAACCCAGAACCTTCTTGCTGCAAGGCAACAGTGCTACCACTTGTGCAGCCTGCATTTATCATCCTTTTTTTTCTTTTCTCAAAAATCCTGGCATTTTATCAAGAGTTTGGACTCTTTCAGAGCTGCTGCGATCCAGGCCATAACGAAGCAGCAAAGGGGAAGGAAAAAAAAACCCATAAATAAATGGATAATTGCATAAAATAAATGACACGGCGGCAGACTGAGACAACATAACACTGCATATGGGTTGCAGGCTGTAGTGAATTAAAAACAAGATATGTGCTTTAACATACGTATGCTGCAGATATACGAAACTGAAGTTACTCGTGTTTAAACGTAAAGACAAGACGACTTAGATCCAACACCAACATTTCCTGACAACAGTTCAACTTCCACCACTCCTGCCTTTGTGACGGTCCAACCGTCCACGGGAAGCCTGAGCTGAAGTCGAGTCTCGATTGGTCGATTTCAAGGCACGGAGGAGGTTTGCAGCTGTGAGTTCAGACAAAGCTCTCGCTTAGAAGAACAGTAGGCACCGGAGGAGTGTAGGAAGTCCAACCCAGTTTAAACTTGCTGGCTGCCATCTTGATTTGTACATTCAGTGTGTTCAGGAAGTTGCTGTTCGTTGTGCTCGTAGTTCGGCTGTTCGCCGTGCTCCTGGTCCGCCTCCTGATTGGCCTCCTGGTTTATGTGCTGGCTCTTCATCACCGTGTCGTACGACGGCGGCGGCTCCATGGTCCAGGGCGGCGGGGTGGACGGCAGGGAGGGTTCGGGCTCCGGCGAAGTGCTGACGGCGTCCGTCGACATCTCCCGCCGGATTCGGTCCAGCCTCCTGATGGGAACAGAGATGCGGTGAGAACTTCCTGTTTTAATCTGAAACAGAAACTTCCTGAATACTTCCGGAACGCCTTAGCTCAGTGCTAACTGCGCCAAGCGCGCCGGCTACAAATCTGGTTTCCCTGTTGATGCAGATGGACACTGAATTTTTCTGAGCTTTCATTTCATAGAATTGAATTGTAAATAGGGCCACCAACAGCAACCATTGACTTTTGGGACGCACTTTTTCAATAAAATAGTAATTTTAGAAAATAGAAAGCCGCATATTCTATTCTTATTCAGGAAAAATAAACAAGAAAATAGGAAGCAATTTACTAAAAGAAAAAAGAAAAAAAGGTGGGAAATTGGATTCCATTATTTTTATAAAGTCAAATGTCTGAGATCCTTTTTGTGCTTTAAAGCTACAACAATGTTATATAGATTCTTGATTTCTGACCAAAGAAAAACAGGATATGTTGCTTGTTTTATTGCTATATTGCGATTGTAGTTTTTGTGGCTCGTGAGTGCTTTCAGTCTGATGATGTCTGACACACAGTGGGAATAGTTGGGACACCGCTGACTTATGCAATTAAAGACAACACAGATCACATCCTAAATCAGTCACATGAAACAAAAACAAGGCTAAACAACGTCTCCCGTCTCACAACTGATGGAGCGTCTCACGTTTGCAGAGGAATCATTTAGTCATTTAGAGTTTAAAGGAAATGCCTCCAAAAAAAATGCTGTTGAAAATACATATGTATAAAAAGATGAATTTACCAACAAACAAAAAAATAAAGAAATGTGGTTGAGAGTGATGAGGTGAATTTGCTTTAACTTAAGAGGATAATTAATGTCTAAACATGGCTGGAAAAATTTTAGGCAGGATATTTGTGCCAACAAATTATGCTTAATAACTATTCAGTCTATCTATTTATGGGAAATGGCTTATGGGTGTTACGTGTTCGGAAGAAATCTGACTTTTTCCAAACATCTGCTTAACACAGATCCATCCTCATCACAGCCAGACACCTGATGTCATCAAACTACTTCTGTGAAACGGTAGAATCTATTTTTTTCCGTAGGGCTGATGACATCACGATAGGCTGCTGTCCGGCTGCTCTCGGTGCCGAGACGAAACAAGAGCTGATTGGAGCGAGAGCGTGATGGACGGACTGAGTCGGATCCACTGTGATGTTTAATCTGCACTAAGGTAGAGCGGTTTATAATATATATTAATTCTGAACAAGGTGGCATCAAAGAAAATGCAAATTAAACCAATCAGCTTGCCTACACCTTTTTGGAGTTTTGACTTTATGGTTTGGTCATGTTATCAGACGTGTGAAGGCATTTGTAGAAAAGGGTTTTAGTAGGAGAAAAACTGGATGTGTGACCATCAGATGAAATCCTCCAATAAAGGATACAATGTTTCCAGTTGTGTTAATTTTAGCCAGAATGCAACAGTGTTGCTCTTGTGTCGCTACAGAGTTGCTACCATGGGATGTCAGCTGGACGCCTCAGCTCCAGGAGACTCAACAGACTCCTGAACAGTTCATTCTTTATTCTGACATTATTTCTTTATTAATGTTATTTAGAACGCAGACAATATGACTGCCTCCAAGAACTAGCACTCCATGTTCTAGAACGGTAGCCCTTAATCAGCCAGTCTGTTGTTTCCCACCCTCAGGTGCGTCGGTTTTCCTAATCTTTCTATACTACGTGTTTTAGCTAATAAACTGGGACTTTTCTCAGCAATATTTTCTTGATTTTTCTCAAACAAGTAAAGGGAGTATTGAAACGCAGCCCAGTTTGTTCGTCTGCGGAGTCCATTGTTCTCTGTGCCGGTGGTTTCCTGTCTGTCGGCGGACGCTCAGCTCACTGTTTCAGAGAAGAGCGAGACGTCGCAGCTGCTGCCATGCAGTCGGCTTTGGTCTCAACAGTTAGCATCCTAAAAGTAAAATAATCTCAGGATGAATTATATTTATTTTGTTCATGCCTACATATTTTTGATTCAGATGACACAGAGCCTTACAGAGCTGTGAAAACAGTATGTGCCAACTTCTTCTGTTTTGCTTTTTGTCATTACATGTTCCAGACTTATGTTTTTTTTTACGTCAGTAAACTCAAAATGTGTGTTATTTAAATGTCGATCTTATTTGTTGAGGGGAAAAATAACTAACATGACACCATATTTATTTAAAAGTTAGTACCTCTTAACCCAAGTGCTGCTTCTGCCACACTTGGGAGCAAATCTGCTATCAAACGATGTCAGTCTTTGCGATAACCGGCAGTCTACTGGATTGTTTTCGTTCAGTTGTAGATAATGCAAGTCCTTTTTTGATTCCATTTCAAAACATGTGAATCAGATTTAAATCCTGTACTTTGACTAGGCCACTCAAAATGCATCAAAATGATTTTTGAGAGGATCATCGTCCTGCTGCATAACCCACGTTTGGTTGACGTTGAACTTTCTTCTTCAGGATTTTCTACTCCAGGATTCATGTTTTCATCACTTTGAACCGGTGCTGAGGTCCAGAAGCAGCGGAGAAAGCCCAGATCATCATACTAACACCACTGTGTTTGACAGTAAGTAATATTCATAAAATGCTGAGATGCACACCCTCCAAACATTTTGTATGTTGTCTCATTTGTCCGGTGAATATTTTTCAAAATCCTTGGGGATCATCGGATTTTTCTTGGCTGATAATAGGCAGTTATATGTGTTCTTTTTAGTAACCATTGGCTTCTTCCTGGGATTCTCCCATGAACACCATTTCCTTCCAGACTGTTTTATTTTTCTTTAATTGACTGTCACTGCTGTTTACTGAAATCCTAAAGCAATCGATATGGGTTTGTAAGCCTTTCCAGACCGACAGACGTCAAAAACATTCCTTTTTTTGTGTGGTTGTTTGTTCTTTTTAAATCAAATCTTGAGCTTTTAATGTTTAAGCGCACTGTGTAAAAGTTCTATTTAAGTGATTTCTTGACTCTACAAGTGGTTCATCACAAATTACATTTTTCACAGCCATGTTGGCCACTTTTTGTTCTTTCACACACAAAAGAACAGCATTTTATAATCAATGGGTGACTTTTGTCTGACACTAAAACACGCAAGTGACAAAAAATAAAGCTTTTTTTTTTTTTTAAATCAGCAAGGTTGCCATTACTCTTCCCCCAGCATGTGTAGCGGGTTGTCTCGTTGACCTGCCAACGGATGCATACTAACGCTGTAATTTAAGAGGGAGAACATGCTCCACATAACTGCTGACGATAAGCAAGGTGAGCATGTTGGGAAGCTGGGATACTGTGGTCATATTAAAACCCTTTAACACAATTCACTCATATTTCTACAAGTCTGTTTCTGGGCCTAATTGTCAAAAGTCTTCAAATCAGAACAGCATGGAGTGGTTTTTATAACGTAGGATAAAAAAAAAAAATTAAAAAAAAGTTATTTTCTTTTATTTATTTCTGCGCTATACTTTCATTTTATCCCCAAAACCCCTTCAAGACACCCCCCCCCTTTCCTCGCTGATGTCACCTTCAAAGAGTGTTTACCTTTGTATGGCCAGGGCCTGCTGTGGGCTGAAGCGTGTGCCAGTGGGGGGGTGCAGGAGGAAGTGTCCAGGCACTCCCACCTGTAAATTCTTCTTAGCCATGCAAACTCCTGCCACCACCACGCTCAGTCCCCCCATACCCAGAAAAATCCCAAGTACCATCAGTGGGAGCGTTGCGTGGTACGCCGTCCCAGAGCTAAAGATCATGATTCCCCCGGAGGTCATCAGCAGGACGCCCAGACAGAGCAGCGTGCCGTGATGGATCGACATCTCAGGGGCTCCTGCCCTCCACGGCTTGGTTTCTTCCTGTTCCCGCATAAGAGAGGAGACAGATAAAGATCCGAAAATGTGCTTGCTTGCTTGCTTGTGTGTGTGTGTGTGTGTGTGTGGAGTGGGGAGTGGGGAGTGGGGGCATTACAGGGGAGGTAACAACAAGAGCAAACAGAAAGCAGCTGGAATGTGAGCAACATGTAAATAATAAGTGCCAGAAGCGTCGATACCTGCAGGGAAACCGCGCTGAGGAAGCTGGACCATTACTCCTTCACAAGTTATCAACTCTGACTCCAAAATCCCTGAGGAATAGGACGGGAAAAAGAAAAAATCGTGGAGAGACGATTTATCCAGGCCAGTCCGAATTTCCAGCGAACCCCGCCGCGCCTCTCTCTCTCTCTCTCTCTCTCTCTCTCTCTCTCTCTCTCTCTCATACCCCCGCGGCTCTACCGCCTCTCCCCCGGCTGAACGCTCATTTCTCCCGCTTGGTGTTTGTCCAGAGCTAGCAGCGTCGAAAAACCCCCCTCTTCGATCAGAGTTGATGATGTCGCTCTGATTGGGTGCGGAGTGGGTTTCATCTGGTCAAAGCAGCAGCAGCAGAAGAAGAAGAAGCGGCAGCTGCGGTGGAGGAAGTGCTTTTATTTTTAATGAGGAAGGCTTTTTTTTCCTTTTTTTTTCACTGACGAGAAATTGAGGGCAGGCCGTCCATACACACAACACACACACACACACGGTCTGAACATTGTCACTTGTTTGGGCAGGCTGTTTGCTGCACGGAGAGTTATAGCCGCAGTTAAAGATGAGCAGTTCCAGCTGGAGATGGAGCTGAGCGGCCAGCCCGGCCTGAAGCAGGCCGCAAGTCAAACTCTATATCTCTTTATTTGGGTTCTCATCCCTCCGCCTTAATAAACTTGTTGCCTGAGCAGAGGCGGTCGCGCCAATAGGGTCCGCCCACCCCGGGCACCACCAGGCTTTCTCTGATGAAACAGTTATCTTGGTCGCAGTTGTAAACTTTTCTCGTGCTGAGATTCTCTGTCCATTTCCTCATGGTAGATTTTTGACCAGGAGAAAGTATTTGGTTTTGAGCTCAGAAAATGAGGTTTTATTTTTATGTATTTATTTATGATCCTCTAAATCAGTTTAATCCCCCAGTATTGCAGTGTTTCAGGCTGAACAGTTTTTTTGTTTGTTTGTTTTTGCTGCTAAGGTTTTTGTACCTGAGACGGTGCCTTTATTTACTACTTGTAAAACACAGTACTTTGACAAACCTTTTAAATCAGATACAATAGACCTCGTGTCTATTTACCATAAATTAAAAAAAACATCTGTTTGACATAACCAGATTGGGTAATCACCGAGTCTTTCAAATGGAGAATGAGTTACAGAAAAATGGTCACGTGATTTTCAAACAATGTGCTGATGCCATTTTGTTTTTCACAAGGCACATTTAAAGAATCTACTTTTTAACCAAAGTGCTGTACTGTACTAAAACAGAACAGACATAAACAAAACTAAAATAGAACGACAAACTAAACAGAAATAACACAAAATGCAAAGTCTGAAATGACTTAAATAAAAACCAACTCACACAACTTCAAAATCCACTGAAAACATTGTTTTTTTAAACACTTAAAAATAACGAGACAGGTTGCTTGTTCCATAATATTGGAGCCACAATAATGAGAAAACCTGATCTCTTCTGAGGTTCAGGTTCGGTTTTGGTACAACCAACCCGGAGCTGGACAGCTCACCCAAAGGTTCAGTGGTGAAACACGACGCCGACGCAGGTCAGACTAGTATACAGAAGAGGAGGATCAGTGAGACGTTTAAAAGACAAGACAGATTTTAAAATCAATTCTTTGGCACCCATAAACCAGTGGAGTGAAGACAGAGCCGGTGAGATAGCAGCGATCTGAACAAGCTGAAGGAGTGAAAGAGAGGCCTGATGCGCATTGACATAATTTAGCCGAGTTTTGATTTTAAAAAATGGGTTGTTGTCTCCAGGTCACCTTTTGCAAAGAATGGTTTAAGTAAGACAACCCGACGCACCTGAAAGAAACTGTTCCACAAAACATGGACTGACCTGTTCACACAACCTGAAACCTGAGTCCAAGGTCACACCTGGACTTGTAACACGTTGCTCAACGTACAGCTCCAGATCACCACCGTTTGGAACAGCAGTGTGCGAAGTGTTGTTAGGTGTGAAGAAAATCATCTGTGTTTTGTTGTCAATAAAGCTCAGAAAATCCATGATCAATCATGTCTTGATGTCATCGAGGTGATGCAGAAGAGATGGATGGAGCGCAGACTGTTTGGCCAGGGAGTTAAATCTGATAGTCATCTGCAAAGCAGTGAAAAGAGATGATATGACTTCACAACACCGACTCTAAAGAGAGAGGATACAATGAAGAACAGGAGAGGACCGAGAAGTGAACCTTGAGGAACGCCACAGGAAAGAGGTGTTGAAACACGCCTGGGTTTTCTGTATGAACACAGAAGCTTGTGTCCCGTTGACATAAACAAATCCAGTCTAACGCTGCACCTTTGTGTTCCCTACAGATTATAAAACTACTGTGGAAACAGCTAAATGCTTTCATCTAAAAGTACAAAAATCCCCCAAATTTCCAGAATCGGTTGCTAAAAGGAAGTCACTCAAAATCGTCAACATTATTTCGGGACTAGTTTTCCCTGCAGTGTATGAGTGCAAGATGGGGGTTTTCAAAAAACAAAAAACAAAAAAAAAAAAAGATGGGTGTTAGAGTTATTATGTTTGTTATCATTCTTACAGGTATAATTTTATGTCACTAGTTTTTATTTAGAGGTTTAGTGTTCAAACTTGTTGAAACTTGGGAGACAAAAGGTAAATCTTCCTTAATCAAGCATGTTTGTACAGATGGTGACTTAGATCTTCCTGGGAAAGTCCTGAGCTGTAAAACCTATCTATGTGTTAATTTAGTTTCTGTGTCTCCCCTCTGTCTGTCTGAATTCACATCCTACTGTGAAGATAGGATGTGGGTTTCACCCCTTCCATTCCTGTTTACACCTTTCTCTCCCCTGCTAATAAAAGAGACAAACAAACTGAAGGTTTTCAGAACGCTCTATGAACAGCTCGGAGGAGCAATTGATAGAGTCTTCTCCTTTGCAAAGTTTGTCATGAAATTCATATACGTTGTCTGTGGTTCTTTTATGTAGGTTCTAGGAAAATACCTATCAATGGGGGTTTTCATTCATCAATATGACACAAAATGGAACAAAATAGAGAATAATCACAAAATTGCCACATACATGAAAACACAAACCTTCTGCTAGTGACACATAACAACTGCAAATGATCATTTTGTGTTTTTCGTTGGGGTTCATCTGTCCCGCCATGAGGGCGTGCATTTCAAAATAAAAGCCATGAAAACTGTCTGCATATTAAATGAAGAAAACAAACATATTGGAGCTGCCTCTTCCATCCACATGTTTTATTTAAGAAAAATTAATACACTCTCACATGATCTGACATAGATGTTCACTTGCATTTTCTCACTACTAATAATAATAATAAGACAAATTAAACATGCACACACAGTAATTTTGTCTCTTCTGCTGTGAGTCCAACAGGCTGCATTTATTGTGCTTGTTCAGTCAGAGAACAGAGGAGTGCAGTGCAGTTTCTTCCTTTACAATAGTGCAATGAATGGTGCACTATTCATTGCACTATTTACAATGAATAGTGCAACGTAGGGTGATGGCAGTATTATGCACTCAGCCGTCCAGAAAACCTCCAAGAGTTTTTTTTTTGCCTGCTTGGACAAACCTTTTTTTTTTTTTTTTTCCACAATTGTAACTCCGTCTGAATCGTTTGTCTTATGACCTAAGATAATGGTTTCCAGTTGATGCTTTTAGCTTTTGTGCAGAAATGAAGCACATATTTACATAAACAAGTAAACAATAAACACGACGCGTACAAGTTCATTTCCACGTCGCAACGTTAGCGATAAAGGTCTTTGAAAGAAGATCGTACCTCGAAAACTGATTAAAACTCAACCACTCTGGTGTCGTTCTTTAAAATGGAAAAAAAAATTAAACAACAAAAACAAAAGCACTGCAGTCGGCCATGTTGTAATATTTAAAAGCAGAGGATGCTACGCCAAAGAAGGGCAGTGGTCTGTTGAGCACATGGAAGCACATATGGTCAGATGAGTCAGTGTTCCCAAGCTTCCAGCACAATGAGGAGGACAATAAGCTCAGCACACAAATGAAAAAAACGAGGCAAGCATTTTTTCAAGATTTTTCTTTTTTTCACAAAAAAAAAAGACAAACGTACAACTTTGCAGGTTAGAAAATAAGAATTAAAAAAAATCAGTCAGCTGGTAAATCCTAGAAAGTAAGCGTGCACAAGTGTTTGTTGAGTTAAAGCAGGTTTTTGTACCTTCTGCTTGCTTCTGCCGCTATAAGGCAATTGATGGAAGTTAACACCATTTCAGCTGCTGATGTTTTCCCATCAAACCCAAAGTGATTGTCAAAGCTCGGCACGTAAAGGTTTGCTGCAACTTCAAGGACGGTATTTACCTAGAAAACAACCGTCCGTCAAACTTCTTTTTCCTGAATTCCTGTGAATGTTGGTATTTTGTGACAAGGTCTCCATCACTGCTAACTCTTTTCAGCCAAAGTGTGACCAACAAGGTTAACAACCTTTTTTGATTTGCTGTTGAAAAGCTGCAAATCACAACAAAAAAAACCCCTATTGTTATATCTGTCAAATTTTCTGCAACTAAGCCAGATGCTAAGTTCTTTGTATCATGAGATTGTTTCAATTTGATTTGAAGAGAGATAAAAAAAAAGAGTCAAGTTTCTTTGATTGGCATTAATCGATATCTTTGGCTTTCTTTACATTCATTACCAAACATTTGATCTATGTGCTTCTGGAAGTCCTCAAGCTGTATAGTTGCTGATTTAAAGCGTAAGTGATAAACATGGTAAGCCTCAGCTTGGCTGTACAGCGGGTCAAGAAAGCACACACCCCTCTTATGCAAAATATATATCCAAATCCACATACGAATGTTTTATGAGGTGAACATTAACGATTTGGAATGGGTAAGCCAAAACCTAGAAGTAAACTTGACAGGAACTTGACAATCTGAGAGACTCTGAAAATGTTAGCAGGATCAGAAGGTAGAGTGGGCAAATTTTGGCAAGTCAAAATGTTGGATGCTGACAGACTCGTGCAAAAGACTAAATGCTGAAGCTGAGTCAAAACAAGCTTCAAATAATTACTATAAAAGGCTTGGTTACACTTATGCAACTAGAATATTGCATCTTTTATCGTCTTTCCAACACCTTCGAGGAAATCTGTAACTTTTTCAGTTTAATTGTGATGGCTATGTATCACATTATATGTGGGAAAACACCAGACATTACATTATACACTACAAAATGTTAAAATTTTTGCGCAGTCTTTTGTGATCCTCTTTTAGATTGGGAGAGGGATAAAATAAAAAGTATTTCCTCAAAATGTCCCCTTAAATCTAGCTCCAAAAGTGAATCAATCTCCATTCTTCCCCACGCGCTGTAGTTTTAAAACCCTACATTAAGCTTAAAGAAAAGTATTATAGTTTCAGTCAGAAAAGTTAAGGTCTGTAATTTCTTACTTTAATCATTTAAGCTGCATTAAAGTCTCAGTGGTATGTATGATTGAGGCTTTGCTCCCTTTAAATGATTTAGCCTCATGCAAATAGAGGTGAACGGTCCTGGTTCATTAAAGCTTCTAGCTTCAGAATTGATATTCACTGAAAAAAGATTAAATAAAAAAAATAAATTCAGTAGGAATGTCACCATTACATGGGTTACCTTTTGTTACCCAGCCATCATTAAAACTCACCTCGTCGCTGTGTTTTGCTAAGCTAGACTAACATGCTGTAGCTGCTTCTCAGTTCATACTTAATTTGTAATAATATTATCTCTAATACATGTTTTATGATACAAATCATCCTAGAATGATCCCTAGAAAAACAATGTAGTGCTCAGTTTGGAATGTAAGAATGATATTTAAGCTAGCTCAGTATTTGTTAGCAAATTGTTGAAATGTTGGCTTACAACGCTTTGTTTTGCCCAAATGACCTCGAACTAGCTTTAATCATGTTTGACGTATTTAACGTAGGAAAAACATGCAGTAAACCAGAGAGAAGTGGGCTTCAAATGAATCACAAAGGGTAGGAGCTAGCATCAAATTTATGCCCATTTAGAAGAGAAGAGGGCGTGTCACACCTCAAAGCTAATCTCTCTCGACTGTCCAAACAAGGGCTCTGTTGCCAGGTGTGTGTCTGAATATGCACGCCGCAGGTGTGTAGAGCTACAGGTGGTTTTGATGGCGACCTCATACGGAGGCGGGGGTTCCTGCCACGGTGGAGGGCGAGGTGCTGGGCTTAACCCGCCACAGTCCATGGGTGGATAGTCGAAATCTTCGCCACGAGTAGCGTTCCTCTGGCTCTCCATCGTCCTACAGACAGAAAAAGTAGGATCTGGTGTGAGAACCATCATGTGAAAGCAAACATAAATAGTAACAGTGCTTTTCAGACTTCTATAACTTTATATTACATGTCCTCTAAGACTTGAGCATTAAAAACAACTGATTTTTCTATTTGGTGAAATGCCCCTATTATGGTCCAGTTTTAGTTTTCTGGCAAAAAACCACTAGATTTATAAAATGAACATTTCTTGTGTCTCAAAGAGTGTGTGATGCTATCCACTCCAGCCAGGTTCCCAGGGTCTTTGGATCACTGATCCTCCAGTGTACTTTCGACTGTGGGAACGTGGTACTTTTCCACGTATTCATCCTTTGGTTCCCATCGAAAATCCGAAGATTTACCCGACCAAATCAAACCAATCGAGTTAAAGTCTCAGTTTAAGCTCCAACTAATGTGACATAACCACTCCTTGACTTAAGAAGATCAACGTGGATCTGCTTTGCTTAAATAGCATGTTCACTTATGTTTCCCATTTTAGAGCGTGACTAAGAGAAATGCGCCTCTGCATCTCTTCCTATTTATAGCCCAGGGAAACAGGAAGTCATAGATCACCAATACATGTTCGTAGACCCTTGGACGGGTTTAAGTAGTATAGGTAAGAATGTTTTAATTAGTCATTCACTCTTTCAGAAGCATCAAGTAATGTTTTGAGATACTAGAAACAACAATATTCAGAGACAATACAGCCACAGGCTCAACAGGAACACACACACACACACACAGATAGGATGCTTGAAATGATCCAACATTTCTCAGGACGATGTTTGTGTTTTGTGGAGTGAAAGAAGTGGTATTAGTGAGTGAACAGTCAGACGGCAAATTTCATTGCCTTGGCAAACTGAAATCTGAACTCTTATTAAAAGGGCAGCAACAAATATGCCAAGACGTTTAAACAATGATGCTTTTTTACTCTTTGGATTCAACCAAGAGGCATAGCAAGTAAGTTAGATAAAAAAACAAAAGTCAAACAACAACAACCAATATTTACAATGACAGCATTTTTCCCCCCTTCTTCTTCTTTCACCCACCTGGGCAGAAACACGGACTGGGACTCTGGGAACCGAGTCAGCTGAGGAGAGAAGAGAGCATGGCTGGAGTAGTTGGAGTAGTCGTTGTAAGGGTAATGGGGACAGTCCGGGTCGAAATCCCGGTGGTTGTAGTTCGCTACATTTTTGCTGTTCATGGCCCAGAAGAGTCCCAGGATGAGCATGACCACCCCCAGCACCACACAGCACAGCGAGAAAGCCTGCAGGCGGCTCTGGTAGGAGGCCAGGAAGGCTGTGGAGCCCCCGGTCACAATGAGGAAGGCTCCGACGAAGATTGCTCCGTGGTGCAGGGAAGGCATCTCCCCGCAGGACTGCAACCTGTCTCTGAGCTCTCTGCTTGGCTGGGGCCGGCTGGACGGTGTCATTCACATGTAAACAGTAGCACAGAGCGCGGTCCCCCTGTGCACTCTGACAAAGACCAGAGATCCGAGCGATTTACAAGAAACCCCGACGAGACGAGTCCTTCTAAATCTCACTGTTTGGTCTCCATCACTTCCATCTCCATTAGTGCTGAAACACTGCCGGTCATTTTTAGTCCATGTGTTTATTCTCCCACTTCTGTTCCAAATTGTTGGTCTGTTGCAAAACTTGGGGGGGGGAACAAAAATAAAAGAAGAATGAAAACGTTGAACGCTTTGATGCGCATCAGGCTAATGTTGAGCAGCTGTGTGTTTATCATCAAGCCAGATGGACAAGAGGACGGCAGAGCCCATTAAGAAATCTTTACTGGCGCCCCACCCTCCCTCTAATGTGTCCGAAGGGTACCACTTTAGCCTGCGTGTGTGTCTGCAAGAGGGGATGAGAGACAGGAAGAGGGACAGAGAGTGAAAGAGTGCAGGTCGAAGCTATTTTTCTGAGCACAAATGGACGTAATATAGAGGACAATTGGATGTATTCTTCAGCAATGTGTGTCATGAAGCGCCATGACTCTGAACCCTGATTAAGTTTGAGAAATTTACAAAGTGCATCCAGTCTTAAATAAAGAGAAAATAAGTCCCACACTGCCTTACGAAAGCATTTACTCTCCTTGAACAGTTTTACATGCTGCGACCACCGACTTCAGCTTTGTTTTGATGAGATTATATTTGATAAAATAACCAACATGAGGCAGTGCTGTGCTGAACCACCTTTCTATGGCAGGTCCTCTGGACGTGGCTTTGCACGGCTGTACACGTTATAGTCACATAAACTCCGAATGAATAAAATTACAATTTAAAAGTTTAATCTTTTTCTCCATCGATTCCCAAATTGTATACAACCGTACAGTTAGCAATTCCCTAAAAATGAGGAAAAATGGTGGGGAAAGGATATAGTTGAAGCCAGGGGCACGGTATAGGGGGGAGAAGTGATGACAATTCTAGGGGCCCTGACCAGCAGGAGGCCCTCCACAATTTATTTATTTATATATTGTTCATAGAAATAAAAAAAAAATAAAAAAAATGGGGCCCTGTCAATTACAAAATTAATCATATTGTATTTTCAAAGATTGTTTTTAGACTCCACTCCCAGACCAAAAAACAGACATCCATATTTGTCCTGAACCCCCCCGCCCTGCATGAAATGGTTCATTCCTGCTTGAAGTGCTTGAGAGTGATGCTGTTCAGCAGCAGACAGTAGGAAACAAGAATGATTGTGGCAGTTACTATGCTGCTAAGAAAAGTTAGAAAATCAGGTTTTCAGAAAAAAAAAATAGAGAGAGGGAGAGAAAAAGGTAAGTGTTAATTTATAACCCAGTTTTTCTCCAAGAGAGGTGGGTAAACTGTGAGATTATCAACCATTTAGCATAGTTAGCATAGCTACAGACTACTGTTTGCCTCCATTTCACTAGCATTTAATGAATTAAAGAAAAGAATTACCAACATTCATATATTTAACTTGTCCCTTGTACCTTTTACCACTTAACAACAGATGAGTCAGTCAGCAGCAGCTCTAACCCACGTCCCTCCTGATCCGTTCTCTCCTAAGTAAAATTAAAGCTGCAGTATGTAACTTTTATAAAAATAATTTTTTTCCACATATTTGTTAAAACTGTCACTATGTTGTGACAACATGGTATGAGAGATAATCTGTGAAAAATCTATTTCCTCTGCTTTCTCCCAGTGCTATCTAAAAACAACCAGTCAGTGGCAGGAGACGTTTAGCGCTGTCAATCACAATCTCATGTGGCTCATCTTTCCTCCCCCTTGCTCTGTTATGCTGCAGCTAGCCTAGTCTGTTGTAAATGCTTAGTCTATTAAGCATAGCTACCAATGATGACAGATAAACGATTTTCCTGTAACAATAAGTTGTTGCAGTTGATTGCCAGCGCTAAGACCCACCTCCTATTTCTGATTGATTGTTTTGGTCAGAACGTGGCATTACTTTAGCTAGCAATAGTAGTTCAGGGAGGAGGTGGGGGAGATTGATTGTTTTCACAGATCATCTGTCTCATAAACTGCTATGACACTGTGACTGCTTTGACAATTATGGAGAAAACATATTTTTTTATTAAAGTTATGTACTGCAGCTTGAATAAAATGCAACTACATAGCAATTTTTTTTAGAAGTCTGGATTGTTTTATGTATATTTTGCATGTTGCCTATGACTGTTGCTCATGGGGAGAGACATTTCAGTAATCTAAAAGTAATAGAAAAAATTTAAGCAACCTACTTGCATACTGTATGCAGACTGTATCCATACTGAATTTTACTCTTGCATGTAAAATTCATGAGCAGTAAATATTGTACTAGTTATCAGTATTGGACCAAAGAAAGCAAGGCAGTTTGCAAGCCTTTGAAATTGTGATGCAGCAGCTGCAGCAGTAACAGCAGCTGCGTGAGGGGGGCCCAATTTAATTTTTTGTCAGGCGGCCCAAGATTCCTGTTAGCGCCCCTGGTTGAGGCAACAATGGATTGCTTCAGTTAGTGATGCAGACTGTCAAACTTTTTCGAAAACAGCCTCGACTCTCTGTTGTACTTTGCCTGAAAATTCACCCGCTCCCATGTGAGCAGACTGCGTGGTGTGAGAGTCTGTCTGCTTTATGATTGGCCAATCAGCAGACACGCTCTGTCTCTACCACGCCCTACGGCCGCACGGTTAACCAATAAGATACAAACTGGGCGAACAAGCCCCGCCTTTTTCGGAATATCGACCAATTAGCCTTGAGTAGAGGCGGAGTTTGAAGTCCACCTACCTGATCAGGAGTCAGGAATCTGTTACCCCAGCTGGAAAAAAAAGTAAAAAGTTTAAACTCGGATTTTGGCTGCAGCGTCCATCAGACCGGCTTCTGACCCGAGCTGACGCGATGAGTCCGCTGTTGTATTTAGGAGCCCTGCTGGTTTTCTTCCTGCTCTGGATCAGAGTCAAAGGTCTGGATTACGTGATCGTCCACCAGCGCTGGATATTCGTGTGCTTGTTCTTACTGCCCCTCTCGGTTATATTCGATGTGTATTATTATGTGAGAGCGTGGCTCATTTTTAAAATGTGTTCGGCACCCAAGCTGCACGACCAGCGCGTGCGGGACATCCAGCAACAGGTGAGTGGGTGCTACGTCATCATTTCATCATCACAGCATTCCTGCACAACACAGGTGTGCTGGACTTATATTCTCCTGATGGGGGGTTGAACCAAGGGCGACCCAAAACTCAATGGGGACCTGAGTAGAATTTAAGTAGGGGGGCCACTTCCAGCTGAACTTATCTGAATTATTCTGGGTTTGATTTGGCCAAGCTTGGATTTATTTTGCTTTCTAGTTGCAAGTTGGAAAACGGGTCAAAGTTGCTGTTTATTTTGCTGCTACCTCCATTAGCAATACATGCCAAAACAAAAATGATAATAAAAAAAAAAAATTCTTGTTATTTTATGCAGTCAAACATTAAATTAACACGCTCACATATAGTGATGGTGGCACAATATATGTGTTACTGATTTAATTAGATACCAAATTGTGAATAATAATATGGGGTATAATATAAACTGTTAATAATTCATTTATACCTGCAGCTTTCACTATATTTAATGTGCTTTGCAGCCATATTGGATTCTAAGCTTGAGTCTGATTGGTGATTCCCTTCTTTCCCAATCAGAATCCGTATTTTAGAGGGGATCCTTGTCCACTAAGCAGCCGCAATTCCTGCACATTCCCCAGCCTTGCTTGACTTGGAACATTTATGTCCTTTAAATTTAAAGCCTAAGATTTACAGTATGTAAGTAGAATTCCCTATGTAGCACACAGTACTGCAAAAGTAACCTGCTGTGTCACACACAGATACGTGAGTGGAGGAAGAACGGCGGCGGGACCTACATGTGTACCGGTCGACCCGGCTGGCTCACCGTGTCCCTCAGAGTGGGAAAATACAAGAAGACCCACAAGAACATTATGATCAACATGATGGACATTCTGGAGGTGGACACAAAGAGGCAGGTAGGAGAAACCAGGAGACAAGAAGCTGGACATCGCAGGAGATTATTATTTTTCCCTCCATACACTCGGATTAGTTTAACTCCTGAAGCTCCCTGTAATCCACATTTTGACTCATTAAAACCCTCAGTTATGACTAACTACACACGAGACCCTTTCCAAAAGGTCTTCTGGTTGTAGTTCTTAGCTGTGTGACATTTTGAGAAAAATAAGAAATGTGTTTTTCTTTTTCTAAGTGAAATCTTCGAAAGTCATCAGACTAAAGAATACGTCTTAAAAAATGAAGGATCGTTTTTTTTGGCAAACAATAACTTCACAAAGTTAGCGTTTTCTAAAAAGCAATAAGACAAGTTAAAGGGTTATTTATTTATTTATTTTTTTTACTCATGAGTGCCTCATGTACAGGTGGTGCGAGTGGAGCCTCTGGCCAACATGGGTCAAGTGACGGCTCTCCTGAACTCCATCGGCTGGACGCTGCCGGTGCTGCCGGAGCTGGACGATCTCACAGTGGGTGAGGCGAGCGCACGTCAGATTATTTTTAGGTCAATCCGTCTCAGTGTTGCTTCATTTCTCTCTTTCCGCTTTCCTAAAAATAGAAAGCCCATCCGTCATCGCGCTGTGATTTCCACAGCTTATGCGCGAGATGGAGATCTGCAAACCCTCCATCAATCAGTGCATCCTGTTCAGAGCCACGGCTGCTCCTCTAATTGCGTTTAGAAGAGGGGATGGGGGGGGGGGAGGGGGAGGAGAGGAGGGTTCTGGCGTTGCAGCTCGGAAGATGACACCGGGAGGAAATGGCCGCAGCAGCAGCGTGGAAGCACCCCTGGATAGAGTTTCATAATGGATTTCCTGATGCCATAATCTACGCATCAGCGATCTAATGTTTTCCCATCAGGCCGTGCTACATTCATTTATCCCGCTGTCCACAGACCGACGCGCTCACAGCAGGCGAATGCTGTTATCTGCTCGTTTGTTTGGCCCCCCTGTTGCTCTCACCCGGGCAGAAATTCAATTACCATAGAGCATTTTGTTTTTCTTTCTTCCTTTCTTTCTCAGGTGGGCTGGTGATGGGCACAGGCATCGAGTCTTCCTCCCACGTTTATGGGCTTTTTCAGCACATATGCGTCGCGTATGAGCTGGTCCTTGCTGACGGCAGCTTGGTGCGCTGCACAGAGGTGAGTACTGCACCGGTTTGAGTCCAAGGCCCTAAATCCTACAGCAGACCAGAGGGAAAACATTTGGCTTAGATAATGTTTTTGTTATCACAAATTTATGAGCTTTGGTCAGAAAAACAATATTTGAGGTCAAAATAATAGCTTTTTAATTCTTGTTTGTCTCATATAATCATCAGACGTTGTTTTTTTGTTTAGAAAGCTGACAGAGCATCCCCATGGCAGTCTGAGAGCAATAATAATAATATTAATAATAAAAACCAGGGCTGCAATTAACAATTATTTTCAGTATAGATTAATCGATTGATTAATCTGATTTAAAAAATTGACACAATCTGCCGATTTTTTTCAATTCAAGTCTTTCTTATACAATATTAGAATTACATTAAAATATGCAAATAAATAAGGAAACATTTTGTTAGGGTGTGACCAATCTATTCTGATCAGGGTTTGTGTGATGGACCTTCACATCTCACCAGATAAAGCACAAGTTTGATGTAGAATAATAATTTTTTTTCTCTAATAAAAATCTGAAAAGTGCGGCATGTGTTTGTATTCAATGGAAGCCCATTTTTCTTGGAAACATGTCTCAGGCTGAGTCAGACTGGATGGAAACATCAAATCTTGCCACAGATTCTTGATTAGATTTAAGTCTGTTCTTTGACTAGGCCATTTAAACACATGAAGATGTTGAGCTTGGTGCCATGTGGAAAGAGTCCCTTACTAACATTTAGTCATGGATAAAGTTTGTTTTTCTTATTAGATGACATATAAAGGGAATTGACGACACTAGATTTTATTTAAGGGTATCGGAGTGAACACAAATACACGCTACCCTGTTAATTTGTACAAATCAACAGCGCGGTTGTGATGTGACGACATGTGAAGTGGTAAAAGGAGTGCGCGTTCTTTCCCAAGACAATGTGTTTTTTTTAATGCTTTTGCCCAAACAGGAGGAGAACTCCGACCTGTTCCACGCCGTGCCCTGGTCCTGCGGCACGCTGGGATTCCTGGTCGCAGCTGAGATTAAAATAGTCCCGGCGAGGTCCTGGGTGAAGCTGCGCTACGAACCCGTCAGAGGCCTGGAGAACATCTGCCGACGCTTCGCCGAAGCGTCGGCCGACAAGCGGAACACGTTCGTCGAGGGAATCCAGTACAGCCTGGACTCGGCCGTCGTCATGACGGGAACCATGACCGACCACGCGGAGCTGGACAAGGTGAGGCGCCGGTGTTGCGTCAATCCGCGTTTCCCCATCAGATACTGTTCCCCCTACCTGCGTGAAGCTGACACCCCACCCACGTCAAAAAATCCAGCAAATAGTCTGAATGGTTAGTGCTCCGTTTGTGCAGGTTTGTGCCGTTAAAATTTTCGTTTGTGCAGTTTTGGTTTCTGAGATATTAAACATTATTTTTTAGGTCATCTAGAGTTCACCATCCCCCCATATCGCTCCAAAACAAACCAAAGTGGGCTAGTTCGTTAGTGCTCCGTTTGTGCAGGTTTGTGCCGTTAAAATTTTCGTTTGTGCAGCTTTCATCTTTGAGATATTAAAAGTTATAATTTTGGCCGATGACGTCACCATCCCCCCATATCTCTCCAAAACAAACCAAAGTGGGCTAGTTCGTTAGTGCTCCGTTTGTGCAGGTTTGTGCCGTTAAAATTTTCGTTTGTGCAGCTTTCATCTTTGAGATATTAAAAGTTATAATTTTGGCCGATGACGTCACCATCCCCCCATATGCTCCAAAACAAACCAAAGTGGGCTAGTTCGTTAGTGCTCCGTTTGTGCAGGTTTGTGCCGTTAAAATTTTCGTTTGTGCAGCTTTCATCTTTGAGATATTAAAAGTTATAATTTTGGCCGATGACGTCACCATCCCCCATATGCTCCAAAACAAACCAAAGTGGGCTAGTTCGTTAGTGCTCCGTTTGTGCAGGTTTGTGCCGTTAAAATTTTCGTTTGTGCAGCTTTCATCTTTGAGATATTAAAAGTTATAATTTTGGCCGATGACGTCACCATCCCCCCATATGCTCCAAAACAAACCAAAGTGGGCTAGTTCGTTAGTGCTCCGTTTGTGCAGGTTTGTGCCGTTAAAATTTTCGTTTGTGCAGCTTTCGTCTTTGAGATATTAAAGGTTATAATTTTGGCCGATGACGTCACCGTCACCCTATCATGTTCCAAATCAAACCTAAGTGTGGGCTACTTCTTTTAATTCTTCAGATTCTCCGCTGTTGTACAATGTGTACATTTTGTTTTGAACTTCAATAAAGACTTAGAACAAGAAAAAATGTGTCTCATTTCAAGAAATGTTTTAAGATAGCAATGTTTTTTCACGAACGTAGCGCACAATAATTGAATCCTGCTAATAAAGGACATGCAGCCTGACCCTAACGTAATGTGTATAACCTGTTCAACTGTGCTTTGATTTCGGAGGTGGTCTGAAGAATTATATTCACATTGTTGATGTACTGTCTGCTGCTGATTATGCAGCAAACGTGTAAAAAAATTACATGAACCTATAAAGGCCAACGTCTGGTTTGCAAACTCAACGTCTGCAAACCAGACGTTGAGTTTTTTCCAGTGCATTAATGTCACTTTTATTACATTCATTATATCTATCATGGTAATTCAGGGTGAGTTATTTTTAATTCTAAATGAATATCCTTGTTGGACTATTATTTAAGTGTTATTCTCCTTCAAGACACATTTACCTAACGCCAGAATAAATAAAATGTACATTATGCAGCAAAGGAAATTAGAAGATCGGACATATATCCATTATGGAGATGATCGGTTTTGGACAGGCGATGTGCCCTTATTGTATAAGGAATACTAAAGAATGACTGGTATCATTAAAGATACAGGGACGAACTTTTTAGTTATCTAGCTTTGCTAGCAAAGTCGTTACCTAGCAGCTAGCTAATAGCACAACAACAACAACCTAATGTCTGTATGATAAAAATACTGAATCGATAGATAAGAACAGTTTTTCCTCACCTGTCTTGTCTCCTCCCGCTCAGTAGTTCTTCAGAGAAAGGCAGACGCAGAGGCCTGTCAGTGTCTGTTGTATTTCATTACCTCTCTGCTTAAACCGCGACTCCAAGCTGAAGCAGAAACGATAGGCCTGTCCGCTGTCACCTCTTTGACCGTGTCTGATGTCGGATCTTCCTCTTGGACAACAGATCAACAGGATCGGCCTGCACTTCAAACCCTGGTTCTTCAAGCACGTGGAGAGCTACCTGAGAAGAGGCCACAGCGGAGTGGAGTTCATCCCTCTGAGGCAGTACTATCACCGACACACGCGCAGCATCTTCTGGGAGCTTCAGGTACACATGCATATCGCCCGTTAGTTTTCACTGTTTAGCATTCAGCTGCTAACATTAACACTGTCGTACCCACGATAATGGATAAGACGAGGACTCACACGATTAATCAGATTAATCGTGATGAATAAATAATCGTACTAATTTAGTAAATTAACAATATAACGTATATAACGCCAGAATAAACATATAGTTTTAGCTTCACCCGGTTCAAATTAACTTAAAGAATTCTATATTATTGCATTTTAGGCCAAACAAAAATGTATTTGAATTAAGTTATTTATGTGCATCTTTATATGTATTTCTAAGATTGCATAAAACAGGCTTAAGTTGTTAAGGGAAAAATCTGTATTATGTGCCACTTTTTATTACAATTATTTGATTAATCATCAGAGTAACAGATAGAATAATCAATTACTGAAATAGTCATTAGTTGTCGCTCTTCTGAAGACCTTACAGCCCAAAATTTCCACACAGAATCGTCTAACTTTTCTGCCAGAATCTTGTTCTTAATCTTTGTTCAACGATTTCATCACTTCCCAGTGATTTTCAACAGGATCTGGAAAGCCTGGTGAGTCAGCCACCAGTGAGAACGTCGTTCCCTGCTGGCTGATCCTCTGGTTTAAATCCAATGAATCCTCCCATTATCAGTCTGTAATCAAAGAAAATAACCTTGATTGTGAAGCTGCTCATTTACTGTTTTCATGTGGTTGGCTAAAGCAGTTTTGTTGGAAAATAAAATAAAAAGTGAGCCACATGACACTTTTTCCACAGGCAAAGAGTTCAAACTGCTTCTCTGTTTTCTTAAAGGGAAATTGCATGATTTTTGAGTCGAGGTGAAAAAGTGAGAAATCTCATATCTTTGTGTCACTGAGTTTACTATTTACTATTAATAATTCACCACCTAAACATCCTGAGCTAAGCTCATAGTTTTGTTTGAAATGAAGTTTTATATAGATTATTATGATGTCGTTCACCAATTAGCCTATTGATTATGTAATTTCTCAGTACTTGCAACCTGACCTTTCCTGCAAATGTAGCAAATTTCCAAAGCAACCCCATTTCAAATATTAAATATGTTTTCATCATCAGAAAGCAAAAGGAATCTAAACATTTGAAGGAGTCCATTACCACTCCATTAGTGGACTTTTAAACCACTGTATGGTTGTTATTCCTCTTTAATAAATTAATGTCTGCCTTTTAGAAATCCTGTCTGCTGAAAAAAAAAAAGAACTCGCATATAGAAAACTATGAGTGCTGTTTTTCCAGGTGTACTTACCTGAGGAAACAGAAGCAGCAAAATGCACCGAAAAAGTCTCGGCTGCTGCTGAAAAACTCACATGGAGGCTTCAAAACCAACGAACTCGTCCTTTTAGTTTTTATACTTAGGACACAAGTCTTTATTGTTCCCTTTAAATAGTAGAGGAAGGCGTGGCAGTAAAGTTTAAAGTGAGAGGAGAGGCATATATTACCAATAACAGTGAGACTTTGTGTCTCCGTGTCTGTGTGCGTGTGTGTGCGTGAGTGTGTGTGTGTGTGTGTGTGTGTGTGTGTGTGTCCGCGCATGTGTGTGTGTGTATATACTCTGAATTGTACCTGTGCCAGCAAACCCATATTTTTGCTTTTAACAACACTTGTACTTAAGATGGTTATTTTCTACTTTACATACCTGGCTGTCTGTACGTTTCACGTAGGAAGGTTATTGTTGGCGCACTGCCTCCAACCTACTTTTCCCATGTAAATGTCAGTTTTGGTGTAGATAACCGGTCAATGCAAATGTGACATCAATTTATAGGTTCATAAAAAAAGCGGTGGCTTTAAACGCTGTGACGTATTTGAGGATAAAGCTGTTTTGAGATGATAGGAATACAATTTAATTGATTAGTCGGATAAAATATTGGCACATTTTGTAGAATTTTCATTTAGGCTTTTCATACAATTTAAGTGCATTAAATGCTTTAAAATACACCAATAAACAATAAATAAAAGAAATCAAACATTTTATTGGCTAAAATACAACAACAACATTTCAACATGCTAAAAGCTGCCATTCCTGCTTGACTTAGCATCAGTGTAGAGTAGTACTAATCTGTTGATTTATGTTTTTTCTTTAGTAAAAGTTTCTAACTAGGAGATTTTCCCCTTCCCATCTTGAACTGGGTGAAGCTAAAAGCTTTGACACTTGAGGAGTTCTGTATAGAACACATTTACAGACAGAGGATCTTTTTATTTAATCTTAAACGTAAAATATCTATATATTTTTAGTACAGTTTTCATTATTTACTGCTGTTCTTTCACTAAATGACCTTTTTTTTTGTCTGTATGTTGCAACCAAAGATGAATTGATTACTGAATTAATTCATAATTATTTCAATAATCGATTAATCCGATTAATTGTTCCAGCCCAACTCATATACTAACTACTTGTTTACTTTTAACGTAACCAAATATCCAGAATCTATCCCTTTACGCCTTCAAATCTCTTTGTCTCTAATAATAAACAGTTATTATTAGTGGTTAATTTTATCAGCCTACTTTGTAGTGTCATCAGACAGTCCAGCTTATAGAAACCAGACATTTAGGTCGTCGCAAAGACATAATGAGACTCTTATTAATCATAAACTGATGAACAGATCCACTCAGTCACACATAGTCCCTGTTTCCAGGAGCTTAGACTATTTTAACAACTCGCCTGCTCATTTCCCCCTAGTTTCCTAATGCTCTAATGCTCCACCAGTCACACACACCGTGCACACACCCCATTAGCCATTAGTGAGAATAGCCTGACAGTGGTGTTTTCAGTAACAGTAAATGGCCTGATGAATTATGCATAATTCTGGTTTGACAGATGCCTCTGAGCATTAGTCTGGTACCTTTTTATGTTTATTTATTTATTTATTTATTTTTAAGGAGCTTGTCTCTGTTTACATTTCACTTGAAATGCAGACAGAAATAGGGCAGTCTGTGATGGAAATCATTCAGGTGTTGAATTTGATGGCCTCAGAAGTTGTTGTTGTTGTTGTTTTTGCGCTGCCCTCTGGTGGAAATTTAGGAAAACTGAAGAAGATTGCGTAGGACTGAAGAACCCATGAATGCCCCACTTTCAGAGTATTTTCTTGTGAGAAACATATGAACATGAGTGTGTAAAGGAGAAAAAAAACCCAGATTTTCACAGTTTCTTTTCATGTAAAACCAACCTTCCTGGCTCTGATTTGACTCAAAAGTTAATGTGAACTTGTTTTTTCTTTTTCCTTTTAATTTTTAAAATCAATTTCCAAACCAGCTCTGTAGCAAGTTCGGAGTCGTTGTAACATCTAAAAGTTGTCCAGCTGAACCACACTGAAATTTATGGGCCGCGCTTAAAAGCCAGATCCCTGCAGGAAACCCAACCCATCGAAATTAACTACTGCCATTTCTGCCAAGAAGGGTGATCGAATATCCGACCAGAATTATCCCAGAAGCTTGTAGACGTATTGAAGTTGAGGTGCAGCTCGCTGAATGACAACATTTTCATGAGGTTTTGCTTGTAGTTTCAAGGTGGTATGTACAATTATGACTCTGTGTGGATTGGAAGGCAATGCACGATAACGACCGAAGTCGATTGTCTTGTGTTTATTTCACCCACTGGAAAAAAACACATTATTAGAAGCTAATGATTGTTACCTTCCAGCTCCTGATTGTAGCATCTAAAAACCTAAATAAATCTTTCACAGCTAAACTTTTAGATTAAAAAAAAATCCAATAATAACAATAAGCTGTATTTTTACCACTTTGTGAGGAAAGCTATTGTTGTCTGCGCCTCTTTTGCAGGACATCATCCCATTTGGCAACAACCCCGTGTTCCGCTGGCTCTTCGGATGGATGGTTCCTCCTAAGATCTCTCTGCTGAAACTCACCCAGGGAGAAACCATTAGACGGCTGTACGAGCAGCACCACGTGGTCCAGGACATGCTGGTACCCATGAAGCATCTGCAGGCGGCCATCACTCGCTTTCACCAGGAAATCAATGTGAGACTCAAAATATTGATCGGCGTGTCATGTTGCACTCTGTTCATGATGAACTGCGTCTCGCTTGAATCATGAAAGCAACTTGTGCTTTTTTTTTCCTCCCCAGGTTTACCCGCTGTGGCTGTGCCCGTTCCTGCTGCCGCCCGGCAGAGGGATGGTCCACCCCAAGGCCCAGCAGGAGGAGGAGCTGTACGTGGACATCGGAGCGTACGGCGAGCCGAAGGTCAAACATTTCGAAGCCAAGGCGTCGACGCGTCAGCTGGAGAAGTTTGTCAGAGACGTGCATGGGTAAGCCTCCTGTCTGAAAGCCAAAACTCGAAACCCATGCGACCAGGGCCGAAACGATTGTGATTATCGACATAATCGTCAACTAATTTAGTAATCAATTAATTGTTAAATGGATTAAGTGTTAATACCATTTGCTGAAAGGACAACATACTTAAGCGTAAAAAAAAAATAAATTTACATTTGCATTGAAGATAAAAAGAAAAACAAAATCTTATTCATAACTCCTCAAGTGGTGGTTTTAGCTTAGGGGTCTCCTGTTAAGCACCATTTGCTATCCATTTATTAAATGGTTAATGCAAAAATGTATCAATTTCTAATATTGTCTAAAAAATCCTGAAGTAGTTGCATGAAAAATCTTCAGTGTGCCAATTTTCCTCATGCGATTAATCGTCTGAATAATCTAAAATAATTGATTGTTCCATGCAACACCTGACATTCTGTTGTTGCATGTTAAATGCTCCTCTTCAGGTTCCAGATGCTGTATGCGGATGTGTACATGGATCGAGAGGAGTTTTGGGAGATGTTCGATGGACATCTGTACCACAAACTAAGAGCCGAGCTGGGCTGTAAGGAAGCGTTCCCTGAAGTTTATGATAAAATCTGTAAATCTGCCCGCCACTGAGCCCAAGTTCTGGGCTCTCCGGTCTGAAATCCTACGCCAGCGTTACACCACGGTGCTGTGCACCACTAAAACCAGCTACTCTTCTTGGAACGGTTCAACCAAAACAAACTTCCTACACATTAGAATACATGTGTACTATTGAACTACTATTTTTTACAATTTAGTTCTTATTTTGGTACAGTGACAAACTTCTTGTACAACATGAAAAAAAGGCGTGACTATTTTTGATTAGTTTTGTCTGGACGGAGCCTATTTTGATACATAATTAAATACATTTCATTACATGGTTTCTATAATAATAATAAAGATTATTATTATTAAATCTTATTTTTATCTTAAAATTTAATGTTTGGCAATATTTCCTAACAGCTCCTGGTAATTTATTGTGGAAATTGTTTTTCGTAACCAAAAAACATCAATCTTGATATTTTAATGTCAGACTCAAACAAATAAAAAAAAATTATAATAAAGTGAATTCTCCTCCTTTGGTGACATTATAATCACATTTCCTCATTTTCTTTTTTGTAAATTTGAATTAGTCTGTTTTATATACAAAAAAAATATAATGACAGACTAAGAACAAGTCCATTTGAGAAGCTATAAATAAAGACTGGTGGTCGATTCATTTCGACTGCTGGAAAAAAAGAAAGAAAAAAGACGGTAACCGGATGACACGACAGGGGGCGGTAATGCAACTTGACTGGATTAAAAACTACTATAAACCCCAGAGAAGAAGAAGAGGTCCCGCCCCCTGAACCGGTGTGACTGCAGTGAGCTCAAGGAGCAAACGAGGCTGTCAGCAAGTAAAGTGAGTGCTGTTCTGACCGGAGAAATTTCTCCTGACGCCTTTTACAACACAGGTAAACTGAGCTGCACTTTTAATCTTGCAACTTAACTATTATACACGCGTTCTCAGTTGAATTCATTACGACTTCGCTTGTAATGAATTGTTTTAAGTTAAACTAAATCGTGGGTTATTCAACTAGCTGTTAGCTGCTGGTTAGTGCTGGTTACTGCTGGTTTATTACTCTTCTTCTTCACTAATTTGCCCCGACGATGAAGAGGTAGACTTTGAAGACATTTTACTAATTTACTATCAAAGTATTTACTGCTTTCTATATTAATTATTTGTAGTATGTTTAAATGCTATTTCCAGTTTCACTATTTGTTTTGAAAACGCATATTTCCAGGTGTTAAAAAAAAGAAAATGGACTTCTTGGCTATCTTGTAGAATCTCACACACGTTAAGCGAGGTCAAGCCCTGCTAGCCTGTTACCTTGACAACAGGGCGGAAGTTTCAAATGGATTAATGTCAAAATTGACAGAAATATCTCTCAAACATAAAGCTAGACAGACTACACCCTCTATAAATTTCTTTTGACGTATTGAATCAAGTCTTTTTCTCTCTCTCTCTCTCTCTTGGAAGCTATCGTCCAATCTTTAGAGGGACATTTATTCAAAAGGTCTTTGTAATGCAGTATCAAGTACCCTCATGACAAAAGGGGTAAGGTTGGAGTTGAGGCAGGAGGCACAGTGTATATCTGCACAGTGTTTATTTTTTCTGAAAACAGACCAGAGAGGTGAGAAGTTGTGGAGAACATCATGGCGACTGACCAGGAGCCAACCTACACCATGAAGCTGCTGCAGCTGCTGCTTCTCTCCACCTACTGGGGGATGCAAATTTGGGTCACTTTTATTTCAAGTAGGTACCACACACACACACACGCACACGCACACACACACACACTCTATTTAAGTCCACAGTAGATAAATGTTAACAGCAAATGATCTAAAGTTCTTTTTATTCAAACAGACTTATCATAACTTCTTGTGAGCAGCGCATTTATGGATAGTTTAACTTATTCATTATATGGCGATTTGTGTAGATCTCATGTTGGCGCACAGTAAGGAAGTGTTCAGGCATGACATGCAGGATGTTAATGGTTTTATCAGTTTTCGATGGGACCAGAACCCCGCAGCATTTACAGCGTAGTTTGGACAATAAATCAGATTCAGCTAGTGTTTGTTTATAAAGTATCAAATCACAAAATAACTAAAACATGTATAGTTTACAATAAAAACTAGAAGCTAACATTTAGCGGGCACACTTGTAGTGTAAAAACAGTTGTGAATTGTGATCAGCTGAGGTTATAATGTTCTTGATTACTTGTGAGGTGCTGTTTGTTTCTGCAAAAGGCAGCCTGTGAAAACTTTATCTTGTGACTTTCCACTTTGTGACGCTTTCTCTGTCACTGCTATGTGATCCGTGAGAAGAAACGTCTGCAGCACCGGAGATGCTCTGGTAGAAAAAAAAAAGAAAACGGTACTGCAGTATTGTTGCTCTGACATTTCAGGTTGTTTTTAAAAGTAGGCATTTTCAAAAGCAGTCATGGAAGAAGCTCTTGGATGAAAATTCATAGTTTATGGCATATCTTTGGAAGACACAATTGGGTGACAGATTGAGTCTTTATTTTTAGGATAAAAAAATATTTGGCAAAAATGAATTATTTCCTCCATAAAATAATAAATTTTTGGTACAGTGGGCATAAACAGTCTGTTATGCCAACTGTACACCTTAATAACAACAAAAACTGACTGTGTGATAAAAGTAAGAGAATCTGATCCGGCTCCACAAGAACCAGAGGAAGAAAGAAGCTCTGTTCTTGTTATTTGAGCTCATGTAGGACATTTCTGATAACATCTGTAAGGATAATGTCTTGGAATAAATAAATGGGCTTTTTCATTATCTTGACATGCCACATTCTGAACATATAAATAAAGCTGTCATCCTAAATGACTCGTTATAAAGAAAGTAGAAAACAACAAACGAAAGAGTAAGATGTTAAAGTTTCCTTGTAAACCATCAACTTAAGTTGTGAAGTATGAAAACAATGAAAGGAATCTCTTGTAGGCCACAAAAGAGCAGCTTCTTAAAAGTACTCTAGAAATACTATCAGTCGTGATAGTGAATAAATTAACACTTGACAATCACCTTCAATGCCACAAATCAGAAACTGTTAATGTTGAGAATTATCTTAATGATGTTCTAGTTTAAGTATTGGCTATTAAGAGAAAAACTGTGATTTCTCTAGGCTTTGTGATGGACAACAACCTGAACAGACACACATACGGGTTTATTCAGAGTCGTCTTGTTCCGTTCTACCTCCACCTGGGTTCAGCTTGTGCCTTCTTTAACCTCTCCATCTACGCTGTGTATCATCCCAGAGACATACTGGATGACAGGGAATCGTTTCAGGTATGTTGGGGGGTTTATATAAAACTTTACAAAAATAGTCATTCTACTCTGTCACGTTAAAACCACAAACCGCAATGGATTTCTCGTCTTCCTTGATTGTGACTCCTTGTCTCGCCTTCCTTTTCCTCATAAACTCGATGTTTCGTCTCCAGATCTTCATCTTCTTTGTGTCGGTGACGGTCGCGGCCGTCAACGCTCAGTGGTTTGGCCAAATGACGTCAGAGATAATGGCTGACATGCATCACATCGAGCAGGCGTGCGGCCTGGGTCAGGATATTGGACTTTCGTCTAACCGCGAGGCTTATGCCAAGCTGTGCGAGTCGGACGTGAAATACAAGCAGCTCTGCAGGCGCCTGTGGGTGTACCGGCTGCTGTCCTCTCTGTGTAACCTCTGCTGCATTGGCTGCAACTTTTACAGCCTCTCTTACATGGCCGAGAACCTGTCACATCTGTAAAGCTGACACCCTTCAGCTGGACTCCAATCTCTTACTGCGACGCTACCGAAAAAATTAAATAAATCTTTGATATTTGGCAGCGGTGGACATATTTAAATTCTAACTTTTTTTTATTTAATCTGAGGCGAAACATCAGGCGATCCCCGTTTTCCTTGAATTTTCAGAAGTAACGAAAGGAACGGGCGTCGGTTGGTGGCAGTTGTCCCTCTCGTCTCGCCTGAGGGTTTTTAGAGTAATGAATCAGTGCCTGCAATGCCTCACCTTTCACCTAGATTGGCTGACAGTTGTGGCTGCCTTCACATTTTTTTATTTACCTTTACAGATGTAATACGATATCGTACTATTAATTGACGTCAATTGAACGTTTTTGCTATTTTAAAAAAGTGAGGTCGTGTAGGAATAGTTGGGTCAATGTGGATTGCACCGTTTCTTTTTAAATACCCACACACCAGAACCTTCACTGAAGGAAGTGCTTCTGCACAGCTCACTCCGGCTCTCCCTGTTTAGGGTGGAGTTTCTGCAGTTTTGTAGTTTCGCAGGTTTGTCTGGCTTTCTGTCCCACCTTTCACATTTCAGAGTGGAAGGGTGTGCTATCTTTAGCTCCCCTGGCTGGTATGTGGTATGAAAACGACGGGTATGAACACTTAGACAGCTGTACAGCAAGCTCCAGGGCAGACTTGCACTGTTACAGAAGTTACATTTGTCATGGAGGCAGTTTACTCTGTGAGCTTTAAGGCAGCGGGTTGGTCCTGTCATCTGATTGGTTGACTGGACCTTCTATGTCTGTTAGCTGCTGCGAATAGCATCAGTTCAGCTGAGCAGCATTCCTACCTGAAGAATTTAGTGATTGCACTGATGCAGAAGTTATTTGGAAGATTTTTTTTTTTAACATGTTTAGAATCTCAGTTCAGGTTTATTTTGATGAATTATCTGTGGTAACACTATGTAGTATCAAGTTGACATTTTGTTTTCCCTGTGGCTGTAACCTCAGGGATTAGTAATAAAACTGACAGGTTGCTTACAGTAGCATGCATACTGATAAAGATGTGTTTTATGAAGAAAACACAAAGCCAATCACTACAGATGCACTCATAAATAACCCAATGATTTGCTAAGTGTTACTTTATAATGTCGTCTTGCTAGGTGCTATTGTTCCTGGTTGGTGTGGTGCATTACAGTCATTTACAATGTCATCTAAAGTTTTTAAATGCATAATATTTTTCTAAAGAGTCATCTTTTGTACATACAGGTGAAGGATTTTAGTTTGGTTTATTTAACAGATTATTGTACGTCACTGTATTTATGTTAAATTATCTGGTAAAGGGGGAAATGAACATCAACAGAAACTAAAATGTTGTCATAGTGCGTGTGATCTGTTATGCTTTTCAACATAACATGCTGTTTGTACTGTTTTATTTTGCTTTATATTGTGAAAAGATATTACTCAAATGTTTTTTTCTCAGTTCCTTTTCAAAAATAATATTGGTAAATTCTCATCTGTCGCTCTGAGTTTTAGTTTATCTACTCTGGTTTGTGCTGCTCTTGGATGCACATGCACTGTGTCTGACCTGAGGGGAAAGAACCACAACCAGAAACTGTCCTGAGATATTTGGAGCCGAGAAGACTCTGAAGTTTAGCCTGGACTGGTGAAGGTGTTTGGTTTGTTTTTTTTTAATACGCACAGTAATGGCAAAAACAATGCAATGTTGTCTGGTAGCTGTTTTAAATTGTATTTTCTTGTGTAAACATGTAAATATATAAAGAAGAAATATATGACGTGTCAATATTTATATCTATGTAGGTGAGATGAAGGTTGTAGGGTTAAGATGATTTGTTTTGTCTTCCGTTCACATCTGTGGAATTTTTAAACACATTGTCTGAACATTACTTTTTTTTTTTCCATTAAATTTTTTTTTGTTTGTTTCATAATCTGTCATATTTCATATTTTTCAGGGGTAAGAAGTGAAATCAGCTTATTTTATACTGCATAACGGTAAGCACATTTTGCTGCTGGTTGTGGGTTCATATCTAACCAAATAATCTAAGTTTTTAGAATTCCCTTAAGCTAGTAGAGCCAAAGAAATAAAACGGAGCTCACATTTATTTGTTCATTATGAACCTATATGAAGTCAAAGAAGTGACCCACTTCTTGGACTGTTAGTTGAAGGTTACTGAGACGGATTCATAATGGAGGAAACCCAAACCTGAGTGTGATTGGTGAGTTAGCCGTTAGGCCAACTGTTTCATGACTCAGCGCTTAAAACAACAACCGCTAAACAGGCTGAACTCATTTAATACAAATGTGTCCTAATTTGTGCTCACTGACAAACAGTAAAGATAATTTCAAAACAATTAATTTATATCCATTAACAATGAACTTTATATAAAAATTTTATTGAAAGAAAAATAAAAACTAAAATGCTAATGGTAATTTTTCAATGTAAAAAACAAATTTTTCCCAGCTACAAATAATTTTTTTATCAGCATCAATAATTACTCAAATTACAGAGAGAAAAGGAGTAACAAAAGGAATAAATATAAAACAAATACCCTTGTAATACTTTAAAATGCCAGAAACTTGAATTCCTGGATCAGACAATAATCTCCAAGTTTCACCAGTCAAATATAACAGCAGGTGAGATTTAATTTGTACTGCTTTGTGAGAGCTACCTCTGTTAAAAGTGCGAGACAACCATGTAAAAAAAAAAAAAACATTTAAAAATACAATGCAAACTAAAACCCCACAAGGTTTTGCTTGCCAAATTCTTCAATCGACACAATGCGTTACAGGGTTTAAGAATAATAAAAAAAAATAACCCTAACGACAGAAAACTAATACTGAAGGAGGAAGATCCAAATAATCTCTTCTTATTGTCTCTCCACATCACTGCAGTACAGTCTAACAGATTTACAACAGCATCTGCCAGGAAACTGCAAAACGTCAAAGGCTAAAGACGGGGACAGACGGCGTCAGTGCATTTTGTCGTTCTCAGAAGGTACCAAAGTGTAAACAGCAAAAAACGAAAAAGGCTTTAAAAAAAAGATCCTTTTAAATAACCATGACTCTTACCCCAGTGATGTGTCAGTATGCTCATGCTTACAACAGCTGATGACGATACAAAATCCCAAGATTGAACTCTGAAATGTTCAAACCCTGAAATAAAGTTTCCATCTTAAAAAACAACAACCTAAAAACATCTGAATATAAATATTATTGTTCCCTTGTTCTCATCATTCCCATGTACAGTATTATTATAAGTTATGTGAAAACATTATCTAAAAAATCCTGCAACAAAACCCCTCTGGGGGGATTTGGTAGCCATAGCAGCAGCGTGATGGTGCGGCTCCTTTTCCGTTAAAGACGCGCAGCGGAGATGGAGAACCACTCCCGGCGTTTTCCATCAATCTGCTGCTAGAGCTCCCCATAAATAAAAATCGTACTAAAAATACAGTTTTCTCGCTAACCGGCGTTAAAAGAATCAAATCCAGTGTCTGTGTCACACGACAACCTTCCCCTTGATCTCGTTCTTGGTGCTGTCGCTCGGTTTGTTGGACTGCTCCTCTGTGAGGGTGATGTACGAGTACACCAAGCTGCCCGCAATACTGCAAACGACACACACGGCTAAACGAGTTAGCACGCAACACGTCTCCAAAAGATACCAAGTGATGACAGGCCTTTCTTTATGTTCACCAAAACATGTACAGCTGCTATTTTATGACAATGTGTATTAGGAGTAACAAGCGTACTCATCTTTTTGTCTCTGAAAACAACTTAAAAACACAACAACCGAGCACATTCAATGACGAAGAGGCTTTTCATACCTTATATTCAAACCTATGAAGTTAGTCCAAGAGAAAATGTAGTCTCCGCTAAACACCATCCCAATGTAGGTCACCAGGACATTCTGCAACATCAATAAAGCAATGCGTTTGGTGTCCAGTTGCATTCGTCTGCAGCTTTAGCGAAACGGCGCGGCTCACCTTAATGCACCCCACGATGGTGGTGGTCAACGCAGAGTTGTACTGTGTGCATAGTACAGTGGAATACATGAGAATAAACCTAGAAACGGGGGTTGGGAAGGAGAAACGCTTACAAATTGATGTTTAAGTGATTTAATGTCAAGCACGAGTGGCATCCAGATTTCATCACCGATTAAAAACCACATTCACTCAGTGAGATTCCAGATGCGGCTACACGAACATGAATGTGTTCAAAGATCTTACCCCATGACGCAAGAGAGGACGAACTGGGAGAGGAAAAACGCATCAGACCAGCCGTCAAACTCTGCTGCCTGCAGTCGGAAACAAAGCGCCGGAATCAGCATGACATAAAAGAGCACAAATTCATAAACGGGGAAGGTGCCTCGCAATTAGGAGTCGCTGAGTCACTGATTTTGGGTGTGGCAACGTCAGGTTTCAGCAAATGGAAACAGAACGTCGTTCAGTGGAAACACTGAAAAGTTTTTTAAATTTCCTGGCACCGCTCCCCTCTTTAAGAGCCAGCGCTGATATCCCATCGGCTGTAGAAACGCCGTTGACTGTATCTCTACTGTAGTGATTCGGTCCAGACTTGCTGCTGGAACGGCTAGAACAACTCGGCTAGGTGAATAATGGCATCTTTGTGCTTCTCGGGCTGCTGAGGCCCAGCTGGGCGGACCGCAAGGCCCCTGCCAAGACTTACCAAAAAAAATAAAAAACAACACACACAAGGAACAACTCATATTTATGGCATTCAGTTTAAGAAATTGAACTGACGGACACAATGGAAGTGATACGCTTGTCTAAAAGAGAATGTGGAATCACCAGGGATAAATCCAGAGTTTTATTTTTAATTAAAAGGACCAAAAAACAAGAAGAAGAGTCAAATCACTCACCTTTTGCATGTCTCCTGTCACTTCAGCCAATAGGAGAGTGGGCACGATCATAAATAATGCATTATAGTATAATAATCCATATTTCCCCAACTCCTGTGACAAGAAAAACAGGAGAAAGGGAGAGTTATTTATTACATTTCCAGACAGAGTACTGATGTCATGCGTTGCCAAGACGCTGAACCGCTTCTACGCATTCGTCCAGCTCCGTCTCACATCTCTAACTCCCTGGTTTTATCAGTCTTGCTCCGCACAAGCAGATGGTATACTCTAGACATCGCGGGCTAAATCTGGATCCTGCTGTAATATGAGAGTTGAGCAATCTGCTCTTGTAACATAAAAAGTTGAAATAAAACAAACTAGTTCCTGCTTTAACAAAGCGTTATTGATTCAATCCCCTCCCTCCCCTTTACATGCAAGAAAAGGGATACAAGTGCAGTCTGAAGGTAGTTTCTGAGGGTAAAAAAAAAACCTTTACTACTTCGTTAGGAGTAAAATAACTTGACTTAAGAAACAACTGCGACTCATGGATCCCTAAAGGAGGGGTTTGATTCTCCAGAGTTAACAGGAACTCAATCGCATCGGGAATCCATCCCAACAATGGCCACCATTCATCAAGATGGTCCCACCACATACCTTTGCATCTAATTTTTGCTTCACGTAGGCTCCATTGGCTGCGGTCAGGATGTCATTCATCAGGATGAAGACGTAGCCGTGCAGGTCAAAGGACAAGTCGGCACTTTAAACATAAAACAGGTGAAAAAGGCATATAAATCAAACAGCCTTTTTTTTTTTTTTTGCCATGTTGTATTTCAGCTTGGCGTCTTCTATTGTAGATGAGCGGCGGTGCTCCTAAAGGTCACAACAACTCTTTTGTGAGCATATATCAAGATAACGACGCGCTTTGTAGTGAAGGTAATCCCAGTGCGGGTAAAACCCAGGACACCTGGAAACCGTAGAAGCTTACCTTGCGGCTATGAACGCCCCAAGGATCATTGTAAACACTGTCAGCTGGACGGGCCTGGAGAACTTCTTCCTGCCACGGGGGTCAAACACAACGAAACTCAATCCGACCGCTTTGAGGAGCAAAATAATAACCGGCATTACGTTTTGTGTCACATTCAACATCTGAAGGAGAAATAAAGTGGGTTATCTTGTCATGGCTAGTCTTACTTAAGCAGAAATCCCTCAGCCAGCATCGTGAAAAGGATGGAGAATCTCCTGAGGACTGTAAACATCGGCAAACTGGTGGCAGAGGACACAAAGTGGAGGAGAATGAGCCACCGAGTCACGTTATTCTGTGAGATCAGTGCATAGACGAGTGCTTACTTGAGCCTTTTAGTACCAAAAAGACCAGTGATTTGATTTCCCACATACAGGAGAGGTAGAGGAAATGTCTGGAAAGGCAAGGATTTAACATTAAGTTTACAATCGCATGAAAACAAGACAAAGAAGAAAAAAAAACCCCGTCAAACTGTGCATCTTTTATGAACTTGAGTATTTGTGAGTCTTACCTTGTGAGGTATGCTCTCATCCAAATCTGGGAAGGTGATCACCCTCGCAGCCTTGCCCACCCAGAGCACAACCACTGTGGCCAACATCTGCACCAAAGACACGCCAGAGGAAATCAGTTCAGCTCTATCTGCCTGGTTTAGTCACCACTGACCCGCTTACAAAGAGCCATGAGAAACCCCAACTTACTTGTCCTATTCCCACACATATTGATGAGGGAAACCTGAAAGGACAGATTAAAAAGCACCTCAATGTTAGCCAACGGGTACAAAACAATAAACGACTTAGAAATACAACAAGGCAAAGGAAGTAAAGTATCTGTCTGCGGCAGTGAAGAACCTCGCTAGCGGACAGCGGAGCTAACGGGCTCGGCTGGCTGCCTCCGCTGCCCCAGCCACCGCAACTTCCCAGCCGCTACACTACAGCTAGCTCGGCAGCCTCCCCCCGCCCCCATAGCCGCGCTGGCGCTGGGGAAACAGTTACCTGTAGTTAGTGAGGACGCTTTTGTTCACCACGACGATGAGGAACGAGCTGAGACCGTAAAACCCGGCGGCAAACAGCTTCACGAACAGCGTGGAAGGTTTATCCGCCATCACCGGCAACTTCTCATTCCTCTGTGAGCCTCTGTGCTCCCCCTGTTGCCATCATCATCACTTCAGAAGCTCGCCCGCTCCCTCGCAGATACGCGTAGCGCGTGCGCGTACGCCAGAACGTTAGCTGACGTTTTACAACTTCCGCTGATTAGCGGGAGCTGTTTCCACGCATTTATCGCTACCCCGCAGTTCTGACCTGAAATGTGGACATTCAGCCGTGAACATTCAAGTTTTTTTTCAATAACATGGTGGATTATTGTTAGTTAGAGCAGTTAGTTTTTTTGAATGAATAAAACAATTCACCATAACATACATATTTCTGAGCCCGTCAAATTTCATATTCCTGATAACTTTATCATAAAAATACATTTGAAATATTTACAGTCACCCACTTCACAAAAACAATTAGGGGACCTTACATTTTAGCAAAGCAAACCTAAGCTAAAGCTGGTGAAAAACAGTACACCTCCACCCAACTTTCTTACTTTGGTGACTGTACGACTTAGACATACAGACAAGACAGTACTTGAGAGTAAAAGGAAAGAGAAGGATGAAGTGACTGGAAATGATTAATGAATGGAATGTTTTACAGTTGGGCAGATCTGATATGACTTATGAGATTAGAAAAATGGCACTAGCAAAAAAAAAAAATTGGAGGCAGAGCTGCAAATACTAAGAAAATGAAAAAGAAAGTTGAGATGTTTTGAAGATGAGAGATAGTTAATTTATTTGAAATAAATTGTTTTTTTTTTTGGTTTTCTACTTTTAACAAACTTGTGAAACAAACTTTTTTCAGTATTGTAAGTCGAGCTTATTTGCACAGTAGATTCCAGAAACAAGGCAGTTCAAACAGTCACCAATTATGAAACAAGCAATAAATGTTACATCTTGTCAAAAGCCATCTTCAAGAAAATATACATCAGATATATTGATCGATGTTCCACTTACTATTAATCAAAACCAGATCTAAACAGGTGGGTTTTCAGCCTGGATTTAAAGGAACTCAGTGTTCCAGCATCTTTGTGGTTTTCTGGAAGGTTTATGGTGCTTCTCCCATGTTTGGTATTTATGTGTTGAATTTTAACGAACGAAAAAAAAAAAGTAAAATGAGTTATTTCTTTAAAATAACAAAGGCTGTAACAAAAGACGTGGAAAAAGTGGATAATAGTGAATACTTTCTGGATGCAAAGTAACCTCACCTGTTTTAAAACTCTTATCTGACGGTCCATACTGCAGTACGTTTCCTATCCACACCAACAGTGCCGTCGGTGCAGGAATCATTGGACTAACACTGAATGGAAACCAACATCAAACAGTCACTGAAGGACAGCCAGCTGCCTGACCTGACATAAAGGCCTGTGTGTATTTTGGCAGGTGGTTTTGGGATAAAAAAAAAAACCTGACGTGTCTCTGATAAGAAATGGGTCTGTGGGTGCGCCACGTTGTCACACAGAAGCCCGGTTGCTGGATCAACCCTTCATTCATTCTTCTTTTACAAGAGACGGAGGACGACAGCGGAGGTCAGCCATGTCTGGACTTAACGCATCACTCGGGTACTTCCTGTCAGTGGTGGTTTTCGCAGTCTTGGTCCAAACCCTCCTCAGAAAATGGCCTCGGTTTAGCTTTATGTCCGAGTTCTCCGCCTCCTTCATGCTGGTGGCGTGCTGGCTGGAGATACAGACCATCGTGGAGGTGGGCCAGTGGGCCGGGGGCCTGGGCCAGGATGTGACCGTGACCATGCTGTTTGTGCTGCTGCTGACTCACGGCGTGCTCTGCGCTGGAACGTCGGGGAACCCCAGCCTGGTCGTGCAGAAGTTCCTGCAGCTGGAGGCCAGCGCTCTGCCCACGGTGCTCGCCGTCACGGCCCAGTTCGCCGGGGCTCACCTGGGCCTGCTGGCAGCCAGGTACTACTGGAGCCTAGAGCTGACTGACATGCACATGATCAAAAACCTCATGTGGAGAGAATGCGGCACGTCCCTGCTGGTCTCCGTGGTTCAAGGCTTTTTTACAGAGTGTGCCAGCGCGTTCATCTTTCATCTCATCCAGTTGAATCTGAGACGCAGATCGGCTCTGATCCGGGTGCCCCTGATCGCAGTTCTACTCACTTTCTTCTCTCATGTCGGTGAGTCTGTCCAAACTTCTTTATGCTTATTGGAAGTGATGGGAAGTATTAGTGTCCCAATCTGATATTAATATCGGATTGGGATCCGAGTATTGGAATAAATTGACTTGCATCTCCGATAGAAGTATCCAGCAGCGCTTGTATCCCAAACGGAGACCCATTGCTTAATAACAAATGGGTCAGTTTGGTTGTTCTCATACCTATTGTTGTACACCATTGTTCTCTGAGTAATATCACTTGATCAAGCCTTTTCTCACGTTCTACACTACAAATTAAGTAATAAAAGTATGTATGATTCATGCCGATGTCGTATCTGATCAATATCAGTACCAGCTATTGCTCAAACTTGTAACATTGGCATTGCATCGGAACTGGAAAAAGTTGCCTCGGGACACCCCTACTACGAAACATTAAGTCTTGTTTTATTCAAACTTTTTAAGTCTTTCACACTCAAAACCAGCGAAACACATTAACGTCCTGACTTATCCGTTCTATTTTCCAGCCAGGAGCTACACCTCTGCTTTCATGAACCCATCTCTGGCATATGGACTCACCTTCCACTGTCCTGGATTTACCTTCAAAGAGTATGCAGTGGTCTACTGGCTGAGCTCTCTCACAGGTATGTCACATTACGCAACAGCAAACGGTGCGTTCATGTGTGTGTGTCGCAGTCCGTTAACAGTTTCTTTAAAAACCGCTTTTTTTCCCCAGGGATGATGTTGGCTCTTCTCCTTTACATGGGCCACATTCCCAGGCTTTTTGCCAGGAACCTGCTGTATTTCCAGAAGACACGCTTCAGAGTGCCGAAAGGAGACAAACAGGAAAAGAAGAAAAAGTGACACATGGTAATAGAAAAAAAAGACTATTACAAGAAATGGCAAATGGTTATAAGTGGTTTACTTTAACTGAACAGCAATGGATGCATCATGTGAAATATTTGGAAAAAATGTAAAAGAAAAAAAAAATGTAGATTCATCTTTGTTGTCTATATTTAGACAAAAAAAAACTTGTGGAAAAAATGCGCAATTTGCAGCATGTATTCAGTGAAATAAATTAAATGAAAAAAAAAAACAATAAAAAAACAACTTCTTAGCCACTTTATTTATCCAAATTATGCTTTCTATTTGGAAAAAAAAACCTATGCGCTGGTAGAACTCTGAGCATCAAGTGTTTTCGAAGACTGGGACCCATCAGCTTTTGGGCATTTAGCCTGATTTTTAGCTGAAGATCCTGGATCTGCAAGATAGGGTGCAAATGTTCAAAAATTATTTTAGTAATAAAATTCTAAAAATAAAATTTTACTAATAAAAGTGTGATTTTTTTTTTTTAGAAGAAAAATAAAAGTTTGCCTATTCACCAGATTGTTTCCGCTGCTCCAGCTGCGCCTCGGGTCGGTCCGCCCACAAACAATGATCTGGATTATTCAGTAGATTCTTGGTCTGGCCGCAGCTGAGACACCTAACAACAGTAAAGCGATTCTTTTTTTTTTTTCCTAATTAAACAAAGTGAGAAAACAGGAATTCATTACTAAAAACTACTGAACAAAGATTAAAAATAAAAGTCAAGAACATCATTGAAATTGCTATCTGCCTTACTCCGCTGTCTTGTTGTGGCAGTAACACCGGGGATGAGCAGTGAGCAGCATTTCTTACACACAGTTCTCTTCACTGATGGATCTCTGCAGGAAAATGAGTCCAAATGAAAGAAAGCCACAATTTAAAATTCTCTCTGGATGCTGTTCTCCTGCCTGTCGGGGAGTTTATGCCTGCAGGCACAAAAGGTATTTCTAGGATTATTTTTATTTTATTTTTTTAGCCTATCCAATCGTTTTTAGGTGCTTGTTTTAAGTTTCTACACATAGAGTGCTTTCTTTTCCTTGTCAAGTGCAATTAAGTAAAGTTAGGCTTTTAGTTAGTCATCAAATTATACAAGTTATAATGTAATCTCACTCGGGAGATAATGCCTATTTATGAAGAGAGGCAATATAATATTTGCTGAATGATATAATTTAGAGCTGCTGTGTACAAACTTAAAGATTATACAATTAAAGAATAAATCTGTTTTTTTTTTCTAATCAACCCAACGGTCTATTAGTTGTTTTTTTGCCAGGATATATCTATACATACAAAAAGTAAACTGATTTAACACATTACTGCATGTTTTTTTTTATTGACACAAAATTGGGTGCGACTTTAAAATGCTAGAAAAAACCTATTAAAAAACCCTATATTTAAACAGCAGACATTATCTTGATGTCATTTGAAAAATTATTTTACGCTCTTCCAAATGTAAGTAACCATTTAAACATAAATACTTTATCAAAAGCATTGATAAAGGAATAAAAGACAAATTTCTACATCACAAGGAAGTGACGACATTTACCATTTCCTTCAAAATAAAACCATATTGCTAAAGCTATCGTCAGAACGTGTCTACCTACTGCCTGAGAACCAGCCGTCTTGCTATCGTTTTCTGTGTGAAGCAGTAGAACCGAGCCAGCTCCACGTTGTTTGGGTTTTGAGATAAGACACAGTGAGCAGCCTGAGGAGACATAAAAGCCAGTGACGCCGTCATTTACACCCCATGAGCAAAGTAGCTAACATGTGACTGCTAGCGGCAGTTCGTCTAAAGCTTTCCCCCACCTGGTACAGATAGTTCAGTCTTTCGTAGGCTTCTCTGTCTTTCAAATGGAACGCCATTACGAATTCAGGTCTCAAATTGGTATTTACTGGCGTTCAACTTCATAGCATCTGAGTTTGGAGCTTCATACTTCGACTATGGATTTCCGACTGTGCCCTTCAGAATAAAAGCACAACAGTTTCTGAATAACGTAAAGGCATGTCTTACCCGAACACGAACCGAAGGTTGCCGAAGGTGGGTTTTGTTGTTATGGAAAGCAAGCGAATTTGAGCCCACACCGCAGAGATGGGAACTTTACACACACACACACACACACACACACACACACACACACACACACACACACACACACACACACACACGCATGTGTTGCTCTCTGAGAAATTATTTTCTAACATTACCTTGTTTTTATTCTTTCAGGTACAAGAATTCGGATATAATGTTACATTTTTGGATCAGTTACTCAATTAAGCAAAATATCACAATTTGTATTTTGCGGATGGCTACTTTTTACTACCACAGGAGTAACACACTTTATTGAAGAAATAATGCTTTTTGAGTATAATCTTTGGCTAATGCACGCCACCTATTTACAGAGCTGATTCCATCATCTGATCAGATTCTTGTAAATAGAATTTAAATATTAGTAATCTCTTAATTTTTGCACAAATAATCTCACCACCAATTAATATTAAAACCAGTTGTATTTATTTGTGTGTTGACAAAGACTAAAAAAAATAAGTTTTTTGTCTCCGCAGTTTTTTTTTTGTTATGGTAACTGGTTCTAAAGCTACACAAAAAAATACACAACCCTTGTATGAGAAAAGTCCATTTGTTTAGTCTGGAAGAACGCAAAGGACAGAGTTCAACATACAATACTCATTTTAATAGCAACAGAGAATAAAGTATAAACCCTGTCAATCTAACATTTAAATGCCTGCAAAGGTGCGCCTCTGGCATCAGGACACTACAGATACGAGGAGGAGGAACTGGTACAGTAGATCTGTCAGCTAAAGAACATCACAATCACAGCACATGGTCATGATGAATAATGCACTGAAATGTTTCCTATAAAACCGAGACGAGAAATGTCCACACGACATGGGTCTACTGGGAAACAGAATGTCCACTGAATGAGACGACATGGACCAGGAGACGGGAGTGGGCCGGGGGGACAAACATGAAATTCAAGTATCAAAATAACTACGATACTGACAGGCTGAAAATGTCACTTACAAAGGTAGTAAAAATCATGGGAAACACAAGACAGACACAATCAACAATACATTAGGCAACATTTTGCATTTGTTTAAGGCAGTTGATTAAAAAAAAAACAAACAACTAAACTAGGCGTCTTCTTCATTCCGAGTTAAATACAAGCCTAGTTTTAACATGTCACCAGTTTTGATGTACAAAAATGAACTACGCCTGACTCTGTTACTAAGCACTTTAGTTTGACTTGTCATCTGACGGTAAGAGTTCATGCTGACAGCGGTGGGGGGGGGTTGTGCTCTCGGTTTTTTTGGTCTTCACAGTGAGGTTCGTCAGGGCTTACAAGGCTGGTGCATCAAGGCTGGCAAGTCACTCTGAGCCTATTGTCTGGCACGAAATCTAAACGGTTGGCACATTATCTGTGCACAGCATAAGTAAGGCAGGAGCGGGGTCGGCTGGGCTTCGTCCGTTAACGGGTGCCCTTCATGGCGTCCTTGGCTGCCAGGATGAGAGGCGTGAGACTGGAGAGGGGCTTCGCCAGCTTCAGGAACGGATGCTGAGCGGCAACGACACAAATCGACAGCGAGATCAGAAAAAATACCGTCAATAATAAAAAAAACACCACAAGAAATAATGACTTTGTTTTTACCTGTAGGAGCTCTTTGCCTCCACCTCTCTTCTCCACATCCATTTCCAGACAGCGGTTCAGGAAGTCTCGGAAAACCGGAGACAGCTTCTCTGGATTCTGGAGCTCGGGTGTGCCGTTTGTGGCGATCAAATATAACGCCTGGCAAAGTGTGTGAGATGAGAGAAAAGTCAGTTTACGTCAATTTAAGGTTTTTATTGAGACTTTCTGTGACGGAAAACGTAGAAGCGAAGTGTAAGTAAGACAAGATTTTACAATCAAACATCTGAAAAGTGTGGTGTGCATTATTCTGATGCAACTTCAATAAAATCCAGTGTAACCCAACTGGCTTCAAAAGACAAATTTCTTGTTCGTGCACACAAACTTGCTCAATTCAAGTGATTCTTGAGGTAAAACGTTAGCAGATCCGTGTGTTAAAATGGCCCAGTCAAAGTCCAATTAAATTTAACTGAGAATATTTGTTGTGCAGACGCTAACCATGCAATGTCACTGAGCTTCAGCCATTTTTTCATTTGCAGCTTGAACTGCAGTGAAAGGTGTCATCACAAAGAATTGAAGGTGGTGGCTGAAAACCAGAGTATGCCACACTTTTTAGATTTCTAATTTGTGATGGTATTGAAACCGGTGTTTTATTTTCCAATTCCAAACCAATTAAATAATCTAAAACCAATCCATAATTCTTGACTAAATCACAGTTCGCTTTTCTTCCAATACATTTATCACACAAGAGTTCCAGTCGTACAAAAAAAACAAGATGAATCAAATCCAGTTTTATTTTGAAGGCAATAGTTACTCCGACTATAGAGAACAAAGCTTCTTGTGCTTCAATGTTGATTTATTCAAGTCAAAAAGCTGCAGCTGTTCAAAGACCATGTTAAAACACAAATCAACTTTTAACACTCCACACCACGTCACCAGCATTTCTTTGTACTCACTCGTAGTGGGTTCTCGTTCAGGTAGGGGGGCTCGCCTTCAACCATCTCAATGGCCATGATACCAAGTGACCAAATGTCTACTTTTGGCCCGTAAGCCTTTCGGGTCACCACTTCGGGGGCCATCCAGTAGGGCGTGCCCACCATAGTGCTGCGCTTGCTCTGCTCAGGAGTGATCTGGGCGCAAAAGCCGAAATCGGCTGCCGGAGAAAGAAGGACGTGTTTTTTTTTGGTTTTTCTTCCAGGCTAATGGTCGAAGCTGCTTGTGAGGAAGTCGTACTTACTCAGCTTTACAGAACCATCCATCCCCAGCAACACGTTGTCGCTTTTGATATCTCTATGAATGACTTGATTAGCATGTAGGAAATCCAAAGCTTGTAAACACTGGAATCGAGAAGAGGGTGGAAAAAAAGTTAAGACGATTTAGCCTTCTGCATGACGCAGGATTTTTTCTTTAAATTTCCCAGAAGCGGGACGAGTGCGGAGCACCTCTCTGCAGACCGCGGCTATCTGAGGTTCGTCCATGCAGGTTTCTGTGACGACGTCCGTCAGCGACCCGCCAGCCAGATATTCCATCACCACAAACAGCTCCTCCCCCATCAGAAAGCTGAAAACAACAAGATTTGGGGTTTAAAATCTATATTAAAAAAAACAAACAATAAGGATCCCCCCACCCCCAAGTGGCACATCATTAAACACACAACACAAGGTAGGTTTAAGTTTAGTCTCACCTGTCCAGGAAGTTGACAATATTGGGGTTCTTCAGCTCCTTCATCACCAAAATCTCGTTGATGATAAGCTCCTTTTTGGGTTGCTTCTGTAGATTGATCTGTTTGATGGCCACCTGACAAAATGAATAACCACAGCTTTAATGTGGAAGTTGATGGTGAAAATGGGTTCAATGTAAACCAAACGCCTACCACTAAAATGTGCCAAAAGAGAAAAAAAAAAAAGATTCTCTATAGATTCAATAAGATTTGTGAAGCATAAAAGGTGATTTTCTTACTAATTTGGCTTCTGTAAATTACCCTTACAAGCAAACCTTTTAACCGAGTCATCCTTTAGTTTTGCAAAACTTACATCTATGTTCATAATAGAAAAAAAAAATTACATATTTCTTTTTTTTTTAGATTCTATTACCTCCTGTCCTGTTGCGACATCAATGGCGGTGAATACTGTTCCTGATGCCCTGCAAAAAGTGTAAATGGACCGCCTTAGACACATTTTAGGCAACAATCCACTCATATTTTAAATTCAGTAAAATAAAACAATTAAAAACTGAAATCAAATGTTCAATTTAGATCCTTACCAGATCCTAAAATAAGAAAAAATAACTTTAATTTTAAGTTAAACGAAAGCCACAATGCAGAAGCTGTGTGTGAAAACGTTAACCCAAGCTATGACTCAAAAGCCACTAGAACCACTTGTGAAATCAAATGGCTGCCGAAAGTAGTGACTCACTTCTGTATGTGGCCAATATTATCAAGTGAAATGTGCCTGCATTAATCTGACATGGCTGAGAAACTAATTTAATATATATGAATTAAAACAAAACAAAAAGGAACCGAAATCAGGCTGAGAACAGAAGAGCTGAGTGACTACGAGACGTTTTTTATGTTTATATTATAATTATTGTCTACATTTGTATGACATTTGTGGGAATTATTCTGTATTTTTATCATTTGTAATGTAACTATAATGTACAGCTTTGTAAATTATTTCAAAGTCAAGGCAATGAAGATCTTGCGTACTGTTTCTAATGAACATCAGTTTGAGAAAACTAAGTCGCTATTTTTAACATCAGACTTTGTATAACCATTAAAGCTTCAGCATATATAACCTTTTGTAAATGTTTTTTTTACATGTTTAATAAAACTGTCATCATATGGTGGCATTACAAAATACGACAGGTAATATGTGGGGGGGGATATCAAGCTTCTTTGCATCCTCTCTGTGGTCCTACTGCCATCTGCAGAAATCCACCGCTCCCAGTCAGAAACAACCAATCAGAACCAGGATGACGGTCTTGGCGTTGTCAAACATGCTTGTGTACACGCTGCTCTATGTGCTAATAGCTGTAGAATAACTTACCGACACAGGAAATCTGTTTATCCACCTTCATCGGATGCTATGCTAACTAGCCTGAGCATTAACTCTAGACAACAATCTAAGGTTGAGGGCGTTCATGTTGGAACTTGGAAAACTAGATGAATTTGCCTAATGCCGTGTCAATGATCACTACCAAGTTATTCTATTGATTCAAACACCAACAGTAGCAATATGCTATCTGTGTAACTAGCTCAATGAGGTGCAAACCATTATACGTCCACATAGATAATTTGAGCAATATTGATAGAAGCCATATTGGATCATGAACTTAGGTAAGTATAGGTGCCCTTATTCATGCATTTGCTGTTCTATTTGAGTTTTCTTCAACTTTGAAATTCTGACTTGCAAGCAAAACTCAAAAGCATCACCATAGCAGCTAATGTTAGCCTCACTAGAATGTACAGCTACAATTACGCTAACACAGCAAAAGACATAAAAACTCGTCATACTTGTAGGGCAGACCAGTTCCTTCATCCCATGGTAGAAACGTGGGATGAAAGATTTTGCAGGACATGTCTGAACTTACCCCTGGCCAATTTTTTCATATCTCGTGTACTTCTTCTTGGGATCGCCGATGCTTACTATGGTTCCTGTGAGCCACATCACAAACATCATGAGAAAAGTGAACAGACCTGTACGTAGGAGGAGTGTGTAGTTTGGTAAATAACTCACTCAGTTTGTCCATGATCTCCTCGTCCGTCATCTTGGTCTTCCTTTTCGGTCTGTCTGCAGACTTAGAGGCAGCATCCCCATCTGGACACGTACTTGGAGCAGGAATGGGATCAATTACAGAGCGGGTGTACATCTGTAAAGTTGACCAAATACATAATGAAATAAACAAAAAAAAGATAATATACAAAAAAGTGACAACTTTTGTAGCTGAGAAGTTGAATGAGATCAAGAATAAAACACCAAAGGTGGCATATTTTCTTTCCACAGACCCGTGGGTGGTAACTTACACTCTTTGTGTGTTCTGGTCTTGGAGCCACAATCGGGGGCGGAGTTTCATCGTCATCGTCGTCATCAATGTCTTTGATGTTCGGAGATGAGGGTTCGGAGCTTTTTTTCACGGGCTTGTTCAAAATAAAAAGCAACATTTATTCGGCTTCAAAACACAGAGAGCAGCACAAAAACTGGAGACGAGCGTTAAAAACAAGTCTGAATTACTTACAGACTGAGGTCCTGCAGGGAAGGCCTCTTTCTCTGTATAAAGAAAACCACAAAAATTAGAGATTTTTTTTTATTTTTTATTCGCCACAGAAAGTACTCCAAGCCTGGTGCTGCTTTTTTTTCCCCCCAAATTGGTATTTTATAATCAGCTGAGTTTCATTTTTATTCTGAGCAGGACTCAACTGGACTGTATTGTTGTTGGACTTGACGCATCGTGCGTTTTGTCTTTCTTTGACTTGTGAGTGGAAAGGTTAAAAATGACCAAGATAAATGAATTTGATTTAATTTCTCACCAGAGGACGGGAAGCTGAGGTACTTCTGGCGGCCGTTGCCCGTAGAGTCGTAAAACTTAAGGGCGTCAAGTACAGCCTGCGGGTTTTTCTTCTGCTCCGACTTGGTGATGTTTGAGGTCTGTAGCAGTCGAGCCCACTGCTCTGGCATGCCCTACGCGTGAGACAAACAAAACAAAACAGAAGTTCACACACGATGCTGACAGTTAGTTTCAACAAGACTGCCCAAGCAGTGAAAACTCACGGTGAACTCCCCCGTAACGGCGTCAAACCCGACGTGTATGGTGTGCTCGAAATCAGAAGGCGGCGAGATCTCCGGTCGCTCTTTGTCTCTATCTTTTTTCCTACCTACGTAAAAAGAAAAAAAAAAGAAAAAGAAAAGAAGAAACCAAATCTTTAATGAATCGAAATCACATGTCGGGATTAAAACTTTTCATCAAGTTTCAAGCTCTTTTGACTTCACCTTTTTCGGCCCCCGACAGAATGGACATGATGCCTTTCCGCTGTTTCCTTTCTTCGGGCACAGACGGCAGCGGTTTGTGGTTGGCCGAGAACGAGTCTTTGCCGGCGCCAAAAATGGCGCTTCCTGACCGCACCGGAGGGGCGGGGGGCTTGTCCTCGGGGTCTCCGTTATCGCACATTGTAGAGAGGTGGATGCGTGCCGCGCGGGGCAGAGCAGGCAGCCAAACAAGAAGTGGTTCAGGATGGAGATGAGCGAGCAAGGGAGGCAACACTCACATCAGAAGGGGTGTTAGTGTTCACATAAAGGGTGAGACGAAGCTCCGAGAGGCACCTGGGGAGAAGTTTAATTATTGTTAGAACATAAAATAAACTATTAAAAGTTATAAATACAGCAGAAGGTGTCTATAAACCGCACCAGAGTGACTTTTTCTTGGAAAACATTTCCATTTATGTTGTCAATTAAGTCATGAAGGCATAAACTAAAGCATCCATAGCTCCTGCCAAGCTGAAACCAAAAATTTAACAAAGTAGTGCATAATTGTGAAGAGAAAAAGAGACGATGCATGAATTTAAAAAACAATCTACAAAACAAGAGTCTTACAAGTGTGGTTTGCATTTATATACAACCCTGTCAGTATCAACAGAACCACCTTTTGTTGCAAAAACAGCTCAAATTAATATTTCTATCCGTTTTGCACATCTGCAGCCTGAAGGTTTAGCGCATTCTTCTTTGAAAAATATCTCGAGTTGTGACAGAGTTCATAGAGCGATTTTGGGAAATCTCTGAGATGTCAAGACTTGCCACAGATTTTCAATTCACTGTTCCTGCTGACAAAAAAAAGAAAGAAAGAAAAACAGTCCCACAGCTTGGTGCTGCCACTACCATTAAATTACTCACACTGAACTCCATTTGTGAAGTTAATTGTTCCACTGGATCTGTATTCGAACAAAAACGGTTGAATACTTATGAGTGTCATACTTATAAGAGTTTTATTTGTAAAACATTTTTAAAATCACGACTTTTGTCTGATACAATGCCTTCCTTTCCTTATTCCTTTTTTAATTATTCATTGTTCTTTTAGGTGATTTGGACTACGAGTATGTGATAACATCTGTCGTGTTGCTCCCTCTCTTGAGGTTTTGATAAAGCACAACGTTACACGAGTAAGTGTAAAAGCTTAAAAGGGATGTGCAATCACAGTGTGGCCTCCTCTTTATGTAGTCAAACGTCCTCTACTTTTAAGCTGAAATTTAAACAATTACTGTATGTCGAAAAGAGCAACATAGTTTCATTGGGAGAAAATACAAATTAAGGCAAAGTAAATGCATCTAATGCAAAATAGACGTCCTGATTAATATGAAAACATTGCAAGCTACTCCTCCTTTATGTCCTGCACTGTAAAGCTGACACTCAGCAGCTCTTTATTTGATATTTTGTCTCCGCCTTGGCAGACTTTCCAGTAATATGCGTGTTTCCACCATTTTAATTGCCTCTAAATGCTATTTAATTGAGCACCAACAGGGGCGTTAGCAGGCTAACGTTAGCATTCACCGCTTGACCAACAAGTGTGCTAGCTAAGAGTTATGCTTAGCATGACATGCTACTCCAGCTCTTATAAACCTAACGTGGTAAAAGGCTGTTAAGCTAACGCTAAATGATTAACCAAAGTACAGCTTAAAACTTTCCGTCATTAATTTGGAGTTTTAACAAGCCAGCACAGGATATGGAAAAGGCCAAAGTGGCTCCTGTAAATGTTCCCAACTAGCGGGCTAACGGAGACGACGCAGAAGCGGCGGAGCTCACCGGAGTTTCCACACCGCTTCAACTTGACTCCCGGACAATCCCCGACGGTTTGGAAAAACGATGATAAATCCGCTAAAAATGCTCCCGACGTAACATTTGGGTTCTGACTGGTACACCTTGTGCGCAAACACCTTAGTAAAAACCTGAGTCCAACTATTTACAGTTCAACTTTTCATCAGTCTTTTCGGCCCTGGGATAATTCCGCTATGGCGAAGGGGGGAAGCGGAACTACCGACCCAGCCCTGGCCCCTTCAGTGAGGCAACGCTTCCAATGAATGGAGTGAGGGGGAAAGTTAGCCATCAGGGGGGTCTCCAGGCATTAGATCATCCTTTCAACACAAAGGTACTCACCACTTCAAACAATGAATACAAAAAAACACTTGAGGGAAAAAAAATTAATAAAAATAACTGAAGCTGAAACTGAAGTTTTACATAATGAAATATATGAATACATTTAATCACAACTGCAGATCCCTTCTAAGGGGTTTGAATTAAAATGATATTTTTCCACACATATATGTTTCACATGTTTATTTCATCAACGTTAGAAATTATTCTGACATGTACAAGCAAATATAAGATTTACATATTTATCTAAAACATAATTTGTAGCTCTATACATTCTTTATTTCGGTTCCCCAACCGCTTAAACAAACAAAAAATAGTTATCTTTTAATATTGCCCTGACCCAAATTTCAATTTCATATCGGAAAAATAAATGTAAAAAAATCTGTAAAAACATGAGTCGCATTAAGCTCCTAGGGGGTAATTTAATGTGGATACCTGGGATTCTTTCACAACAGATACAGATCTAAATTGTATTTACAGAAAGCAGCTGGGATGATCCTGGTCCCAGACACGACTGCTCCACATTATAACCCCGTTTCGAACAAGTCCTGTTGACTGCTGCAGCTTAAACCAGTCGGTGTTTCAACATGTATTTAGACAACGCCACACAGCAGACCATAGTGGCTAGAAGAGTCCCACCGCAGACAAGCATCGTCGCTGACCCGTCACCAACCGGTAACATGACACTGACGGTGCTGGACTCCTAAAGGAAACAAGATGTATTTTGAATGAGAAAGAGGAAGATTTGAACAGTAGAGATGTTTCTTTTTTTTTTTGTTAACAAAATGATTTGTAAAGATTTAGAAAAAAAAGCACCTGCTGCAGAGGTTTTTTCACCCATAAACATCTGCTGGAATTGCTGACAGTGCAAGGAGCATCCACTACAGAATGAGACTCAAATCTGCGAAGATCCGAGCCTGAAATGGAGGAAATTAAGCAATCTGTTTAATTAAAAGTTGCACTATCTGTTCAATATGGAAAACAAATCCTCTCATAATCAAGACAAATATTGTACATTTAGATCAGACAATAAATTGTATATTTATTAGAGATGCACCAAGCAAACAGCCAAAGATTATACGATTAGCTCTTATTGGAAGGTCAAATACTGAATCATGACATTTTTTTTACTGAATTTTACTGATTAAAAACACAAAAAAATGTCCACAATTTTCAATCTATAAAAGTATGATTAAACTATGATGCTCTTTTTAAACAACGTCTTCTCTGTCAGATTCAAAACTTATACATCTATCAAAAAAAGTGCAGCGCATTTCTCTGCATTACAATTTTTGGATGGGGAAAAAACAACTAATCTGTCAAAACTGGAATTGGTGGGAAAACTCAAGGAAAAACTAGCCAAACAAAAAACATCTGATTGGTGCATCTGTACAATTTCAGAAAGAAAAAGACTATTGTTTACATTTTTCAGTGCGCAGCAGCAGGTCAGGAGGTTCAATGTGAACAGATGCGAATGCTTCCCCAGAGAAAGAGGGCTCGTGATAGCGCCCGTGTACTGGGATTGTTAATTTTAGGAAACTGGGAGCTGACCCAGTGTGGGAGGGAAACACGAAGGTAAGAAATCCAGAAGTCATGTGAGCAGGCACTTCGAGGTCAATGGCTGAATCTAGCAATATCTTAAAGAAAGGAGACAAAGATCATAAAAAAAAAATACAAATATGCAGTTTTTAAAACAAATATATAGTGCCATGGTTGTCATGACGTTACCTCAAAGTTGCTTTGATCACCTAGGGATGCCAGTTGATATGGATCTACAAAGACGCCATTTGGCCATCTGTAAAGCAGCAAAATGCTGGCACCACTGAGGGTAGTTGGTCTGAGCTCAACAGTGGTTGTCACCTCCCTAAAACACAACAGAAATGAGTCCCTGAAGCCTTTTGTCTCTTTATAACATGTATATGACTTAGACATGACATTATGAACACCTGCGAAATAGACAAACTGTATTTATCCCAGACTGGCTTATCACAGCAGCATATATAAAAACATCACAACTTTTTCAAAACTGTAGCAGTAAAGTACAGTGAAACATAAGTAATATCAATAAAGACTTTCAAAGAATACTTTAAAAGAATATTATGCTCAAAAAGATAAAATAGTGCTTAAATGACATTTTGTTTTTAAGAGATTATATTACCATATGATGGGATGAAGGTATTAGTGAAAAAGGTGTTAGTATTACATTCGCAGCTGATTGTTGCACATTGTTGTAGCTTGAGGGGGAAAATAGTTTCTGTACTGGTTGCTACACTAGAAGGATTGAGATTTTGGGAATTTAAAAGCTAAGTTAACACATCAAACTTTTTGTTGAGCTCTCAAAATGTTTCTGTAGTATAGATACTTACACTCTTACGCTGATCTTATCTGGTATTGGACACAATCTAAATCGGCAGGTCAGGCTTTTCAACGATTGTAATTGGCGATCGGCCAGTAAACTGCAATCTGTGCACCCCTACTTTCTATGAGAACCAACATTATCTTCACAATCTGGAGCATTTTCTTGAAAAAGCATCTCAATTTTGCCTTGTCAAATGCACTCAAATCACTATGTTTGCCAATTTTATCTAGTTCTGTCACATCTACTTTGTGGACAAACTGTCCACCTGCTATCAACTACAAGGCAATGTGTCATGATGAAGACATATTCACTTCACCTGTCAGTGGTCATAATGTTATGATAGGTGTATAACCAAATACCTGTGGAAGCCCTTCTTGCTAAGCTCCAGGGACACAGAGGAGGACTCTAGCCACTGTTTGAGCTGATCGCAGTGCTCCTGCTCATCTGCAAAAACGTAAGTATTATACAGATAAACATTTTAGAAATAGTTAGTAGATAGTATTTCATCTTACTGCAATTTAGTAGTTTTTTTTTTATAGGAGCTCTGTCTATAGTATAATGTCTTGGTCAAATGTATTTTCGGAGACGCGCATCACATGAGGACATGTTTTTACACTTAGGAAAAATATTAATATCTCCCGTAAAAATAGATCAGTTTTCTTGCCAAGAACGAAGACGTCTAACTATATTACTTACCCTCTTTGTTCAAACAATAGCATTTAGATAAGCAAGCCAACACAAAAAATAGTTCAAAGTACATCACAATCGTTAAGGTAAATTTTTAAATGTATTTCCAAAGTATTTGGCATACTGCGAGGCTTTTTCACATTTCCCAATTCAAATGTTTACGGAAGACAACATCGTAGGACCTTTTTGTAGTTTTGTGGAAGCCAGAATTCTGCCTGACTATAAATCCAGTCCTTCGAGTGTTTAACGTCGCTGCCAAGCTGTTAAATTATACTTTAAAGTGAAATAATTAGTTTTAGTTAAAGTTAATGAATTTCATTTTACATCTACGGGACAGTGGTTCATATAACCTTTTTAAAAATATTTTTGGACAGGCTTTACCAAAATCTTGGCCTAATGTAAGGCTCCTTGGTAACGCTTCCCTTGAAAGGTCCTGTAATTAATTCTTTATCCATTTCTCTTCGTTTTCAATTTAGTGGGCAACATTACAGCTATTATGGATTAAATCATTTCTTTTCAAACTATAAACCTCAGAAAAAGGACATATTTAACCATCTTTATCGAAAACGGAAGGCAATGGGCTTTGAAGCAAAGCGGTGCGGAGTGCAATTTAATCCTCCGTCTATAGTTCTGGTTTATATCCACACTGACACCAAAAAGATACGCAAAAGAATCATACCTATACGAAATTTCTCCAAATATTCTGGTAAGACAATATTTTTCAGCAGTTATATAGTTAGTATGGGCATTAGTTTCAGCAGCAGTGTAATGAATACACTTACTGAGTCAATTTCCTGACTCAATAAGTGATCAAAATGAGTCATGCTTCAATCTCTCCATCTGTTATGAATTTAAATATAAAAAAAAAAAGTTCCTGGGTCCAAAAATAGATGCAATAATCTGCAAATGAAACAGTTCTCCCATCCTTATGATAATAGCGCAATTTAAAAGTATTCCTACCCCAGGAACCTTTTCACAAATATGTTAAAACCACAAACTTAAGTGTTTTTCACTGCAGTGGTAGCTGTGTTTTGGATCGTGTCTACCAGCTTAAAAACAAACAAACAAACAAAACAACCCTGGAGAGGTTTGACTGTTACATAGCATAGCTGTTGCTATGCATTTGCCTCCATTGAATTAAAAATCTTGATATGATCTCTGACTTCCAGACTGCAGCATGGCTGCTGAAAGACTGAAAAACCACCCAAGGCACAGGGGCTATCTGGACCAAGTGCCCCTAAGCCAGCTGGAGAAACTCCACATCATCCTGCGAGATCACATGCAGGGCCTGGGTCTGGAGAACAGCCTCGCTTCATTCCAGCTGGATCCTGACGAGGACCTGAACAAACTGGATGACGAGGAACTGGCTCGCAAAAAGGGACAGATGGACACACTGTTCGAGAGGAACCGCAAGCAGAAAGATGACCCGGACTTTGTGTACGACCTGGAGGTGGAGTTTGACAAATCCAAGCAAGACAAGTGCAGCTGGGATGAAGAATCAGATGAGGGCTTTTGAAACTCTGATCGCGTTAACAGCAAGTCAAAATAAAGCCGTCTTTCTCCTGGACACAGGGCTGGCCCAAGATTGTAGGAGAGCTCGAGTGGAATTTAAATTGGGGTCCCATTTCCAGTTGTATCCACTGTAATTAGTGGAGATAAACAACATAAACACTCCAGCAGACATTTCTGCATAAGCTCAGACACGGCAGATAATATCCAACTAAACAGCCCTGTGTTTTAGAAAGCATACATGTCACGCTAACAACTGAACAACATAGGATTAATAATTGAAATTTATTTGTTTTAAAATACAAGAATTTTACAAAATACATACTTTGGTTTTATTTATTGTTGTGGTTTACACATAAATGAAGGATATTCACAGTCAAATACGAAAGAAGCTGCTAAAGTTCTATTAAATTACATCTTGAGTCACCGGGATTTAAACGCAACACAAATATCTCTTTGGAATAATTTGTCTACAAAATATATTTTCAATACAAAATACATGATATATTTGTCCATGTATGGATCGACGTGGAGAACCGGCGTTTTCCCCTACAGTTGTACAAGCCAGGAAAACGACAGACATTCAATAGCAAAAGTTGGCTATGAGAAACTACGTCTTTAAAACGCCTGCTGTATCAAACGTCTCCGGGGGCAACGATCTCTTTCAAAGTGCTTAAATACCTCATTCAGGTGACAGAAGACAACAACTGACCATGAGTACCACGATACATTCAAAAATGTCATAGGCTTGTGTTGAAATTTTCAGTTTACATTTCTCCTTTGCCAGTTTGGTTTACGCTGATTGTAATATCACTCTGTCACTTGCAGTCATTTATGCGGTTCTAATGTAAAACCCTAAAGAGGTAGTAACGACAAACTAAATCTGACTTCCTTTTTTTTTTTCTTTCTTTTTTTTTTTAACCACCGTTGTTTCCGTAAGGATATATAGGTGTTTTAAATGTAATTCTCAGCAGGCTCGTTAATTTGTTTTTTAAAAAAATAGTTGTTTATAAAACCGACATTTCAAGTATGCTAAAGCAACGATCTTGGATCCGCAACTCCGTTAGTCAAGATAGTATTTACATCTTCTTGCTCGAAAAGGAGAGACTTTCTGACAATACCCGGACAACACAGTAAATGTACTGTATGACAATTTGATTTAAAGCTACAAGACAAGAGACGGATGTGCTAAAATTTAAAGAGGGAAGGGAACATGGGGAAAGCTGGTGAGGATATATGTCACAAAAGTAGCTTTACACCAAAACTGGATAAGGTTGTTAAGGAAAGTTGTACAAGTCGTCTTTTTAAAACGGAGTATTGCTGAAACAAAATACAAACTAGACTATTTAGTGACGCCAACAACACAAAAGTAGGGTGCCATTCCTGAAAGAAAAATCTCATTTTTTCTTCCTGTCTTGAGTGCACCTCGGACAGAACCTGAAGGGGAAAGAGGAAGGACAAATGTTCAGAGAGTTACTGGATCAATACCTAATGTCTGCTAGGAAGTTCAAGTCTCACCATTTTCCTTTTGGTTTCGTGGCGAGGTCGACACAGGCAAAGTGGAACCACTCGATGGGACACTGAAACGACAGGAAAATCAAATCAGCCTGCAGATGGTTTCAGATTAATTTAGAACAGAGATAAGGATAAGTACTTAAAAAAAAAAAAAGGTTGAAAACCTACATCAGGATTATCACATCCGATCATCTCTCCGTAGGAGACCTGGTGGCACAGGCAGTACGTCGGCTCGTTGGGGTCCACCGGCATGTCCAAAACGTCTGACGGTTGCATCGGCAGGAGGGTGTCGCTCAGGTCCGGACTGAAAGCATCAACGCAACTCATGCACCACGGCTCACAAACACAAACAGAAAACCTCAGAGATGTGGCAAATCCTGAGCCGACGGGCCGAGTTACCTGGCCTTCTTCTTCTTTCTGGGAGAATCTTCGTCGGAGCCCTTCCTTCCTCGACCCCTGGACCCACGCTTCTCTCTCTGGCTCCGCATCTCGCTCTCTGCGGGGAAGAAGAAGCAAAAAAAAAAAAAAATTGCTCATAAGAATAAAACTCGTCATGCAGACTCACAGGAAAAGTCTTCTGGTTACCCGACTTACTTTTCAGCGCTCTTCCGTCTGCACTTTCATAGCCGCTCAGTTCTAGTTTCTCCTTCAGCTCGTTCTCAAACCGAGCCAGATCTGCATCCAGTCTGCGGATATGTTTATCCACCTGCGGGAAAGAAATGTTCTGAATGTTTAAGTCCGAACAAATAAAGGTAAACGATAAAAAAAAAAAAATAAAAATCTACCAGAACAACTGATAAATAAATATCGAAAGGAAGAAGTTGGGTGAATTCTTGGAAATGTGTGTTCAGACTGACCATTTCATACGTCTGCATGGCAAGCTGGACTTTGTCATCACTGAACTCTTTGCACTTGCTGTAGGCGTTCTGGATCTTCTGCAGGTGTTCCACTCTCTGCTCCGAGGCGAGGTTCTTCACATTCGCTATGTACTCCTCCGCCAGCTTGTCGATCTCGCCTTTCTTTTCTGCAAAAACGACAGGGGATTGTTGGAGAGACAGGTGAACCCCACCGATGCCACCACAGTTACGCAAATTCAAAAGCAACCGATTTAAAATGGCACCAAAAAATAAACATTTTTAAATGATCAGAGAACATGATGACCTTCGGTTCTGTTGTCCAGGTCCCGCATCAAGGTGAAGTTCCTCTGTAACTCACATGGTAGATTTTCTATACCTAGACAGAGGATTAGTGAATAATATTAATATGCAATGTTATATAAAAAATGTACATAAATAAACCAATATTGATTGACAGGTAAAAGTAACAGTTTTGGCTCATTAGGCTGAAATTAGTGGGCTACTTTAATTGAAATCAGCAATTAAAATGATCAAAACAAGTGAGATTTTGGTCAGGAAATTTTAACATTATTATTTTATAACGTTACCATAATTTCAGCCCAACATACAGTCCATTTCCAGATTATATTTAGATTAATAAATAATTCAAATAGGTGTTAAAAATCCTCAGCAATAAAATGTCAATTTATTCATTTACTAAAGTTTACTGCATAATATATTTATTTTTTCGCATGTCAGTTTGAGTGTGACTCCAATAAAGCAAATTGCATCATTTCTTAATATTTCAGCACCTTTGACATTTAGAGTTTGAGCACATTTAAAACTACTGATCCCACAACACAAATACGCATCTATAAGCGGAAAAACGTACAGATTCGCCTGCATCAGGGGCAAAAAAAAAACAATAGTTCAGATAAGGATTTTTAAGTGCTATGTTAGTTGCTATTTTCTTATCTTTTCAGACATGGTAAATATGATTTGTTTTGCTGAATTTACTGAAGGAAAACATTTTTGTCCAGCACACATACGTCATGAACTAACATGCAGTTATGGCGTACTGGTTTACATTATCACGATGTTGGATTTACACAGCGACTCTGTTGGTTTCGGGGCGCTAAAGGAACTGGGTTCCGCTTCGGACTGCCTCAGTTTGGGCGCTACTTCAAACACCCCGCCCCCCCCGGCGCCTAAACAGTTACGGGAAACGCGGTCTCCCAACAGGTTGCACATACATCGTGCAATATTTAACAGTAAAAACCCGAACGTTTATAAGACACCAAAAATATATGTTGACGGGGGGGAAAATATTAGAAATTATTTTCCAATTTCAATCTTTAAATACGTTCTGTTGTTTATTTTACAAATGCAAAAATAATCCGTGTTGTAAAGTAGTTACGTTGTGAACCGTTTAATACGACCAATTTAATTTCGTTTCTTTACATCAGCAGACTGAGCATTATGAAGTGACAATTTATGCTGCTTTATTTCCATCGGAACAACGCTACTGTTAGCAAGCGAGCTATTCGCTAACGAACCTGTACTGCAATCTACCTCTAGTCCCTCGAGCGTGTCCTTCGATAGATAAATAAATAAATAGATACAACTAAACCTCAAACAAACTTTAACGTGACAATGTTAATCATGGTACATTTCGTTTTATAATACTCACTGTCAAGATAATGCTCCAAGTAAATTGCCGTTGCCATTTTGGGATATCTATTTAGCTTCTGCGTACTCTCGTTAGCACGCTAACTGTTAGTCACTGGGAGCGTTTGTTTTGTACTATAGGGTTGGCCGTCAGTAGGTGGCGTGGCGATACGAGTTTCACAGTTCGGTTGTAAACAAAACAAATATATGCAAGTTTTCTTTATTGTGCTATTTTTTGTTCTCAAAACTTATTCGTATGATACAAGTATAAACAAACAAACGTATTTATTTATGTATCTTATAAATAAATAAGAAACATACAACTTTAAACCGCCAAGACAATGACTTGACGCATTTTATTTAAATAAAAAAAATAAATAAATAATAATAATAAATAAATAAATAATGGTCATTAAAATTAAAAAAAATATTTTATTTTCCACTAATACGAGCCCTCATCATCTCTTTCTAATAATCTGTTTTGGAGAAGAAAAAAAAACTGTGTGCAATAAAACACATTATAGAATGATAATTTATGAATTTTTAAAATAACCAATTTTTTTATAATTAATATGCAATCACAGCCTTGGACCTAGGGATAAATGTCAATAAATTTGAAATTCATTTAAAAACATATTTCGGAAAGACCATTAGATTAAGATAGAATAATTTCAAGAAAAAAAATTGGCAAAGTCTTGCTACCATAAATTATTAATCTTTGTTTTTATTCCTGAAAACATATAAATACCTTTTGTAGTTTATTGATTGTTTGACATCATCACAACGCTTACGCAGTTCGTTAAACAATGATCTTGAGACATCTATAAAAAGAAAAAAAAGAAAATGTCACTGCTCATCCTAGACCTGTGTGCACCTGGAACAGGAGGTTACAATAACCAAACGCACCTTCACTTCCTTTGCTGGCATTTTCCACCGCGGTCAGCTGATAGATGACGTCATTGAAAACAAACACCGCCCTCTCCACAGAGACTGTTGATTCGCGAAGATGCTTCTCTGGGCGGGCTTTAACGCGAACCAAAGACCGAAGACATAACGGATATTTCCGATGTGTCCACTTTGCTGAACGGTCAGACATTTCCTCCTCCGAGCAACACATCGTGTTATTGTGCATATCACTTCCGCATTCTCGGTATCCTCAAGAAAGGTTATCGCGTCCAAAACATTTAAGGACTCAAGTAAGTATTTAGACCAAAAACACATTTTAACGTCATATAAGAGTGAATAGTCGGAGTGTTTACGTTACTATAAACAGTTTAAACTCGCGCTAACATGTCTGCTAATTTCTAGCTATTCACAGGAAGCAACTAGCAAAATATGTAGTCCACTTCTTACACTTAGTTCTGTGTACATTTTTCTACCTCATGTTCTCCTTACCAATATCATATTACCAATTTCTTGCTTTCCATTCCTTAATGTGTTAAGCTGGGGAACCCTGAGAGTCGACGTAAAAATACAAGGTTGCTATTCAACTTCAGTTGGAATATATTCTTGATCTCATACAAAGTCAACAATATCTTTAAACCAATAGCCTCAACCATGGTTAGCTTATATTAATTTATAAGATATATGCAAAAATAAGTGCTAAATCATTACATTAATCCATCAGGAATTAGTTTTCTTTTAATGCTGTAGATTCCTATAGACATCGTTGTGAACTTGGTAATTGTTTTACCACTCACGAGGTTCATCTTAGACACGCCCCACCCTGTTACCAGCCTCTGGAGTTCTGAGAAACACACTGTAATAATATTTACAATTTTTTGCTCTCTCTAGGTGTCTCCTCTGAGATGGCTGTGGTAAAAAGTGGCTGGCTCCATAGACAAAGTGAGCAAACTTTAAAACTTTCCATTTGCAAATCAGCAGTTAAGTAGCACAGAAAAAAATGTATATCTGTAGAAACACGGCCTGATAAATAACAATAATAAAAAAAAATATACAATTCTAATGTTTATTTTGAAGGCACCATCCTACGGCGGTGGAAAAGAAACTGGTTTGACCTGTGGGCCGACGGACGCCTGGTATTCTACAATGATCAGGAGCGGCGTGACATGGAGGATGACATCCACATGAGAGTCCACTGCATTAACATCCGCGGCTCTGCTGCTTGTCAGGGTATTGTCACATGTTTTTTTTTTTTTGTTTTGTTTTTTTGTCTCATTAGATGGCCAAGAAGTGTTGTTTTGACATTGTTTTGTGTTTCTGTACTTCCTTCCAGAGCTGAACCCACCGGATGGGAAAGCGCGTGACGCATTGTTCCAGATCGTGTGCAGAGACGGGCGGGTCATCAGCTTGTGTGCAGACAGTGCAGATGATGCCTTGTAAGCCAGCAAATGTACTGTCCAGTTATTATGTCAGCTATTAATTGACACTCGGCCCCAAATTATCCATATCCCAGGCATATTTAGGTCTAACGTAACCTTTTATTCTGACTTTAAGTATAATTCATCTTTTGGAGTGACTTTCTCCAAAGATTTTCTGTCAGAAAATTTTTGGAGAAAGCTGAAGATTAGAGGTTTAAAGGCAAAGAGGCCTTTAAACCTCAAAGACATGGCGCTCATAACCAGACACAAATAATCAAAATAGCAGTGAAAACATGCAAAAAGCTGCTCAGCAATCATCAGAAGAGTTTGACTGGTGTAGTGCCAATTCTACCAGTTGTTTATACGGGTATAAATGATTTTCAACACGCCAGTTTGAATAATTTTTTAAGAGATGCCTATCATTTCCTATCAGAAACAAACCTTTTGATTGAAAATAATTTCATGTTTAATTTTGTCAGGAAGGTTAATAATTTTGGGTTTAATTGTATGTTTAGGTGTGTAGAATTTGGGTAACCTGACATTAATGTGGTTTCTCTTCCTGGCTGCAGAGCATGGACCATGGCACTGCAGGATGCCAGAATAAACACGGTGAGTGCTTTGTACGTTTAAAGAAAATCTTTTGCGTGCAAGGTCTCATATTTCTATTTGTAGTTTTCCATTTTACTTGTGCAATGTGAGACAGTTCTCATATTTTCCTTCTCTACTAATCTAATAACAAATTAAGATAGAAACGGGAATTCTTCCAATCATACTCCTTGAGCTCATTGATTTCTCATAACCTCTCACCAGTTTCCCGGTTCCAAAACCTTCAATGAGTGTGCTTGCTTTGTTGCATCTGTCTTAGCAAGTAGCTCAGTATTGCTGGTAAACTGATTAAGTCTCATTTATTTGGTTGTTTGATGTTTCACAGGTGGTAGCTGCTCCTCAGATTGGCTTTGCGCAGGAAGTTGTGGCATCTGCTCCTCCTCCTTACTCAGAGTACGCCCAGCCACAGGTAAAAGGAGTAACCGACGACAACACGACTGGAAAATAGAAAGCGTTATCCATATTCTGACACTGCACTTTATATATATATATATATTTTTTTTGGTTTAGCTTAATTCGTTCAGACTCTACAATGAAAATGAACAAACCCAGCGAAAACTTAAAGGGGCGGTATTATGTAAAATCGACTTGTTTGAGCATTATAATGTTTTTATGACAACTGAAGTTAACATAGTTATTTGATTTTGCTGTAAAGTAGCACTATGTGTCTGTACAACTCATAAAACAGCTCCTTTAAAAGCAGCTCATTTGCTAAAAGCTACGTTTTGTTGCCATCTAGTGGAGACTTTGCGGAAGTGTTCATCTGTATCTGTAAGCCTCATGTGGGATTTTTTCTTTTTTCCCAGGTTTATGCTCCAGGCCCATACGGAGACTACACCGCTCCTCCTGCTCATCCCACACAGTTTATATACTCCGGCGATGGGCGACCCTACGCTGTTGCTTATCCATATCAATATCAAGGTAAATAAACTCAACCCTGCTCTGAATAACAGCAGCTGTATTAAGTTTTTGGCTGCGGCGTGGAGGATTAATTCATGAATTTGTCGCGTTGTTCAGGTGGATACGTTGCCCCCGAAGTGAACCACGTGATCATCCAGGAGCGGCCGCGCGGCGAAGCGGGGGACGTGGCTTTGGGCATGCTCGCCGGAGCAGCCACCGGTCTGGCAATCAGCTCGCTCTTCTCCGTCTTCTAATTGGTCAAGCGTCGCTAACCGTTTCCCCCCAGCTCCTCCTGTATTTACAGCTTACAGTGTGCGCTCTTGTCAGTGCAGTCACATGATTTCAAATGAAGTGTGTCCTCCGTTGGACTACATCAATGAGACATGACTGTGACAGACAGAGTGGATGACCTAGTAAATACTTTTTAGCACTTTCCGATACTCCCAGGCAGTGTTTTTGCTTCTTTCGTGATGTGTTGAAATATCTTTAACCAAAACCATAAGGATTATTCTCTCCGGACCGTTATTTATGAGATCATTTATCATGTGCATGTCGCTTTATCCAGTTTGCTTCAGATTCACACACAGTTGGCCTTTCATATTTGCAAAATGAATGAACCTTTTTCTTTTGTACTGTAACCTTTGTTTACTTTCCCTTTTCTTTAGTCACAGATCTGCAGTGCGCCCCTGGCTTTGTGTGTGTTTGAGTCAGATTGGGATTTAGGTACTGGATGCACTAAATCAATACATACTTTCCCTGTAGCATCTTAGTCATTTGGAGAAATGTTGGTTTGCATTGTTTTGCTTGTTGAAAAAGGACACCAAGTATGAAGGCGCAGTCTCATTAGCCTGAAGTTTAAAGGGACACTGAATTTCTGCAGTCCTCTGTTTCAATGTATTGTTTGGTCTTTTTAATTTTCTTTTGTTGACTCAGTGGCAGCTGCTGAACCTTACCTCCTGTTTTGATTTGTTTGTATTGATGTTTTCATGTTTGGTGCACAAACAGTTGAGTTAAAGGTTATTTCTGTTTTAAAAACCTAAATGTATGTGATTTAATCTCCACAAACAGCCTCTTCCATAACATTTTATAGAGCCTAAGAAATGTTAAAGAGAACTCATTTTCTCTAATAGCATAACAGTAGTTACTTTGTTTAGCAATTCTTAAGCATGTTTAAAGGTGTGACTTAATCGGACTCGGATGTACTGATTAAATCAAGATGTTATTTTAACAAATAAATATATTCACATTGCTTTTGCATTCTGTTTATTTAACCCTGAGTCTTGTTCACAGAACACGAGAAGATGCAAGAAATGACCTCAGATTTTAAAAATACATCGACAAAATCTAAACATTTTGACCCCCCAAAAAGTCACCGCTTAAACACACCGAACAAAACATGACCAACTATATCTACAATAACATCATAATGAAGAAATCGGATGTACACATACATACATAACACGGAAACTGCTGAAAAAGCTTCTTTAAACAGACCGTAATTCATTTTAGAAGCAACAAAACCCAAAAGCCTGAGAAGAATCAAAACAGAGGCAACATATGTAGATTTAAACAGTCCTCTAGTCATAAAAGTAAACTTTAAAGCAAAGTTTATTTGGTGCAAAACAAAAAATACATTTTATACGTGGTGATGTCTGTAGTGTTGAAAAGGTGCAAAGACGTGTCGGTATATTCGTAAACACTGGCTTCAGTGGAACAACAGATGACAACTCTCAGGTACATTCTAGAAACCTCACGAAGTGTCCATTTCTAAGATTCAACAGGCCAAAAGATTGGCACATGAAGTATAATTGATTAAGAAAAAAAAAAGACCAAACTTCCTTATTTAGCAGATTAGCCTTCTTGACCAAAATCTTCCGTAAACTTCTTCAGCTTGTCCAGGTCTTGCTCGTTGACCGTGGGCTTGGTGTTGCTCAGAGACCGGAGCATGTCGGCCTGCACAGAGAGCAGGGAGCAGGTCCAGCTCAATCTGATCAATATAGTAAATTAAAAGCACTGATTTGGTTTCTTACCATGGACACCATGGGCTCCAGCAGCTTTTCCCCAGGAACCTCCATCCACGTCATCTCTACGGCGTTGGGATCTCCGGGTGAGCACGGCGTCAGCAGGTCGTCAACCACAATGTCGGGGTTGTTAAACGGGGATCCGCGAACCTTAAAATGTAGAATAGGACAAAAGTTTTATCAAAGCGTTTGAATGGACAGAAGATAAAAAAGAAAACCTGCCTCTCTTAAGGTTACAGCTCTATGAGGAAACTGAAGGGAAGCACAGCTGGGTGTATAGACTGATGTGGATTATCATATTACTAAAATCCCATTGGACATCCATGTATTGTACATTTGTGTCCTTTTAACATGTAAATCAAATTAGAAAGAATTGCTATTATTTTGTTATATTTATAGATCCTTTTCACCCATAATCAGCTTTGATTTATTTTATTATATTCAGGGACTGCAGAGCCCACATTTCAACTGTTACAGTGAGGTAAAGACACGAACGTGCAAATCCTTTGAAAATTTACTCCACTTTCTAACTTCCCTGAACTCAAACAGGAACCTATTGACTGAACTCTAACAGAATAATAATAATATCTGTGAAACAAATCCAAGCACACAGAGACTGAAACTGAGGCAACCAAATGCAAATCCATGAGCGCATGTCACTCAACTGGGAATTATTTTTTTTATTTCCTGACATAGTGCTCGTCTGTACTGACGCAAAGTATACCACTGGTCAAGATGTGTACAGAATTTCCCTTAAATTAGCGCCTTATGATATTGAATACTTTAGAAAAATTGTTAACTTTTTCTATGACTATGTTTGTTCAGTGAGGAAAAAAACAACATGGTGAGAAAAAGATGTTTTAAACCAGCACAGTTATTGGTGCAATCTCGTAAATAAATTTAACCAAAATATACTTCCTTTACAGTGTTTTTTTTTTAGTTGGTTAAATCTTTAAACTCCTTTAATCTTCACAACACATTGAGCTTTTCGCCAACAACTACTGCAGGTAAGTTTGGCATGTAGGAAACAAGCAGTATTTAGGAAAGCGCCTCATCCCCACTGTTTAGGACTGTAGAGGATCTGTGACGCTGCAGTTCTGTTGCTCTTTCAAAGCCTCCAAGAACTTTAAAAATTATAATTACTACCAGTGATTTGTAAATGTTTTCAGCAAGACAACAGACCAAAATAACACAGAAATGGTTCACCAGGCAATAATTTTATTTTTTCACAAGATAGTCTTCCCCAAAACTGAACAAATGTATTCAAATTAAAGGTTTTCTAAATCACTCAGCGTAAGATTATGCTAACGCAAATAAAGATGAACTTTTTAAAGGCCTTTTACACATCTTTGCCAGGGCTGCCAATAAAAAAAAAAGCCAGAACTTTATAGTAGAGATTAGTGAATGAGTTAATAACTTGGGACAACCTTCAGACTATGTTCTCCAGATAGAAATCAACTGTGTCACCGTTTATTTTTAGACTACAGTGAGTTTATGATGTCTATTAAAAGAGGCAGCTAGCTGACTGAAGCAGTCAAAACCCAAACACATCAAAATATCTGACACAACTTTAACTCCTCACTACGATCTGGACCATTTACTTAGAAACTGCTTTGAAAACAGTTTATTATGCTGGCATTCAATCGTTTTCTGTGCATGAAGCCAACTTTAAATATTTTCCCCGATTTATTTTTCACTCTGTTTATTGATAAAACGCAGGAAAAAACTCTTTCAAACTCTTCTAATTCTAGGAAAAAACTCATTCCAAAAGAAGTTTTTCCAGCTGGAAGGCGTTTTTTTTTTTTTTACCTTTTTGAAGTGAGTCGCTGACTGAACCCTCCTGACGGGCTGCATGAGGGCATCCCTGACAATTATGCTGATGTCTGCTCCGGAGTAGCCGTCTGTCTTCTTGCCCAGAGTGACGAAGTCGTTGTCCGTCAGCCCGTTGGGGGTGGAGCCCAGGTGCAGCTTGAACATGAAGGAGCGGGCGTGCTCCTCCGGCAGAGGAATGTAGATCCGCTTCTCAAACCTGGCACCAGAACAAAAGCTTCAGTAAACCATTACGAGACCTTCGGCGTCCGGACGATCTGGACGACAGCCAGCTCCGATAAAGCCTCAAAGGCGACGGGGAGAATTGGCGCTAAGCTAACCTTCTCCTGATGGCCGAGTCTAGCGTCCAAGGAATATTTGTGGCTCCCAGGACCAGGATCCCATCGTTGTCGTTCCCAACGCCTGGCGGGAGAAAAATGTGGCAACGATGATGAAAAATAAGCAATTAAAGACGAAGGAAGTAAGGGTTGCTCACAGAAAAACGAAACATTTCTTTAGTTAGCTCTGACTAGCTGCACTCAAGCGTCCTCTTGCTCACCTTGCATCTGAACGAGGAACTCCGTCTTGATCCTGCGAGCGGCCTCGCTCTCGTTTTCGCTCCTCGAGCCGCAGAGGGAGTCGATCTCGTCGATGAAAATGATTGACGGTTTGTGTTCCCGCGCTAAAGCGAACAGGTTTTTTACCAGTCTAGAAGCAGAAAATGACAACAGTGGGACCGTTTTCTTTTGTCCCCCCCCCCCCCCCCCCCCCCCCACCTCTACACATTCAATTTCTCGTCATCGTCACCCCGAAAACCAGAACCTCACTTTTCGCTTTCCCCCAGCCACTTGGACACCAGGTCAGAGGAGGAGACGGAGAAGAAGGTGGAGTTGTTGGCTTCTGTCGCCACCGCCTTGGCCAGGTAGGACTTCCCTGTTCCCGGAGGACCAAACAGGAGGATTCCCCGCCACGGAGTGCGCTTGCCTACAAAAACACACGCAGTACGGAGCTAGAAACAGACCATACGTCTGCAGCTCTTTTTTTTTTTGTTTGCTTATTTTCTTGTGCTGATACCTGTGAACAGATGAGGGAATTTGATTGGGAGGATGACGGCTTCTTTCAAGGCTTCCTTGGCTCCTTCCAGTCCCGCAACATCGTTCCACTTCACATTTGGTTTTTCCATTACAATGGCACCTGGAAAAGGAGATGATTTCAGTCACTATATTCAGTTAAAGCATTTCTCAGAATTCAATCATACAATAATTTCATTCACCTGAGAGCTGATTTTTGAATTTCTTTTTCTCCTGATCTTCCCCATCATCACTTTCACTCCTAAAAATATAGCAAAAATCAGGGAATAATAAGATTCAGTTCCACTTTCCTAAGCTTTTGATATAATTTTGATTGTCAAGGAAACAATAAATCATCAGGACACAAACAAATACTTAAGTAAGCAGACAATTGCAGTAGTTTTTAAGTAGTTTACTTTCTTTCTTAGTAAAAACAAACAAAAAGAAGTGTTTACACCAGCAACAGACACAGCTGAATATCAGTTTATTTCTGATTTGTTGACATCTCTCACCCTTTGTCACCGGACTCTTTGACAGGTTTGGCCGGAGGACTCTTCTCCTTCTGCTTCAGGTAAACCTTCAGCTGCTCGGCTCGATCCAGGTAGTCGGCACACTTTGCCCTGATGCTCTGCTTCGCTCGTTCGCCTTGTGCCTCATCTGCAGCGACAACACAGAAAGTCACAATAAAAAAAAAAAAAAATTTAAAAATCGAATTCTGCGCAGCTGAGTGAGGGGAAGGACGGAGGTTCCTTACATTTGACAACATGTAGGAAGTACTGTATGGCATGCTCATAACATCTGAGGGCCTCCTCGTAGTTCTTGGCTTTGTCCTCCTGTGCCGCCTTGCTGGCCAGATCAATAGCTTTCTAAAGGCAAACAATAGGACAGGAAATTGATAAAGAAGTTTGGAAACGTTCAATACATGCCAACATAACCAGGGTTGCTAATAAATAAGTGACGTCACTCAGTGGTAAACACGCCCTTGTCCTTTCCTTTCTTTTTTTAGCTGTGATGCCCGTGCTGATTTCAAAAAGGTTTTTTTTTTTTTTTTTTTCAAAAATCTATATATAGTTTATCAGCTATCATGCTAATATTATGCGCTATTTAATAAGGGGCTTACAAAATTAAGTAATCATTGGATTTACTTTTGATTTGTTCCGTTTCAACTTTTCAGAGAAGTAGTATTAAATATCACAGCATGTTTTTTATTTATTAAGCAGAATAAAAGACAGCAATGTTCAGAGCCACAAATTGACATCATACTGACACTAGCAGTACAGGACTTGTGTATTTTCCCTTTAAAATGTTCTAACTTCCCAAGTCATCACATTCTAAATAATTAAAAACATTACCTATGTATACTAATGAGTGAAAAGTGCGCCGTTACGAACTTTTTGTGACAAAACAGCTCAATTTAAAAGAAAAATAAAAGCGTGTTTATTAGTTTGTTTATTAAAGCTGAGCTAAATAAGGCGTCGTATCGGCTTCCAGGTGAGTCACGTCATTGTTTTTAAAAGTCTGTCACTTACCTGTAAATTTCCGCCCGCCATTAGCCGCTTCTGTCGCTGAAACCTGTCCGGGTGCGCAGGGATTAAATATTAAAACTTGTGGCTCTTTTCTCCTCTTGTGTCCGGTTACTTAAGAGTTACATTCAGAGCACTTTTAGTCGCTAAACATCCCAAAGGTTTGTCTCTCTTCCGCATCTGAACTTCGAGTGTTGCTTCCGCGGTGCTCACGTGACCAAGCTGTCATTCTTGACGTTTCTTTTTCGACGTTCCCGTTTAGTTTCCTGTACGTTCTTGAATATACTGAGTCATTGCTGGAATAAAACACCGATGTCATAATTCATAAATATATTGAAAGGAAGCCAAAAGGTCCGGGTGAACTTTTACTCTTTTGTAAAGTTGTTAATTAGACGACATCTGGACTTGTTTCCAATAGACTCCTGTTCCAGGCAGTAACATCTCCTCCTGTGCTTAGATGTGATGAACCTGTTACAAGTTACTATGTGTGCTAGTAATAAAGGGAGTAGATGTAGATAGCATTTTTATAGCTAATTTAACAAATAAAATAAAAAAATCACAATGGCAACATAATAAAAATAAAAATATATAAACGAAATTATACCAAGAAGTGTCTAAAAATAATTAGCTTAAATAATTTAATATTAATGACTTTGTATTTCTTTTTTTCTTTCTTTCTCCATTTTTCCACATAGAAAGCACTCTTGGTCCAGTGTGTCTTTGTCTTATTTTGAAGAGCATGACTGAAAATGTTATTACATGCTGAAGTCTTATGACAGCGTTGGACTTAAGGTTATGTTATGTCTTCACTCTGAAGCTTGTTTGCCAGAGATGTTGCTTTGCAGCTGCAGGAACAGACTTCAGTTTCCCACGGTTTTCTGTAAATATCTTTGCACTTCTCCCTCCTTTGGTATTAAGTTTTGAAGTCAGAAGTCAGAGCTGACACTCTTTTTGTTCTCAACTCAGATACTGCATAAACCTCATGGAGTCCTTTCCGCCTTTAACTGTGCTCGAATCGATTCATTTATCCCACAGCACATCCTTAGTTTCCTTTTTAAGCTCTCTGTATTCTTTTTTCCTCCTCTTACCTATATAAAGTACGCCTAGCACCCAGTTCTTCTAGCATTGTTGTAAAGTGAGTGACAGATTCACAGGATGATCAGTAGATAACTGGATTAGAAACTAGATTATATATGACGATATACAAATAAACTAAATTGAAAATTTCCCTCATAACAAATGAAACATTCTGGTTACACAATGTGTTACGACATGTTATTGTTTATTGTTGTGTCCTGTTACAAGGCCTGCCATCTTAGAACCAGATGCCAGAGACTGATAGTGCATTTATAACATTTATTGAAAAGGCCAATAAATAGTGTGCAAAATATCCATAATTCCTCTATCATCAGAGGTAAACAAATAAATGTGTGCTGAGGAAAAAAACAGCATAGAGAAGGCCAATAGATGTCTGTGTTATCTTACATTCAGTTCAAGTTTGTTCAGCTTTTCACAGCTTTGTTTCAGCCACTATTGTTAACCAAGCACCGTGTACAGTACATGTCGCCGTTGAGCAGATTCGACACCGTTGACGTGGTTCTTCCCACCCCCTCACGACGCGTCGTCATGCGAGAGTCCGGCGTGAAGGAGGAGAGTCCGGGCTTTCATCAACTGTCTCCGTTCACAGCTTTCTGCCGTAAAACCCTCAGGATGCGATCGCTCTTTGTGAGATCGGCGGGGAGTTCGTTATGCTGCGAAACAGAACGCACAACATGATCCGGGCGTGTCTATTAGTTCGGTTTCTCATCAAAGTTAGGAGTGTTACCTCGTTGGGTAAAGCGGGATTGGCGTTGGCTCCGAGCAGCAGAAGTACAGTCCGAATATTCCCACCCATGACGGCAGCGTGAAGGGCGGTGGAGCCATTCTGGAGACACAACAAGGAGGGAACCTGCTCTATTATCTTTCATTTAGTTGTAAATCGTAAATTAAAGATGATCTTGCAGGTAGAGCTAGAAGATTCTTAACCTTGAGAAGGCCGAGCGCAGGAGAAAATTTCAGCAGCTCCTCGACGACGCCGTTGTGTCCTTTCAGCGCTGCTTTGAATAACGCCGTCGATCCATCCTTGAAAGTCGAGAGACCAAATAGACAAATCAGCTTCAGCTGCTTTCAACTACAAAAAAATAAAAAGTAAAATTTGACACCAAAATACTGCAACTTTGAATTTTGTGTGAGATTCTTTGTGAAATGTCAGCAAAAACGCTATTTATTTTGTAAGAATTGAAGTTAGCGCCACTTCAGCACTGAACTCAATGCTGTTTCATTGTTTGTCAGGAATATGAATCATATTTGATACAGCTTAAACACAATTCTTAGATTTATCAAATCGTCTGTCTGAAACCACAAATAACAGTTTTTTTTGTTTTGTTTTTTTGGCTGATTGAGATATGAAAATTTGAGGCATTTCAGTTATATAAATACTAATTAAAGGACCTTCACTTACTCATTTTGTAATTCCTTTAGCATATGAAACGTATAAAATAATACTAATAAGGTAAAATAATTTCATCCAACTCTCCAATCCAATCTGAAGTGACTATCATACGAGGATTAACGTACTAATCTGTCAGCATCCCGATCTGCTCCGCGTAGCAGAAGGACCTTCACCACCTCACTGTGTCCCATCTGAGCTGCCATCCACAAGGGTACAGTGCCATCCTGGGAGAGAGATGGAGGGTTAGGAGGCCGTGGAGAAAAACACACACCGTTTACACGTTTAGAACTACAAGGTTGAAGGAGACATCTGTTTAGGTCGTAATCTCCTGGTTACTGGTGGACGTCAGGCTTTTCGCTTGCCTGCGTTTCAACTACATTGTGTGCTGTGAAGCTGGTCATAGTGGAAGATGAAGCGCTGAGATTAGAATTATCGCAAAACGTGAACGCTGAGCGACAAACAGTAACCTGACAGAGAGAACTAAAACAGATTTATAGGTGACAAGTGTAGGCATGTGAAGTGATTTGTGCCTGCGGGGGGCATTACCTCCCTTGCTTGGTTCACCCTGGCGCCAGAAGCCAGCAGCTGACGAATCACAGTCACATGACCCCCCTGCGCAGCGAGGAATAACGGTGTAGCTCCATCCTGAAAAAATTAAATAAAATAAGAACAGCAGAGGCAAAACTCATTGTAAATACACCAATAATTAGCTCGTTAGATACATTTTTGCACAGTAAGGTTGTTGCTGTTTGTGGCACATGCTAGTCCTGCTCAAGGTGATTCATGACTGACTCAGCAGTTTGGGGAAAAACCAGAGAGACGGGATTCCTGCTGCACTGAGATCAACTAACCATCAGGTTTCTGACACAAAGGGAGGCAGAATACAGAACAGATCAGCCATGTGTGACTGTCTGAGGAGAGACAGGCCTGTAGATGCAGATCTCACGTTTAGCCTCTCGTGAACGTTGGCTCCGTTCTTCAACAGGACGTCCACCACTGTCGAGTGTCCGTACTGCGAGGCAACGGTGAGAGCTGTGCCGCCATCCTGGTAGCGAGGCATGAAAAAAAGCAACATGAAGGTTACGCATAAGCTTAAAATGGAGAACGCAAAAACGCCTAGATGTATTCTTGGTAACTGGGTGAACCATCGCCCGGCGTTTTTCACGTCGAACCTGTGTCCGTAGTTCGGTGGAGGCGCCGAACTCAAACAGCAGCTTCACGATGTCATGGTGTCCCTGCTGCGAGGCGAAGAACAAGGCCGTCGAACCTGTCTGAGGATAAAAATAGACACAGCTGTTTACATGGAGGACTACTACCCTATTAGTCAACTCAAGACTTCGGTATTTTTTTTAGTGAAAGTTGATCACTACAAGACATTTTTCCTTTTGCTTCACAATTGATATTAGTTAATATTTTTCATGAAGCACATCAAACAGCTCTCCAAAAGACCTGCACATTCTACACATATGTTATAGTTAGATCTGAAATCTAAACAACAAAAACCTTAACTTACAGGAACAGAAATCACTGTGTTACTCTATAAATATACACGTTTTCTTTGATTGTGTGCCGAATAGGTGAGTGGAGAATTTCGAAAACAGCAGTGATAGTTTCCTGATGATAATAGTTATTGAGGAAAATTCCTCTATTGTCAACAACTATTGTGAGTAATGTGTCCTGGAGCACATCTACCTGTCTCTGGTAATTAATGTCTGCTCCTTGCATAATTAGCTCTTTGACGCACTCAAAATGGCCGCTGTACGACGCCACCATCAGCGCAGTCGTTCCATACTGCAATAACAAAAAAACAAAACAAAACATACAATTAGTCAACCCTGCAGAAAGTTGTATTTATTCATAATCTGGCACCAGTACTAAAAATGGCTGCAATGTACAGATTTTGCTCCTTCTTCAGCGCCTGTCACGTGTGAGGTTCCCAAATACTTTGGCATTTATTTTTGGTTTACGCATTTTTTTCTTATTGTCTGAAGTTAAATTCGACCAAATTTTTCTTGTTTCCCATCGTGTCAAACAAGATAGCAGTGTGTTCCGGGTGTAGCCAATTAACTCAAATATGTCAAATAACCTATCAGAAGTTTTCAAAGCGGTGACATCATCAAATGGGCTGAGGAAGAGGTTATACTGTGTGTAAACTTTTGATTTTGAAGACATTAATAAATAAATCTTTAAAATATTTGTTATCCTAATTTTGTGGCATTAAGCAGTTTAATATTTTTAACTAACCTAATGCAAGAAAAGTCATACAGTGAAAAGAATTATGTGTATGTGTCTTTTAATTCTGTATATTCAGGCATTGGGAATATCTATAAGATATTTTTTGTCAAACTGTTTATTATTTGTTTTTCACATTCCTGTTTTTTACTGTCTGCTTGTCTTGTATGCAAAATACTTAATAACCTTGGTGTTTAAAAGTGTTAAGTGAGAATGTACTTTTTTTTCTTACAAAGAAAAGACAAAGACAAAACCTATAAAAAAAATCATGCATTTGCAATAAAGAAGAAAATCCCCACTAAAAATCTTGGTGATAAGAGAACTGCAATATTAAGATGCAGATAAATTCATAATATGCAAACTAAAAAAAAATAAATAAAAAAAATAGCATACACATACAAACACAAGCACATGCTTCACAGAGGTAGCGCTCGATGCTCTCTGCATCTCTGGCGGTTTACGGTTAAAGCCTGCGGCTGAACGGCCGGGGGGCATGCAGGATCCGTACACTGTCTCTGCAGTCGGCGTCCACTCGCCCGCTGTTGAGCAGCAGCTGAAGCAGAGCCAGGTTTCCCTTCCTGGCCGCCCAGAAGCCGGCGTTAGCCAGGGGTGTTTCCTTCTGCGGGGGTAAATGCACACAACAACCGCTCACACTGAAACCACCATTATAGCATTACACACTCTGACAGCAGACAGGGACCGCTGTGGTGTGCGACTCGGTGTCACCACTAAGAGTAGATGCTACACACACAGGTCGCTGTGTCTGTGTGTGACTGAGAGGTTAGAACCCATAAAGACAGATCAGTGGTCTCTAGGCAACCCCAAACTTTTGTTTTTTTGGGTAAGCCTAACTCTTCAACCTAAAATTCAGTTACTTTTACTTTTTTTTGGGGGGGGGAGTACTTTTTTATGGAGTTCAATTTGTTCCAAAAATATGTTAAGCAAATGAGCATATTTTTTGGCACAAATAGAACCCCATAGAAGTAGTTTCACTAGGCTGTCCTTTTTACTTTTCCTTGAGTAATATATTTTTTTTATAAAGTATTGCTCTTGAGAAGAACTTCTGCTCACTCTACCTAAAGTGAGAAACTTCACTAGAATTAAAAAAATAAAAAAAATCCATGAGATGCAAACACACCTAGAGTTAAAGCACAACTTCTTGTTTGCGCTAAAGTTTTGTTTTTCTACCTCTCAATATTTTATTTGCATTAATTTCTTTTAGTCATTAAAATACCAGAATTTGGACATAACTTTGCATTTTTGCCTGATTGATTACGTCATTTTTAAATATTCTGATCATTATTCAACACTTGACTGGCCTTTTAACCAGATATTTTTTGAGTAATTTCTTGGACAGTTGCTTTTTACTATGTTGAAGTAGTGCTAGTCAGGTTTCTGAATGTCCTTCAACTGTTATATATGGACAGCTTTTGGTTATTTTCTGTCCAGTCCTTGTCCTTGACCATAACACAAATTTGTGCAGTGTGTGTTTAAACAACAAGGGGAAATGGAGAATTTTTTTTTTCCATTTTTATCAAAAAACTAAAAAAGGACGAACAAACAAAGCAGGAGATGTACTGTATCTTTACAAACGGGAACAACTCTAAACATCGCGCAGACCCTGAGAGATGCATCCCGGTTCAGCTCAGTGAAGAACCATTGATTGCCACCACTTAAAGAGATGAATAACGTCTGTCTCATAGGAAACCAACAAAAGTACAATTGATAAAACGAGGAATAACTTAGAAGTTTTGTTTCTCCGCCGGTATTCTCTGAACAGTCAGGATTGTTCATAAACACCCAAGATGTATTTGTCAAAGACTCGTGAGCCATTTAATGCAGCTATTGTGCCCAGACATGTGCTACACTGTTGGGAGTCAGTATAATGTAACCTCTATTTCCTTTATACTTAAACACATCACGTCATTAAACAAATCCTGACTATACAGCAGTCTGCTTTTGACCAGCAGCTGCTGCTGCCGTGTGTCCCGTGACGATACAGGCCGTTTCAGGCAGGCTGCCCGGGCAAAGATGGATGGAGAAAGCTGCGTTTTACCTTGAAAGACATCCTTGCAGACCTCAGTCGTGACTCATGGCGCTCCCGTGATGCGCACTCACTCATTAGACGCGATGCTGCGCGTAATTTGCCTGTTTTGCCGCACCGTGCTTGGGTGTTGCCCCGTCGCGGACATCATAATAACAGCGGGAGCGAGTCAGCAGAGCTCAGCCTCTGCAGTGGACCCCGCAAGGAGGAAACACCGCCACCAGAGGGCGCTGCAGAATACAGCTGGGAAAAAAAAAGTATCCACTTCTTCTCCCAAGTATTAAGATCAAACTCAAGGTAGACGTATTTGAACTTTTAAACAGTAGTATAATTTTGCACTTTATTTTTTTGTTATTTTCCTTTAGAATTGCACCAGTCAAGTCACAAATCAAAAGTTCCTCAAGTAAAAAATATTAGTTTAAAAATAGGTACAATGGCTAAACACATACTTTTTATGTGTCACGTTAAAAGGACAAACTTTACTGGACTTTATTGGGATTTTATAGGACAAATACAAAATCATCTGTAATAAGTGATCTGTCATAGTTTTTAAAAATTGCTTTATGAATAAAAATCTTACGAGTATTGTGGGAGTCTGCCAATACTGTGTAGAAGCACATCCAGCTGTAACAATAAGTTTCTAAGGTTATGTCTCTACCAGCTTTGCAGATCTAGAAACTGAGATCTTTGCATAATATTGAGTGAGACTGGAAGGAAATCATCTGCGACCATCAATTTTCAAGCTGTGCCACAGATTCTCTGTCGGATTTAAGTCTGGACCTTGACTAGGTCGTTATTGAGCATGAATGTGACCTAACCCATTCCATTGTAGCTCCGGCTACACGTTTTGAGTGGTCCTTTTTGCCAAATCTAACAAGTTTCTGTGTCCATGTCAAAGAAAAGAAAGTCCTACAGCAGAATGTTTCATGATGATGATGGTGTGTTCAGGGTGGTATGCAGTGTGGTTTGCATGTAGGACCAAATGTTGGGCCAAATTTGTTCTTATCGGGTCAGAACACCTTATTCCACATGTTCACTTCATCCCATATGGGACTTGCAAGTCTATCAGTTATTATTTTATTTTATTTTTTACATTTTCTCCTACCTGAGCTGAGTTACTTTGGGCTGCTTCTCTGATTAAATCACTCCCTGCTTAGCAGAATACAAATGTGTTCCACAATGTGTTATTTTCTTTCCACTTCACAGTCAGGCTCCACTGTCGCATAAAATCCAATCCAAAATACATTGAAACCTACTGTGGCTATAAGTTGTGGAAAAAGTAAAGTGAGTGGGAATGCAGTATGCCTCGGAGGAGAGCCGAGTTGTTTTGATATGGTTTGCTCAGCATTTCACATTCAAATTCTTCCAAAATCTAATAAAAAATGCTTTGAAACTGAAAATGAATTCAAATTCTTCAGTTGAAACCTTGATGTTTTCCCCTAAAACTGATCTTGTGACTCTTCCCAGTTCCACATGACAATGTTAAAGAGTTTCGTAAATAATTAAGTCTACAAAAAGTAAAGTCCAGACCGTGAAATCTCAGTGAAATGCTGTTCACATAATGCACCAGAATCAGCTCTGTGTTTATTCAAATGCAACCGTTTGCAGCTGATGTCATTTCGGGTGCAAACTTTAATCAGATTAGACGCATTGTCCCTTTTTTGGGTGTTGTGCTCGGCTACAAACATGTATTTGAGGGATTAACAATACTGCAGCTTTAGCTGTTTCTAGGTGATAACTGCAGAGGGTTTGGAGGACAACATATTTTTGTTGACTAATGCTACTGTCAGGTGTTCATTTAGGGATCGAGTAAAAGTAGAGCAGGAACATGTAGTTTACCAGAAAGCTTTAAATAGCGGGCTGGTAGCTGGAGTCGCTACTCTGTTGGAGTTGCTGTTGGAACATGGGAACAAAACAGACTCACCTGTGTGCAGGTAGGCAGCCCAGGATTCTTTTGTTTTATTTATTTTTATCAGTGTTTTTGCTAGATTAATGTGATTGTACCTTATGGTGAAGCTTTGAATGTGCTAGGAGAGGGCATTTATCGTATTATCATTTATCGTGATAAATTTCTTCTGATTAGAATTGTGATTTATAATCGCCGTGATAAATTCCAATTAATGATGTATTAAAACTCTCCAAAAGAGTATCCATGTTGTCGGGATTGTCAGTTTTACTATTTTCTGCACTGTTTGTTCAATGACAGTATCAATCAATATGAATTCATTTGAAAATAGTTAAATGCACAGTTTAGTGATACAAATCACACTTCTTCTTGTGAGTGGCGTGCTAAAGACATGTACTACAAAAGGGAATGTTTTCCAAGAGCATTATTTGTGTTTGTAGGGCTATGATTGCTGTGATAAAGTACCTAAAAAAAGCAGCAAATAGTTACCGTCACCTTTATCGTTATCATGATTTCACCACAAAATATCGTGATAAATTTTTAAGCCATGTCCCCCACCCGTGCTGTGTGCTTTTAAAACTGAACAGGGAGAAAAATGTAATTCTGAAAACGAGGGCTCAGGAGAAGAGACAGAATGGTTCATAGCGTTGTTTTGATCCTAGTGAACTCCTGCCACCACCTTTACAATACGATGCATAAAATCCCAATTCAACGAGAGGTCGTGGCTCTTTGTTGTCTTTCCTTCCAGCTGGGCCGGTGAGCTTTCTGCTGAGGGCGGCCCTGCTCTCCATCCTGCTGTGCAGCCCGCAGACGGTGCTGTCGGAATCGGATGAGGTGGTCCTGACTGAGTGGGAGATCTGGAAAAGCAGCCATGGCATAAGCTATGACGAATCAGTGAGAGCGAACAGATGGCTAAAGCACATCAACACAATCAAGCGTGCAAGTTTTTTTTTAATTCTTTGATTTGTTATTCAGGACGACATGCAGCGGAGGGCCATCTGGGAGGACAACAAGCGCAACATTGAAGACCACAACCAAGGCTTTCTCATGGGGAAGATGTCCTTTGCTATGGCAATGAATAAATATGGAGACCTTGTAAGAAGTGCTGCTTTGCTCTCACGTTTGTTTTTGACAGAAACACCAAGAAATAACTACAAAATAAAACCCCATGTAGCAGTTGGTAGTCTGTCTCTTTGCACAAGACTGACCTTGTTTTAGTTTATCTAACGTAGATAAAATGCTGTTTTAAGTTGACCTTAAACATCTTCAGTTCAGCAAGAGACCATTGTTAAGTCTACTGCTGCTTTCTCAGCCAAACAACTGCATCAAGCAACATCTTGTTGCTTAGCTGAGAAACCAAACTTAATTTATTCACTTGTCCACAAACTCACTGCAATATAACATCTGTTTGCTACATGTAGCTGAGCTAACTGCTGAAAATAACTTCACAGAACCTGAATTGTGTCTTTTTTCAATTTTTAGACAAGGCAGGAATACCAAACTCTGCAGGGAGCCATGATCAACGCCCAGTTTGTGCCGAGAGGAAGGGAGGTTTCAGCTCGAAGACTGCGCTACAACGCCAAGAAACTAGACGCTGCGGCTGTTGATTACAGGAGCAAAGGCTATGTCACTGAGGTGAAAGACCAGGTAAGACCACAACTGTGCACTCAATTGAGCATGTCCTCTCCAGACTAAGGGTGTGTTCACACCCTTGTCTATTAAGTCCAGCTCGTTTGGGGAGGTGTCAATGCACAATATAATTCTGGTTCGCCTAAAACCTAGATCTTGGTTCAATTGAATATGCGGTTTGAATGCATATGTGGATGTGGACCGCTCCAAAAGCAGGAAGTGAACTAAAGCACAAGGCATTCTGGGTAAATGCTGGTGGTCTTTTACCAAAGACAAAAGAGAAATCCTACAACCGCTAAAATCTCACACTACTCCATTTATATTTACATTTTGCAAAGGCTTTTGTGTTGTTTCCTTCAGTAGTTCTTGGTGCAGCGCCCCCCACAGGCGAGGAGAACAGATTTTTCAAATAGTTTGCATTGTTTGACACAGTGCAGTGTGAAAGCGAACCGCACCAGCTGAAAATGTAACAAATGTTGAAATTTTGGTCCCCAGTCAAACCGAGTCTACCGGATTATCAGGTGAGAAAACATCTGATAGTCCGACGTTTTTTGTGACCACAGTCACAATCTGTTGTTTGCCTTCTCAGGGCTACTGCGGCTCGTGCTGGGCTTTCAGCACAACAGGGGCGATAGAAGGACAACTCTACAAAAAATCGGGTCAGCTGTTGTCTTTGAGCGAGCAGAACCTGGTGGACTGCTCCAAATCGTACGGCACCTACGGTTGCAGCGGCGCCTGGATGGCCAACGCCTACGACTACGTGATCAGCAACGGTCTGCAGGCGACAGACACCTACCCGTACACCTCCGTGGTGAGGCCCAGTCTGAAGACCTACAGGCTCAAACTGAGAACTGTTCATCATCCAGGGCCTTTCGTTTCTCTCCACAGGACTCACAGCCCTGTTTCTACGACAGCAGCCTTGCAGTGGCTCATATCAGAGACTACAGGTTCATTCCCAAAGGAGACGAGCAGGCGCTGGCCGACGCCGTGGCAACCGTCGGGCCAATTACAGTAGCTGTGGATGCTGATCATGCTAGCTTCCTCTTCTACAGCTCAGGTTATTATCCACTCTGTTTACACATGAATTAGTCATTATGAAATTTGTTACTTGATTTGATCAAACGCGTGTCTGTCCTGGAATTTTAAGCAGCATAACTATCCTTCTTGCATCAGTTTCTAGCTACAGCAGTTGGCAGAGAGACTAACTTCTATAAACCTCCCCTGTGCATTGCACCTGTCTAACACCAGCAGCAGCAGAATATAAACAATCTGCAGATACAGAGATATTTTTCCTCCTGTGTCAGTTAAGAGCAAAATTTATTTCAAACAGTAAAATTACTTTTTTGTGCTGCTTCTTATTTGTGTGATTTTTAAACAAGCAACTGATTGCGAGCAATTTGAGCTTGATTTAGAAATTAAGAGATTTCTGTCCAACATCAACAAGTAAATGTTTGTTTTTACCACCATTTCTTTTTGCACATAAAGCTGTGCTTATTTATGAAAATTGCTGCGCATTTAGAGCACAGTATCTTCAAGAAATAGCAAAAGGTCAGGTTTGTTTTGGTTGCTAAAATCGTGGTCACATTTCAGGCTAGAAATTGCAAGAAAACAGTGAAGACACATTTCTAAATAAATCAAAACACCATCAAAATTAATTTTAGTTCAGTAATTCAGTTCCAATAACCAAAACATGTACGGATTTAACGCACGCGGGGCAATATATTGTGTTCGCTTCTGTCAATTATGATTATGAACATTTTAAATTCAGTTTATCAAGCTATTAAAACATTACAGAAGACCAAGAGCAGAATAAGTTTGGATGCAAAAACATTATGGCAGTCACTTGTGCTCACTATAAGAAGGAAGAACAAAAAAGGCCATTGTTCAAAAAAGCTGAGTTCTGTATTTCAGCATATTAATGGAAAGTTAAGTAGAAGGAAAATGTGTGAACAAAAGTTTGGTTTCATTTTAGCTAAAAGCCTTCATTAAAATTATCAGAGATAAATGCTTATAATATATTACTGTTTGTGTAATGAATCTTTATATTTGACTGCATGGATTTGACTTCTGGAATAGAATTTCTGAAATACTGTCCAGGGTGACCCCGCCTCTCGCCCGGAACGTTAGCTGGAGATAGGCACCAGCAGCCCTCCCTACCCCACTAAGGGACAAGGGTGCAAGAAAATGGATGGATGGATGAAGTTTTGGATGATGTTCTTATCTGATAAAACTCAATGTTATTGATGAAATAACTTTGCAATTGTATTCTTTACTATTTACTACTAATGACGTGTTTTGTAAGATGGAAATCTAATCATTCATGATGATTCAAAGCAGAGAAGGCAGGGAGTCTTTACATCAGTGGTCCTCAAACTACGGCTCGCGGGCCGGATTTGGCCCGCCTCCACATTTGGTCCGGCCCTCTGAACAATAACAAGAGAGCATTCAGATTTTTTTTTCATATACCATATTTTCCGGACTATAAGCCGCTTATATGTGAATTTTTCTTCAACCACCAGTGGGCTCTTTAGCAGGAAGTGAATCATTGGAAGTCAAAATTGGAAATAAAAGAAGAAAGCGCCCATTAAAACAGAATTAGGTTTTAATAGGGAATTGAAATTTGAGAATGTTGATCAGTTAAATAGCATTGAGGGGAAAAAGAAGATTTTTAGGTTTTTTTGGGATCTTTATGAGAATTTGAGGTCTAGATATTAGGATCCAGTAGATGGAAGTAGTGCAACAATAATGGACACAAGCTGCCGTTGAAATCAAAAGAAGAAGGCGGCGGCGCCCATTTTCATTTAGCACATGCTAGTAGCAGACACGAAGGATCAGCACTTTTACTGTTACAATTACCATTTGTAAACTACCGTAATCAGTTCAGTTAAATCTAAACTTGGCAACTTTTTCTTTTTCAACCGTAATAAATGCGATATTCAATTTACCTGTTATTACCTGTTATTAATTTTGGGTGTCCGCCCCCCTCTGCTGCTGCTGTATTGGTGTGGAAAACCTGGAGCGGCAGAGATATCTGCTGTTTACTGGCTTTAAAAAAAACAAAACTTTGGGGTTGTGGCTTATAGTCCAGTGCGGCTCATAGTTCAAAAAATATGGACTATAATCCTTCCTGGATATTTTCTGTGAAGAACCCAGAGAATGTTATTTGATTGTGTTTGCTGGAAAACAATAAATTTTTACATTTAGGCACTCCTACAATCGTCACACTTTTTCTGTTACAAACTGACTCCGGCCCCCCACCAGAAAGGGAAAGGTTATGTGGCCCTCACAGGAAAAAGTTTGGGGACCCCAGCTTTACATAAAGCCTTACCTTTGAATTTCTCTGCAGGAATTTACAACGAGCCCAGCTGTAACTCCAACCACCTGAGCCACGCAGTGCTGCTGGTCGGCTACGGCTCTGAGCAAGGACAAGACTACTGGATCCTCAAAAACAGGTATGACACTTTTTATGTAAATCAAAATGTGTCCCAGTGTATTATAAGCCTGGCGGGCCACAAGGCTTTACTTGTGCCTCCACCAAAATTTTTATTTTTGCATTTTTTAAGACTTTATTGTTGGTGTTCAGGTATTAATAATCTTCTAATCTTTCAATAACACATAATTATCAAATGATATTTTCAAATTTCCTGTCAACTTTAAACATTTTTTAACTCAAAAACACAAAGAATCACTGGATGAATGACTGCCGAGTGTCCAACCACCGGGCTTAGCAGGTTTTCTGGGGGAAACCTTGGTGTCACTTAAAAAAAATGATACGCCTTGATGTTTTACTGATTTTTCTTCTTTTTTTTCCTAGTTGGGGAAGCAGCTGGGGTGAAGGCGGATACATGCGGATGGCCCGGAACGGCGGCAACACTTGTGGCATTGCAAGCTACGCTTTGTACCCAATTTTATGAGTACGAGAACCCTAGAAAGAGATCGTTCTAAAGTATAAGCAACACTTATCAGTTTTTTGTATTCTAAAGATACATAGCTTGTGAACCTGTCTGACATAAGGCTCTCATAGGGAATACATTACCTCTCTCAGGGATGTAGAAGAAATTATTCTTCGGGTGTAAATTCTCAACTATTCAGATGTTTCTGTTTGTACAACTTGTTAAAAAAATTCTAAATGAAAATTGAAATAAAATTTGGATATTTAACCTTGGACAGAGTCGAGAACATTCATTAAAGTCGTTCTCTGCACAAGGGGGAAACATTAGCCCCTAACATCTGTCTCTTGTTTTCAATGGGAAAATGTCCAACCATCATTAATTATTGGGTCTGATGAATGCAGCGACAACCGTGGTGGACAAACTGATTTTTGGCACATTTTCAGGGCCAGTGAGGTGAGCTATGAATCCAGCAGATGCTTGTTTTTATCTCTGTAGTTTCTCTAAACCTAAACAACAAAGTCTCCTCCCTCCTCCACAAGCTGTTTGAATATGAAAGTTGACATCTGAAGAATCCCTGAAAAAGGATCAAACTTTTTCAGAGATGTAATAGATATTGAACATAGTTGCCAATTTTAACTTCTATAAAGCCATGGAAACATTTGCGAACATTCAAACTAACCACTAATCAAAATGCTGTGGGGTTAAGATGAAATAAAAAATAAGAACAAAAAGTTCAGACTTCAAAATGGTGACTGTTTGTTTAATGAACAAGATGATAATGTTGGATGGAGACTAAAAGCTAAAAAGCTGTCAAGATGAAAACTTGGAAGTTTTGTCTAGATGTGATTCAAATTCTGTTCCTAAAATTACTTTCATAAAGTTTACTTGGGGCTACACATATTGGCTAAAAATGTACAAATAATAGTATTGCTTTGGGTTAAAGAAGTACAACTAGCCAACCTAAAAAAATGTCTTCTGGCAGAGCAAGTACTAAATATTAAGCATGCAAACAACATATTTCCCAACTCCACAAAACACTAACCTCTAGTGTACAATTGAATTAGCATGTTAGCTCGCTAGCAGCAGAAGTTCTTTTTTTCCCCCAGCTTGAATTACATTTTTTTTAATATAAACAACAATTATCCTAACCAGCCAACCCAAAATTGTGGGGAAAAAATTGCCTTCTGGCATTTGTGTTGTGATAATAGAGCAAGGACTAAATATGTAGCATGTAAAAAACATCTTCTCCATCTCCATAAAACAGATTAAATTAGCATGTTAGCTCACTAGCTACGTTTTCTTTTCCAGCGTGGTTTAAATTTGCTTTAATAAAAATACATTTTTATAACTGTCTTCTCTGCATGTTGAAGAAGATATTTTACAGAGATATCTTAGCCTATGTTTACAACTTTTACTCGAATATTGTCCCACGGTTGAAACATTTTTGTTCTGCACCAATGGCTAATTTGTGGGATAACGACATTTTATTATTAGTTTAATGATTAAAACTGAGTTCAAGACTGGCACAGAAAATAAAAGGTTAAAATAACTTCACATCTGTAGCGTTGTATTCATTTTTTAAACGCTTCCTGTTTCTTTTTTACTAATGTGTTTTCCCACCTGCTGACCACCTGGCAAAGAATCAGTTCTCATCTCAGCGTCTCTCCTGCTTTCATCTCGCTTCATACAATTTCTTCATTATCCGCTGCTTTCTTGAACAAATTCACGCCTGCAAGTGTGACCACACCTCGGTGAACTTTGAACCTAAACTTATTTTCACCCCGAAAAGCTCCAAGGTTCACTTTCTGCAGCGCGTAGCCTGCACTACAAAGAGACACATTGCTCTTAAGAAGAAGGATTTCTCCACAGCTTGCCTAATGAGGCGAAGCTGAAAGACGCATAATGAAGCAGAAAGCGCCTTTGCTTTGCTTTGCACTGGGGTTGTTTTTCTCTTTTGCTCCAATTTGCCTTTGTGCTCAGAACAATTCAAAAGGCTGGCACGACAGAGACACTCGGAGGCTTTGGAAGAAAAGTGGCACGAAAAAGTTCTGTGATCCCTCCGTCAGCGACCAGACAGCAGCAGGTGCTGGCCCCGAGGTAACTCGGCAAATTTAGAGGTTTTGTCTGGAAATGTGATGCGTGCTGAGGTCAATGGGATTTTTATTTTTGTAATCTGAAATGAAAAGACGTGATTTGCATTCAAATTTTAGAGATTGTAATCATATTCTGTGCCAGGAATTACTGAACACAATCATGTGGCTTCAATACTAAAGTACATATAGTTACACACACACACAAAAAAATAAAAATAAAAATCCTCACCCATGGCATATTTAGGTTTAAAATAATTTATTTTCAATTGAGAGGCTGTCTCTGATAGGAAGTAAGACAGATATGTCTCAAAGGAAGACAAAACAATGCAAGAGCAAACTGTAATTCACCCGTCTAGCCACATTTAATGAAAAGGTGTAATGTCAGAATTGCTTACAGAGAAATACAGCACTCCTTATAAATTTCCTCACCAGCTCACCTCAGTCTTGCATGTGAAATGAACCAGGACATGCAGCTTTGTTTTGTCTTGCATGAAAGTGCAGCCCTGGCTTCTACAGAGAACGAACAGGACCAAGTAAGGGACGGTGTGTGCCATGCCGCTGCAACGGACTCTCTGATTTGTGTGATGCACAAACAGGGAGCTGCACGGTTGGTGCTTCAACTCACATCCAGCTGAAACCAGAATTATATTCAGTTAAAAAAAAAAAACAATTATCTATGATAATCTCTAAAAAATGTTCTCACTAAGTTTTCTTAAATGTAGCAAATGGAAGTACTTTTGTGTAATTCTAACTAAACAAAAAAAACTTTGTTCTGACGTAACTTCAGACGGTGAGAAATTTTTGTTTTTGTTTTTATCTGTTGTACGTAGATATCTGGTTTCAACCGTACGCTCACAAGCAAGGTGCAAAATGCTTCATCGTACTTTAAGGCTGTCACTTTTGTGGGAAAAATATGTTTTGTCTGTGTGACCTCCAGAACTGCCGGTTTGACGCCGCGGGGGATCGATGTGATCGGTGCAGGGAGGGTTTCCACGGACACGCCGCCAACAGGACCTGCCGAGCCTGTCCCTGTCCCTCCACACACAACAAGTGAGCATCTAATGACCAGCATTACAGTTACAGTGGTTCTACAAAGTGAACACACACACACCTGTTAACATTTAAAGTTTGTAACGCGACAAACGAGACAATCGCAGTTATTCAACTCAAATAAATCTGTATGGAAGAAAACTACGGCAAACAGAACAACAACAGCAGCAAAACGCTACAGTGACCTGATGCACATCCTTAATAACGCAACTTTTGATTCACCATTCATAGTTAATCCGATTAAAATGAAATAAAGTTCAGATGTCATAGGATTTTTTTCCACCGTTTTCTCAGTTGCATTTTTTTAAGCTAAAGTCACGGTTTGCCGAGAGCTCAAAGGATCAACAATAATCTCATCTTGGAATTCAAGAGTTAGGAGAATTTTTCAAAACATTCCTTTGTATTAATATAAATCCTTTGGTAGCTAGAGGACTTACGGGACAACAATGACGGTATGAAAAATGGATTGATCTCTAATATAATGAGAATACAGGGGGGGAAGGTGCAGGGATGCAGAAGTTTGTTAGACAAAAGCCTAGAACATGTAAAATCTCCCTAAAGCTTTTGAGATATCTAATGAAATTGCATATACATTTTCGGTTCATTTTCAAAAGGTATTTTGGACAAAAAGCACTGATGTTCGCCAAAGTGAACACCATAACCACACTGAAGCAGGGTGGTGGCAGCATCATTTTCTGTGGTTACTTTTCTTAAGGTAGTCAGATGTCTGCTGTGAAAGCTGAAGATGATTTTCTGTCCAGACTTATGTCAGAAATCAACAAAACAAAGATCTCGTGAAAGGAAAATGAAAGTTTTGATTCCCCCGACTGGGGTTCAGATGTCAGTCTTAACAGAAAATCTGTGATGTCGCCTGAAGAGGGCTGTGAGCAAGAAATGCCTTCAGAATCTGACAGATTCAGACGACTTCCCCACGGAATCGCTGGAAAATGCTGTCAGGTCAAACCGCATGATGCCGACAGACCCTGAAAACGAATCAAAAGCTTTAAAGAGCGTGAATACAAGAGCAGTCGCATTGTAAATGATCTATGTCACTGTACCAATGCCAACAGTTTTTGATGATCTGTTATAGGTTTTAGTTTTACATATTTTTTAACATGTTTGTATATTTTGAATATGTTTTTTCCCCCCCTGCAGTTTTGCGGTAGCTTGCCTCGACATCAGCCCAGGAGTTGTTGAGTGTTTGTGTAAAAGAGGCTACAGTGGAGCTCGCTGCGAGAGGTGAGGGCACAAACTCAGTATTTAAACAATAATCATCTGAACTTTATTACACTTACACTGTATACAAACATCTTCGCATTGAAGGTGTGCATTTGGCTACTATGGTAACCCCATGGTGCCTGGAGACATCTGCAAACCCTGCATCTGCACAGACGGCAGCTTAAGCGGCTGTGACTCTCTAACTGGAGGTGAGTGGGGACAATTTTTAGCTACAAAAATCAGATTTGAAGTAACAACATGACATCTAAAGATGCAACCAGAGCCAGCACCTTTTACACATCGACACCTCTAGAAAAATTGAATAAACAGCCCTTTAATGATTTTTTTTAGCACTTTTCTTCAGTTGGGAGTGGAAAACACTTTTAAGAGACAATCGTTTTTGAAAAATTGCTACGATTATTGGCAATTTCTGTCACAGAAATGCAACTAAAGTGTTCTTGAAATCTAAATTTCAACATTTTGAAGTTCTTCAGAGTGTCTGACTCACAGTTCATCAGTCATTTCTAAATGTGACGCAACATGTTGAGGCCCCGTCTCTTTCAGCTGTGGCCACAAGGCTGGATGAGGAGCCATATTTATCTTATCACCAGACGGACAGGGAGGTAAAAAGAAATCTCTGAGGCTCACTGCTGGGAAAACTACAGCAAAAAGTTAAATATTATATAAATATAACCAGTGCTACCTATCTACAAGCCAACTGCTTATTTGTATGGTATCCCTTTCTTCTGAGCCCTGTTTTGAGTCATGATTGCGGCTGGAAAGGTCCCAGATGTAGGTTGAAATCAAGCAATTTAGTTTAAAAAATTAAAGAAATAAGCAACTTATAGGAACGCAGGCGGCCAGATATGGACTACTGACGTAAACAGAACAAGGTAGCAGAGGGAGCGAGGAGCAAATAATGAAGATCCAGGAGCTAAATAAGGAAACTAATTAGGAAACTAAATAAAAAAGGAATGAACTGACCTTAACTCAGTGGCTTTCAAGGGCCAGAGTCCGGACAGGTTCAGGTACGTCTCTGTTTTAACAACATGGCATTCTGACAGCTGCTGCAACACCAGGAGAATTTAAATAAAAATAAATGACATGGGGCTGTTGTAATACTTTACACATAATTCATTTCCAACTCTTGTCGATCGAGATTACATCGTCAGGTGTTTGCGGCGCCACCAAGGACTTTATTAAACAGTCCTTTCAGGCTCAGCGGTGCTTTTAGTGTCAGATTAAGTGGCCCTGATGTGATGCAAGCCACTGTAACGTCTCATCCCTCTGACAGAGTGCGCCACGGGGGCTAACGGCGGCAATCCCTGCCACGGTAAGTTAACGCTCAAAGTTAATTTTACAGTTTTGACGTGAAGAGTCGACATTAAAGCCCGTGTTTTGTGACAGGATGTGATGGCTGTGCTTGCGCTCTGCTGGTGGACTTGGAGAAAGAGGACAGCGGTCTGGCTCTGCTGCGTCAGCTGGTGCTGAACATCACCGCCGGCCTCCCCGAGCTGAGCCTGCTGGAGGCTGACGCATCGCAAACAAAGGTACGGGCTCATAATACATTTCCTACAGGAGTTCATACCTTGGCCATTTTTTTCCCCCCTTCGCACTGCAAAGTTCTCCATGAAACTGGGCGCATTCGTCTCCATCATTACCAGCTTCGGGTTGATGAATACAGCGGTGCTGTGAGATGGGTGGAACCAAACGTGGAGCAGCTCGAGGCGGACATCGCTCTGGTTGGAAATGACCTGACTCGCCAAAATAACGAGGTACCAGTGGAGAAATTTGGCAGTGAGAAAACTGGATTTGAACATGTTCCAAATGTAGCGGATTTTATTTGACATTAACCCAGCTGAGGTCTATCGGATTGGAGGACATACGGTATACAATCAGGCATTGTTGGGGGCTTGCTAATGTTGTTGTACTGACAAAGATATGTTTAATGTGTACTGGAGAGAAGAATACTTACATATATTTGTATTTGTACTCTGCAAAACACACAAAATCTTGCCAAGTAATTTTGGTCCAGTTTCTAATGAAAACATAGTTCAGTTGAAATAAGATAAACTAACTTACAAGTCATTAAAAACACTGTTGACCTCTGGTCACTTGTTGCACATTTTACAGGTCATTTCTCAGAACCTTTGAACATTTTACATTAGTGTGAGATGGGGGGGAAATCAATATTGTTCAAACTGTTTTTTTCTAAAATGTTACAGATGCCTGACATAACCTTGGATCTCGAAAAGACCTTAAAGAACGTCAACAGAACTGTAATCCAGGTGCAAGACCTTCTCTTCGAGGCTGTGGCTCTCATCCAAGCAGCAAATGGTTAAAACTCCTAGTAGTGTCTGATTAAAAAAAAAAAAAAAAAGAAAGTTTAGTCAAACTGAACATTGTCCAAATATTTACTTTGGCAGGTTTGGCAGAGCAGCAGGCTTCAGTGGAACCTGACGTCTCAAGTTCTGTTTCCGACGGTCAGAAAAGTCAGATGATGGAGGAAGCTGAGCAAATCATGGCGGAAATTAAAGACAGACGGTGCACCATTCAGGGGGCCGGAGCGGACGGCGAGCAGGAAGGGGCCCGCATGTGTGAGAGATCGTTATCTGCTTATTGGTTGCTTTTTAAGGCTGGGACAGGAAGACAGGAGCTCAGATTGTGTCTTTGCTGGTCTCTGTGCCGCGTCGGATTATTGCTGTGCAGACTGAATGCAAACAAGATTATACAATCTACCCGGGAGCCAGAAGTATTCCCAATGTGGAAGCAGAATCTGATGATCAAACTAAGGCTTGTACTGAGCAGTAATGCAAATGTGTGGTAAATAATAATTGGCAATAAATATTAAAGAGGTTTCTGCATTCAGAGCTAAAGTTAGTTATTTACCAACTCTGAAACAACACATCCAGCCCATAAGATGAGACGACACACGGCATAACAAACACTGTAGAATAATTCAGTCCACATTTGACTACTGTGGCTCCTCTGCTTATTGATCCCAAAACTCTTTTCCAGACAGACTTCATTTTGACTCTAAATATTATGGTGTTTTATTAAATGCAGGTTATTATAGTTGGATATTTTGCTAACTCTGCTTGTTTATAGCTACATTGCTACATTGTAAGTGAGCAACAGTAAGTTAATGTAATGTTTTTTGTTTTTTCCGTCTCGTCAGTGCTGGAGAACATCAGAGCCGACATTGGCGACCTCTCACAAACCGTCCAGGCTGTTCTGAAGCCGACTGCAGACGTACTGACGGCCTCAACCGTTTCTGTGACGGCAGTGGCAGAGCAGCTGCTGTCTGTCCAGGAGACAGTTGAGAAAACACAGAGGCTTAACCTTAAAGGCGCCATCGGTCTAGAAAATCTGCAGGTAAGCGGCATGTAGGGGTTAAATACCCATGACACGCAGTCTTATTGATTTGCTGTCTGGAGAGTTGTAATTTTCTGCACTTTTTGTTCGTTATTTTACAGACCGCTCTGGCTGCGCTGCGGAGAGAACGAAGCTGGCTGCCGCCTGCGATGGAGCGGATTTACGATACGATGAAGAAAACTAAAGACGCCCTTTTTATGCCTCAGAAAATTAAAAAAGTAAGCACACTCCCTTTCACAGGGCACAACTGAAAACGCATATGTTCAGATTTTTCTGACACTTAGCTCGTGTTGTGTACATCGCAGGAAGAGGAGAGTCTTGCTGCTCAGGTAGACGGAGGCAAACTGGAGCTTTTTGGAAAGCTAAACGCGACCTGGAAGTGTGCGACCCAGACGGACGCCGTGACCCGGGCTGAGGAGCACGCAGAGGAGCTGGGTGCTGCAGCAGCGGAGTTGCGACAGTATGTGAGCAACATGTGGGATTTGGAGACTCAAGTTAAATTTCAAGAGAGCATTTAACACAAAGTGGAGGAAAGTGACAAAGTGGAATAGTGGGAAACCGTTTCCTAAATGATTCAAACCTCTGTTTTCTGACTTTTATTTTCAGTAAGTTTTGTAAAATTCTACTTTTACTTTTCAGAGGAGATGCGCAATATATCAGCAGTGACATTGGTATCGGCTGATATTAGTAATTTCTAACATATCGATATCGGTCCGATAAATAAACTGGACCGATGTCAATATTTATCTCCATCTTGTTGCCATTTAAATATGCAGCTCTGGAAAACAAATAAGATTTTACTCTTCATAGGTATATGTTTGAGTAAAATGAACATTATTATTTTATTCTATGAACTACAGACAGCCTGCAAAATTCAAAGCATAAATTTAGTTTTCATTTGCAGAAAGTGAGAAATGGTCAGAATAATGAAAAACATGCGGTGCTTTCAGACCTCAAATAATGCAAAGAAAACAAGTTCAAATTAATTTGGAAACAATATTAATGTTTTAACTCAGGAAGAGATCAGAAATCAACATTTGGTGGAATAACCATGAGGTTTTCAATGGGTTTCAGTGGAGTTGTCTGTCTTTTCCAGAGCTGTATAATATGTACACAGTATTGCATATTAGTTGCATTACATATTAGTTATCAGCCATAAAAGCAATGTTTATATCGGATATCGATATCGGTTCATCCCTACTTCCCAGATATGCGTTACTTTCAGTTTGGTTTATTACATGAAATCCCATTGAAATACATTGGATTTATAGTTTTGATGTGGTAAAATGTGTGGAAAGGGGGGGCATGGATACTTTTGGGATAAACTGAACAACATTATATCTTTAATATTCTTGCAGAGTGCTTCAAAATGTGGCCAACAGCAGAGAGCTGCTCAGGATTTTTGGAGCTCACGACGGCGTCGCCCGGCTCTCACAGGCAGCAAATCAGGCTCTAAGGGTAACTGAAGCACCATCAGTAACCCTTGATGAGTGTCTGAATGTTCATCATCAGTGGCATTAATGCCATCCTGAAATGATAAATTAGGACGTGGAGGAGGGAGGCCTGATCATCAGCGCTGAGGAGATGGAGGACGTTTCAGCTGATTTACACGCAGAAGCCAACGACACTCGGCGGTGCTTCAAAAGTCTCTGAGAAAAAAAAAAAAAGCCTCATCCGCTGCACGTGGAGTTTATCGTCTCTGTTTGAATGTGCAGAAACTCCAATCTGTTCCGTTTCTTCTGCACAGCGGTTTCACGTGCGCTGAACGCTCAGAGGGACGGCGTGAAAAAGCAGGAGAAAAAGGCAGAAATGTTGAAAGCGAGCGTCTTAAGCGTTGGCGGCAGCATCAGACAGATTGAAAGAGGTCTGTGGAGCTTACAAAACGTACGAGCACATATATTTTATGGATTGTATAAGATTACAGCATCGTCTCTTTTTTTTTTTTTTCTTTCAGATGATACCAAAGACCTTGTAGAGTTTGTGAAAATAACAACCTCTGCTGTAAACGCTGAAGTCAGCAAAGTAAAGGAGCGCCTCGGTAACATCAGCCTCGAAGTGAGACGAATCCCGTCGGCTAGCTTTAGTGGAAACTTCCTGACTGATGCAAACCGGGCTGGTACACGTTACAGGAAAACAATTTAGATGTTTGATTAACAGCTGGAATAATGTTTGTAGTCAAAGAATTTGTTTTAAATGCTGTTTTTTGTGGGTGTGTTAGTGAAAAGGTTGAACAGAGTAATGCCTGTGTTGGAAGACAAGCTTGAACAAATGAAGGCTCTGGGTGCAAACACGTCTCCGTCCGCCAATGTGACGGAGAGCATAGAGAGGATCAAGGACATCATAGACGAGACAAGAAGCTTTGTTAACAGGGTAAGTGTTGTTTTCTCTTTCTTATCGGAGGGCTTTTATTTAAGCTCCTGTAAGCACTTTAACTCCTGAAAAGAATAGATGTTTGTGTTAGAAATGTTACTCTTAGTTTATTTTGGGACTTACTGAGAATCAGTAAATGTTCAAAAGCTTCTCTGAAGACTTTACGCTCTTATATTTCATTTTAGATTTCATACAGAAGTGTTTTTCTGAAAGATAAAAAAAAACATATTTATTTACTAGCCTGATTACAATTTTTTTTTTTATTTTGTTGACCAATTTTTACTCGGATATTTTGATCTTCACATCATGAGATTTAGCTACTCAAAGTCAAGGTGCACCTAGTTGGGAAAGTTATAACATAATTAATTCACTATGTTTAAAAAGCAGTGACAGCTGCAGTGATAGCCTTTATCAAAAATTAACAATGTCAAATGACAGTTTCTCCTTAAATCAAATGCATATTAGAACCTGTATTAGCAATGCTGGCACAAGGAATCAGAAAATTCAGCCACTGCTGATGGCCTCCAGGCCAGCAGGGGGCCCCCAAGCGCTGTTGTGATTAAACCAAAAGTGCAGATTGCAAAAGCGCCTACATGTTGTTACATTGCTCATTTGAAAGAGTTTGAAAGTAAACATTTAATGTACATAAGATTTAAAAAAAATATATATAAATATATGTCTTTGAAATAAAATAATAAGGGAAATCTCATGGTTTGGTAGGTATGCTAACAAACTTTAATTGGTTTTGTATGTCCCTTAACATTACAAACACCGGCCTAAACCAAGACTTTAAGGAGCTAATCCAGGAGTTTTAAAGTGGAAATCTTTTAAAAGGTAATAAAGAGGTAATGTTTTGTAATATTTTTCTTAAATACAGATTAGTCGGTTCCAGAGGCTGAACCGACTTCTCAAATATGCCGTCGCAGTTTGTGCAAATTCAGTTTTTTAAACTTTTAAACTGCATTTTGTTTTATTTTTTTAACTCGGAAGCAGATAATGATCTACACAGGACATGGAGGCTGGAGGTGGTGCATCGTTAATACTCTTCCTCTGTAAATGAAAACAGGATATTTAAAGCATTTCCAATCAGAAACCAGCAGTGACCCTAAGCCTGTCTTACGTTTCTGATGTTTACTTCTGAGTATTTCACACACGATTATTGCCTCCTTACCCGTCATACCATCTACTGCTAATGTGATGACATTTTAAAGTTTCATGAAATTGCCTTTCCAAGAACCACCACAATGTTTTGTTTTTTTTAACTGTAGTTTTAAGACAGTAGAAATTTTAATCTGGATCACCTAATCTGGATTTGGACTAGATGAGGGGACGGGGTTAATCTACCATTGTAGATTAACTGGTGAAAAGATACCAAAGTTAATTGATATACTAAAGCTTAAAAGATGTAAGTTTTGTTAACTGTTGTCAAAAAAAGATCTCTATTCCCCCCTCTCACAAACCTTTAAAGCAGGGTTAGTTTCCCAACCCCAGTCCTGATTTTGATGATTATACTCGAGAATCGTAGTCGCACAGCCCCATGTGAAATGCTTTCAGTCAAGACTTGGAACATTGTTTGGATCTTTTCACAGCTGTCTCTTGCCACCACCTTTAATGGAAAGAGCTACATTGAGCTCCACCCTCCGAGAAACCTGGAGGACATAAAAGCTTTTACAGCCGTTGATCTGCTGCTCAGTCTCCACCACGGAGATGCGATCGCAGCAAGGAGGCGAAGGCGGCGGCAGCGGCACAAACACAGAGATGAAAACAGCCACTTTGTTCTCTATCTGGGTAACAGAGATGTGAGTCCTCACTCTTCCAGCGCAAAAAATACCTCCAACAAATAAGTTCTGCAGACATTATCAGTACATGTGTATTTATTTATGTTTCTGTTTATGTCCAGACCTTTGGAGACTATTTTGCGATGGTCGTCAGAAACACAAAGCTGATTTGCCTTTATAAGTTGGGCGGAGTTATTCATGAGATGGAAACCAGTCGAATATCAACGGGCAACACGAGCTCCTCTTATTTTGACAGGATCGTCTTCCAAAGGTAAACGCACAGGACAGAAGCTTCTTACACACAAATGTGGATCGATCGGTGGTGAAACCGCCGTGCTGGTTTTATTTTCCAGAGTTTACCAAGATGCTACAGTTAGCATCACAAAAAACTTCACATCACAGAAACCCATCAGCCTCCCTCCCAAGCAGAACCTACCCAACACGACGAGCGGCGTGATGAGCCTTGACTCACAGCGTGCCGTTTTCTACGTGGGAGGCTATCCAGAGGAGTTCAACGTAAGAAGTTTTCTTCTTTTTTTGTTTGTGTTCAGTTTTTCTATATTTTTAGTTTTCACAACAGTATTCACAGGAAATGACTTCCTGTGAGACAAAACGTGATGTGGAGTATAACATTTTTAGTCTCTTTAAAATATCATAAGATATCAGATCTAATGCTGATCTGTGTCTACATGTTAGTGACGAAACTAAAATGAAGCAAACCCATAGAGGGGGGAAGTGAAAACATGTTTGCATCTGACGAATGAAAATCCAAGCCAAGAATGTCACGTTGAAGATTTTTGTGCCCCATAAACAATCAGGAAAAGAACAGACTATTACACACTATTTACAGGAATTTACAAAAACTGCTTGAAAATATGAGTCAGTTAACATGAGTCCTAAGCTTCTTACAGGATGTGCACTGAGTAGCTCGTTCTGTGTGAATTTAAGGTCTCCTGGGGCCTCCAGGCCAGCAGGGGGCCCCAATCAGTCGCTAAATTTGTGACTGATTCCAACCGCCCCTGCTGTCTGTTCATTTTAATGTGAGCACAGTGTTATTATTTCACAGGATAATCACAGATTCACTTTCAAAATTTTTCTTAAAGTAACTTAACTATGGATTTTTTCTAATTACAGAAAATGAAGTTAACCTTTATTGATTCCTCGTTTTGTCTCATGAGAGTGTCGAGCGGAGCCGCAGGTGGCTTACACAAAATGCTACAACAACAGTTTGGACTTTCAGAAACACAAATTCAGTTTTGAGAATCTAATCAGTGTTTTGAGAAAAAAATAAAATAAATTTTTTCCCTCAAGTGAGGATGTTTTTTTTTTTTTGCAAAGTGAAGAAGAGTCAATGCCCTCTGGGAACAGAAAAGGTCAAATGTTAAATATTATTTACAGTAAAGAACCAAAGAATAAGTATTTTTATTGCAATGGCGCGATGCCACTGTAAACCTTTAATTTAATCGCATTTATTAAGAGTGAAGAAAAAGCAGCATTTTAAGAAATTAAAAGCTGTACAATTACAATCACAGCAACAAACTTGCACCTGAATAACTCTTAGCGTGTTCTTCATTTTAAGTCGACCTGGGGTTCAAACCTTTGACTTCACGTTTCACGACACGGATGCGCGCCTTTCTCTTTGCCCCTACACGGAATAGGCAAGACGGGAGAACATATCTTTGCAGAAATATCGTGCGTTCTGAACCTCAAATTTGGAAAAGCTACTCGACTTTACCAGATCTAAAGTCTGAGGAACGATTAAAACGTTTAAAGCAACTTGATCTCTGGCTGTTATGGATTCATGTTTATCATGGCAACACACACAGTGAGGAGGATTTTAATTTGGGAAGGAAAATTTCCAAAGCCTATATTTACATCAAGGAAAAGAAAATCTAACACATTTGAATTGATACATAGCTCTTTCTTCTAAAGTGTGTTTACTAAGATTACTAGAGATTAACTCTCTGCATTATGTCGTCCATTATTGCCTCTCTTCTACCATCGCTGTTTTCCTTCTCCCCGGCCGGGGTTCCACATTTATCTGACACACTATGACGGTCATTGCTTTGGGCTGAAATGGAACAATTAGGGGCTGACAGTTGTTTTCTCGTGGCAGGAATGAGCACAGTGCAGCTTCAGATGCCTCGGGCTAAAAGGTTAATGGAAAGAAATTCCTGTGAGCACAGCGATTTTGAGTTAAGAGAGGCATCATCTGAAGCCTGTTTATGGTGTTTCAAGGCATTTTTCTGCCTCTTTTCTAAATTCTCCCTCTTTCTCAGCCTCCGGAGGAGCTGCAGTATCCTAAGTACAGAGGAGCGATGAAACTTTCCTACATCAACGACGTACCTGTCAACCTCTTCAACTACAAGCGTGCTGTCAATATGCAGACAAAGCAGCGCACCGCTAAGTAAGACTGGTTTATAAATAGCCGTGGCTGTCTGAAGAAAAGGAGAATAAAAACAAAAGAAAATGATTAAGATATTTATTTGTTTTTATCTGTTCAGAATCCCTCAGACAGAGTTGTGTGATTATTATGATGGGACAGGTTACCGCATGGCCTTCTTAAAGGAGCCGCAGAAGGAGAAATGACGGCTGTTCAGATTCAACACGAGCAGCCGAGAGACAAACGCCCTTTTGTTCTACATCGGAACTGAAGTATGTGTTCGTTACTAAAATGAACTGAAGACAAATGCCGATTAGTTAGAGCTGCATAGTACCTTGCAAAAGTTTTCATACTAATTTTGCACAGATTGTCATATTTATACCACTCTCTCTGAATTGAGTTTGCGTGCCCACCTAATGACTGCAAGGGGTCTGCAGCTTCCACCCACAGTCCAAAAATACACATGGATTGTGTGAATGGATGCAAGGACTCTTGATTATGTTGTTAAAATTTGAAAAATACAGCATGGTTGTTTGTCTGGTGTGTGTATATATTGCCTTGTGATGGACTGGTGACAATTTTGTCCTATGACTGCTGGAGATTATGGATGGATGGAAATTTTTGGGGTGGCATAGCTAAAGAAATAGCTACATATGTACGCATATGTTTTGGGGGGGGATTTTACATTTATGACTTGATGGAAGGTGACTCTGTATGGCTTTGTATGGATATTTTCTGGGTGGCCAGCATTTGGTGAGCCCATGGCCCCTCTGGCCCTTGCTTTGGGGTCGCCACTGGATGGATGGATGGATAGATGTTAATGTGTCACATTGTGTTGGTCTGGTACATGAAATCCTTATAAAATGCATTAAGGTTTGTGGTTTAAAGGTGAAAAATGTGGAAAAAGTCCAAGGGAAATGAATACATCTGCAAATTACACGTTTTTTTTATTTTTTATTTCCAGGAGTCCTTTTTCTGTGTCTGTGTAGAAAGAGGCTTCCTGGTGCTCGAAGGTCAACAAGGCAGCCGACAGCTCAGAAACCAGAGTTCAGCTCAAGTTTCTCTGTTTGTAAGATTTTCTCAGATTTGGACTGTGGATTGGAAACGCAACAACATCGCATGCCGTGCCTCATTTTGTAATCCTTCGTCGGTCTTAGGAGAAGAAGTTTGCGGTTATGATTGCCGACAGATTTGTCGTGCGCTACGGATCAGAGCAGATCCACACGGATCATATCCAGACTAACTACACACGGTGGTACATGGGAGGCCTGCCAGCCTGGCTCAGACGGAGGTAAGTCGGCAGATATCCGCCGCATTCACAGCATCGCCTCATCAAACTGGCTTCCACAGCTAATGCTGCTCTTATCATCAGACACAACATCACAGCAGCCCCGCTGAGAGGATGCGTGGATCACGTGACGGCAGACGCAGAGATCGTCGAGTACGACAAGACAGTCGGTGTCGGTGGTGGATGCCCGGTTTCCTTACTGGTAAACCAAATGTGCTTCAACACCAGTCGGTGTGGTCAACAGCATTTCATTGTGTAGTAATACCAAGAACAATGCAGACTTGCTAAAATCAATTTTTAATACTGACAGTTTCCTGCTGGGTGCATTAGTACTGCCAAAAACTGAAACTTAAGTTGCTGTCACTGTGTTTGTCTGGCTTTTCTAAAAACCTATTTTACGGAGCTCTAAACATGAAACGGTTAAATGCAAGGCAGACGTATAACATGATGGGGATGTTTAGACTTTTTTCTACACGTCTTGGTTTAAATCAAGCAAAAAAAAAAGTCCCTAAATATTTTGAGATGTTATTTTAAAAGTTAGCTTGATAGTGTGGCATGTAGACACAGCTCAACTCAACTCAAATAGGGTTGGACATTTATTGTGAATAATTTACATTTACTGTCGTCTCGATAAATTTCAGCTAATGATGAACAACTGGCAGTGTTATAACTGGCAGTGTTATCGTAAATTTTATTTAATTTTTTTCCTACTTTCTCCACAGTTTGTTTCCTGAGAGCATCAGTAAAATAGAAAACATGAATAAGGGAAAAGACTTTGTGCAGTTTAGTGATATGAATCACACTTGTATCGGTGAGCAGCGTCCTGAAGAAGCCCAAGTCAAACCGGAATGTTTTTCAAGAACATTATTTGCATTTGTTGTTCTGTGAAGGCTGTGCCAAGCAGTTACCTAAAGAAATAAGCAGTAAATAGTTTATTATCATTTTTATTGTTATCACAACAGCCCCACAAATACTGTGATCAGTTCAACACAAACTACTAAATCTGTTTTTGATTTAACAGATTCATCAACAACACTGCCATTCATCCTAGCCTCGATTTTTAAGGCTTAAAATGTTTTATTTTTTTTAGTCCCTTTTCCACATCACCTAATTTGTTTGCGGGCAGACGGGGAACCTCTCGCCCCGGACTCTAACACCAGCGTGTGTCTGGCTTGTGTAGGGCGTTCGTGCAGCCGCCGTGTTTTCGGCTCTTCCTGCTGATTCCTTGTTTGTGTGCAACAGACAGTCCAGAGTGTCTCTGGGCTTCAGCAGCACATCCAGGCACGCTGTTCTGCTTAATTGCGGCTCACAGGTAAACCCCTCACCTCCCCCGCCGGTGCTTTTCAACCACAATAAAAAATGATAAAACATCAGGATGTTTGTAATACTCTCCCCGCAGAGCTTCACCTCAGGTCATGACCTCCAGCTCTCCCTCGCTGATGGCTTTATAATATTCAGGAGGTATAATTATACCTTAACATCTGGCAAAAGGTACAATGATGGAGCCTGGCATTACCTTTCTGCAGAGGGGCGGCCAACAGGGTAGGTCATGTCATCCTCTTATCTTAATCTCAATGCAAATAAAATGTTACTTTTACACTCAATTTAATTTTTTTTTGTCTTAGGCTGGTTCTCAGCATTGATAATGTGAATGCGATTCAGAAACAAGAACCTCCTATCACACGGCCAGAAGAGAACTTTAAAGGCTGCATTGCTAACTTTTATGCAAGAAGGTTGGAAAATGTCATAAATAAAGTTACTTATTCAACATGCATTATGCAAAAGACTTATAATGGTATTTAAATGTTGTGTAATATTTTTCAGGAATGACTCTAAATTGATCCCCGCTGATCTCAGTTCACTGTCACACGCAGCAGATGTTTTCCCTGGTTGGTGCAGCTTAAAGGTGTGTTTTGGTTGCAGAAATCTTAAGAAATAAACAGTTTTTTTTCTATCATGACCGTTCCTCTAGGAAATGAAACCTAGAGATTTAAAACAAAAATAAATAAATCTGCCCCAGACATTGCCCTGTTGAACTTTGTGCACACAGGCATGATTGACAGCACTAAGACCCTCCTCCTGCCTCTGATTGGTTGGTTCTAGTTTTAGCACATGTGAGCACTTGGAGAAGGAAAAGGAGCACAGATTGTCTATCTCATACCATAGTGTCACAAGATAGAGACTGTTTCAATAAATATGTAAAAAAAACAAAAAACACATTTTAAATTAAACTTACATAATGCAGCTTTAATAGAGTGGTATTATGTGTATTATGTATTTTCCAGGCACATAGTGTCATTTTATAGCACAATAAAGTATGACACCTGAATTTGCTATAAAGATGCTTAACATATCAACCATGACTTAAAATAAATTTGACTTTGGAATTGTGACACCTTGAAATTGGGGTTCTGTCTCTTTAATAAGCTCTTTCCAAGACTCCAGCTTCAGCATGTAATTTCAGTCAATGCTACTTCATGGTTTAGTTTATTGGTTTAAGAGAGTTGGATTGAGAAGTAGTTTGTATAATGAGCTCAGTAGATGTGCAGTTCCACCAGGTGTTTGCTAATTGCTGCTGTCGCTAGTCTGGAGGAGCTGAGTGGGGGAGTTGCGGGGGAGGGTTGCTACATAGTGAGGGTTGCTACATAGTGAGGGTTGCTACATAGGCAGAGCTTTGTGGAAATAGGTGGAGCTTTGTGGGAGCAAGCGTTTAGGCACCCCTGTATGGTTGCCATGGGAGATTCAAGAATTTCTCAAACATCGATGAGCAAATCACGGCAACACTATAGTTATGTTTTCAATAACATTATAATGTGATACAAATGGGTGATTATATATCATATCTCCTTTACATAAATGACACAGGTCTGAGTAGATCATGTGACACATTCCAGTCACATGATCGGATTTTAGAGCTAATTGAAATACACGTCAACTTATTTTCTCTGCATCTCTTGATACTTTAATTTTAGCCATTTTATTACATCTTCTGCTTGTTTTCTGTGATAGTTTCAGAGTTTGGCTGGCGCACACTGCAGTCAACAGGCTCAGTATGAACACCAGTTCTCTGAAGCTAGCTGGCTCAGCTACACATTCCCTGAAGAAGAACTTAACTACAGGTAAAATACAACGCATCATTTTGTATGTATAACAGCCATTCATCCGTCTACACAGACACGAAGGGATCCCACTAATGCTTCGTCTTTGTGCATCTCAGGCCTCACTTCTCTCTTCACATAAAGACTAATTCATCCAAAGGGCTCATCCTTCATGTAGCAGGAAGAGGGGTCGTCCCCCGCCTGGCTCTCTACATGGTTAACGGAAAGATCAGGATGTCGCTCGGACAAGACAGAGTCATCCAACACAGGAAGAAGAGCAACGACGGGGGCTGGCACATGGTAACGATAAGAGGCTAAAGCCTGACTGTGCAAAAAAGATGGAACGTGCACTGGCACGACTATTTAATTACATTGTAATCGATGCGACTTCAAGATGACAGAGGGAGGCGAGATGACAAATTTCATGTAAAAGTCAGCATTAGAACCTTTAAAAAAAAAATAAAAATCTCTTCTCCTCCCTGAAGAAGCAAATGATTTCTCCAGCAAGAGAGCAGGCCGAGATGGAGACACCTTCCTCAAAATGGCTTTAATGCAGCTGCGGTTGAACTCGTGTGAGCGGTGAGGTGAATGATCGAGTCCTTCTGTTCCAGAGAGGAAACGAGTTGGTGTCGACGGGCATTAAGGAGCAATCGGAGCAGACCCAATTCATGAATCCAGCTGAGCACGACAAAGTCCAACGTGTAAAGTGTAGTCCATCTCTGCCATTTTTACTGCAGAGTGCTTCTTAATGTGTCACTGTTTTACTGTCTTCTCTATCCGTCTGATCGTGAGATAACTGTAATTAACTAGCCTGTTACTTCAAGAAAAATGACTAAAATCACTTAAATAGAAAAAAAACATGTCATGACCTGATCTAAAGAAATTTTAGGAACAGAAGGGGGATACGGAAAGCTAGAAAGCTATTCTTTAGGCTTTGAGGCTGCAGACATTATCTATGAACTGAAAGAACAGTGGTGGACCTTCTCAGGAGTTGGCCCCCCTACTATTAAATTACTCCAAAGGCGAAACAACAAAGGAAAACACTCTCAAAACACACACAGAGCAATTCCTAAAGTACAGCAAACCGGCGTTTCAAACTCGACCTCGATGATCCCCTGGACCTCTGGGGAGACGTTCTGCTCACCGACGAGACAAAAGTTCAATGTTACATCTGCTGCAAAGCGACTGCAATCTTTAAAAGAAAAAAAAACCCCAACATACTAAAACATGATGGTGGTGATTCTCCTTTTCACCTGAAAATTCTGATGGTATTGTCTTTGTGTGCTTCCACGTGTGAGTTGAACACCAAAACGAAGTTTGTATTCTTTTTTGGGGACTGTCCTAGTCAAAGTCCATACAAAAATGTGACCTCATTCAGACCGTTGGTGTGCGCGCAGGTTGAGTTCAGCGTGGAGAACAGCACTTTTCACCTGCTGGTCGACGGAGTCCGCGTCCCCGACGGCCAGCTGCCCGGCAACGAGGGATCGTCTCTGCAGCTGCGCAGCCCTGTGTACCTGGGAGGGCATCCGGAAAGGAAGACAACTAAAGTTCGTATCAAACTTGAGCAAAGCCACCGTTCTCTATTGATTTGTATTTTCCTACTGACCACTGCAACAAAACAATAGGAAAAAAAACAACGACAAAAAAAAAAAAAACATGTTTATGTTAGAGGTCAAATGTTTCCGAGAGCGTACAAAAAGATGACCTCCGTCTTTTCTCATTGGCTCCTCAGGGACACGACATTCCTGCAGACGGCGTCATCGGCTGTCTGCGGGATTTCAAAATGAATAACGTCGCCGCTCCCGCACCTGATTCCAGCCATGAAATCCTGCCCTGCTCGGGCGGCCTCACAGAAACGGGGACCTTCTTTGGCGGAGGTCACGTCCTCCTGGGTTTGTCCTCGTGATTCGCTGGTCCGGCTTCCATAGCAACTAATTCTCACACATCCCCCCCCCCTCTCTCTCTAGATAACTTCTTCACTGGTGGCTCTCGGTTTGTGCTGTCCTTTGAGATGCGCCCTCAGCACCTTACGGGTCTCCTCTTCCATTTTCGAAGCGACAGCACAAGCAGCCTTAACGTGTACTTAATGGAAAACGGGGTAATAATTGCTCGCTCTCGTGACTAATTTGTATATGTATTTGCTCATTCAAAAAAAAAAAAAAACGGTGTTACAAAATGTAATGTCGAACCAGGTGGGTGTCGGGCTGAATGACGCTACGGGTCCAGTCAGCGTGACGGTGGCGCCTCGTGAAAGCCTCTGTGACGGAAAGTTTCACGCGGTTACAGGTGGGCCTACCGTTGTGTTAGATTAAAGTCTACACACAGACTGGCCAGATTTTGTTCATTTCTCCCTCGTTTTCTCTCAAGTGTCCAGACAGCGGTCTGTCATCGAGCTAGCGGTGGACTCCGAGTCCAAACAGGAAACGCACTCTTCCACGTCCGACACGTACTCGACGCTCTACATCGGAGGTGCGTCGCTCAAAAACAAAATTAGCTTTAGCTGAATTACCTTTACCGAAGGTTTTTTTTTTTTTTCCTTCTTCTTCTCTTGTGCCAGGCACAGCACATCAACACGGGCTCCCGGTGCCGTCCCCTTTTGTGGGCTGCTTGCGTCACCTGAAAATCAACGGGAAGCCTCTTGGATTGGAGACTGAATCTGAGGTGGTCGGGGTTGTGAGCATGAACAGATGCCCAGCAGGCTGATGGCGTCTGCACACACAGCAGCCGTCTGAAAGTCAGCAGAACCAAGTCTCTACGAGTCTTACCAACTAGACTCGTAGTATATTCACAACATTTTGTGGTACTATTGTGATTACAGTGACTGCATGACACAGGAAACGGAACCCCACCAACACAAATCCAGCTTTTGAGAAACATTAGGGGTCAATGTGCTTCTTCAGGACACCAGTCACACAAAAAAGTGTGATTTGTGTCACTAAGCTGCACACAATAACTGCATTTAGTCATATTTTCAAATTTATTGGTATTAATTGATACTCTCACCTTATCAATAAATACGTTTTTTTTTCTCTCTCTCCAACAAACGATGGAGAAAATAGCAAAAGTAACAATCTGGACAATACGGGCGGTTTTAGAGGGCAGGGTCATCATGACAACAATAAATCAAAATTCTTGTGATAAATTTATCATGATAAACGATAAACCCCTATTACCAGCATAGCGTCCTGCCAGTGAGTGTCCTTCAGTACAAGAAACCATCAAATTGACCAACATTTACATTTCAAACGTCAGCATCTATATTCACCTATTTACACTTTATTATTTTACTTAATTTAGGTTCTTTGTGAAGACGATCCACAGCTACTGATAATTATATAAAAACTGCTGGGTTTTCTATCACGTTTGGACATGTTCATTTTTAAACAAAAGGAGAAAACTCGTGTTCTCGCACCAAGAAAAAAAAAAAAACAATAAACACATACATTAAATGGCTAAAGTCCTGTTCTGAACTAGACGAACTGGTAAACTGAGAACCTTGTTTTTTTTTTTTTTTTTTTGGCTCTGCTCCCCTGCAGACGACGCTCCAACCCTCCCACCCGTCCGTCCTGCCGCCACTCACAAACAAAACTATTACACACTTAAGCTCCTCAAGCTTTATGCAGAGACCGACTTTTAACAGAACACTTATGCAAAACAAGCAATGAAGAGTCAAAACTGCACCAACAGAAACGCGCTTAAAAAGGCTGCACAAGCCACCCAAGCGCAGCCTATTAGCAAAACGAATTGAGTGTTTATTAAATTCAGTCCCCTGTTAATGTATTCAAAACTAATTTTCAAGCTTTAATACGCCACGGTGAGCGGGGTAAAAGTGTCTCTTGCCTTCTGTTGGTAAAGCTTGAATAAACAGTTCATTTTTATTTTTTTTTTAAACTCCAACCAGACGAGTGGTTCTGTTTTGCGTCATGAATGCATGACGTCTCCAAGCTCGCATGCAGAGCTCTGGTTTGCAGCCAGCTGACAGAAACCCATCAGCTGGTCTCGTTTCAGCCTGCTGCTCTACATTTGGCCATCAGATGGAGTGCTTCGCTTTACATACCGCGGCCAGTTTGTCCCCGTCTGATCTCAACGCGAGAGCAGGAGGCTCATCACGAATTTTGGGTCCGTAATGACAATAACACCAGATTTAGCCTTAAAGGCTCATCTGGAGTCCCAGCTGCCTGCTATCGAGCTGACTGCCATTAAGAATGCAAGATGGTAAAGATGGATGAAATGTATTTGTGTGTCTTTATTAGTGAAAATAGATTCATTTAAATGAGTGGCAAAATGCAATGGATGGCTGTTTTAATAAATGGTAAATAGCTGTCACGTTAAAATCAGTGTCTACATGACATAGCTCACTTTAGGCCTGTCACAATAAGCAATAGATAAATTAATCGCATGATAAATTAAAAGAAAATCATTTTCATTGGCTTGATTTATCGTTTTTCTCTTTTCTTTCTCTTTTATTTATTTTTTTACCAAAAACTGAATGATAAAAATTGTCAGGGATAGTTTGGTCTCAACTATCCCTTTAAAGATCATTAAAATTAAAGATAATTTTGTTTAGAGACTTCATAATTAATTTTATGTGTTGTTTTCTTTCTTTATTTTGGATATTTAAAATGTCTTCCAGTTCCAGTATTTAAATGTTTATTAGAATTTAAAGGTTATTGATCCTTGAGAACGTGTTCTTGATTGTTGTGCCAGTTTTACTATTGTATAACTCGACTGCGAGTATGATGGAGATGTTTCTGGACTGAAGCGAGAAGTGGAAATGTGTCGGCAGGAGGTCAGACGTGAGAAAGACGCTAATTTAGCAAGAGCAAACGAGAATCTGCAGCTTGTCGAGAAGATGAGAAGGAAGGTCTCTTCCAAAAAAACGTCGAAAGAGATCGCAGTTTTGCAAAAGAGGGAGAAGCGGATGCAAAACGAGCTGGACCGGGTTCAGGTTTGAAGTTTAAACACTGTCCACACCTCCAGAGAAACGATTCTGAGGAATGGTTACACGTTTCTCGATATCGTTTCTCATACGATACTGAGATTTTTCTCAATGGCCCAGGGATTATCTAGGGATTGGTTGTACTGATTGTAGTAAAAAACAACAAAACAAAACTTAACCAACACCAAAAGAGCAATCCAAGTTATCACAGACTGTGTAAACTCCACGCATAGTTAAAGCAATCTGGTTTCTGCACTTCTCTTCTCGTGCTCCAGTCTCTGGGACTTTGATTTTTAAATGAAAAGCAAACTTTAATTTGAAAGAAGATTTGGGACAAGTGAGTAATGTCCGCAGGTAAGAAATACCCCTGATGCTGGAGTTGGTGATATGAACTTGCATGATGGGTTTCTATTACTGTACATAGAAACTTATAATTCAGTATTTCTGGTATGATGGCTGGGCCCTTTTTAGCACTTGAAGTTCATTCTGTTTGCTAAAAATCTCATTTTACCCAGGATGGATAACAAAAGGAATAGTTCAACTTCCCTTCTTCTCTGTGCTCCTACTCAACTTATCTGAGAATCCAAGGTTTAAAGGTATTTGAAATTGTGTGATATTAATGAACCATTTAAAAATATAGAACTTGATAAGTTATTAATGAGAACAGTGAAGACACACAGGGATGGACTGAAATGTTTTATTTAGATAAGAAATTTACAAGCTCAATATGAAAGCAGGGAGGAAAAAAAGCAACTAGAAATGGTGAAATTAAATTCTTGTGGACTCAAATCATAGTTTTCCTCCATTTTGTACAAATGATTTCCAGCAAAAATCGCTCAGTTTGTACAACTTTCAACTTTTTTTTTTTTAATTTACAGCAGAAATCGGATCTAACTTCAGCTCTTTACAAGTGCTCAATTTCTTTTACACACGCTTCAATAAAAACAGAGCACAAACACAGGATGATTTAAAAAAAAAAAAAATTCGGCTATGTTTATGTTTAAAGTGGGAGTTGATGAGAGAGGAAACGCACAGCGTCAAATGTCAGAAGGGTTTAAAAGAATCCTGTAGCTGTACAAGGCGAAACAGACAAAGGTCCAGAGTGATGGAGAAGATAACTGATGGCTGGAGATGTGGAGAATATATACACAGATTTACAACTATGGACATTTAAAAGAAGATAAATGCTAAAAAAAAACAAAAAAAAAACTAGACGCCCAGTTCACTGTGCTAAGAGTCAAGAAAAAAGTATTTCAGTGTAAATGCAAATAATGCATCTCAAAGCATCATCAAACTACATTAGTGACTTTTTCCCTCCCATAATAACTTGGAGTAAGGCCACGATGTTCAGGTGCAAACTTCCCAAAGTGCCTATTATTAGTGTAGTTATTAATAAAAAAAAAAAAAAAGAAGAAATTAAAGAGAATCAAACGGTTATTGGTAACATTTAACGAACAGGTGCGATTTCTTATTTATTTATTTTTAGTTTTCTTTCTTCCATGCACAAAATGGATTAATATATATCCGGCAGCTGACTGTAGCTCCTGTCCCAGTATCCGCCGGAGAAGAGCCAGTCCTGAGAGCGGGTGTGGGGGTTCGGCCCCTGCTGAAACCACCTGAGAAGAGCGAGAAGGCGTTCAGGAAACGGAGCGCCAAACGACGCTGGAGCAAATCACAGAGGGAGAGGAACAAAGAGCGGGCATGCTTTAACGTCAGGGTGCAAATCATTATTTAGATGTGAGGAGATCAGGCTTTCAGCTAACATTAACTTTAGTTTTTTTCCTTTAAGGGATACGTAGGGAGTAACTGCTTCTAGTGGCAGTGAGTGAAGCTTTAGCGAAGGGAAGAAGAGGAGGGGATTAAATATCTTCACCCTGTGAGTCTCTCTGTCGTTCAGATAACATTCACTGAGAGATTAGGATGTGTTTTTGGAAAACACAGAGGGTCACATGAGCACACAACACGTCAGCCAAACGGCGAGCCGCTCTAACCTCGGGCCGAGGGGAGGATTTCTTGGCATCGAAGCCAAGACGCAGCCGACCGAATGTGAAAAGCGGAGATAAAAAAACAGTTAATCTGGAGCAATTCAGAGCAACACAACACAGACATTTCTGGTTTCTGGTTGGAGGGGGAGAAAAAAAAAAAAGGGATCAAATGATTATGATGTGCGTTTAAAATCATCTGGTTCCTTCGTGGATAAGCAGCCTGGTGAGAAATTTAATTTAAAAAAAAAGAATAAAAAGAGCAACCCTGACCTGGTCTTCCATTCCTCGTCAGATTTGGTGCGGTTTTTACGGGCGGCTCTCTGCTTCTCCTCCAGCCTCTTCTTCTCCTCGCTCGCCAGGTCTGTTTGAGACGTGGAAGTCGAGTTCGAAGGTCACGACGAGGAGGATTCAGCTAAAAGTTTATTTCTTTAAAAAAAAAAAATCAAGAAAAAGGCGTTACCGATGTCGCCGTTCTCCATGGCCCTTATGTCCGGTCTGAGCCGGCAGTCGGTCTGCGGGATGACCCCCTCCATGTCCTTATGCAGCTCGTTCAGCTGCATCGCGAAGGACGTGAAGCTGTACATCTGGTTTAAAAGAACAATTCCACGCGTGAGCATCATATTTCTTTGAAGAGTGATAGATGGTAGGCTATGTAGGAATCGGTGAGACCTGGGTAGAGTTCGCTGGTCTGGGGGCAATCCTCCACAGCAGCTGGCTGCCAGGAATCATCTCCACAGTGTCTGCAGCAGGGGAGGGCACGCCCTCCTGATCCCCACTGCTACCCTGGTAGAACAAACACACAGCAGCTCTCAGCACGACATGGAGGGTACAGTAAACGGCAATGCACTTAAGTGAGAGAACAACACCAAAGTAGTGCAAACACAAATCTTTTTAAGAGATAAATATGTGTAGATCTAAGCTATTCTGTCTTTAATCTTCAGTGCTCCTAATCCTCTTCCGTAGATTGAGATGAAAAATCGCTACATTTGTTACATTTTCAGCTGGTGCCGTTCACTTTCACACCGCATTCTGTCAGACGAACCAAACTATTTGAAAAACCTGTCCGAAACAAACCGGACTTTCTCGACAAACAAACTAGAGTTCGGTTAAAAGCCGACTACACACGTTCTGATGTCAACGCACCCCAAGTTGCACTGGATTTTATTTTGGCGTATCAGACTGCAAGGGTGAATACAAAATCAGATAATATATATATACTTTAAAAATTTTGAAAACCATCTGTCACTTTCCTTCAACTTCACAATTAGGCGTCACATTGTGCTGGTCTATCTTATTAAAAAAAAACTAACAAATACATTGAAGTTTTTGGTTGTGATGTAACGAAATATGAAAGGTTTCAAAGTTCAAGCCCAAGCAGTCGCCTATATCTCTCTACGGTCCGACCATCAAAGCAGCGTATATTTCAGCAGTATATATTTGAGTGTTTGAAGTGACGACCAATGAAAAAGGATCAGACAGCTTTTCTCGACTATGTCCTGAAACGCTTCGCTCACTTAGCGGTTCAGATCTGCAGACGAGTTGGGCATTAAGCTACGAGCAGAGCTGCCCACATCGACTGTTTTCATCTCAGTCGAAACTCGAACAATGGCTCATTTTCCTTCCCCCCCCCCCCCCGAAAGGAAAGAAGCAACAGCTTCACTTTTTTTTTCTTTTTTTTTTAACTTTGCAATTAACTTCATGTTGTTGCCGACCCCCGCTGAGTAATTCATACCGCTTTTCCGGCTTTCTTCTCCTCGGCTCCTTTTTTGTCGCTTTTCTTGTGAGCTTCAAAGGCGGCCGGGTCGACGACGTAGAGGCACTCGGTCCACTTCCCGTACAGCGCGCACAGCTTCTTTTTGCTGTGAACCACACAGATACACAGGCAGACATGCACACGCCCTCAGGCATAAGCGAAACCGCAGATGACTTCAGTCGGTTTCGAGCGGCAAGCGATGGAAAAACCTCGAGGGAGACGAAGCTCCGAAATCCAACGCGAGCGCTTTCGTGAGTCGAGAGTTTTCAGGAAATTTCAGCTAAAAGTTTTTGACTTTTGTGTTGCTTTTCTGCCGCATCTGTTAAGTGAATGTCTATTTTTTTCCCCCAAAACGACTAAAGTCGTTATAGGTCAGAGCGCTCCAGCTGTGAGTATTCTGAGCACCGCTTCATTTTGGATCAGTGTATAAACAGCAGTTTGCTCTTTGAACATTAGCTCTGTAAAGCGTATTAGCTTTGGGATTAACGCTTCTTTACATGGTGCCTGTTCAATAAGCTAAACAAACAAAACTACTAGGGCTTTTATAAAACGGTGGCGAATGGGTAGGAGAACAATCTGTGTTGCATGTTTGAATTTGAAACTCACTGCACCAAGTCATATTTGGTGCCTGATGTGAAAGCAGAGCTGACGGTTACTCTAAGCATCCGAATAAATCTGATCTGTGCCGGAATATTTAGCCAAATGAAGGAATGTAAACTATCAGGTAGCAATGGAAAAAAAAAATGCAGTTCTTATAACAGAGAGAGAGAAACAAAGATTTTCCAAACACTCAAGAGTAAACTGGAATTAAAAACAAGCATTTAGAGTATGTTGTGAATTCCACGTTGAATTTTTTTTTTTTGAAGGAATAAAAGAGTAATTTTAAACTAAAATAATGTTAAAAGCTGCAGTAAGTAATTTTGATCATTTGTTTTATATATTTGTTGAAACTGTCACGATGTTGTAACAGAATAACATGAGACAGATAATCTGTGAAATCAAGCTCCTCTGCCTTCTTCCAGTGTCTCTACTGCCATCTGCAGAAATGAACGCTTGATCGGAAACAACTAATCAGAGCCAGGAGGAGGGCCTGGTTCTGATTGGATGACGGTGGACCGGTAGTGTTCCTGTAACATTATTTTGTTTCTCCACCATTAGCACTGCTGCAGTGCATGCACAAGCATGACTGACAGCAGCAAGACCCTCCTCCTGGCTCTGATTGGTTGTCTCTGACTGGAAACGGTGCATTTCTTCAGATGGTAATGGGACAACAGGGAGGAGGCAGAGGAGCAAAAAGTTTTCATAGACTATCTGTCTCATGTTATACTGTCACAATATGGTGACAGCTTTAACAAATATGTAAAAAAAAATCTATATTTTTTAGAAAAATTACATATCACAGCTTTAAGGAAACCCATTTAAAACTTCCTCTGAATGCTGTGCTCACTGTACCTTTTATCAAGAATGTAACCTTCAACTTTATGCAGCTCCTTCCCAAAAAGTCCACATGGTTTGAAATTGAGGCAGCACTTTTCACCAGTCCTAGAGAAAACAAAGGAATAAAGTGTCAAAGCCATCAACAATTACAACAGCAACACTTCACAATGATTTCCACTCTGCTGAATCACACAAGACATTTTTATCAAAGTCAAATTGAGTCAAACCGAATGACGGAAACGTTGCCGACCCTTTCTACAGTACATGAACTCTCTTTGTATTTGTTTAAATGTAAAGCTCTTCTGGTGTTTTTGTTGGTTTTTTTGTGCTGAGCCATCTCTCTTTGATAGCTTCCTGCTCAACATTTTCTCGTTCCTGCAGAAAGCACGCCACGTAATCAGCTGATTTTGACTCGATTTGACTGTAGGTGAATGGGGTTCTTTTTAGTCTTTTCAATAAATAAATAATTGGACTGCACTGGAATGAAGCTAATTGATTCAAATTGAATTTGGGCCAAATTGTAAACACGGTATGATTTGGAACCGCTTATTTTAATGACACTAGTTGTGAACTAGTGCTGTATAAGAAAGAAAAAAACAAAGCTGGCTGCCAGCCAACCGCTTCACAAGTTGCTTAATGTAAAACTCCCAGCAGAATCTGGAAACTATTTTAAACTTCACAAATAAATTAGGGATTTAACCCTGAAAAGACAAAGTCCTTGTGCGACTTCCTTTGAAAAAGTCTCACTGTGCCTCATCTTTATTGTTTGAAACCCCGTATGTGTGTGTGTGTGTGTATGCGCGTGTGTGTGTGTGTGCGTGGTGATGTATGCAGCACACCTCCTCGCTTTGTTGTTTGGGATTTAAATTTCAAAGTGATGTAGCATAATAAGAAACAATTTAGCTCTTAAGAGAAAGAAGCTGTTTTCCTTTTAGTCGTGATGCTGCAAATACACATCCACCAATCAGCCATAATGACTAATATTGAGTTGGTGTCTCTTTTGTTCCCCCAAAAAAACAAGCTTCGACCAGCAGGGGGGTCGTCTCCTCGAATCAGGCCCCATCAGATGGACATTTGTCGCAGTCCGGAAGCCGGATAAACTTTTCCACTGAACACGCCTGTATTCCTGCAGCTGCTTTTCAGAGGAAAGGCCTCCACTTACGAGCAAAACTTCTCCGTTGGGAAGTAAGAGTCAAAGCAAACTCCATGGAAATGTCAAGAGGAAAGCTTTTCCAGAAATACGATGATGCAACAGGATTTTGTATTCGTTATATTAAGGCTGATTGGGATATAATAAAACACGGGGAGCATTTTATAACATTTAACACATTTTCATAATGGATCTTGATCTGACCTGTGGTTGATCACCTCCACATTCCCATACTGCTCGATCCACAGCTGGCCCACGATGATGTTGTGAACACAACAGGTAGGGTTTGTCCATGTGTAGGCTTCGTTGTGCCTGAAAGAAAATAAATAATAATAAAAATAACGTCTCAAACTTAAAAGAACGAACGTGGCTGTACAGGTTTGGTTTTGCTCTCACTTGGGCAGCTCCAGCGTGATGATGCCTTTTGGCTCGGCCTCCACACTCTTGCCCCAGAACTTCAGCTTGGGGTAGATGGATCCATGAAACACAAAGTCCTGTTTCAGACCTTCGGCGTGGAAGGCGCTGACCGGAGGGTGGTGGCTCACCTGCTCCGATATGAGCCTGAAGCCCAGGTCGTCTCTGGGGGAACGTACGGTACGAAAAGGTCACAAAGGTCAAGCTGCACGTCGCACTCTGCTCAAAACCACATCGGTAACGAGAAACAAGATGATGGCCGAGGCATTTGAATGCATTCATCATCGATATAAATGTCTTTCATTTCTGGTTTCTTTTCTCTAATCCATGCAAGTTCAAAATTATACATTCGGGCTCAAGTTTATCCATCCACATCTTATTACGATTCTGGGTAAAAGATGGAAAAACTCTGATTTAACACCACTTTTTCTTTTAATAGAAGAGTTAAATGTGTTGCTTTCCTCACATAGACCACCTTTTTGACCGCCTTCAGCCTTCATGCCGTCATTCCAGACACTCCATTAGCCTGTTTCAAGAATTACAAACTAGATTTGATGCGTTTGGGATCACAGCTCTTCTGGAAAACTTGCTGTGGCTGGCAAAAGTATTCATTCTTGTGAACTTTTCCACATTGTGTCACATTACAGCCATAGACACAAATCTGTTGCGTTAGAATTTAAAGAGAAAGACCAACACAAAGTGGTACGCAATTGTGAAGTAAAAAGAGAATTATACAAGATTCAAATAATTTTTTACAAATAAAAAATAGAAGAATGGGCAAATATTTTAGTCACTAGATTTGGGATGCAGTCTTCCTCATCCTCACTAATTCATTCATTTATTTTGTATGATGCACCAGTATCAGTGATTAAAAAGTATTGGCCCCTGAATATATGTAAAAGCTGCATCACTGGGTTTTGAAATCAACAAACGTAAATGAACTATCGTTCCTGGAGTGGTTGAGTATGAAGCTGGATGTATGACAGAGGCTCGTTGATGGCTAATAAAAACATCTGTTTTTTTCTTCAATTGGACTTCCAAATATTCAAAATGTACAAGTTTGAACTTCTGTGTATTAGAAAAAATTTACATAAATTGCTTAAACGTTTTTAAATGAAGTGAATTCAATTCAAAAACGGTTCAAATGCATCCTTCAAACCCCATAAACAGCACAGCTGTAATTGCGACATTAGCTTTGAAACGGAAACGTCTTTGAAAAACCTTTTTAATATTCAAACGCTGTCCTGCTGCTCCACCCACCTGACCAGCTCATAGGTTTCTCCCAGCAGGGGGTTGAAGGGTTTACCTGTCCGCTCCCACTGGGAGGCCACAGCGGACACTGCGAACGCCGCCACGCACTGCGGCGGACAAACACACACACAAAAAAAAAAACACACTCCGGATCAAACACACTGGCCTCCGACGTAATAAAACTTTGGCTCGTCTAAAGGGAACATAATGATGGAGCGGAAAGCAGTTTGCTCACTCCAACTCCGGGACGTTAAAGAAAACTGCTCCACCTTCATCCTCTCGATGGAGTCGGAAGACGAATTGGCCTGATGGATGAGGTACGTGTGCTCCATGTACTCCGTCAGACGCTGCAGGAAGCTGAGCGGCTCGTTGAAAATGACCGGCATTGTGATCTTGGAAAGCTCCTGAAAGAGACGGGGCAGAGAGACGAGGTTTCATCACAAAGAGGGCCTCAGTGTTCCTTCACACGCCGTTCCTCAGGGGATGAATTATTTATGCTGCGTTTTCTAAAGGCTTGAGACATATTTGATCAAACATGGCAGTAATACGCGGCTACTATGGATAAAGAAAGTTCAACAGCAACGTCACACTGCGGGAAACAAAGAAAAGGCTTCAGAAAGCCCAATCTGGAAGCTAGAGGTTAACAGGAATTATGGGGTATTTTTAATATTCCATGCCTCAATTTAGATAATCGTATTTAATCTGGAATTACAGCTACAGTATAAACATAATTAAAAATGCTAATAAACAATAATCTGCTGCCATGTCAATAAGGTGGATTCCCACACTTTATGGGCACTTCTCTAATTATCATAAATGAATCATATTTTACCTCAATTAGAATAAATTCTGGTAGTAGTTTTAAAAATATTTCTTTAATCCTGATTTTTTTTCCGCAAGAGGAAAGCAGAGACTGTTCTAGAAATCTTTTATGATTCCATTTCTCCAGATATAATTATCTGTCAAAATGTAGCACTTTACCAATATCCCTTATGAAAACTTATTGGAAGGTTATTAAGCAGCTTCTGAATAAGGATAAAAGGAGGAAATACTTTCCCACCGAAGTTTTATGATGAATTTGGAGAACACTCAGAACCGACTAATATTGCTATTGTGCTTTAAATCATTTTCTTTTCTTTTTTTTGACAATCATTATTATAAATTTAGACTCTGCAGAGGGAACTATTTCTAATTTTCTGTGTGTCTCTTAACCTCCTCACTGCAACTCTGTGAGAGATTTTAATGACATGATTCATAATTTAAAGGTTGTTTTTTTTGCTGGTCAATGCGGTAAAATAAAAAGTGGTGGTTAAGTTTAAATTAAAGATTTGGTACTTTGATGACTTTTAGATTTTCTAAGACACAACAGTCTGGTTATCTTAAAACAGCTCCAGGAAATACCATTTTGTAAATCTGGAGGTTGTAAATTTTGCCAGAGGAGCGTCCTTCCTTTGCCCTCCAACGCTTTTAAAAGATATTCTCGAGGGGCTAGATTGTGGCCAGATTTTTAGGTGGATACTAGCGTAAAACAGCTACAAGATCCAGAGTCCTTCAGGGATACACACCAAGACCACTTTTATTTCTTGTTAATATGATTTGTCAGATGCTCTTTGTCTCCTGTACATTTTTCTGGCAATATCTTTTATCTAGAAGACGTCTCCTTGTAGCTTTAGAGATAAACTTCCACCACAGGCAGCTGGACCTGGGCTCCCCTGGTGAAAAGAAAATCATGAAAAACAACTCAGAGTACTCATGCAACTGCACGATATCATGTGACTTTCTTATTTGTGTGTTAATGTCATAGTTCCTGGTTACATTTATAACTAGTGGCATTTTCTGGATGAAGGCTGAAATGTTTTGAACACAGTGTGTTTTTCAGATAGCTAACCTGGATGTGTAAAAATACTTCAAAGGCAAACAAGAAAATTGAGTGCGTTTACTTGTTTTTTCCCCACTTTATATATTTGTAATCTATTACAACACAATCTATTAGAGAGTAGTACATTTAGTTTGCTTCGTCTGGTGTTTTCACTGTGCAAAATCTAAAAAAAAAAGGTTTAAGTAACGCTAACCAATAGGCTAAGCTCAAGAACAATGCTATCATGGTTAGCACACAATAACGCCAACATGCTGGAGCTCAGCAGGTTCTTATCCGCATTTAAATTTACCTTAGGAATAAGATTGAATTAATGAACCCAGCGCACTGACATTTAGCATAATAATTTATTTTCCAAGTGTTGAGGCAGCATCAGAGTTGTAGGCATGCGTTTGATGTTGTTACATCAAGAACATCGTACAAGTGGCAACTTTAAAGACCTGCGCACACACACACAGCAAGAAGAGAGAAATAAGTTACTTTACTTGAGGCTAAAAAAAATAAAAAACAAAGTTCTTGCTGTGGCAAGGCCAATTTATATTTCACAAGAACTAAAGCCCAGATCTCCCAGGCAATATTCATAGGTCTCTCCCACTGCTGCATATCCACTTCATATTCCTCAGACATCACATGAGAAAAAGGTTTTTCAGTCAGAATACGCATCAAGGTACAAGCACTTGTACAGAATGATGCCATTTAGCTCCTACAGTCCTGGGAGAGAGAACAACATTTTATGTCCTTGTGTGTGATACATAGACTCCAACTTTTACTGTTCCCTTTCTTCTTCTTCTTCTTCTTCTTTCCTTTCCACAACTCTGCAGAAAGCAACATTTGGCTCTTTGCTAGCTGAAAGTCATATTCACTAGCTTGATGCTAACCACTCAATGTTAGCCTTAGCTAATGAGTAAGTAGCGGACTGTTTTTTTTTCTGACCCCAACTTTTTTTGTTGCTCTATATTATGCGGTAATATTATGTGGTTTTTGATGTCATCATCAAAAACATAAAACTGGAAGGTCAGCTAGCAGCATTATGATTTTTGTGTTCATATTTGTAGGAGATGTGGTTTTTTTTGTAGATAACAGATTTAGCAAAAGATCTGTCAGCGGATCCGATTAAGCATGAAAACAGAGCAGTTGTGTTTTTTTCCCCCCCGTTTTCCCCGAATAAAGAGCTTTTAGATTTTTAAGCATTTTCACACAAGCGGAGTCATGAACCTGTTCCAGAGCGCATCGCTGACATTTAATTTGAACCGATTACACGCCTGCACCATGTAATGCGATGTGAGAAGGTTGCGCTCATCATTAAAGGGAGGCTGGCGCTGCAACTAAAAGCAGCGAGGGTCGCAGAGCAGAGATAAACCAACTAAAGCCCACTTTGAACCTCAGATGTGGGGAATTTCTTCATTTACTTCTTTTTTTTTTGAACTTCTCCATTTTAAATTTTTGAGGCTGACTTTTCTTTTTAAATATATATATTAGAATCACGGGCAACCTGGAAAATCAGTGCTTCCTATTTATCAGTTTATCGTTTTATTTATGCTGCAATCATTGAGGTTGAAATTCCTTTATTTTACTCAGATTTACATACAAATAAAATCATTTATATGTAAAAACGAAAAATGTAAAAAAAAATTATGTTTGCTTCATGGAAATGTTTCTTAAAACTTTGCAACTTAACAAGACGTGCCTCTTAAACACCCAACACACTGTTGAGGTTCTGCTTTTTTTTTTAATGGGTCATGAAGATATGTTGCTGTAGCAACATAAATAACGCACCAGCAGATCCTGCAGCATATGCAGACCTTTCGCAAAAAAGTTAAATGATATGTAAGAGATGTATTTTATCCTCTTTTGTTAAATTTACACAAGTGTTCGGCCTGATTTATGCCTCCTGGTTCTCTCTACGGAGAGTTTCTTCTAGTGGTTCCAACGGTAGGTCAGCCTGACCTACTTTTTAAATAGTTAATAATGGTCTGACCACTTGGAAGCCCCAATAGAGATTAAAGTGCTCACAAAAAAATGAGCTTCATCCCAAGATGGTCAGGCGATCATTAAATATGTCGGAAAAAAAGCCCCACATTGAAAGAAGCTTAGTGACGTCTTAGCACACAGAAAACGCAACATTCTTTATCGCAGTACACACTACATAGCTACTTTGTAATCTATTGTAACACAATCTAGAGCTACTTAGTAGAAAAAATAGAAACTGATACATCACATGATCTGTTTCAGCTTCTGCCTTCAGGTAGTAGACACAAAGACGATTCAAACACGACTAAAGTTTAAATACAGGTTTTACCAAAAGGGAGTTGTTACACTAAATACCTGTCGTATGACTGCTCTCTTATTTATTTATTGATTTTATTTTATTTTTTGAAGAAATTGTGCAAGAGGTAGTTGTCAAAATATGCGGATGTCTTCTTTCTTTTAGTGTGAACAGATTCTCATTTTAATGGAAGGTATATATCTGTATTTTATATTCTTTTTCTGATTTTAAGACAGATTTTTGTTTTACAGTGGAGAAAAGCACTTCAGTCTGACAGAAAGGTTTCTATTCTATTTTCTTCTTTTCTATAATCTACACAAGGTAGAGTCACGGTAGAACATTTCCATGTACAATGTGGAAATCTTTCAAATGATAAGCTTAATCCTGTTGGTCCATTTACAACGACAAAAATAAAAGAATAAAAAAACCTTAAAATTTGCACCCGAGCAGCAGTGTAGCCGCCACCTGTAAGCCTGGCGCCAACCGAACCAACATCTGAACGTCGTGCTCACCATTCCGATGCAGTTCCTCAGAATGCTCCAGATGCTGAAGTCATTTCTCGAGAACATCGGCGCAGGTAAGCTCGCCCTGAAAAAATTTGCATGCATAATTACATGTACTCCATAATTCATGTGCAATTTATTTGCGTTGAGCAAGTAGCGCTTCAGAAGCTTTAGGAGAGCCGCGGTATCGAGACGAATAATAGTTGCAGGTGTCAGTTCGAGAAGGTGAATTCAAAGTAAAGGAAAGTAGGTGCTATAAAAGTGCGAAGGTTAGGAAAGAAACTCCAGACAAGACACAAACGAGACGCGTCGGAATCGTTCGAGCTTTTTCTGTACGCAGGATAAATGAAAACAAAAAGCTAACGGCGGCGATTTAAAGGATGCCCGAATCGTGTGAGCCACTGAGGGATCAGCAAACACGGGATCACACTCCTAACTGATTGTTGCATTACACCGTGACCTTATCAATATTTAACAAAGTGTCACAGAGCTAAGGCCCGCTCAATACAACCCTTTCCTGTGGCTTTACCAGGCAGAATCTCGCTCTAAATTATTCACACTACGAAGTGGAAAGACCTGAGGGAGGATAAAGAAGAACGGAGGAAAAAAAAAAAAAAAAGACCGGGGGGCGGAAAGAACCAGCCGACCTCTCAGAGCAGGTAAGAGCATCTGCAACAATAAGAGACTTATAGGAGAAAAATGGCCCCTTTGCTGAGTTAGTTCATCTTTAAGCCAGAGATGAAAGGCGCAGGGGGAGTGTGGCCAATTTGGGAAACCGTGGGGGCATATTGCACTTCTGACCTGTGCTTTGTTATCCCGTTGGACTGAGTCTCGTCCCTGTCTCCATGGTGATCCTCCTGCAACATGCTGGTGGCGGGGCTGCTACACGGGCTGCTTAGCATGACAGAGCCTTCGTCCTCCTCCTCGTCCTCTTCAAAGGAATTGCTGGCCACCGTCTCAAAGCCGCTCAGGGAGAGCTCAGAGCCTGACTCTGATAGAGACGAGGAGACATGGTGATGAGTCACTATGCTCAGAGGAGAGCTGGGGGGGTACAAAGGCTGATAACACGGAGTATAAAGCTTACTTTAATTAATAGACGGGGTGGGGAAAAAAAAGGTGCTTCTTTAAATCTGATTGACAAGTAAGAGCAAACAGAGAGGCTTATAAATGGGAAAACTTGTAGGAGCTGTTTTTATGTCGCAGGCAACGACTGCAACACTGTGCTCGATGTTTAAAAGAGCGTATTCATGGCAGATTTACAGATAATAACAAGGTCATTTCTTATGTCTTTCATTTGTTATTCAATTGTTGATTATTTAAACCATATCAGGTCCCCAAAGATGCTTGTCTAGGCAAAAGTACTCCAAAAAAAATAAAAAGATCTGTCAATTCCACCAAAATAAGTTTTCTATTGTGTCCAGTTGCATAAATGGTAGCTAATAAAACATTTCTGTTTTGAGTAACAGTAACTTTACTCAAAACTGTAAAGTTACTGTGCTTGAATTTGGGCAATTCATGCATGAATCCCCACTGGCTGCTCACAAACTCAAGGCCTGGGGGCCAAACGTGGCCCGCTGAACCTTTTCTTGAGGCCCTCTAGACTCCAGAGAGATAACAGAGCCTTCAAGAAAATGGCTGTGTGCCCAGTAATTACTTTATCAATCAAATCAAAGCAGTTTTTAATCTGCGTTCTGCCAAATAACATTGACTACTTAACTATTTGTGTATATTTTGACCATTTATTGAGGAGTTTTATCAATATTTTCCCACAACTAGTCTTTTTGAACACAATCATGATCCAAATTTGGCCCGAAATAATAAGGACTAAACTACGGCTTCACAAACACAACGTCATAAATTCAGCATTATTGATCACTTTGTCTGTTCACATGATAAAAACCAATCTGCTGAGATCACAGGTCACGTGCTTTGTTTCAGATCTAAAGTAAAGAGGAGCGGCTTACAACTCAACTCTTTTTTCATTTAGCCAATGAGAGAGCAAGTCTTCAGTCAGAGAACAGTAAGGCTGAGAACAGCAAAGTAGCTGAAATGTTTCTGAGTTTCAGCCCACGTCGGTCAGAGAAAAGTGACGCTATGAATTGTTAGAAGTCTTTTGGAAATCTCTTAGTGAATGTTAGGACATGCTAGACACGCCACCACATGTATCACCAAAACAACATTCAAATTTAACATCGAATTCAGAATCAGTTTTAAATTAGCAGTAGGCTGCGTGACAACAACCTCTCTCTCATGCATGCTGTGTGACAGCGCCTCTGTTCCTGCTAGAGGGAATTAAAGACTGTTCATAAGAAAAGGGGTAAAAAAATATATATATATTTTGATTGGTCTGATGTTGGATTGGCCTACAATGTTTTTTGTTATTCTCAAGTGTTTGTTTAAAAAAAAAAGAAAGGAAAGGAAAGAAAATCATGATGGTATGAAATGCCCAGAATTGTGATAACGCTGTTTAATTTACAGGACTCCGTGTTTGTTTGGCCTAAAGTTAAAAGTACCTGCACTTTCAAAAATCAAAATTAAAAAAATAAAAACCTGAAGATCAGAAACCAGCTGGAGTGATTATCATGAACATGAAAAAAAACATCAGAAATGGTGCAAACCAAAAATCTGCATCATAAACGGGGGAGTATTTTCATTTCATCCTGCTTTTCATACGTGAAGTTTATTGAATAGTAACAATTATGCAATTTTCATTGTTGTCAATCAAGAAAGCAAGATTAACTTAATTTTCTCCCAAGCTTCAACATTGTTAGAATTTACCTAAAATTCCTGTAATGAATGAAAATTTCCACTACTGATCACTCAGCTGTGATGCAACTATCTACAGTAAACGTCATAAGCGCACAGAAAAAGATAAAATGCTTTAATGACGACAGATAAATCCCTCAAACTCCAACTAGTTGACCAAAAGTCATCAAACATCAGTCAGACATGTCATTTTAACTAAAAACCCGGCAAACTTGAGTCTCGCACATACCGAAGGAATTCACCGGCAGCAACAACGGAAAAAAAAAAAAAAAAAAGTATCCCGGTGTCCCACAGGTGAACGAGAGTGCAGCGAGCGTGAACGGGAACGGCGGCCTGCCTCCCTCCGAGTCCTGAGAGCGTTCGATAACTTGTCAACTCACCAGACACGGCGTCGTGGAACTCATCCTCGCTCAGGGCGCTGCGCGGTGACGATCCCTTGACGACGGATTGCTCAAGTTCGTGGTGCTCCGTGGCCAGAGTCTGCAGCGCCTCGGAGAGGATCTTGTTCTTCTCCACCTCCTGCTCCAATTTCACACTGCGCACCTGAGCTCGCCACGCACACACACACACACACACATGCACACACACACACGCACACACACACGCACACACGCACACACACACACACAGCCAAAACACACACACACATACGCAGACAAAAGAAGGACAGATTAATCACTGACTGAAAAACAAAAAAAAAAAAAAGAAAAGAAAGGGTGGGGGGGAGATTCTGCTTTGCACTTTTAGTAACTACTGATTGACAGTCTGCTACTCTCTTGGCGACCAAAAGTCAATTCTCAAGGAAAACAGAAGGCAAACACTCCTGGCCATCAGACAGGTTGTGATGGCAGTCGGTCTCCCAATAATCAGCATGTCAAATGATTGATCCTCCTCTCTTTTATCAGAGCCACAGAAAGAGAGAGGCGGCTGAGAGGGACGAGCCACACTTCTCTGTAACAGAGGACGGCTCCCTTGATGTCGGCGTCTCAAATGGCCTGCTGGAGAACATGATTCCTGTGCAGGCGAGACCGATCGGATGACAGCGGCTGGATGCTGAATAAACCATTAGTTAAAACCCTACCTTGACACAAAACGCAGAAGTATTCGCATCCCCTGATTTTGTTTCACAATTCTGTCAACGTACAACTACAAAACGTCGGCGTGTTTCCATGGGACTGTTTGCGACAGGCCAACGGAGAGTAGAGATGAGGTGAGAGAAGTGGAGGGAAAACAGTACATCATTTTCAAACACATAAAACCTTGAAGAATATGATTTTTTGTAGAATTGTTTTTGATGTTTGCAATTAAAGATGCAAGTCTGTTGCCCTGGAGGTTTTGTCCATTCCTTGGAGAATAGCTCAAACTTCAATTTGCATTCAGAGTGAATGAGAACAGCAATTTTAGGTATTGTCAGGCTCACAATTGAATTTGGGTTTGAACTTTGACTGGACCATTTTAACATGAACATTTTAACAATTATACAACAGTACATCTTGGAAAAGCAGAAGGAGGACCTCCTACACAATCAACGAGAATGCAGCAATTGGTTTTTGGATGGTAAGTCAACAACAAAGCACTTGTCTTTTCCAGCAGCCGTTGTACAGCGCATGCAGCGGTAAAACCAGCTGAGCAAACGTGCTTGGAGCTCAGTTTGGGTTACGGGGCAATGGGCTCTGCTTTGCTGGGGTTGCTAGGTAACGATGCAGCGTCCATTGATTGTGATTTAACGATTGGGAGGTTTTTGAAACGGCTCATTTTCCAGGCATGAGAAAACAAAAACTTACTGCCAGAAAACAGCTGGGTGTGTTTTTATAAACACTTGGGTGGTTTTAGAGGCAGTAGAGACCCAAATGGAAGTACAAAAACATGCAAAAATGTTTAAATAACATAAACGTTACACATGAAGTGACCCGTGAAAGCAATTTGTTGCACTGGCTTTTATTTAGGGCTGCTGGATTATTACAGGTACGGCGTGATACGTGTTGACAAAAAGAAGGGATTCAATTTCAGCTGCACCTTCACAAAAATCCATTTCTACTGCCGCTAATGATGGGCTGGCGTTTTATTAATTCAGTTGGAGATCGCTGACCCCGCAGTCAGAGAGACAAAAAAATACATATCTGCCTACAGACAAAAGAAAACGAGCTGAAATAGGGTAAAAAGACCCAGAGCTTCAAGTTCAGGGAAATTCTGGCAGCCAACCTCTCCAGAGGTGGCGCTACAGGACTGGGGCAGCTGGAAGTGATTCAGCTTTTCCACCGTGTGTGCGAGTCTTGCCGGGCCATTCACACTCCTAACCTGTCATGTGCAAACTGTGCCATTCAGTGCAGGTCTATTGAACGGCGATCTCTAGGATTTTATGAGCCCATCATTGAGTGCTCTGCAGCTGGAGGCCGCGGCTCAAAAGCCGGCACAGCTGAGCGATCAAGGCCCAGCGTAGCTGTAAACACCAAACTCTGCGCCCGCCCCGTTTCTGAAGCAGGAAGAGTCTGCTTCAGAAACGGGGCAGCGGCGCCGTCTACGCTAAAGATCTCTCGGGAATTCTGTCTCTCTGTTGAACGAGAAAGAGTAAAACCCTTCACTCACATGACCACAGATGGTTATTTTATTTTATTTTTTTGTCCTTCCTCACTTCTAGTGTTGCTCATAATTTAGGCTTTTGTGTTCTGTCACTTTGCTCGTGCCTTTGTCTGTTTTCCCTTTAAAAAAGAAAAAAGAATTATGCAAAACGGACCTGAATCTGTGCATTATCATGTGAAGGCGAGCTCGCGTGGATTTACATACCCAGCAGTTCATGAGTGCCTTTACTCAGCAGTCCATCAAAACCGGCGGCACGACTACACAACGCAGAGGTTTTAATAAGCAGAGCTGTGCCAGCGGTGGCTAATTCTCATTCTAGCGTCACGTTCAGATTTAAATCTGGTTCGGAATAAGAAACCGTCAGCAACTACAAAAAGAGAGAGTCCCAAATCTACTAATTAAAACGTTACAGCCACCATTACAGAACTAATGAAACCTTAAGTTATAACACAGAGAGCGTAGACAGTCTTTATTTCTTTTAATTATTCGGTCTATTTATTTTGCCTCAGCCCCAACAAACCTATTTCAACCCTTAGCGAATAATCTCTCTGCACAAACGGGCAACTGAATCTAGTCTTGCCAGCGCAGTCTCTTCATTACGGGGCTTGATGATGAAAACAGAAAGAAGAATGCAAACGGTGAAGCACATGAACACGCACAGAAACAATGACGCGTTGCGCTACACCGGCAGCTGAAGTCTCTTGATTGGCCGAGGATATGGCAGCTTTGCTCACCAACGGGGATTCAGCTGCAAAGTTCAACTTTGCCATTCCTGGGAAATTATGTCTTCACTAGCTTTAAATAAAAATATTTTACTTATTCCAAATTCCGTCAGACTGCAGATTTCTTCTAGATGAGAGATGGCATCATTGCGTTCAGATCTTTGCAACCACTAAACTTAATTTATTTAACAGATGAAACTATAACATATTCATAAAGTGGAATGAATAACGACTGTGTGAAAAATGAATTTAACTCTTTATAGTCTGTTACCCTAAACTAACATAAAATCCATAGCAACTAACTGCTTAGACACAAGAAATTTACATTTAATGCCACACGTTCCAGATTTTTAATTCAAAACAATTAGAAAGCCATGCGTTATTTATTCTCCTCCCATTTTACATGTATTAACTATTTCTGTTTTGGGTAAAAATCTCTTTGTGGCTGTGATGTGATGAAATTTGAAGACTTTTTGCAAGAGACAATAAACCCATGCAGCGTTATAATCCGGTGTGTCGATATTACGTCAGGCTTGCAGAGTAAATTTATCTCTTCATAGAAATCTCTCAACAAATCAAACGTTGCGTGTTAATTCTTCCGTTCAGCCACGGTTGTTCACAACTGATACCATTAAATTTTCCAAAAGGCATCAACATAAAAGTATCACTTTTACGTCATTTCACTTGGAATATACTGGAGTGAAATATTCTACACGCAGACTGTGATGGTATGCCAAGTTTTGTTGCTACTGTGGGTTTAATCTATAAACTGCCTCAAAAATACGCGTGTCAGTGATCTGAAGGCTCACAAGAAAAAGCCTTTAGCTTAGCGTAAAATGCAGCAGGAAGTGTGGAAGCTAAAAAAAACAAACTTATTGCATGCAGCACAGAAAGGCTACCACGAACCTGACTTATTTAAATAAATAAACATCATCATCATCGCTACGCTTTAAATCGAATTTTATACATCTACTGCAGTGGCAGCAGTGCCTGTTGTGAACCACATGCAAGCAGGAGATGAAATATCAAAGCCTACAGAATCCTTAGAGGAAAAACTTGTCCCTCGGTTTATAGTCACATCACTCTTACTAGCTAATTTCACAGGAAGTTCTCACGAAGCACAAATGCAAAAACAGCATTTTAATCGGAGGGAAAGTACCAAAGCAGAACCGAGGGTCAGAAACTAGAAGAATCCTGCTGATTGCAGCATTCAGAGGGTTTATAGAGAAACCCGAAAAACAAAGAAACACTTGACCGGGCTCAGCCTGCACGGTTCAGGCTCTGGGCCCAAAAATCCTGAACAAGCTCCCCTTTGATAAATAAAATGAGAACAACGACGGTCTTTTGTTGTCACTCTTATTATTTATGTCTGATATTAAAATTTGCAATATGAATTTTGCATTTACGCGCGGAAAACAGAAGGAACGTAAAAAATAATGATAAAAAAAGGGGCAACTACTATTTTTCACAGTACCTTAGGAAATGCACTACTAATTTTTGCTTAACAATGTTCTGAAAATCCTCAAAGAGTTTAGCGGGAGGAGGTTTAGTTGTTTAAATTGTTGGACACTCACCCCCTCCTGTCTGGAGAAGAGGCTGAGGCAGGCGGCGAGACTGGAGGCCGTCTCGCTGGACAAGTCGCAGATCTCCTGCATCTTCTGCAGCGCAGCCGAAGGAAATCCTGCCGGGATCAAACAGAAAACCAGACGATTAAAAAAATAAATAAAAATTGAAATAACTAAATAAAAATGCCTTAAAGCTTCTTTCAGAAACTTTCAAAAGAACTTCAAAAAGCAGGCAAATCGCTGAAATCCCTAACAACCAAAACAGACAGAATATTCTTAATTAGCAGTAATTCAGTCGTTTTTTAATCACGCCGTATAATCTGTTTGATGATGCTTTCAGTTTTAATCACGAGCCTTTCATTTCTGCTCTTAAACTTTTGAAAGCCGTTGAACTTTCTTTCTCCTCACATGTGGATGGGAGCAAAACTGAGGAACAAAACGTAGAAAACGAACAGAGAAACATGGCGTATCCTTGACGGAGATGAACGCAGTTTGGTGATGCAAGCAAATTATATCCTCCTGCTTTTGGAGTCGACTCTTTTAACCTCTTTCTTATGGCTCTGTGCCAATAAATCATAAACTAAATATATTATTACTAAAGATAAATGAAAACGTAATTGCATTAGAAGAGTTTCAGAGATAAGTAAAGTGATTGTAAAGCCACCTTGAAGCGGTTCTCTCTCACTGCTTTAGTTTTCTCTTTAATTTGTCACCTATGTGCTGATAACACAGCGAAGGGGTTGGAAGAAAAAAAAAAAAAACACAACAAAACGAAACAGGAGTGATGGTGAAATAGTAGGTTTTACGTTCTGACAGCCCGTCATTTTTCAGCATGGACAGGAACGCCGCCACCTCCTGTTCCAGCTTCTTCTGGCTGACCTCCGCCGCCTGGTGAGTCAGAGAGACGTGAGAAAGATGCACATGAGCGAGGGAGGCGGCGGCGCGTGTCGGGATGAGGCGCTCCTCGTTCGCAGGAAACGCTCCGGACCATTGTCCCAACACGCTCATTATGTATGTCTTTGTTTACAGCCACCTGTAGCGAGTCCGTCAGTTCCCCTAGCGACATGCCTGCCTCTTCCTCCTCCTCCTCCTCGCTGCCCTGCTCCTGGGAGCAGTAGTGCGTGCTGTAGGCCGAGTGCTCCTCCAGCGCATCCAGCCACGCCTGGAGGGAAAAGAAAAAACTATTTTTATTTGTCTTCTTTTAACTGTTGTGACAAGCGGCGTGTGACCGATTTAGCTACGAAAAGTGGAAACGAAGAGGTTTAAGATAAAATTAGAGACATTTTTACATGAAAGTCAGAGAAAATGGAAGGAAGGGAAATGGGTTGTTACAGCGCTACGTAAAAGTACCTAAAGATATGACAAGGTTACTTTTAGTAGCAAGTATTAATTCAGTTTTAGTCATTAGAATTTAGTTTTAGTCAGGATTTAATCATCTTGTTGTATTTTTCACCTTTAGTCTAATTTCAAATCAGACTTGTGCCAGATTTACTGAAAATGCTGTTTTCCTTTTCTTTGCTTTATGTCATAACTTGACTTAAGGCATTAATATATTAATCCCAATGCAAAATTTTTTCTTTACATCTACATTTAAGCTAAAATTATTCATACCCCTGACAGATCTAGATTTAAAATTATATTATTTCTTTTTTTTTTTTTTTGCTACAGGAGACAATAAAATTAGGTAAAAGAAAAGTAAACTACCATCAGGTGGTTGTAATTACAGGAAATGTTATTAAGCAATAAATCACTTTAGTCTCATCTGTACACGAAACATTAGTCCAGAGATCTGATGAACGTAAACTTAGATCTTTTAATACATTCACTGATATTAAAGGTAAACTTTAGACATTTATAATCATAGTTGTTGTTGTTTGCATTCATTTAAATGAGGGGGAAAGAAAACGCTGTGGATCAAAATTATTGTGAAAGATTTCCATCAACAAAATTAATAATTACTCCTTAAACGTTGTCCTTTTTCTCACTTTCCAGCCACAAACTTTAAAGTGTTTCACTGGGATCCAATCACACAGAGCAACAGATAGTATGACCTGATTAAAGAGGCATTCAATTTATTAAAAAAAAAACCAAAAAAACTGTGTGTCGTGTATTTGCACTTAACCACAGACCTCCTCCATCCTGATAAAATGATCTAGTTCAAGTAGTTGTCTTTCGAGGTCACCCAACAGCAAATCCATGAAGGACTTAAAGGTTTACTTGCCTTCCCTTCTTGGCCCAATAAATAACACAAACGTTTGTGGTTATAATGGAATAAATCATGAACATATTCAGGAGTTAAAAATCTATTTGCAGGGAAATGCATCTCGCACAATGACGAATAGCTGGCGGCGGCTTCTCACCTCGTTCTGAAAGATTAAAATTGTATAAAAAGATCAAAAACTGGCACATTTTATTCATCCGGGGGAAAAGAAAATATCATGCAAACTGAAAAGCCTTCACCTCTTTGCTGTGTTGATACTAAATTAATTGTGGCAATTTATCACCTCTAACAGATTTATTTATTTTTTTATTTTCAAAGTTTGGTTGCAGAATTTCAGACACGCATAGAAGGATAAAGTTTTGGTCGCTGCGACGACGCACAGGAAGCTGTTATCGTCTGACAGCCACAGATAACAATCAGAACTGAGACGGGACGTTACATAAGATCGAACATGATAGAAAGAGCATTTCTGTGCTCAATGCCAAATTTCTGTTTTTGCTTCACATCCTTCATAGTAAATATATATATATATTCTTAGCTCTCTCTTCTTTCTGCAGCTCATTTCATTCTGATCCAGAATGAAATATCCAGAGCAGTAAAAGCCCGATTCGCTCTGACGTAGTTTTACAGCCCCAGTGATAACTAATAGTCATATAAATTTCAGGATGTATGACTAAGCTGTTTATGGCATTATGCGCTGGACTCTTAATTCAGGTCCAGTTAAAATAAAACAATGATTCAATATTACGTCATAGGTTGACTGAGCGAAAACAAGATTTCTGTCTTGCAAAAATCAACATTGAGTTGTAACGTTTTCAAATGTTGTTACATTGCAACCAGAACAGCTCAGTGCATATTATTGGGATATCATGTGAAATATATGGAAATGATAGATGATTAGAAAAAGTTATTCTGCCCGGTATTTATTGTAAAAAATGTGTAGGTTTGAATCTAACCCAGTCTGTCTGGCTGCATGCTGTCCCGCTGGAACGCTTTCCACCACTTTGAATTACACCGCAGCTGAAATGTGTGGCACACAAATAAACTTTCCTACAATTCAGTTCAAATTCAAAAATGCTTCACTGACCCCAAAGAGACATTAAGTGTTGCTATAACTCATTTTATTAAAGGTTCTTCAACTTTCTGACCTTGAATTTTGGCCAGAAAGTTCAATTCTAGTCTTAAAAAAACAATTTATTGTCTTCCACATGTTTGCTATGCCTCCTACACTGGTTTCAACAATGACTTTTTATACTTTTGTTAATATGAACAAAATTTCTTTCACTTCACAACAATGTAATACTTTGCACCCCTTCATATTAAGACAGGCTGTTTTTTTTAAAACACATTTGTACTCACTGGCTTTTAATGCAGGGTGGGACGTTCATTTGTTGGACATTTTTATGTTTTACTTTCTCTCTTATATCGTGTTTGTAATTTCTTTTATGCTGGAATTACTGTTATTTGTCGTTTTGTTTTGGTGTGCAGCCAACAGTGGTTCTTAACCCTCCTGTTGTCCTCATTTTCTGTGTATAGGGAAAACACATACAAATCTCGGTCATTTTGACCCGAGGACAACAGGAGGGTTTTAAATATACGATTTGATTTGTGTTGGTCCATCACATGAAATCTCAATAAAATACATGAAAATTTGAAGCTAAATGGCAACAAGATGCAAAAAAAAATGTTTTATTAATTCTGCAAAGAAGGCCAGAAGAACATGATGAGACACTGTAATGGCAGCAGATGGTTGACAGCAAACTCTCTCCTTATTATACTTGCAAATTGTATGAAGAATTAGGATGATTTTGTGAAATGAATCTAAATATTTCAGATTCCTCCTCCTGAAAGGCACTTTTTCTTTAAATATATATATATATATATATATATATATATATATATATATATATATATATATATATCAGCAGCTAAATTAAACTAATATGCTAGAACATAACGCAACAAATTCAAGGCAGGTCGGATTCGTCCTCTGGCTGGAAGACGTGCCGGTAGAAACATGATTCATGCATAACTCCATAAATCAAATTGATCTATCCGTTACATACAGACTGACAGAGTGAGACTATAAAGGTTTAAGTTCTGTTAATGGTGACGACCTCGTGCAGCAGAAAAAACATGATTCTTGATTAGCGTTAAAAATAATTCCTTTTTAAAGCATATGATCATTTTTCAAACATCAAGGCCACAAAAGCTTTCGAGTGCAGAGGGCCAACGACCGGTTCACTTCGAAGAATACATGCGATTCCTGGAAGTGATTCTCTGTCAGATACTTTCCTCCCTTCACAGGGACCTTTAGATGCATTGCATAATTTACCTTTCTCTCCGTCTGTGATTAATTATGGTTTTCTATTCCCGACCACAGAAAGTGGAGGCGATATAAACTTACTTTTCTAGTCGCCTCCGGTTCACTTTTCGGGCAAACCTTGAAGTGATGCACGCTGTCATCGAAGCACTTGAGGGTAAATAAGCAGTTATCTTTGGCTCGTATCTGGAGAGAACAGAAGCATAAATATTTGCTTTAGCCGAAAGCTGCGCAAAGGCAGATTGAATAAAAAGTCAAAAATGAAAGCCGGGTACTTTAGAGCCGGCTTACCAAGCAGTGAGCGTTTGTGAGCGACTTGCAGCCCTGCCTTCTGACATTTGCGGCTGCATCGGACCTACGTTTGACAGAGGGGAGAAGTGAAGTCTCAGAAATCCAGACGAAAAAAAAAAAGGTTTTCTCTATTTTACTGGAGAAGCCAGACAGGTAAAGGTTTCCCACACATTTATCTGGAGAAAGGTTTGTTTTTTCCATTTTCTTTTCACAGCTGAGGTTAGAGTTGAACTTACTGCTTTGGGTACCAGGATATAACCCCGTCCAGCACAACGACCCAGTAGGAGCGCCAGCCGAAAAACCGGGAGCTCTGTGAGGTGGAAAATGAGAACAAAACACGCATTTTGTATTTTCAGAAGTAATTAAAAAAAAAAGAAAAAAAAAAGCATGTTGAAGCACTTGGGAAACACTTAGCTTTCCCCGACTAATTAACTCAGAAGGTATAATGAGGATAAAGTCATTTCAGAGGGTTCCCCAGTACCGCGGAAACAGAAGTCTGTTGGTTTCTGAATGCTAAAAAGCTTCTTGCATGAACATCTAAGAGGTAATTACAACTGGGCTTATTTTTAGCTGACATCTGGTATGCATACATGGGAATGACTGAAAGAAAACAACAGGCCTGTGTTGACAGTAATGAAGGCATGTCATCCAGCGAAGCAACACGGGTCGGATGCCTCCTGTTCATTTTTGGCTTTTATCTTGTTAACAGAATACATTTCCTGTTGATCTCTTAAAGTGCTGTAATTATTTTTATTTCTGGATGCTATGAGTACCTGTGTGTGTGCAGGGATGCTGGATGTAGGGTCACCTGACAGCTGCAGCTCCACTGGGTTTGTTTATTGCATATCAAAAGATGTCAGACTGATTCTTCTATTTTTTGTTTGTTTGTTTTTGCAGAAAACTATGTTGAAGGCATCTGGTGGTAATGTAACCTTGGACATTGCTTATCGCAGTGGATACATGGTTTGGATATTTGGAATCATTGTTATATTAATTCTGGCCTTTTATTGATGCATTTAAATACTTTCTTTTTTTTTTTTTTACCAGAGACGACCAAAAATATTGGTGAATTTCAAGAGCTCTAGAAGTGTAAATTTATTGGGACTTTTCTCTATTTCTTATTGTGTCAAAATTACATAGGCTTAGCTCTGGAAAAAGTTAAGAGTAAACTTCACTAAACCCCGTTGGAAACCTCCTGGTTATTCTACCAAATATTGGTTTCTGATCTCATCCTGAGTTAAAACATTAGTGTTGCTGCTTCTAAATGAATATCAACTTGTTTTCTTTGCATTATTTGAGGTCTGAAAGCGCCGCATCTTTTTTGTTATTTTGACCATTTCTCATTTTCTGCAAATAAATAAAAAATTTTTGCTTGGAATTTCAGAGACACGTTGTCAGTAGTTCACAGAATAAAAGAGCAATGTTCATTTTACTCAAACATAAACCTATAAAGAGTAAAATCAGAGAAACCGATCAGAGCTGTACATGCACCTCTCTGAATATTTTTGGCAAATCTCTCATAGCAAGTTGCAGAGAATCCATTTGCTTTTTGTTGCCAATGAAAATGACGATCAGACCTTTCTTCAAATAAAAAATGGCTGCTTTTCCTTTGAAGAATCATTTGCATAGCCCAAAGATTGAATTTCTTAATTGGGGCATAGACATTTTATGTCAGTGTGTTTTATCCAATCCAAAACCAGTTTAGATGTATTTGCAGAATTACTGGCCTTCTGAAACATCCAAAAGGTACAATGTTTTATCAGAATGTCACCCTAAGATGACAGGAAGCTGGTTAGCGCAGGTGGGTACAGGTGAATGGTAAAACGATAATATCTATCGCGATAGACAAGTGATCAGTATCGATAAAAAATACGTTCGATAGAATTTTGATAATTTCCCTGAACTCCAATCCAGACCCTGATTTAAGAACGTAAACAATAAATTCAAATGTGAGAACTTAATTCATCAAATAATTTCCAAAATTTACTCCCTCATTTAGGCCCATGATGAGTTTGTATTTATACTTCTGAACCAACAGAGATAAAAAAAGGTGACTTTCAAAGCAGAAGTCGGCAGCTCAAAAAGTCCCTTATGCAATTTGATTGTCTGCTTGGAGCCGGCAGGAACAGCGCAGGGCTGGGTGGCAATTTGTCCTCATTCTGACCGCATTACTGCTGCAGCTTTCATCATGCACCGCACATGTGACTCAGAGATCCTTCTCCACCGCACACAGCCACCGAAGAGGCGAGGCGGGTAGTTCACCTGTCAGCAACACCTGCAAAATAACCTTTTCATATCCATCTTAAGAACTTTATTCCTGGAGTCAAGTCGACCCCAGAGAGACAGCGATGTCTGAAACCGACGGAGCGCAACGCGGCTCAACCCATCAGGTTCTGTCGGCCGGTCTTTATTTAGCTCCTCTAATGATACATCCTACACGGGCTGGAAAAAGCTGGACTGTGAATCAAAGCGGCTTCTTATTTGAAACTGTTGTAGTCTCGCAAACATCTCCAGTTTACCTGGTAACACCAAGTTGCTCGGATTATTGAATGAACCGATCAGAATTCTGCAGGTGTGCGAACAGGCCCAAACACAATGAAGCAGCAGCTGATAAAAATGAAAATAGAAAAAAAAAAAAAAAAAGCCTGAATGGATTCGGTCTGAATATTGTATTTTCACACTTTATCAATATGAGCTGCTGTAATTTACGGGTCCTGTTGTTCACTAGATTAAAAATTTAGAGATGACTGGGTTTTTTTCTTCTTCTTGTTTCAAATTGCTGCTGTTAGAGCTCTACAATAAATACTGGCATTAGCGCTGGAGTGGAGGGTCTGCTGTGGCTGAACGACACGGCAGATTAATTAACAAGGAACTGTAACCAGACGGCAGCCAAGAACAGTTCATATTTACAGCAGGAGAAGCTGGACTGGTTTTGGTTTCGAGCAGCATATTGTAGAAAAGGTGAGTGGGTAAGACTCTAGACCGGGTCCACCACAGAAACACACAGGGCTGATGACTATGCATTCACACACTGAGGGATTAAAGTGCCAAATTAAAAAAACATGCATTTTTATAGACCAAACCCTGAACATTGACACTTCAAAAGAAAAAAGGGATCTGGCCAGGATTTGAATCTTCTGGCTGCGAGGTCACCATGCTAGCCACTGTACTGAGGTGCAACAATTAGATAATAAAATACCTTATAACATCTGTTATACTGTTATCTTCTGTCATGCTTCCAAATATGTTCAGATGTCTCTGCAGTTGTTTTTGAAACAACTTAGCTTTTACATTTTAGTGAAAGTGACTTTGGTCATTATAAAGTGCAAGAGCAAACAGGGACAGGCTCACAGGAAAAACAAAGATATTTGTTTTTCCTGTGAGCCTTTCGTTGTTTTTAAATTAACATTTTGCACGTTATCGTGCAAAAGTCTTAACTGCTTCTAAAAACAGTCTAAGCGCTTATTAAATGAATAAATAAATAAGACATCCAGCCATCTTATACAATAATTTTTTCGTTTTTTGATGTCTGGAAAACTAGCCATTTCAAATACATCTCGATCGTTGAGCTGCAGTGTGCCGTTACCTAGAAACCTGACCCCATCACCAAACAACCCCAAAGTTCCAGGATGTTTGATCAGCTGGTTTTACTGCTGCAAAATGGCTGCAGAGGTAAGTTTTGTTGTTGACCTACCATCCGTGGTTGTGCAGGAGGCTTCACTTCTACTTTTCAAAGATGTATGGTTGTATAATTGCGCATCTGTTTGCAGTCTTTTTCACGTGTGAGTGTAAGCATTGACAGCTTGGTTTTGTGCAAAAAATGTAATGAACAAGACCTATCCCAGCCTGTTCAAGGAAGCATAATAAGCCACCTCTAATACTGCATGTTATCTGTTGGAACATCAGACTTAAAAAAGAACAAATCAGAAAACATAATGCCATGTTTACACATCAGCAAGGTGCCTACAGACAGTAAGTAACGTGTAAAATGAGCAGCCTCTCTAACCCACTAGAAGAAGAAAAAAAAAACATCATTTCCAGACTTTACCTTCCAGAGGAGTCCTTCATACTTTTTGACATGACGGGTCAAACCCTGTGGATGAGAAACATGAAAAGAGTAGAAAACAAATCTCAGAGCAAATCAACTGAGACGTTAGGAAGCTGAAAGTCCGCTGAGCACTCACTCGATGAACGTTCCCTTCAAGACACTGCTTCATTGCCGCATCGCTGGCCAGGTCAAACACCGTCTGCCCTGTGAGTTAGGGAATTGAAGAGTTTTATCAAAACAGAACACGCGTAGAGAGAGAGGAGGAGGAAAAAAAAACATCGGCTTGAACGACGGTTAAATGGCGCTGCCAGCAGCCATAAATGTCAAGGACGCTCAGACGCTCGTACACCCTCAGCTGTTATGTTTGTTGCTTCCCTGACGATTATTTTTGGGGAGAAAAAAACAGACTAAATTTCGGGACAGAAAATGAAGACTTGCTAACTGCTTGCCGGGGTGGATGCTATTTTTCTCTGGGTGTAAAAATAGAGACAGAGGCTGGTGAAACTGTCACCAACCACCTCGAGAAATATTTTTCAAAAGCTAAAAAAAAAATGACAGCAGCATCAAAGCTCAACAAAGAAAAAAAGAATAGCTTTTCTTTTATTTCCCAGTCATTTCAAAAGGAGTAATATTTCATAAAAGCCACATAAAAGGTTTGGTTTATTGCTAGTTTTGATCCTTTTCATGTCATTTTTCTCGTTGAAAAACAAAAGGAAAATCAGCAGTCTGTATTGCTGAGGTACTGCTGCCAGCTCTCTGGCTTTTGCACTTTACCGTTTTTGTTCTTGGCGCTGGCGTCGGCGCCGCTCCTCAGCAGCTTCAGGGCGCACAGCCTCTGGCCTCGATAGGCGGCACAGTGCAGCGGAGTGTTACCCAGCAGATCTGTGCACTTGATATCTGGAGGCTTCTTCCTGCTGAGCTGCAGCAAAACACGCAGGACAGGAACAAACTCTTTCATTTGTCACACACCGACTCAGAACTGTCATGTGTCTTTCTGCTGCTTTTCATTCTGCAGACCCTTTGGCACAAACTCCAAAAGCAGATTTATGCTTTTAAGAAGCTTTCGCCTTAAAAGGTGTTTTTTGTGTGTGTGTGTGTGTGTGTGTGCGTGTGTGTGAACTATTGTGTTTAAAAGGTGTTGTCAACTTGTCTGCATTGTGAAAAGTGATACATGGAAATGTGTGAGATATTTCAAATCGACCAGCTGCGTAATCCCTGACACTCCGGTACAGATGTGTAAAAACCTGAAAATATTTGAACAAAATAATTCGGGCAGATTCACCCTTAAATTTGAGTACATTTCTTTTATAATAATAACAAATAACGAGATAATTTTCCGTTTCACGGGCATATGGATACGGTGTGACATAGAGGCTTTTCATTTAGTCACTCTTCAGTGAGGGAAAAACAAGAGAACATACTGTCTAAATTCAAAAATATTTTACTAATCACAAAGGGAAATTAAATATGTAGGTGAGGTAGATGTGGGGTTGATCTTCATAAGTAACAAACAAGTGCTCATTTCTGCAATCAGGATCTTAAGCACATTATAAATGTGCGCAAAACTTTGTCAATGTTCTGCTAATATCGGAAAAACAAAATGTTGCAATTGCGGCTTTTCCATTAAATAACAAACACCATTAAAATCACATCTGAATGAATTTGTTCACGCAGTCAGTCAGTAAGAAACGGGCCACAGCGTCAACATCCCACTGCTACCTGTTCTTTGGGTCGTCTTTTCTGCCAGTAGTAACATCCTGTTGTTGATCACATGACTCGCGTGATGCAAAAAAAAGTGTTTCCATTGCAGTTTTGCAAAATGCTGTAATTTCAACACAGCTGAAAAACAACCTAATCTTAGAGCCAACAATGTTTTACCAAAAAACGAGTTTGTTTGAAATTGCTGGGCTTCCTACAATTTACATAATTTCATGGTCAACCGCAGCGCAGCCACTGATGAAGAGTCTCATGAGGATCCAAAGTTGGCAGTGAAGACAGGAAAAAGATTTCCAATGTTTGTTGGCAAAAAGTGTCTCCTGATTCCGGTTAAGTTTCCACAGCAGATATTAGACAATATCTAGATGAAAGGAAGTCGTTTAGTAGGCGATCTAACGAACACAAATCCAAAAGTAGAGTTTGCTAAACTCTAATAGGACTTTAACTGAGATCTTTGTCCACAAAATATTAAAATCGCACTTTTCAGCAACAAACATTCCAAGAAGAAGAGTTTGAGGAAATAAAAAACTAGATCTGTGATGCTGCGGCTTTGTTTCTGTTTCAGAAGCCCTGGCGACCTTCTTACAGCGCATAGCATCTCAAATTCTTTGAAGTTCCAGGATGTTTTAGATACAAAACTGTGCGTCTCCACCAGAAAAATAGAAAATGGGTCATTTTGAGCCTTTCAGCAACATAATGACTCAATTCAAAAGGGCAAATCAATACAGAAAAATACCACCAGACACAAAATCTGTCTCTTTTTTTTCCTCCCAAGGAAATCTCAGTTCACAGATCTAAATCCTCTAAAAGAGCCACAGGGTGAGACGAGGAGAGGAGAGCTCAGGTCTCTGGATGGCATAGAGAGATTATGCAAAGAGGAATGATTAAAGATCCCTCTCTCTGTATGCAGAGCTTGTCGAATTGAATATGAGAAGACGAAGTGATGTCCTGTTGGCAAAATTGCATAATTTTGGTTTGGTGTAAAAATACATCTCTTATCTTGTTTTCTTCCCCCACGGCTCAGATGTACTGAAACTGAAGGTTGGGTTTCTACTAAAATGTTCAACTCGAGATTATGCCACTATGAAAGTTTGACTTATTTTAACACATTTTACGAGTTTTTTAAAGTGTGCCAATTCCTGTGTAGGGTGGTGTTTCAGTCTGGATGTAGTGAGAGCTAATTTAATAATTTAATTAAACACGCTATATAATGTAAAACGACATCACGAGTTGCAATAATTAAACATAAGTACTTGGAGTGTCAAAAGGTGACATTTCCAACTACTTAATCAAACGTACAACAGCAAGAACATGATGTGAAACACAGACATACATATTAGAAGATGTGAAAATGTTTTAGCATTTCATTAGATGTAAAGTAAAATAACTTTACATCCTAAGTCAGGGCTGTCAAACTCATTTTCATTTTAAGCCACATCAAGGTCAAGAATGTCTTTGAATGGCCAGTTGTGGCAGAAACTAATGATAAAAAAAATAGCTATGAAACTGTTAAAATGAGAATAAACAGCCACCTCTGAGAACCTCTTCAAATGAAATGATATTAAACATATTTTCACACTTGATGTCATTTTGTAATATCCAGATAAAACTACTACTACAAACATTAATAAAATTATATTTAATCACACTATTATCTCAAAGTATCTATTTCTAGAGTCTAGCAGGCAAAACTTTGAGTTTGACACGTGCCCCAGATTACACCAACAGCAAAAGATGTTTGTTTTTTCCAGATTAGAAAACATTTTCTTTTTCCTCAAGATGAAATACTAAATTGTGTTGATTGATTTCATGCTATTCTCAGATGAGTAATCAGACGCATTCTGCTTTTCATCTGCACCTCTAGCAGTGCAGCATCTTTAATGTCGCCTCAAAGTTGTACGAAAACACGCAGGACTCGGCCCTAAGCTCTGTGTGAGGCCCGAGACACGAGGAGCATCTTTCACCAACCAGCTGAGTGAGAGTCGATAGGTCTCCTTCTCTCGCAGCCTCCAGAAGTTTCTCCTCCAGTTTCCTCTCTTCTGTTCTTTCGGCAGCTGGCATCCGCCACGCGACGGGGAGAAAATGTAGGATATAAGCGGCATAAATAGTTTGTATGAATGGACGATAAACAAGCCGGCGTGAAAAAAAATAAATAAATAATTGACTGAAAGCAGGTCTCCATGGTAACTCTTAGAATGACAAGATGTATTTCTCACCTTCCAGCATGCTTCTGATCTCTGCGTTTTGAGTGACGTCTTTGGGAATTTGAGCCGAGCCGTTGATGACAGCAGCACATGCATCATAGTGCAGCAGCAGCATGACAACCTCCTGATCAATATGCGATGGATCGATTCGATTGGTTTGACAGGAAACGAATGAATGAACGAACGCATGCGAAAAAAATAAATAAATCTTACATTCAACAAAGTGGAGCAGAGAGTTTTTAATTTGAAAAAAAAATAAAAATAGGTGGAATATTTTCCAAACGCACCTTTCTCCCTGTGAACGCAGCTTTGTGCAGCGCCGTGTCTCCGATGTTGTTAGGCAGGTTAACATTTGCTCCCGCCTGCAGGACGTGAGCGAAAATACGTGTTACCTGTACAGTCATTTCATCTTTAAAAAAAATTTTTAAAAAAAGAGAGAGAGGAACGTCGCCACCTTGAGGAGCTCCTCCACTACATCTCTGTGACCAAAGTAACAAGCCAAGTGAAGAGGCGTCCATCCCAAGTTAGACTTGCTTTGACCTGAAATGAAAAACAGGACATACTTGACTCGAGTTCAGCAGCACACTTTAACTGAAACTACACCCATGTGTTAGTCACACACCTTTACAGTTGATATTAATCCGCCTCTCTGCCGCTGCGTTGGACCTGAGGAGTTCTTGAACCCCAGGCAGATCTCCGTTCCGGGCACACTGTAGGAACTGCTCCTCTGGCTCCAGATCCTCCATGGAAGCCTGCAGGAGGAAACCAGAAAGGATGGGAGTTAGCTGCAGCTACATGATAAATAGCACTGAGTGGGAGATTTTTAAATCTCAGGTCTGACTCTGACCGTGATAGGACATGTAAAGCTATTTAACAACAATAAAAGAGAAGTGGAAACTGTCCAACGCCATGATTCGACAGCTTTCTGCACAAACGTATCAGTCTGTCATGTCTTTTTGAGGTGGATCTTAATCACTCTTTATCAAAAGAAGTGGCCTCAGTTCGACAAAATCTGCTGGATTTTGTTTCTGCTCTGCTCTTTAAACATGCTGCCCCAGAATTTCAGCCAGCCTGGCTTTAATCCAAGACCGCTACATAATTTTGGAAAGGTTTTAGCTGCTAGAGCTGCTATTAAAAAAAATGCAAGACTGTGAAGCACGTCGGTAATTCTCAGTGGATACAGGTTGAATACTGTCAAAACAAAGCCAAACCACAAGCACCGCGCCTGGCAAAGGGAATAACGTGGTCATGTTTTGTGTTCAAATATGCAGGTAAACTTGAATGCCTTCCAACCGCCTGCGTGTGTTTGAAGGGCGTTAAAGCTTGGCAAAAATTAGAGAGGCACCAATCCTGAGATTTCCTGCCCAATACGAACATTCATTTTCTGATAACTGAGATTTGTAACTTATTCTAGTGGTTTTTTTAAAGCACAAAAGCAGAAAAGAAATGTGCTGAACGTTCTAGAACGATATCGCCATTTGTTCCCATCGCTTCTAATAAACTAAAAACTTTATTAAAGTGCTTTAAAGAAGCAATCGCAGGTTGACGCACTTATTGACTGAAATGGTGAGGATTCATAGTTGCGGTAGGTTCAATGAATATGAAATAAATGAGAGTTTAACAGTATTTGACTGGTCGATTGATTTTTGCCTCTCTAGCAGAAAATGAAATAAATGAATAGAAAATAGTTCAGGTGTTCTGAGACCATTTTCTCTCCATACAAATATTCCCGCAGATCATCGAGTGACTTTATGAGGCACAATTTGCAACACACTTTCACAGAAATAAAGCGACATGTAGGCCTTACAACCATCAGACTGGGCATTTTAAATTGCTGCACAGCCTCCCTTATTGTTTACATTACTTAGCCAGTCATTCAGCGCGGGGTCATGTGACAAACAAGTCACAAGGGTTTTTGTTTTCTCGGAAATTAAGAAAGCAAGGAGAAGTGAATGTGGATTCTTTTTTTTTTTTCAAAAGGAAGCCGTCCCTAGCCGAGCCTTACAGGAAAGAGGCAGATCTTTCCTTTCCTCCATATCCAGCCTTTATAAAAAAAGAAACATGTGCACATGACACCGCTATAGCTGGCATCAAATGATTGCTGTTGAAAGACACAAGAAAAATGGAAAGTGCTCACAAGGCAATGTCACGGTATGTCATGTGGTTCTGCAGAGGGATCAATAAATCACGTAGTCGACAAAAAACTACTAAGATGCTGCAGCTTGATTTCTGCAGGAAACAGACGTGTGGCTCAGAAACAGGTTTGGCTGGGCCTGAAAAGCAGGTGACTGGATGACTAGATAATTGTCTGACTCTCTATCTTTAAAGTGTATCAATGTGAGTAAAAACCCCGTAAAATCCCCTGCTATTAATGGATTTACAAAAGAAAGGATATGCTATCTATATATATATATATATATATATATATATATATATATATATATATATATATATATATATATATATATATATATATATATATATATATATATATATATATATATATATATATATATATATATAGCTGACTGTATAGCTCAATAGGTAAGTCACCAGTCTTCCACCCGGGAGACCCGGGTTCGAGGCCAGGCTGGGGGCTGGGGCAAACGGTTACAATGGTGACATTGAGCTGTCAGTGTGGGTCCTTAGGCAAGACCCTTGGAGCTATATAGCCTACCTCATACCATGAGAGACACAAATAAGCACGACATGCCGGCTCAGACGTCGCCCGGTCAAACAAGGTCTGCGTCAGGTGCTGGGGGACCAGAGCACCCTGATGAAAAGTGGGCTACTGGAACAAGACGGAAATGGGCGAGAGGTGAAAACATGGATCTGTTGGAATGCTACTACTCAAGTAATCCTAGTCAGAGGGGCTACATGCAAAGACTGTGGGAGGAATGGTTAGCTCGACATCCCCAGTCAACACTAACTGCCAAACAACTAGTAGCTCAGTGTTCCAACATCCGCAAACGGCAACTGCTGTCACAACTGGAGATTGACGAGGTACGACACAAGTGCTACGGGAAGGAGCCAGGATGCCAGGTCAGAAGGGAGTCAACTACAACTCCCCGCCCAGAGACTGGGTATGTAGCCCCAGTAATGAACGAACCATCTGAGCTGAACGAGGCAGCAACTGACCTGAGAGAGAGAATCATGGATGAACGAATGAACACCAGACGACCCCGACGCCAATTACAACGGCTGAGTGAAGTACCATCAGAAAGTCTCATTGAAGATGTGAATGCAGCATTGAGAACGATCCCTACCAACACCATAACAGAAACCAATGAGCTGATATACAACTCAGCATCAGTGATCCTTGAGATGCTTGGTTATAAGAGCAACCATGAGACCCAATACCCACCATGGAAAAGACGGTTAGAGGCTAAGATCAAGATAACAAGGAGGGAAGTGAGTCAACTGTCAGAGCTCCAAAGGGGTGCAATGAAAAGATCAGTACCCAAGAAGTACAGCCAGATGCCCATACCTGAAGCACTCGAAACTGCCAAACAAAGGCTCCAAGCCTTGGCCAGCCGCCTAAAGAGATACACGAGAGAGAATGAAGCCAGGAGGATTAACCGGCTCTTCACCACCCAACCAGCTAAAGTGTACTCTCAATGGCAGGGTAATAACAACAGAGCGCACAACAGCACAACAGCAATGCACAGTGGCTAACCTCTCTACGAGAGGACCACAGCAACCTCCCTGAACAAGCCCCGGTAACCATCACTGTGGCAGATGTCCAAGACAGAGTCTCGGGTATGAAAAACTGGACAGCACCAGGACCTGACATGATCCATGCCTACTGGCTTAAGAAACTCACTGCCCTCCATGAGCGACTGGCAGCCCAACTGAACCAGCTGCTACAAAATGGGACTCACCCTGAATGGTTAACTGAAGGGCGCACAATCCTGATACAGAAGGAACCCTCGAAGGGTTCAGTCCCATCCAACTATCGGCCAATAACCTGTCTCTCTACAACATGGAAGCTCATGTCAGGCATCATAGCGGCTAAGATAAGCGGGCACATGGATAAATACATGAGCAAGGCACAGAAGGGCATAGGCATAAATAGCAGAGGAGCCAAACACCAACTCCTTGTAGACCACACAGTTGCCCGAGACTGCAAAACCCGACACACCAACCTGTGTACCGCTTGGATTGATTACAAGAAAGCCTATGACTCAATGCCACACACTTGGATCATTGAATGCTTAGAGATGTACAACATCAATAGGACGCTAAGAGCCTTCATTGCAAACTCGATGGGGTTGTGGAAACCACTGCAAACCACTTGCACAAGTGTCCATCAAATGTGGCATATACCAAGGAGATGCTCTGTCCCCACTACTGTTCTGCATAGGCCTGAACCCTCTCAGCCAAATCATCAACAAGACTGGCTACGGATACCGACTCAAGAATGGGGCCACGATCAGTCACCTCCTCTACATGGATGACATCAAGCTGTACGCCAAGAGCGAGCGAGACATCGACTCACTGATCCACACCACCAGGATCTACAGCACTGACATTGGGATGTCATTCGGACTAGAGAAGTGTGGTCGGATGGTTACAAAGAGAGGGAAGGTCACCCACACAAAAGGGGTCTCACTCCCAGAAGGAACAATAGCAGACATAGAGCACAGCTACAAGTACCTGGGAATACCACAAGCAAATGGCAACCTCGATGAGGTCACAAGGAAAGGAGCCACAGCCAAATACCTCCAACGAATAAGGCAAGTCCTGAGAAGCCAGCTCAATGGCAAGAACAAGATCCGTGCAATAAACAGCTATGCCTTACCAGTAATCAGATACCCTGCCGGAATAATTAGCTGGCCAATGGAAGAGATGAAGGCCACGGATGTTAAGACTAGGAAGCTACTAACCATGCATGGAGGGTTCCACCCCAAATCCAGCACCCTGAGACTGTACACGAGCCGTAAGGAAGGAGGCAGAGGACTAGTGAGTGTGAGAGCCACTGTCCAGGATGAAACATCCAAGATCCATAAATACATCAAGGACAAAGCGTCAACAGACGATGTGCTCAGCGAATGTCTCAGGCAATGGGGAACAGAAGACAAGGTGCTGGAAGTACCATCATGGGAGGACAAGCCCCTACATGGGATGTACCACCGACAAATAACTGAAGTGGCTGATGTCAGGAAAACCTACCAATGGCTGGAGAAAGCTGGACTCAAGGACAGCACAGAGGCTCTCATCCTGGCCGCCCAGGAACAGGCCCTAAACACCAGAGCAATAGAGGCTCAGATCTACCACACCAGAGAAGACCCAAGGTGTAGGTTGTGCAAGGAGGCCCCTGAGACAGTCCAGCACATAATAGCAGGGTGCAAGATGCTGGCAGGGAAAGCGTACATGGAACGACATAACCAAGTGGCGGGCATAGTGTACAGGAACATCTGTGCAGAATATGGACTGGAAGCCCCGAGATCAAAGTGGGGAACACCCCCAAAAGTGGTGGAGAATGACCGAGCTAAGATCCTGTGGGACTTCCAGATCCAGACAGACAAGATGGTAATGGCGAACCAACCGGACATTGTGGTGGTGGATAAAGAACAGAGGAAAGCCGTTGTGGTGGATGTAGCAATACCAAGTGACTACAACATCAGGAAAAAGGAACATGAGAAATTGGAGAAGTACCAGGGCCTCAGGGAGGAACTGGAAAAGACCTGGAAGGTGAAGACCACAGTGGTGCCTGTGGTCATCGGGGCCCTCGGGGCAGTCACCCCCAAACTGGAGCAGTGGCTCAAACAGATCCCAGGAACAACATCAGACATCTCAGTCCAGAAATGTGCAGTTCTAGGCACAGCCAAGATACTGCGCAGAACCCTCAAGCTCCCAGGCCTCTGGTAGAGGACCCGAGCTCAGAGGATGAAACAGACCACCCGCGGAGGGTGAGAAGGGAATTTTTTTTTTTTTTTAAAGGGATTTTTACTTATACTGTTTAATTAAAAGCAATGATTAAATTGTCCCCCAGTCTTTATTTTGCTAATTAATAAAATGTTCTATTTATAAATCTCTTTTGGACCACTGAAATATGGGGCTGTGAATAAACAAATATCTTGGTATTGAGATCTTTATTGGCAAAATGAATAAGAAATTTTAAACGGTGATGGATATTTGAAGTAGACAAGGACCAGTGTGACATTCTCACAGCATGATAACCTGAGTAAAACACACACAGTGTCAGTGTGTTAATATGGTAAAAACTCAACGTCAAAGATCACTCAGCCACTCTTTCATCCATCTCATTAAAAAAAAGACAATATAACATAAATTTGTTCCAATGTCTTCAACACACCTTGTGAAATATATAGACTTTGTTTTCAACTAAATCTGCCATATTTACCTTATATTTAGATCCACATAACAGGACAAAAATAGGGAACAGTGTGACAACAATTTTCCAAGACAAAACCAACACATTGGAAGCATGTCCGTGCTTTCACTGCACAGCATTTTATTTGACAGCAGTAAACTTAAACAATTGTAAGTTAGCAGCTTCAAAGTTTGAGAAGCAAACTTTGAAAGCGTATTCCTCATGGAATCAGAAACTGACTGAAATTAAAGTAAAACTTATTCAAAATAAAAACAAAGTTGTGTGAAGCACAAATTTGTTCTGTGTGGACTTTCTCTTAACCACAAAGCCACAGTTTGTCTGGTTTTTGTGGGTTTGCCCTCATCTCTTTCCTGGACAAATTTTTATTTTCACATCGAATGTATTCCCAGGTCAGAAAACTGGTGTGTTTTCTGCTCTGCTCTGCCCTCTCTGTTCCAGGCTCAGATTGAGTTTTTTTTTTATTTCATTTTTATTTTTCCAGTTAAAAATGAGTTGTTCTTGGTTACTGTCGTGTCATGCTTGCTGGAGTGGAGAATGGATTGCTGCAAAGTCAATGGATTTCTGCAGATTAAGAAAGTTTCACCTATTTACATTTTCAACTGAATTTCACTACATTGCTTTACAACTAGGATTTTAAGTATGCAGCTGAATTTGAATCTGGCTATACATTATTGAATTGATTTTGTTATGTGTTTGTAAACTGGATGTAAATTACACTTGTAAAAAGTTTTACTGTAAAATGCCTCAAGATGACATTTATCATCATGTTGTGCTATAAGACAATAGAATGAAACCAGAAAAGCTCAAATTAAATTGATGCCCAGTCTTAAAGCAGGAAAAAACCCATTGCAGTACCTTCTGTATTTATTCAATAATAAACAAAAGAAGAAGAAAAAAACAGGACACTTAAGTGCTAAAACTTCGAACAATTAACCTTCAAGAGGAATTTAAATGACATAAAAATCTATTTAAATACACTACAGCTTACCACAAGCAGTGGTAGTTTTAGTGTTAATGTGCATTTGTGTTTCGACTAAGTGCAGAGAAAAAGTCCGACTTACAGTTTCCACGTCCCGTGAGCTAAAATCCAGCTGCTTTCCCTAACAGGGGCCCACCGTGGAGCTGCATGTGATGTTTAAAGCCCCTCCGGTGAGCTTCCTGCTGCCCTACTTCAGCGCACTCAACGCGGCGAAGAGCCTCCGACACATCCCGCTTTCACTCGCTGACAAACACCAACTTCTCATTTATTGACTTCTGACAGCCCTGACGGAGCACGCGGACAAATGTGCATCACAGTGACGCTTCCTTTACACACATACCTCTGTCACTGCTGACTGTTTACACTCAGGTCAGCTGATCCGCGCTCAGCGGAAGTCATACGACCGGGCTTTTCAAAATAAAAGAGAACCCCGTAACAAAACAGAATTTAAGGTGAGAAATGTGAATATTTTTTGGCGACACAATATAAGACAAACTCTTGGTATATTGTGCCTCGTTGTATTGCTTTCTGTTTACTCACAAGGTGATAGTAGAAACCGGAAGTCAGAATGCTAGCAGCCTGCGGAGCCACTTTACCCTGGAAGCAGTTCTTCATGGACTGCTAATCTCATTCAGTGGGGATTCTTCGTGTTGTCATGTGCCTTACCACTGAATGATACGTTTTCCCAGCGGGCGAGGTTTATTAAGATGAATTCATGGCGGATATTATAAATCCAGAGAATGAAGAAGATCTGCAGGCTCAAGTAAGATTAAACCTTCCAAGACACAGTGAAGAAAACAGAGTTTTACAGTAACTGGCTGCATGGACCGTGGAAGTGATCATCATATTGATAAAAGAGGCAGAGCGACTCAATGCAACTTTGGCTTGAAATCATGCCAGGAACATTTAAAGCCCCAAACCAGATTATCTGTAAAATCTATTAAACTCATTTACTGAAAGTTAATCACTTATACACTGACAAAATATCACGGTCAACTCGATGTACAGGTTGCTATTTTCTGTATGACAATTTAATCAACAAAATAAAACCATACCTTCTCAAAAAAATAAATAAAAAAAAAGCTTCCCGATATCTATGGTGACGTCACATAAGGTGACCGATCAGCTGTTGTATTTTGCCTGTTTTTCTTCCACTTTACTATGCTTTTCATAAAATTCCTCCTTCATATGCCTAAAAGTATACATGTAAGTATGTATAGTTATATGTTTGTAAGTATACATGCTATTGCAAATTGAATGTATTCAATCGGCGTTCTTGTAGAAGTGATCTAACTAGACTATCACACTTCTGACCTCCAACTGAAGCCAACCTGGGTTCTGCAGCCAATCACTCACTTTTTCCACACAGGCCCATGCAGGTTTCAGGTTTTTTTCTCCCTTAATTGTATTGTTGTATTTAAATTGTTTTGACGTTCTGAAACGCCAAAGTGTGACAAAGATACAAAAAAATAAAAATAAAAACGAAATCAGGAAGAGGACAAATTCACCCCACCGTATGTGTCCTCCTGATAAGCTGAAATCCTCGGTCTAGTGTGACTCCACCAGGAACAGGGTGAAGCTTTCGATTTATTTATTTTTTGGTCAGACTGACAGTTGCACAGATGGTACACCTCTCTGTGCTCTCCTGGTCTTGTGGTTGTCTGAATGTTATCCCAGCGGACTCACAATCTGCTGATCCGCCGAGTCAGCTGATGAGGTGGATTGATGCAACATATGTCTGACTAGCTGTGACCTTCCACCATTCCCTCACTGAGGGAAACTCTTGCTAGTAAAGTTTTCACAAAACCTCACAGCTGATTCCTATTAACTGGTATGTCACGGTTTTAGGGATGTGTGCACTATATGTTTGTAATGAAAGCAATCATTTTAATTATTGATTAACCTACCGATTATTCTCACAATGAATCGATTAATCACATGAAATAATTGGCACATTCTGTTGATTTTTGAAAGCCTTTCTTAAAGTTTTAGAAATATATTACAATATGTAATATATGTTTTCATCTAAAGTGAAAATGTATTTTTTGTTTTTGTACAGTTTTGGCTTAATTACTCCTCTGAGGACGTCGTTCTTTTAGCAAATGGCTGTTTTTTTTTTAATCTGTATCCTCGAGTTAACGAGTAATCAATAATCAATTACTAAATTAGTTGACGAATAGTTCAATAATCAATTAATCACGATTAATCTGATGAAACATTTCAGACTTAAAAGTTTTTGTTTTACAAATATGAATTTAAAGTAGATAAGAACAAAATGGCTCAGTCTGAGAGTTACCTGTTTCTCTTATGATTCTGTCCAGCTCTGCATTGTGAGGAATTGGGTATCACTCCTGTTTAGCCATTTTTGCTAGAAACTGTTTATTTTAGCATCTGTTTCTTTAAGGACTAAGTCTGATTCTTGGTTTTGCCCTAAGAATCACCTATTCTTTCAATGCTTTTGCTGTGGAATCATTTCTGCTGAATCATTGCATATATATTCAAGAATAACAAACCCATAGATCTATACAGATCTCTACAGCGCCATCAGCTGTACTGTGAGAATTTTAAAGCCCTCTACTTGTTGAAATTCTGTAATCACCGTGTGGATTAACCAGGGATTAAACTTTGAAGACTCTCAGACTAGTTGGGTTTTTTCTTTTTTTTGTTCTCTAATTGGATTTTTCTCATTCAGATTGAAGAGGTCGAAGCTTTGTCTTCTATCTACGGAGACGAGTGGTGTGTGATAGACGAAGCGTCCAGGATATTCTGCATCAAAATATCCAGCGACGCTGAGGAGCAGAAACTGACGGCATGCTTGCAGGTGGAGGAGAAAACAGAATCCTGCATATGAATCTCAAGCATCTCAGCTTGTTCTAAAACTATTATTTTCGTCTCACTGTGATCAGATAATCCTTCCACCCGATTATCCAAGCGCAGCCCCGCCCATCTATCAGATCAAGTAAGTCTATTTGCCCTCTTTTTTTTTCTTTTTTCGATTTAATATGGAGGAGATCTGCTGATTTGAAAGAACAACGTCCCACTCAAGAGCCCACTCCGCGTCCCACTCAATAACCCCGTGTTTGTTCTCGGCTTTTCTAGTGCGGCGTGGTTGCGAGGCTCCGAGAGGGCCAAATTGGCAAACAGCCTGGAAGACATCTACGTGTGAGTGCTTTTCTCGTAATATCTGACTTCACAAGGAGATGCTGCGTGGCGATATTAGTCACAACAAAAGCTTTCATTATTCTTTCTCGCAGGGCGCCCGTCTCTGTGTGCGATTTCGAGCTTCCGCCCTCATATGCGACTATTTAATTTTCAACAGGGAGCATGCGGGGGAGAGCATCCTCTACCTGTGGGTGGAAAGAATCAGAGAATTCCTCGTGGAGAAATCCCACAGCTCGGGACCAGGTGAGGTGTGCGAGAAAAGAGTTTCGTGCCATGAGCCCGCAGGTCGGTGAGCGCTTTATAATGACCCCCAATGGCCTGGACGTCCACCTGCGTGGCGGAGCTAGCTTCATGCTACTCTGAGCCGTCACCTCTCGGCTTCATCCGTTTGTACCAGCCAGCTGGCTGTTTACTGAGCCGACAGTTGGGAAAACACGGCGCATTGTTGAAGGAAGGATGCCGAAAATTGGAACTAAGAGTGAACAGATTCAGTATATATATATATATATATATATATATATATATATATATATATATAACTTTTTCACATTTTGTCACCTGAGTGAAGTTGACCCTCCCCCCACACACTTTCTTCAAATCAGACAAAATTGTTGTCAAATGTTTGTGCTGCATTTGTGCAGCAAAAATATTTGTTGGTGCCGCTATCATTTTAAAAATATAAAGAAATGTTTCTAGAGGTCATGAAAGGTCAACCAGCGCCGCAACCTTCTTTTAATCAGACAAAATGGATGTCAGTCAACTCGACCACGCTTGTGCAGCAAACATTTTCATTTGTGCTGCTTTGGCTTTGAAGATATTAATGAAAGGTTAAAGGTCAACCAGCCCCGCCCCCCCACACTTTCATAAAATCAAACAAAATTGGTGTCAAACGTTAGTGCTGCGTTTGTGCAGCAAAATAAATTTTGAAGTCCCACCAACCCCCCCTCCCTGACAGTGATTGACCTTTTGACCTTTAACCTTTCATTAATATCTTCACAGCCAAAGCAGCACAGACGAAAAATTTTGCTAGCATAAATGTAGTCGAATTGATTGACACCTAATGTATTTATTTTTGCAAATGTGAGCCGGAGGGGCAGGGATGACCTCTGATGACCCCTGGAGAACATTTTTCTTAATATCTTTAGAATGATAGCGGCACAAACGAAAGTTTTTGCTGCACGAACCAGCACAAATGTACCCAAGTTGATAGACTCCTATTTTGTTTGATTTTATAAAAGTGGGAGGAGGCTGGTTGACCTTTTGACCTTTAACCTTAAATTAATATCTTCAAAGCCAAAGCGGCACAAACAAACAAAATTTGCTGCACAAACGTTTGACATCTATTTTTTTTCTGAATTGAAGAAGGTGGGGGGTCAACTTTACCCATAACAACCACAAACTTTAATGTGTTTTGATGGGAGTTTATGTCCCGTTGTGCACAACGATCGGTGGTTCATAACAGTGGAGTTGAAGAATAAAGTTTCCTTTTCTCTGTGTTCTTTGTTCTACAAATGACATGAAGTTCAACTACTTGCTGGATGAAGTCCACATATCTCCTCATAATGTCTCGGCTAATTTGTTTTGATTTGATTTCTGTCATGTTGCACAAAATCTTCCCAGATACTTTTGACTAATGTCCAGTGCAAATATCTCTGGACAGCTGAAACAAAGACATCACTAACTTACAAGTAACTTCTTAGCAATATACAATAGTTTGTTTTAAGTCAATAATACCCAAATAGGGATTTTTTAAAAAAGTACCAGTTCCATTGGCAGATAAAAAAAAAAAAAAAAAAGTAAGATGGGGAAATATGTTGCATCATGCATGAAACATCTGCCATATAAACAAATACTTTATATAAGTGTTAAATAATTACTGGCTTGAGACAGGTTCCTATATCTTGCTAAAAAGTTTCTTCTAAATTAGTTTAGTTTTATTTCAAGTGTACGCAGAAATTCTCAATAGAAACTAAACAAAAACTCCTTCGTAACATGTGATTTTGCAGTGTTTGAGGTGTGCCTCCATTTAACTTAAATGTCAAAAATTAACCTATCAGAACCTTACAAAGCGATGACATCATCAGTTGAGCTCTCCCCAACTAGTTTAGGATCACAGCCATCTTAGTTTGTGTAAACCTTTCAATTAGAAGAAACCTCAAAAATATTCTCATCATTTTTACAAAGAAATGCATAATTTCAATGATCCAAATGACCTAAAAGTTCAATCTGAGTTCACGTCACACGGTGAGAAACGTTTACGTGCCATCTTAAAATCCTGGTTCCACCGTTTAGCTGCATAAAATGCACATTTGAAACATTATTAGACGTTAAATAATCACTTTCGATCGAGCCAAATCTCAGAGCAGCAGGTGAAGCCTCATCTAGATTCTCCTCCCTCCTGTGTTTGGCTCCCATCCTTACCGGCGTATCTTTCCGGTGAGGATCTAAAGGTGCAATAAGGTGAACACAAAGCCCTTGTAAAAAAAAAAAAAAAAAAAATGCCCCACGCTTTGAGTGACTTCACTGAATTAAGATCCGTATCTTGATAATGCACCCCCCTTGCCTCGGTGGAGCCTTTTCCCCCTGGCATAAAACGCAGCGCTAAAAGGCTCCTCGATTCCGGCTTCACCCGCTAAAACGAGGTGCGTTTCTGGGTGTCAGTCTCTCCGCCCTCTGTCGCACTTATCTGACACCGTGCTCCTACAGGACATTATACCTTTTTAGCAACAAGACAGACAGACAAAAAAAAAAAAAAAAAAAAAAACAAGCCCGCCTCCCCATTGTGGTGTGTCATAAACCATCTTTTTGGTGATTCATGTGGGAATAAGTGTAACTGGTCGCGGCCCTTCAGCCCAGGAGTGGGACCGTTGGCTTATTCATTCAGGTGACAGCCACATGGTGGGAGAGAGGGAGACAAAGAGAAAGAGAGAGAGAGAGGGAGGGGCGATAAGGCCGAAGCTGCACATTTGACAGAAAAATAAAGGAAATGAAAAAAAGCAGAAGAGATGATGGACACATTAAAAAGTGAGGAGGGACATAAAGGCTTTGATGATGAAGTTTTGGATGAATCAGACCACACTGAAGCAAAAATGATGAGCAGGAGAAGGAAAAGAAAACCATATCAGAAAACAAATATTTGTTCAACTGAACATGAAATCCACTTACTTTTAATGGATTTTGGCTGTGTGTTTCTGTTGAGCGCTCTCTCTCTCCCTCTCTGTTTTGTGTGTGTGTGTGTTGATTAAACTGTAAGAAATACTGAGCTTTTCATTATGAGGGTAAACATGGGGAGATCTGCAGTGCACATTTGTCATTTCCTGTTTTCCTGGCGGCCGTGTAAGTTTTAGCAGCGTTTACTCAAAAAGGGGCTGATGAATGACATTAGCGCTCGTGTCTGCGTGTTCTTTATCCTCAAGTTCTAATAGCCGTGCTTTAATGCATCCTAATATGCATGCTTGGCCGCGTGCAGCCTTGTTTTCCTGACCTCTGTTTTGGGAGATTTTCTCTTCCTGAAAGGTGCATGCTTTTTATGATGATGTTGCGTTTGCATCTTCCCTTCCAGCGCCCTGGACTGTCTTCCAAAAATGTGCTAATAGCATGTTGGCGAGTGGCGCGTTCGCACTGCGCTGCAAATGTGTGTTAATCCACACTTTAAATTAGACCCAGTTAGTTTTTTTTTAGTTTTTTTTTTAAAAGTAGCATTACCTGATCGCAATGTGGCATTTACACCTTCAGAAATGAGAAGCACATCTGCGGCCAAAAGCTTCAAATAAGTTGGGAGGAGGGGGGGCTAATTAACTGTCAAATTTCATGTTTTCATGGGGTTTGTTGAGAATAACAAACACATATGTCATAAAATAGACTTATTATTATTTTCTCGTGTACATGCTGCTCAGACCCTCCCCTTACCCCTCTGCTATGCTGCAGTTTCTTTGCCACACCAGAGACTGGTGCGGATGCTAATGCTAGTTAGCCTGGCCAACGATGACAGCGGATGACTTTTCCTGTCGTATCTCTCCGCCATTAGCACAGCTGCAGCGCTTACATGCTTGTGATTGACAGCACCTGAGTGCAGTATTTTGTATGATTTTATTTTGGGATATCAGAGTGTTGCAGGTAAAATAATAATAATAATTTAAAAAAAAAACATGCCAAATATTTTCTAATTTTAATTGTCTGAAACAAACCATGGATCTCTCTCCACCTCAGTTGAGGTCTACCTTGTGTTAATATATCACAACAAACATAAACAAAACACGTTAAAGTAAAGATCGTGACAAACTCCTAATATGTTTTAGCAATGTGAATACTTTTGGATCGCGCTATGTTTTTGCATAAATAATCCTGGAATAGATTGTCAGCTGACTTTAGTGACACATTTATTAATTTTCATTGCATTTGCATAATTTCACTTCAGATGGAAAAATTTGGTTTGAATCACATTTAATTGTTCATCTCAAGGCTCATAATAAACAATCACTGTGCTAATTAAAATGTGATTTTTTTTTATTATTTTTTGCCACATTCATGCTCATATTAATACCTCACGCTCATTTAATCCCTCTTCAGTCATTCAAGAAGAAAAAGTGAACGTAACTGCGGAGGAGGACGTGGAGGACGGCGATGAAGGCGGTCCTGATTTGCGCGTTCTCAGGGAAACCGCAGAGAAAACCCACTTCTTCTTGGATCAGGCAAACGGTATAGCTCACTTAAATCGGCACCTGCTGTGTTTCCGATAAAAGTTTTTATAATTATGTGCGATGCTGCCCACTTTCAGATGAAGAGATACCGCCGATAAAACATGGAAGCCCCATCACGGACCGACGCAGCACCTTCCAGCCCCATTTGGCACCTGTGGTCACGCCAAGACAGGTACGACACATGCACAGTGACGTTAACGACGTTCAAGAAAAGAATGCCGTAATTTATACGAAAAAAAAGCCCTGTTGTTTAGCTAAAGTGGCTAAATGCTAGCCGGAATGGTATATGACTCCTAGTGGGAACTTATGAACTTTCTTTAGTTTGCGTTTGTCTAAATTTTTTTGATTTAGGCCACTGACTGAAGTAAAAAAAAAAAAAAAGGATCTGTTTTTCACTCCCTTCATATTAATCTTACTCTTTGGCTCGTCTTAAAAGCTCCCACCTGCTGCAAAGTGCTAATTGGTTAAAAATATTAGCAGATGCAGCTGTCCTGCTGGGACGCCACGAACCGAGATGATGGAGACCCGGGGCAGGTTTCACGCTTTCACGTAATGTTCTTGAAGCGCTAAGTGCTACAACTGCTAAAGTAATGTTGAAAGGGGAAAAAAATAAAATTATATATTTATATATATAGCAGTAAGCAGTAAGGTGTTTATATGCGGTAAACTTGAATGGAGCCGATGGGGTTCAGTTTCAGCCAAGTTTTCTTCCAGCCAATGGCTCTGCTGGAACAAAGTTTGTACACACAGAAGGATTTTAGGAGCCTTCATTTGTTTTAAACACACTTTTGAGTGAAATCTGACTTGGTTGCAAAAAGAACAAAAAATAGCCAAAACGTTATGCATTTAAAAATATTATTGTTACGTTATTAATGCTGTAAAAAGCCATGTACTGCAACATAAATGCTGCATGCTACTGGCAGCTCTGCCTCAATTCACCCTGTAGCTAATTTGTACCCTGATTTTCCGCCTCCCTTCCCCCATTTCTTACCTATCAGAAAACCAGTTTATTACTTAATTGTTGCATATGTGTGTATTTAACACGTGTTTTCATGTAACTGCAAAAGCTTTGCAGAGTTTAGTTTAACTTGTGAATTACTTTTCATCAAATCTCTACTTGCAGGTTTTTTTTTTCTGATTTCTCTTGGGGCCGGCTTTCTTGTCTCAATTAAATATACAGATTTTGACTTGCACTCAAAGCTTCACCGAAGGGACAGCAGCGGCGCATCACCGCGGCTGGCGACATACGAATCAGTTTTGTTTTGCACAGATTGCACAAACGTCTCACCAAATCAATGTTTGATCCCACTCCTCTCATTTACTTAGGTTTTTTTTGTACAGGGAGACGGCTTAGTTACACAAATGCTGTTGTTTATCTTAGCGTCCTGGTGAACAGATGCCCCAAGATTGCTGTAAATTTCTCTGTTAGAATTGGTGCTTATGAGCTCTGCAGAACAGCTGAGCTGTTGGTGCATCTCTGGCTTAACGTCTTTGATAGGTGATAGTGACGTTAGCTAATAATAATTATGTCAGAGACTTGTGCACTCAAGTCACAAATTGAATGAGTTCGGAGTCGAGTTGATAACTGAAGTCTTAGGACATGACTTGGGACTTTTACACCGACGATTTATGATTCATTCTGTCACCCAGCGCCGTCAGGGAGGAGAGCAGGGCGCCAGCCTGAGCCTCAGCTGTATCTAGGCTCTTTCTGTAATATTTTTAATGCAGGCAGAAGAACGTAGCTCGGGACTGATCATCGACTGCAAGCCTGGCGGCAGGAAAGCTGTATCTAACACCATGTACGGGAAGCCAGAGCTGCCACAAATGTTTGGGCATTGTGTTTGGTGAGCCATCCAACACAAAACGCAGTAAGATAGAGAGGTCCCTGCAAGTTCTGTTTTATATTGGTAAATATGTGTATGTGAAACCTTTGTGCTGGAAACTACAGTGGGAAAGCGAAATAATCTTAACTTCTTTTTGACATTCAAACTCTCACAAACTGATACATGGACAGTTATATGGCTGGTTAATTTTATTCTTGCAATTAAGTTTGTGTTTGTTTTGTAAATCCAAAAAGATGCAAATGGCAAAAATATCGCAGTGCTTTGAGCAGAAAGTAGCAGCATAATTCTGTCCAAAAAAATCCACTTGATCACAAAGATTTTATACAGTTGAATGAATATTTCCATTTTTTCCTTTTAATGATCTGATACTATGTGAAAGCAGGTTTGTACTCTTTATTAACATGGATATTCTATTCTATTATATTCTATTTTACTGTGGATCAGTTTTTATCATCATCAATAAAAAATAAAATCTGCCATCTTGGCATTAGTGCTCACAGAACAGAAGTTTGGCATTTAATGCTGTTTTTGTTGTATTTTTGTACAGTGACTGTATTTTGAGCCATATTATGGCTTTTCAATATTATGTTTTATGGTTCCAGACTATTGTTTTCTCTCCTGCTAAATCTGGTGCAAAGCATCCTTTGTTAATGTTTTTTTGCACATTGCCCTGTTTAAATAAACTAAACTAATTATTTGGTTTACATTCTGCTAGGAAACTTCTGCTTGCTTTTTTCTAATTTGTTTTTACTTATGTACTGTAGAAAAGCAACATCAGCACCAACTTTCTGATGTTTATAAGGAGAACATACTTGATTGTATCAAGGCTAAAAATTATTCATAATGTACTCAAAATGAAAAGTTTAGGACTTGGACTTGACTTGGAACTTCTTTGTCACTTGGGAAACTACAAACCCCTAAATTATATTGCGGGTAAAATTTGCTCAACCGGTTCTCATTTGCATGACATGTTTCAAACATTATTAGATTTTGCTGCATTTTGAATTTTCCAAACATTGTAGCATCTGTCAGCACCACAGTTGGAGCTGCAGGATATTTTTGTTTTTTCAAGCAGAAGCTGATGAAAGTATCTCAAACTCTGACACCATGTCCACAGATATTGTGCAAATGGACTTTTGTTTTTGTTTTCCCTCATGTCCAAATGGAAATGGCTCTTTCTTTAAGAAAAAAAAAGGAATAGTCTTTTCAAAAATGTCATTTTAATTGTATTTCTGGACTCTTAGCTGCTGTATATTTTTGGAGCCGGTGACACACGACCCCTTTGTGGAAGCTCAGTTCTAATCTCTGCCCGTCAGCTAAAATACGAGCGAAGGCGCTCTATACGCAGATGTGCCAAGATAATTCTCCCCATCACTTCCCTTCTGTCCAAGAAGTCCAGATTTTCTGCAAACTTTCCTCCCAGCATCCGTTTTGTTCTGTGCTGAAAATCTGCACGATGTGGCGACAAGCCTTGGCCATCTTGTTCCGTCTTTGAGTTTTCATGTTTCTTTCCATGGATAACTCAGCCTTTTTGCCAGTAATTTTATTGGTTTGTAAAAAGTTCTAGTTGACTGGGCTTAAAGAGATGTTCTGCTTAATTTTATTTCAGGTTAAAATGAAGTGTTAAAGTGCTGGTTGACACTGCAAGCTGTAGGAAAGCGTCTGGAATAAAAATATAGAAGTAAATAAATCACCCAGAATAGCAAAAGAAAGAAGATTAATGAAACATTTCAATTCACAACTTGTCTTTTTTACTTACTGTATCTCTAGTTGATCATTTTAGTTCTTGAAAACTCACATGACTTTAGTAATGTAACTTCAGTAAATGCTCGCTCAGCGTTGTTTTTTTTTGTGCTTTTTTTTGTAGGCTCAAGCAGAACGTGATGCTGTGTAACCATTAGACAGTATTAAAAATGGGCAACAGGTTTTGTTTTACTAGCTTTTACTCAAAAGAGGTATTTAGCCTTTCAGCTCAGTGTTTGATGTAAATAGCTGCTGACTAATCTGCATTAGTCAGCAGCAGCGGCAGGCTGAACTCGGAGGTTATTCATACCGCAAAGTGTTGCAGGTAGCATTCCTTCAACGCTTCTGGCTTTAGAACAGCGTTTTATAAACTCAACAATGAGCTAACGGAGGACGACACCGAATGCCAGCAGCCGTCACTCATTACTTTGTTTTTTTTTTTTTTTTTTTCTTATGTGTTTCAGGTGAAGATGGTCCTGGAGAAACTTTATGAAAACAAGAAGATTGCCAGTGCCACTCATAATATTTACGCCTACAGGTTGGTGGTGTCTATGTAAACATGGTGGAAAATACAATTTCATGAGTGAACAAAGAAAGCTGCATTATAAAACACAGTGTCTGAGCTGGACTCCATAAAGCAGTTGGTCCGTTTCATACCAATACCAAACGTCCCTGAAGTTTATTGATTCATGGTTTTTACTTGATAAAAAGGGGTGGCTTGCATAAAAGCTACCTAATAGGCTGATTAAAATGTAGTGGCAGTAAATGTCGTATCACAAAGGTAAGCATTACGGTTGCACCTACCCTAGCACTTATCTACCTTACATACATGGCTCCAGGTGTATGACGCATCGCTGCTCTTTTATGTATACGTGATGCAGGGTTTCCCCCAGAAAACTTGCTAAGCCCGGTGGTCGGGGCGTCGAGGCGGTCCACCGTGTTTTTGTATTGAAAGATGTTAAGTTGACAGGAAATGTAAAAGTATTACTGTGTATGTTACGGGAAAAGATCTCCAGTGAAATGCTATTTAAACCCACAAGTAGTCTAAAAACAACAAATTTGCACTTCTGTTTAATCCAAATTAAGTCAGCAGGTCCATCAGGGCTTCAGGGGACATAAACGCTAATACTTTAAAACAGACCACAGATACATACGTGTAACACTTGTTTATTGAGATGATCAATGCTGCTAAATTTGATTCAATTGTTTAGGCATAAATTAAAAGATTTTAAATTGTTTAACATTTAGATGCAAGATTTTAAGGAGCTGGCAAGTTTACTTAGTAAAACTTCAAAGAACAATATTCATAGTTAGATTGTTTTGTTACCATAGCAACAATCTGATGCTGTGAGTTTAATCTTTAAATTTCCAAATACAAATGAGTAAACTGCGATTATAACTTATTGCTTTTTAGGCTGGCCATTTAAACTACTCCCTTCTCCCATATTTCACTAAAGCTGTTAGAGTTGCTGATATTTTTAGCAGCAAAAGGGACCCCTAAGTCAAATTCTGCTCCAGGCCTCATCCAGCCTTGGACCGGCCCTGTAATCTGCTGCACTACAGAGATGCGCAACAAACAGGAGATTTAATTCAGTGCTGCTAATGTGGCTTTAGTAGTTCTAACATTTCGTGTCTGTTGAGTTTTTAATAATCGTCATAGAAACTATTTTGGTTGGTCGAGTTTATGGGACGAGTTTCTCAGATCTCCGCGCAGCCGCGCGCATAAACTCTAAGTAGACAGCGCATTTGATATGGTTTGATGCATCGTATAACCGGAAAAATAATACTAAAAATAATAATAAAATATGAAATCGGCGTGAAGCGTGACTCCGAGGAGAGCGCGAAAGCTCCTCACCGGGCTGAACCTGCATGATGAGGTTAGCGCTGCTCGTTATCCACAAACTCTCCGGCCAACCGGGACCACAGGCATAAACTTTACAGCGAAGACAGACACAGAGCCACACGCTGGGCAGCGAGGTGAGATGTAAACGCCGCATATAATTGTTCATTCACAAAGATAAATCATTCTCACCACTTCACAACGCGCACCTCTGAATTCGCTACAAGTTATTCCTTCGGTTCACGTAGAGCTGCGCAACCAGAGCTAATGCAGCGGGTTTTAAACTCTTACCTAGAGTTCTCCAAAGGATCATAATTCCTCACAGTGGGTTTATGTAAATATCCATACAGGTCAGCCTGTGTCCAGTTTGAGTAAAAGGAGGCGGTAGCTCACTATCCCGTTGAGGTAAAGCAGCGGCAGCGCGCGAGGCAAGGCGCAGAGGCACCAGCTGTGTGATTGGTCCGCGCGCTGTCGGCTTTAAATGCATAAACTATAAACCTATCTATTATAAACCTATCCTTTAGGAATAAATCTGCTCTGCTAGTAAAATGCTAAGAGCAAAAGAGACGCTTGCAGCCCGGCTTTAAAAAAAAAAAAGTGATTTTTTTTTTCTTTTCCTAGAAACGTAAACAAGCAACGCTTAGCCTGGCGGCGGGGCTAGTAAAGCATGGCGGGCCGCCAGGCTTATAATACACGGGGGGAAACCAGGCTGCAAAAGATTTGTTGATGAATTAGTAAATCTACCTGAGTGCTACTCAATCAATAATGGCATGATTTATCTCATGCTACGCTATGAAGCTGCTCCGTCTGCACTAATATGAAGTCACTGACCTCAGCATTCTGAATGCTTGAGGTGGCTCATGAGAAGAATTCAGCCTTGAACTATTTATTCACTTAGTTGCTCTCATGCTTTGTGTTTGGAACGCAATATATTCATCCTAAAATGGTCAATTAAACCAAAAATGTGATCAGATAAATAATAAACGAAAGGTAACACTTTATTTGAAGGGGTGTGCATAAGACTGACATGACACTGTCATAAACATGACATAACACCTGTCATGAACATAAAGACGTCTTTGTGAAAGTTTATGACTGTTGTCATGAAGTGTCATTCGGTAAATAATGACACTTTTAATGCAAAGTTGCTCTAAAAGTTGCATTAAAAGTCCATTAAAAGTGCCAACTTTGCATGATTTTGTAAACTATGATAATTTAATGCAAAGTTGGCACTTTTAATGGACTTTCAATGCAACTTTTAGAGTAACTTTGCATTAAAATATGGAAGAAACAAAAAAAAAAACATTCAGTGCAATGGAGCCAAAATTAACATCCGCACGCCATAGCTTTCTGTAAAATTTTGTGCTTTTATCCAAATGTGCACAAAATTGGCCTCGTCACGAGCAACACACTGATTTCTTCGCAGTGGATCCACATGAAACCCACTTTTAGACGCACCAACATAGATGGAGGGCTGCTGCATCAAGCAGCTTTATGATTCACTCTCCTGATATCAGTTTTAACAAAACAGTGCAGTAAAATATTACAGTTTGTTTGCCCACAGATTACTCCTGTTTGCCTTTTCCACGTGCAAGTCGTTCACATCGTCAAACACTTTTTAATATCAGACAAAGACGAATGTAAGCTGAGTCAACACAAAATGCACCTCATTTAGTAAACGACAAAAGCCTTCTGGGCCAATCCAACCCACTGCGAAAATATATTTCACACCTTTTTTTTGAAATCTCAAATGATTGTTTACAGGCTGTGTTGAAATTCCGGTGTGACTGCAGCGCTTTCGGTTCAATCTCACCAGCAGCAGTCGGGCCTTTTTACTGCACCTGCACGATCGATAGGTCACTTAAATTGAATCTGACAACGTGAAGCAAGCTAAAAGGCAAAACATCATGCCCCCATCTCAAGAAACGCAGTTGATAGCAAAAGAATAAAAAGAGTCTCGAGAGTTTTGGAAGCCGGCAAACCACAGTGAGGGTTTGTACTTGGGCAATTCATCGAGGAGGCATCAAAAGTACTTGGACTGCATGTTCCGCACTCTTTAGTTTATTCTGTTCCCTGAAGATTTGCCTTAGTTGACAGAGATAAGAGTTCTTGGTCTGCAGCAGAAAATCGTGAAGGAAAATGTCCTGTTATTAGTTTGTTATTTCTTGGTTTATGCAGCAGGACAAGAAGAAATTCTACCTCTTAAAGGTTTTGGAGAATAAAAAACAAAGAATAGACTTGAAACTTAAAAGCCATTGATGCCCCCAAACCCTTCAATGTGACTAAATTGGGAGCTTCTTTAAAGCTGCAGTAACTGTAACTTTGTAACTTTAACAGAAATGTGTGTTGTTGCTGTTTTTTTGTTTTTTGTTTTTTTTTTGTTTACATATTTGTTAAAACTGTCACAACGCTACAATATGAGACAAATAATATGTGAAAAAATTCACTTTTGAGTCACTTTTGCTTGAAGAAATGCACCGCTCCCAGTCAAAATCAACCAATCAGAGCCAAGAGGAGGATTTTAGTGCTGTCGGTCATCCTGATGTATGTGTTGCTAAATGTGCTCAATACCTGAGAAACAAGTTACTGCTGCAGGAAAGCTGTCATCATCATTATTTTCATCATCATCGGTGGCTATGCCAAGTAGCCTGAGAATCCATGGCTAGCTGTCTGGGGAGGATGTGAGCAACACATGCATGAGGATTATTGACAGCATTAAAACTGATAGGTTGTTTCTGACAGAGCTGTGTATTTGTTTAGGTGGAAGGCAGAAGAGCTACATTTTTTCACACATTATCTGTCTTACACTGTCACGACATGGTGATAGTTTTAGCAAATATTTAAAAAAAGAAACATACTTTTTAAAAAAATAAACTTTCATATTGCAGCTTTTATAAATATGAAAATTGCTTTCTTTTAAAGTTTTTTTTATGTGGAAAAAAAAAAGCAAAAACACATAGTGACAATAAAAGCAAAAAGAAACCAAATCTATGAAGGGGCAAATACCTTTTTCTCTCCTCTGTTCCTGTTTATCCTTCATGAATGTAACTTCTGTATCGACGCCGCCCGCTCCGCTGACATAAAGGCCTTTGATTGTTTGCCACGCCGCCAAAACTCATTGCAGGAACCTGTCAGCTCACGTCAGGGCTCGTTATAGTTTGTGTACAGTCTGTCTGATGTTATCAATCATAATTTATTTAACTTCAGTGTTTTTGTGCTGCCGTAACTTTTTGCATCCCTCCCCACGGAAACGCTGAATCCACAGAGCCTCCTCCTCACGCCGAATTAACTTCTGAACCAAAGCGTATTCTGTACGGAACATTTGTCTTGAGCTTAATATTTAAATTAGCCCTTCATCCTGGAGTTAGTGTTACAGTTTGCCTTATTAGTGGAGAGGAAAATGAGATAAGCTGCTCCTCTGAAGGGACCACTACTGCATTAAAAAGTCAAACAGTGCTGGAGCAAATGAGAGTTTCCCTTCACACGTCCTGAACTGTGGCTGCACAGAGAGAGTGTGTGTGTTTGTGTCTCCTGACGCATGTATCCGTGCACGGCCTAATGAGGTCAGCGTCGGACAGCCTGGGTGGCCATTACTCACTGGGCAAAAGAGATGTTGACATTTAGACTGCTTAGCGAAGTTTCTCCTGTGAAGAGGCTGCCGCCGGTTGTCACGGTGTCACCTTCTGACCACAGCGTCCGCCAACCTAATGCCAAGCCGTTGGTATCTTTCTCCTTCTCTCTGTTGCAGGATTTACTGTGAGGACAAGCACAGCTTCCTGCAGGACTGCGAGGATGACGGCGAGACCGCCGCGGGGGGGAGATTGCTTCACTTGCTGCAGGTTATCACATTCGTCCGGTCCGCTCTTGCCGTTCAGCCGCACGCCAAGCGGCCGCCGTTCTTTGATGCGAAGCTCCCAAAAGAGTCGACTGAAATTATTTCCAGTGCAGGACGCACAAAGCTTTTTTTTTTTCTCTCTCTTCGCTCGGTATTGATATCGCATTCCAATTGTTAAATCTGCCGGCCACATTCAGCTTCTTGTGGCTTTTGCATGCTTAATTGGTGTCTGTTCTGAGCTGGCCTGGTAATTTTCGCAGCCTGCATAATTTGGCATCTGCTGTGACTTTTACTCGGGGTTTGTTATCAGTAAGCAGCTCTCCAGAGAGCGCTGCAACATAAAGCTGAACATTTCTGGTTGTTTGATTTATCTTGGAGTTATAGGCCTCTCAAGAAACCTGAAGAATGAAGCATAAATGAGATGTTAAACAGTTGAGAATGGTTATGGATTTTAACACAGCTACTGGATTTCTTTTCCTTCTTGTTCTACTCTAAGATGAGAATCTATCTATCTTACAAAAAGGACATCCACTTTTAACATAAATTAATTCTAACAAAAGTACATTAGGCCCGTTTATTACTGTTACAACATGTGACAGCTGGAAAGGTAGAGTGTGAATAATAATTGCAATAATGACAGAATTAGATTTGGCTGCTCCAGTTTCAGGTCTGTGCTGCCCCTTCAGAAGCAAACATGCAGATGTATCCTCAATACTAAAGATAATTGGCACATTCTGTTTTTTTTGTTTTTTGTTTTTTTTTAGGTCGGGAAAAACACCACTCACTTATTTAAGGTAGCAAACTGTGAAATGTACACCAAAATAAAATATTACTTTAATATAAACCTCACCCATATCCACTTCTTGATATGTGTTGCAGGGGCAGCACAGTGGCGCAGTTGGTAGAGCTGTTGCCTTGCAGCAAGAAGGTTCTGGGTTCAATTCCCGGCCCCGGTCTTTCTGCATGGAGTTTGCATGTTCCCCCTGGGCTTTCTCCAGTTACTCCGGCTTCCTCCCACAGTCCAAAAACATGACTGTTAGGTTAATTGGTTTGTCTAAATTGCCCCTAGGTGGGAGTGTGTCTGTGCATGGTTGTTTGTCCTGTGTATCTCTGTGTTGCCCTGTGACAGACTGGCGACCTGTCCAGGGTGACCCCGCCTCTCGCCCAGAACACCAGCTGGAGATGGGCACCAGCAACCCTCCCGACCCCACTGAGGGACAAGGGTGAAAGAAAATGGATGGATGGATATGTGTTGCTATGGTGATGACAGCCTTCGCTAGAGCTAGTAGCTAACTGTTAGCTACAATGTTATTACTGCTATACGGTAGCGTTTAAATTTACTGTAGTTCTTTGACTCTTTTTCATTGGATGTCCGGTGTTTTATTCAGACATACACTGCCTTGCAGAAATTAAGAGGCGTGCAGGTCTGTTTATTGCCCCGATGAAGAAGTTCAAGCCTTATGCTAAACTCATTAGCCCTAAGCTGTGGTGGCATTTCTCCAAGAAGCCTAAGTTGTTGGAATGATTTTGGCACAGTAAAATAAAAATCTGACATGTTGTTGAACTCTGTGCCCTGGAAGAGAGAATGTGACATGGAAAATTGAAGCACACACACCTCCAAGTTGTGCCTCAGGTCTCTTTAGGAAAGGGGCTGTGCAGTTACTTCAGTTTGTCATTCAGCTTTGGCTGCTAAGCAATAAAAAGAAACAGATCCTGATCAAAACACACGATGTGCAGGAGTTGCACATATCAGATGTTTGCACCAATTTGCAACACAGCAAATCTATGCAACTACCTGAAATTTGCACTTTGAGTTGGGGGTGTACCGACATGAAAACTTGCTGCACGACCAAACGAATACTGCATGACTAACATCGTCCCCTTCCTGGAAGAAATGCAGACTAGATGGAAACAAATATCAGTTGTGATCATTAGCCCAGGTTTATTCATCAGACTGATACCAATACGTTTAAAAATGACTATTGGCCGATACTGATGTTAGTGCAGATATATCTTTATACAGGTTGGTTTAAAATGAAAGTTTGTAGAATTTAGCATATTTTTCCTATGTTTTAAAAAAGACTATAATCAAGATTGTTTTTTCATTATTTAGCAGCACTACTTCAAGTTGCACTGCAAGTGGAAAATGTCTTGGAGAGGGATAGAAGACTGAACACTCCTAGAGTTTATCATATATTTATACAATCGGTTGTTTATAGTTTCTGCTATAAGTACTAAGCTCTGTTTTTAAAAATATATGATCAAATATTGCCGTGGATCTATTGAACTTCTCCCAGCCTGTGCAGCGTTGACAGAGCAAAGAATCCCTCCCTGTCCTCACTTCTGGAAAAACTCAGCCTCACTGACATATTCTTTTCTCTCCATCAGCACCTTGAAGTTCACCCCAAAGTATGTGTTGCCATAATATCTTATTACTTTTGACAAGTTTCACCAGGCGTGGCATTTCTCACCTCGTCTGGTGTCATTGCTCCCCCATCCCAGGTTTTATCAAATAGGACCGAAAACTTTGAGAAGAAGTGGGTACAACTTCAAGTTTTGAGATTTGATGAATCCTGCATGTTGCTTAAGACTGTCCGGTTTTATTGATTTCCACATTGTTGTATTTACGTTTACATTTGTTTTTGTTCATGTCCAAAGGAAGTTTTGACATACAATGAGCGACAGGAGCATGTTTGACGAGATGGATTCAGGAAATGTGTGAGAATAGCAACTCTTCTTCTACATTCAGAAGTCAAATGAAGCCCAATAAAGTCAAACACTCATGTTTTTGTAATATCTCATAAACGTAACATTAAACGTCTTTCCTATTAGCAAGGGAGAGTCGGAGACTTCTTTTTTTTGTTGCAAATTACAAGTGATTTTGCTCTGAGCTCAGCTTTGTGCTTGTCCTTCCAGAGAAATTGAATGAATGCAAATTTAAAAACCAACGCCGAGGCATTACGCAAAGTTTCTCTGGCTAGGAACTTTGTTCACTCCAGTTTGGTCTCCGTTATTAATCCCTTTATTTCTGATATCAAACAGGCGTTTTGTCCCTTGGCTGTGCTGTCAGATGGCACCGTGATTCACACACACACACACACATACACACACTCCCACATCGCACTAAAAACGTCCAATTGTCCTCACACTTTTTGTTTCCCTGTAACGTTGAATGAAAGCCAGTGCGAGGTTTGTGACAAAAACCAAAAAAAAAAAGAAAAGAAAAAAAAAGTTCGCGCCGTAATGCAGGCTCAGCGGTGACTCGGAGCGGTTCTGTCATTCTCATTACCAGCAGGTGCTGCGTGGTGTCAGAGCTCTTCCAGATGAGGTCCGTGACTCTCGCTAGAGTTCAGACTCATTCGGGAGGTGACGGCAGCCGTCTGGGTGGAGGTAGAGGGGGGTGTGCGTCCTGCTGCAGATGGAAATCCCTGTGAATGAACGGGTCGGCTTCTCGTCGCAAAGTCTGCGATTTGCTGCACTGAATTCAGATGAATCAAGCTGTTCGCCTCCCAAACACCGAGACATGTTTTAGAGCAGATCCAGTACTCTGAAGTGAGCTCGGAGAGCTGGCGTGAAAGGATAAACTGAACATGACTTTACTCTCGTTTGCACGTTCCGATCTCATTGTTCTCCTCTGCAGCTCGTATGTGATCCTGGAAAATGCAGGGGATGAATTATTAAGGTTTGCAGGAGCAGCAGCTCGGCGTCTCCTTCCAGATTTTTATTTTTTTTTTCCGTGCGGCGTTTCAGCTCACATTCGCTGCTCTCTCATGTGCCTCATTATCATACACCAGCTCTGAAAACCAGCTGTAGTCTGTCTCCTGCCAAACACTCAATAAACGACAGGTAGAGTTAGCGATTAGGCTATAAACACGGTGGAGCATTTTCGCTGCTAAAGAGCAGAAATTAGAGGTTGGCAGGGAGGGGAGGCCAAGCAAAATGAAGGAATTAGGCCAGAGACGGGACTCCGGAGGAATGCGGATGTTTGGGAGGGAGTTCACGGTGTTCGCTTCGTGTTAGACGTCATGTTGTGCTTTTTGAGAATCACAAAATCTCACCGTTTTAAAGCGGTGGCCTGGTGGTGGCCACCGACACATATTGGGTTGAGAAACCTAAACCTAAAGTCATATCAAGATTTGGGAAGTTTTATTACCCTGGTGTAACATTTTCAAAGTGATGCACGCAAGAAGAGACATGCATATAAATCAGCTAAAAATAAATAAATACATAACTATACAAAGTGTAGAAGCTCACTCTCTAATGGCTTAAATGAGAGACTCCTCCACTGAGCTCCTTCAGACTAGCGGCAGCAATTAGCAAACACCTTTATGGTGGAACTACGCGTCTGATGAGCTCATTTTCCCAGTCCAACACATCTGACAATCGTTGGAAACGGCTTATTGGGCGAATATCGCTGTGATGAGAGACGAAGTGTCTGATAGAACAGGAGCTCCTTAAAGAGACAGAGGCCCAATTTCAAGGTATCAAATTGCAAAGTCAAATTTCTTTTAAGTCATAGAGAGTATTTTTTATAGCTACTGATTGCGCTATAAAATGGAAAATATATAATACCGTCACTTTAAGAGAGAAACGGAAATATTCATAAGCATACATTAACTATGAACAAAATGGACGTGTGTTCAAGCGGCATCTTTTTCTGTCTTTAAAATGCAAATTCATTTCATTCTTCTCATCTGTCTTTAGAGCCTCAGTGATTAATATGCTGATCACTTTTGCGCTCAATGTGCAGTTATTGTTGCAACGTTACAAAGATTGGCCCTTTTGCCCAAATATGATCGTTTCTGGTTCCTTGGTGGATAAAAAGGAGAAAAGCTACCGCTAGGGGAATTGATTCATTATAAAACAGCCACTTGCAAACCAGTGCCCGACATCTCTGATCTTTTTTTTTTTTTGCTATCATTTCTTTACACTCCACAGCATTTTTTTCTAACACAAGCACAAATAAAACCAGAAAATAACAGGGACTTATCTCGTCTGTATCAGGCTCTGACCTTTCTGCTGTAACGGCCTGATAGCATCAGGTCTTCCATTCCATCTTTCACGACACGCTGGTTAATGTTCTACTTGCGGCACTCTCGAGGTACTGAGGCATTTACTAGAAGAGCTCTCTTCTTTCGAGCTTGTTTTCTCCAATCTCATCGCTCCCTTTCGAGCGCCGCCACCCGTTTCCTCCTTTAGATTTGTGCCAAGTGAATGTGGACGTGTTCGGCGATGAATAAAGATGGATCTGATTCAGGCGGGCGTGCTTTCAGCCAGATGTGAATGGATCCCCCTTGAGTCACACATTGCACTTTTTGTTTGCGTTGCGGCTCAGAGCGAAATGTTCCCCCCTTTTTTTATCTTTGGAAAATGTACCTTTTTGTCCCTGAGAGGGCGAATTGTTGCGAACCATTTTGTCAGCAGAGTTCCCTGATGGCAGCATCGTCTTACAGCAGTATTTCAACATGGTACTGGTTAAAAAAATAAAAAATGTTCTGAGTCAATTGGTTGTTGAAGATAACAGCGAATCAGATCAACTACAAGAGGAAGAATACAATGAAAACTGTGAGCTTTTCGTTTCAAACCTGCTATTGTTGCATTTCATTTTTGGATTCATCAAGGATTATCCGAACTGCATCGCCGGGTGTTCCTTGTACCACAATCAAACAACTCAGAGCTGATGAGATAAAAACTGCTCTTCACTACCAGAGCAAGACCTGAATCCCAAAGCCTTTGTCGTCGGAGTCCAACAGAGACACGAGTACTCTGAACAATTTCCTTCTGACCTGCTGGACAGGAAGAAGATTTATTTCAAAATCTTCAAAGTGTTCACTGGAGAACGTCCAGAAAAACGGTTTGCGTATGCCGCATTTCTGCGTTCCCATAGAGACGCAAGAAGCCTCTTAATGCATCTACGGAGACTTGTGGCGAACTCTTCGTTTCTCGACGAGACGGGTTCTTTCCTCTGTTTTTCCAACCGTTGTATTAATAATTTAGTTGATAATGAATTATTGGTTAAAATTATTGATAATTACATCAACTTGAGCTCTGAGGTTGGTAACATTTTTGGTTTACATTGTTATAAAGTAAACAGTTCTCCTCGGACCGTAAGCAGAACTCAGAATCATGACAATATTTAACATTTTCAATCCCGTCGGCTCTGATTGTCAGACCCCCGACTTTAGATTGGCAGCCACGACTGAAACATTTCATTCCAATCTATCCACTATAACACATCTGGTGTGAAATATTCAGCTGCCATGGAGAGGTGACATGACGGTTTATCTGGAATTTGCAGTCACTTCGCCTCTCGTGTTTGTCTCGCTGCAGATTCTGGACGTGCGGGATGTCATGGTGGTCGTGTCTCGGTGGTACGGAGGCATTTTATTAGGGCCTGACCGCTTCAAGCACATCAACAACTGCGCCAGAAACATCCTGATGGACGAGGGATACGTCGCCTCCACGGTGAGACACTGGAGGGGAATATAGTTCACTTCCTGCTTTTGAAGCGTTCTCTGCATTCCAACCGCACCGGAGTTTGTTTATTTATTTATTTATTTTGAACATGATAGAAGTATAAAATAACAAACATATGAACAAGCAATTTCAAAAGACACTTATTTTTGTACCACAATAATCCTAACATGCTCGAAAAAGAGTAGAAACAAGTGAGAAACAACTCCACCCCATAGACGTACACCATATTTTCAGATGGACCCTGGTTATTAAATCAAATAAAAATTAACAAAGGTTAATTAATTTTCCATTTTATCTGGATTTACATATGTCTAAATATATACATCCATTCCCACACACTCATATGTGTTAGCCTCAATTTACATTTACACATTAGTGCTAACCCTCACCCATATTATATGCTCCTCCTTTTCTGAAAACATGTTTTGTATGATCTCTGGTAACACTTTATTTGATGTCTAAAATGTAACTTGAGCAATGTTAAATTCCACCAGATCTTCAAATTTAAGGATTCTGGATTTTTAGTTCACTTCAGCCAAACTGAGACCAACTTTTGTCTCTTTTTCTTCCGCATCAGAGCTCGATTGCGCGTTCACACTTCCCCAAACAAACTGGACCAAACTGGGCTGGTGTGATTGCGACAGTCAGATGCTATCAGATCAATTTGTTTAAAAGCATTGTTGAGTTTTCTCTCTGCTTTTTACCTCAACATTACAAGGTAGAGCAGCTGCTGCGAGTCGGACCGTGAAAAGTTCCACTAAGCTGCTCTGAAATCCTCTTTCTCCAGAACCTCATTAGCTCCTTTTGCAAACGAGTGCTTGGTTTCAGCCAAACGTTTCATCCCCATCGGACTTCGGACCCAGACTCTGTGACAACTGATTCACACTGGCTGGCTCTGCGCGGAGATTTCAACTCACAGGAGATTTCAACTAATTGTTCTTCCTAAATGAAACTCCTGCCGGCCCATCAAAAGTCTGTCTGAACCTATTTGAGGAGGTCAGAGAGGCAGTTCAATTATCCTGATGCATATTTCGATAAAAGACAGCTTTAGCTGTTTAACAATGGCAGAGTCAATGAGGGCCCAATGAGACGGAGACTTTTTTTTTTTTTCCCTTTTCGCCGTTAACATTTCAGAACGCCAGCTACAACAGATTAATAATAGCTCTAGCACTAATTACAACTTCCCTGCCTGATGCTTCCCTGTGTTGATCTTTTCTGGTGAATGTTTTCATTCATAAAATGGCCGACTAACTAATAATCAAAAATATGTTCCACCACGACTGGCAGACGTCTCAGGGTTTCCTGTAGTAAAAACAAAAAGTAAACGTATTTTCCCAAAATACAAAACAGTGTTTCTGATGAGGTTGATAGTAGAAAGGGAAGCATCAAGTGTTTATCAGATAGAACCAACACCAGATTAGTACTTATTGCATTTATTTTTCAGTACCTTAAAGTATTCACAACCATTTTTTAATTTTCCTATTATTTGGAAAGCTTATTTTTATATGCCTTGTATCAACACAGAAGGAAAATTATGATTTTTAACTTTTTTATTTATTTAATTTTTTACATGTGAATATGCACCTCCTAATCTCTCGATTCAAAACCATAGTAGGATTTTTTAGTTTTTTTATTTTTATTTATGTTATTTTTTGAGTTCATGTGTTCCAGTCTTTGACATCTAGAAACTAAGACCAAGTTGTATTCCTTTACAGAATAGCTCAACCTCAGTCAGCTTGCATGGACATCCATCAATTTTCATAGTTTTCCCTTTAATTCTCAAGTAGGCGGGGGGCGGGGGAAGAGAGACAGAGACTGCGGCGGCAGTGTGTCGGTTGGTCTGTGTTACCCAGAAAGCAGCTGGGCACAATATCGCAACACCAACACCGTGAGTGAAACAATGACTGGGGCAGACTACTATATAAAGTACTTCTTTACAAATGTGGATGTGTAATAATAGAGTACGAAACAAATTGGCAACCCAAACTGAAGCGTCTATCAATGCGGTGGCCTTATATATGAAAAAAAGTTTTAAAATAGGCCATTCATTTAAGGTGCGCTTTATAGTGCGGAAAATACGGTGCTTGCATGTGTGGACTTTGACTGAGCCGTTTTAACACGTGGCCAGTCATCGATTCGTACCGTTCTGCTGTCGCTCTGGGCGTATGTATCAAGACGTTCCGCTCCGAAGGAGAAATTTCACCTCACACTCCAACCTTTCGCAACACGTTCATTATTTTATTTTATTTTTTAAACTGATCAGAATGTTCAAAGCTTGTTTTATAACTTAATTCTTCTTTAAACATCAAAATAATTATTCCTAAATATCTGGTGCATTCTTTGGTCTTTATAAGGCCGTTTGTTCTGTAACAAACCTCTGAGACTTTCGTAAAACACCTGGATTAAATTACGTACCTTCTGGAAACAATTGATACCAAGCACAAAACACCTTTCAAGGTTTTATTTGCAATAGATTTTTTTATAAACGATGAAAAGTTTTAATTCTACTACATTCTCAGCTGCTTCATGTGGCTGTAAGTTGACAAAAATGGGGGGAAATGTGATATTTTTATTGCCGAAGTGATGAATCCCTGACTATAATGACAAAAGCGCAACATCACGGCATCCGACATGAGGTCCGTTTGGACGTGTTTTGCTCTCTTTTCATGCGCCTGGTCATTAATTAACGACACATCACAATTCGACGGTGGCAAACGGGGGGAAAATGTTCCCTTGATTATTTAAGTGGTCGCAAATTATCATGAGGGAAATGTGATTGTCTCGAACGCGTTTCATTCCAGTGTTTTGGGTCGGTGTGGAGAGCCGCGGCCTAATGGCTGCACAGATTGCAACGGCGAAGCCTCTTTGGGGATAATTCGTGTTATTTTTAATCTGCGGGCATTTCTGATAGGCTTGCGATTCAAACGGCTTGCCCACACAAAGAGGAGACATGGAATAGCGAAACACAAGGCAGCTAACGCTCCTGTCAGAATACAAACATGTGTTTTTCTTCTTTTTGTTTGTTTGTTTTTGACCCATTGGCGATCCCGACGTCCCCAGAGTGAGGGGATTTCTCACTGTGGGCCAGCGTTGTCGCAGAGGTCCAATTAGGAACAGGGTGAGACTGATAAAAATTATATTTTTTAAATTGGCTAGCCAAGAATCTTGGCAAAGAATTTATTCAAGAAAAGAAACAGAACATAAAATTAACCCTGACGCTGCAGCCGGTTTCATTTCCAAGGCGATGCTACTGATTGAAACCTTATTAACGGCATCTTTTTTTGTACTCCCACTCTTGTCGAAGAGCTCTGCCAGAGTTGATGCCGAAATTGGATGAAATCTCCTGGCACCTGAACTGGGAACTAGGAAGCCAAAAAAAAAAAAAAAACCCTTGGAGAAAACAAGCTGGATGGCCATTTTTACACCTGAAGAGCAAAAGATTTCTGCCAGTTATGTTGCAGGAAATGAGTCACTTTATAAACGGTTTGCCAAAACTCAGGAAAACCTGCGTTAAATCACCTTAGGAGTGCAAAAAAATAAAAAAGGCTATTGAAACTATTGCAAAGGGCTTTGTATGGATGACCGTTCAGGAATTTGACATTTTTTGGGAAACGTTCGCCTCCCCGCCGTATGCGACGGAGCCGTGGCGGCCTACGACCCGGGAAGCGTTGCGGGCGAGGCGAGGGATGTTTGATAAGAGGACTTAGGAATGCAATGTTTAGTTTGATGCAATTATTAGAATGCATTAGAGCAGTGTGGTGCACGTCAATCACCGCATTGTAATTTGCACATTTGCACACGCAGCGGGAGTTTGGGCTAGAGAGTCTGTCACGAGCCACAAAAGCGGCACTCAAATATTTTGTGAGAGGAAAAAAGCTCTGGCACAGTTAAATGGAGCACCAAGGCAAAATAATCATTAGTCTGCTCGTTCTCTAATTCCGTCCTCTTTGATTCACAGGATGAGGCCTGCAAGTCAGGAGCAAAGACCAAGAGACCGAAAAGCAAGAAGACGAAGTGAAGTTCGGAGGAAACACGGATTCGCTTTGCTTCTTAAATAAACGAGAAGCCTCCCATTGAGGTGACTTTGTGTTGTCGGGAAGTTCAATTCGTTTACTTATCTCGTTAATTGTATTTTTTTAAATTTATATATAATTTATTAAAAGTGCCTTGCGAAAAATATTTAAAGTGTAACCAACCTCCAGATTGATTTTTATTTTTGCTGAGAAAGAAAGTGTCTAAATATGTCATTTAGGGTTCTGTCTTCTTGTTTCTTTGTCCTTCTCCACTTCTGGCCGTTTCTATTGGCTCCGCCCCCTTTTGTGGGATTTGTCATAACTTGCCAGAGTTGTGCTTTCACAATGGGGAAAAGTTACACTTTAAATACTTTTGAACTGTTTAAAACCACAAACTTCAGTGATTTTGACTGGAGATTTATATGTTAGTCCAACACAAAGTGGTGCATAATCCCCGTATTGCCTCTCGTCTGCTTTCAACAGAAAAGCAGCCAAACAGCATGATACTGCCAACACCGTGTTTCACCGGTTGCTAAGAGGGATGTAGAGTATTTTCTGCCACCTTCTTGCTTTTGGTTTGTCCTGTTCCAACTTAGACCAGCGCACATCGGGCAAGAATGACCAAAAAAATGTTCTGTTGTATTTTCACCAGTGGAGACTCTTAAGTTTCATACATCTATCTTACTGTACCGTATCTATTTACACTGATAGACTACGTTTCCTGTGTGGCTTCCAAAAACTATCAAGAACAAGTTTATATTGGTTCTGTATATGGTTCTGATTTTTGCTGAGACTAATTTCTGTAATTCTACAAATTATTTAAGGGCTTCGGGGTAAAAAGATGATGAATACAAACTTACTCCACACTTTTCAGATTTTCAGTTATGCACCACTTAATTTTACTTTCAATGCCCCTAAAAAACCCCTGAAGTTTCTGGTTTTAACATGTCAGAAAAACCAAATCCCACTTCTCTACGACGCTGAATCCTCCGAGTCTGAAATATATATTTGTTTACCTATAAGAAGTCTTCGATGACGTGTTTACAGCTGGACGTATTTAATTAAAAAGAATCCATGACAACAACAGACTGCTGGGGGTTTTGTTGAGGGGGGAGGGGGTGAAGAAGAAAAGTTTTTTCTCCAAAAGTTCAACTTCAGAGTTCTTCTCTTCCATCCAAATCGGAAGCCGAACTAAAATTTCACGCCCAGTTTGTCCAGAGTTTCACAGAAATGTGCCGATACACATCAGTGCTCAACAAAATGAAGCGTCACCCCCACAAATGCCCTCTCACTCTCTCTCTCTCTCACACACACACACGCGCGCACAAGCCTACACACACACACACGCACACACATATTATTCATATGCCCAATTTCCCCATCCGCATCTGACATCCGCATGAAGCCTGTTAAATATTCAGCTTTTCCCAGCTTCCCGTCCTCTCGGAGCGTTTACTTCACTCCGGCTCCTCCGGGGGTTTCTCCTCAGCCTCCTCAGCCTCCTCAGCCTCCTCAGCTCTCCGTGTTGGTGACACTCCAGCCTGCCCAGGTCACCGCCTTGCATGTTAAGGCAACTTCTCCCGAAAAAACCTTGGGAGTTCGGCGGATAGGTTCTCCGTTTGCTGTCGTCACGGAAACATTCGCCGTTGTATGATACAAGTTCTGAAACCCGGGGAGATAAAAGAGGCACGTGTGGCAGACTGACATTTAATTTAAAAGATAACATGCACACACACACACTCACGCACGCGCGCACACACACACACACACGAGACATGCTGGATTTCTGCACATTTCAGCGATTAGGAGTAATCACAACTAATTCACTTAGCGGAGATTTCTATATCTCTGACAAGCCGTCATCACACTGAACCCAATCATCTCAACCCATAATCATTTTTTTGGGGGGGGTGGGACTTGTAGTAATCTCATATTCATATTGAAGACTGAGGAGAATAATTAGCTGTCTTAGGGTTACACATTTCACCCGTACACTTCCTGCGGCTGATTGAGGTGACGCTTATTGGAAGAACTGTGACACTCTTGAAGACAGATTGGAGATCTTTTTTGTGCTCTAGTGTGCAGACATGTACAATACAAGCATATTTCCAGTTATAAAAAGCAAGTATGGAAGCTCAAAGCACTCAATGTTTACGAAAGTGTTGGGAAAAACTAATAAATAGACTGCCTGGTCCAAAAAAAAAAATAAATAAATGTCACCACCTGGATTCAACTAAGCATAATAAATGCTTTTAATGATTTGGTTTTTAACGAAGGGTCAAATCACCGGCTCACATCAAGCCGGGGAAACGTCTAAGGAGATTGTAGAAGCTACTGAAACCGAGTTCAGAACTGACCGACTCATTAAAAACTGCAAGGAACGAGGAGAATATCAGCAAAATCCCGATTGGTGTTGGCCGGCGACGACTTAAAACGTTTCGTGATGTCAAATCGAGAAGAAAACAACAGCGGCTGTGCTTTAATAGAGTATTTCCACATGAATGTGGAAATGAAAGGTATCGGGGCTCTACAGCAAAAGAAAACCACAACTCAGTGAGACGAACCGGAGAAACGGTTCAGTTTGCAAGAAGTTATAAAGAACAGACTGGAGCGATGGAAGAGGTCATGTCATTTACTGACCGTCCTCCAGAGGCAGATGAACTGATGGCCTTTCACACTGAGACGTTTCTTCCCATTACAGTTTTTCTGCATCAATTATCTAGGGTAGGGATGTCTTCGTTCTTCATGACTGGATTGAATTGACTTTTTTTTGTGTCGTGATTTTGGTGGTATAAATATATTCAGCCTGGGCGGCTATGGAAGTAGAGGTTTGTATTGAATCAGTATGAAAATGAACATGCCGCATTAGTCCAATGATCTTATGGTTAGGTAAGAGCGTTATGGAGGACAGGGCAGCTGATTTCACTCTGTTCTTCCGTTTGAATCAGAAGAGCAGCTTTAAATTGTTATCTTGTCAACCACTGCTGCAAACCAGAAAACGCCTGCGGTCATCACTTCTTTACCCTAATTGGGTCTGACAGGGGAGGATGATGCAACTAGTAATCAAGAGGGGAAAGAAAGACTAGAAAGTTCAAAGCCTTTCCCCCTGATGGATGTTCGATTGCAGGTCTAGGTTCACACCAGAACAAAGTTTTCTTAGATTTGAAAACTTTCAGACCTCAACCTGATGTGAAGGAGCAGAAATTAAGCCACGTAATTCCAAGAAAAGCATAAATGGACAGACTGTCATTCTGCAGGAAGTACAAGGATTACTCCAGAAGAAAAGAAAACAAAAACAGGACAGATGCCACGCTGATTCCACTGCTATGGCAACGGAGAAGCATTCAGAGACCATTCCTGTGGGTTTGCCGAGAGTTCTGCCAAAAAGCGCTGTAAAGAAGTTGTAATTGAAAATCCTCAGCAACTTTGTCTATTGGTCGAGGAGTCGTGTAGAGACGAACATGATGGGACACACAGCGAGCCAGTAACAGTTGCTTCAGGATTACAACGTTAACATTCCTGGCAAACTCCTCACATCCTGATTCTACTGAGAACCTGTGGAGCAACATTTAGTCAAATTGACTGTTTGGATGTTTGCGTTGTATTATTATGTTATTCCCTCATCAAATACATACTTGGATATTTGAGAAATCCTTAAATCTCCCATGGCAACCTTCCAGCTGTGCAAAACACCTGGGTGGACCTAGCCGCGCCTTCGAGTTTCTGAGATTCTGTGCTTTTGCCTCACAGAGCAGCTCTCCCCCCGCGAGTTCCTCAACTCGGCTCCTTCAGACTAGCGGCAGCAGCAATTAGGAAACACCTGATGGAGCTGAGCATCTGCTGAGCTCAGTACATGAGCTGCTTCTCAGTGCAACGCTGGTAAAAACATTGGTAAAGGGTTAATAGAGGAGCCATGTTGTGATGACCTCCTGAAGGCGGAGTTTTAGAAAGAGCAGAAGTTTTTACAGAGAGGCATTAAATTATAAAGTAAAATTTATTGCAAGTCACATTTGATACACGTAGCATTTTTGTAACGTCTGAAGGTAACATAGTTACTTGATTGTGCCTGGAAAACACGATACTGCCCCTTTGAAAAGAAAGTTGTCAGATTAACAATCCGCACAACGTGATTTCATCAAAGCGTCGACTTTGATTTCATCAAAGCGTCGACCCGTCAGGATTTGGCCCGGAAGCTGATATCAACATGATGCACCAAGGCTAACTACAAAAGACCAAAATGTGAATATTAATTCTTCACACGAACTCGATGTCAATCTGTAAAAAAGGGAATTTTTGTTTGACGTTTCTAAAAATATATATTACTGAGCTCCTATATACCACGGACACAGAAGAAAGAAAAATAAATAAATAAATCTAACACGGTTTGCGAAAAACAAACTTTCTGTCAACATTTGACCATTTGAAGTGTTTTCCTCTGGAGGATCTTTTCGCTCCCTTTCATTTCACTTTGTCATGTGCTGTGACAGTTGCCACCTGCCTGTTGAGCACTTTGCGTCAGACGCAGCCACTTTGTCATTGCTGAGCCACAATGCTTCTGCTGTCTGACATTCTGATGGGAGGTGGTAGTTTTTTTTTTTTTCTTCTTCTCTTTTTGGCGTTTTTGCATCTTTGCCTCCTTGTGAGTAATTGGTAAATTTGTGATTTTCTTCATTCACAGATTGCTTTCTGAACAATGCAACACAGAGTTCAGATAACATTGGATGACTGATTGTGTTGCACTAAGTCCACCTGTGGCGTCAGAGAGAGGAGCAGCACACAAAACATACCTCTGGCTGCGCGTGGACGGCCTTTTAAGACTTATTTCCTTCGAAGGCCTTTAGCTAAATAAATGCTTCACGCCTTTTTAGAGAGAATCCAATCCAAAGTTCACGGTTGCTGTGGCGCGATTGCCTCCATAAAGTTTACGAACCTCACTCGTTTTATCTCATAGATTACATGTCCAGGTTTGGTATTTTGTAATCCACGTCTACAGATGTCCTACTGACACTTCCTGTTTTGCAAAAGTGTTCAAAACTCTTGAGCTGGTTTTATGAGGCAATCAGAGACGATAAAAACAAAGTTGCGCGCAACAGTGAAGATGTCGCGTTTGTTTTGTGAAACTTTTGAATCAGAATCTGAAAAGTGCGGCATGCTTTTGGCGCCAGTGCTTTGCAAAACTGCACACAGCGGTGAGTCTTTTCCGGTATGTCTCTGCTAACGTTAGCAGGAACCAGTCAGGGTGGATTAAAAGAACCAGAAAAGGCTTTCCACATCAGATTAAGACCTGGACTTTAAATAGGCCATTCCATTCAATTGCATCTCTGGCTTTATGCTTCATGTTGTTTTACCCCTGGGAGAATAAACCTCGACCTCGAGCTGAACTCTCTTTAATTTCCAAAATGAGCTTCTAAATAGTTTTTTTTAAAGGTTTTTTCAATTTGGTAACCAAATACAGAGATATTAAAGGCTGACTTATTTACAGCGAGTTAAGATTTTAATGAAGGATTCTGCAGTTAAGTTTAAAAATTATCTTTGAAAAGATACCATACAGTTTATTTTTATTTGTATATAAATTACCAATTGTATCAAAATGCTTGGGTATGAATGTTTATTTGATGTGTTTTATTACTGTTGTTCAGGGATTGTAGACATTGTCGCGCTCCAACGAAACCTGAAAGAACAAGTGTACTTTAATTGCTTGGAGAGCTGTTCAATAAAGTACGGTGAAAAACACCGGAAATTGCTTCGTCTTCAAAATAAAAGCGCAACATTTCTCACACCATTTCTGTCCAAATGAAAGTATCTCGGTTTGTCTTTTTTTTTCTTTAATAAATAAAATAAAACAATAGTCCTTTGTGAGGGAAATTAAAAAGCTTTCCACTTGAATTTGGTATCTTTGGACGTCTGTTTAACACTGTTAGTACAGTGAGAGCTTTACTCAGACATTATGAGCGGATCCTGGTTTCACTAGAAGATCGACTTGACACTGGTGACAAAATCAGCTGTGCGCGCCGTGGTACCCGCACATCCCGTTGATAACTGGGAGTCAACGAGGGAGAGAGAGAACACCTAGTGGATCTACAGGCATTATAATCATAACACAACTGGAAAAGGAAAAAGAAAAACATCTTCCAGGGAAAAAGGGGGAGTTCTGTATTCCACAGAGGGGGGTAAAAATGGGACATTTGGGGGGTTCATCCAGTCTCCGGTCTCCAGTCAGCTCCACATTAAAGTGGAGCGGAACTCTCGGACGCGCCGCCGGACCTCTGCTGCGCCTCGGCGCGCTCCGCGAAGCATCAGCCCCACAATGAGAGCAGCTCGGCTCTAACTATGGGCGCGCACATCCTGGAGTCCAACTCCAGCGCCAACCTGACGCCCGCGGTGTCCGAGGCTGGGATCGTGCTGCCGGGCTACCTGGTGGTGATCTTCTCGGTCCTCATGGTGACTCTGGTGATCGTGGTGGTGGCCGGGAACGCGCTGGTCATCATGGCTTTTATCGTGGATAAAACCCTGAGGAATCAGAGCAACTACTTCTTTCTGAACCTCGCCATCTCCGATTTTCTCGTGGGTAAGTTGGCACTCTCGGGAGAATATCTCTTATTTATAAAGTGCTTATATTTTATTTTCTCCTCGCTAGTGCTTATTACGCACGATCCGACACGTATTCTGACACATAAATTGGAGTGTTTTTCTCTTCTAAATGTGGTCTTTCTCATTATTCACGGGCATTTTTACGCACCGAGGAGCATAATTGTATTTTTTAAATCATTATTATAGTAGTTGGCCGCTCACGTTCCTTTCTATAGGTAAATACTTCATCTGAGGGTAATTAACAAATTTGCTGGGAGAAACTGTCCGAAATCTGCACCTAATTTTTTTAAACTGCCACATGTAATAAAACGGCTGGCACCCAGACGGTGCAGAGGTGGGAATGTTAATGATTTGGAGGGGTTGAATCATCATGCGGTATATCTTTTGTATGTGTGTGGGTGTGTGTGTGTTCCAGGTGCTTTCTGCATCCCAGTGTACATCCCCTACAACCTGACTGGCAGGTGGATGCTGGGGAAGGGGCTCTGCAAAGTCTGGCTGGTCATGGACTACCTGCTCTGCTCCGCCTCCGTCTTCAACATCGTCCTCATTAGTTATGACCGCTTCCTGTCAGTCACCAGGGCAGTAAGTACAGCCTGTGAAGATGCTCATTTCTACACACAGACACACGCACGCACGCACGCACGCACGCACGCACACACACACACACACACACACACACATATCAGAGTCACATTTAGTTCAAAGAAGGTGTCATTTCCCCCCCAAAGGCACATTTTGGTGCAAGATGTCACCGACTTCCCCTGCTGCCCTCAAGGTTTTTTTTTTTTTATTCTTTATTATATGAGTTCATGTCTCCACGTGTTTCTCCACATGTTGGCTCTGTAATTATCTGTCTTTTGATTATTCAGATCAATAATTACTTGAGCAAATCGTTTGGCTTCCAGTTGAGTTTTAGCAACAAAGTCGTTTCTGCCTGCAGTGAAGACAGTTTTAGTTTCAAAACTGCAATATTTCCCATGATCCCAGCTACTAGTTTCAATGTCTTTGAAAACCAGCATGATCAAATTCATTTTGGCTGCTTTATGTGATGCTGCTGTTTTACCCCACCTGTTGCTGTGAACTGCTGGTCAGAAGGCGTAAATTAGTTCTCTATGCTTAGAGAGAAAAAAAAAAATCAATTTGGAGCATTAAAAAGCTCTGCTCTGCCCCTCCCCTATCTGTTGCTGTGCTGATGCTCGGCTGGAGAAGGCTCTGGCATTTCTCCATTTGTGGAAAACAGTCCATTTTACAAGAAACTAAACGAGCATCACTCGTTGATTTCATCTGAATAATGGTTGCTTTCTGTTTGAAATGAAAGCCGTTTCATCAGGTTGTGATTTTCATCCCTTTTTAAAATGTCAGGTAAAAATACTGAAATCACGTTTTTCGTACTTAAACGTGTCGTAGCAGAAGACCCTCGTGACAGTCTATGTCCTATCGATGGCTCCTAAAGAATGTTCTGGCATTTGTAAATCCACAACCGGCTCCAGTTTATCATGAAAACAAGGAAAATATCGTTTCCAGGTGCAGCAAATTCTAATGCTGCAGATTATTTGCATGCTATCTAAGAGAGCTCTGTTCTCAGAAGACATCCACTCTTTAAACGCCCATATTTTTTTTGACCAGATCAGCTGCACGTGCTAATGCGCACTTAACCAAATCTGCTGTCCTTGCTACTCCACATCTCTTCTCAGTCTGGGTGATTTGCTGTATCTTCATTCCTCTGGATGTGCAGGAAGTGGAGCCACATTAAAAGAACGTTTCAACATCAAGTCAGGTCCTGCTGCAGTGGATTTCTCTGGTTTCTTTGGGAGATAAATTCAGATTTTCTGGTCCAGAAGGATGAACCTCTTGGCTAAAGACCAAAGATGATCTTCCACCAGTTTGAGCCAACTCCAACATCAAGAGCATCATAACATTTTATGAGGACGCTACATTATGAAATCTTAAACCGTCATCACATTTGTATCGATTGCAGCTCAGCGAAGCCCAAAGTTCTAAATTATAATAGGATAATGTGGGCCATTAATGATCTTCCTGTAGGAAATGCATACTGGAAATGTATCCAGTCAGAATAATCTCTGAATAGAAACTAAAACACGTGAGATTCCACAAAGATTTGCTCATTTAAAAGACTAATATTTTTTAGCCTTTTGCTCTGCTTTTCATTTTTTTTAATCGAATAAAACCAGGTCCCTTCTGCTCTCAGTACGAGTTTAACCAGGACGGTCCTTAGTGACACACAGCCTCCAGCCTCCATTTCATGTGTAAATTATCATCAAATTCCCTTTAAATAATCGGCCAATGCAAAGATGATAAGGGCATAAGGGTTAATTTAAATCCCGTTTGCTTAAACCACTCTGATTTCTTTTTTTTTTATATTGGAGTTGTTTTAAAGACAATCCACATTAAAAGACACCAAGAGAGTTATTCATCCGGGGTGGGATTAAATGCTCCTCAATAATTTAACAGAAAGCCTATTTAAAAAATCTTTTAAATCAGCCCCTTTAAGTGGGTAAATTAAATTTTCTTTTAATTTTCTACTGATCAAAGAATCAAAGTGAAAAACAAAAACTGCAGAAAGCTAAATTCCCTTTCCTGGAGCCTCGACTCTTGGGTTAAACTCAGCTGTCGATGTAGTAAAACCTGCTGACGATGAAACGACACGGTTCACGTTTCTGAGGCGTCGCTGTCATTTCAGAGCCGCCGATTCGCTACTGGTGGATCACAGGCAGAGTTTGGTTACTCAGATGATGTCACAGTTATGTAATGCAGCAGTCAGGAAGTATTTCGTACGGTGGGCGTAGAATCAGGTTGGAGAGGAAGCAGCAGGGAGGGCTTTGTGGAAGTCAGTTTCATGGATGGTGGACACACGATTAATTTGGGAATAAAACCATTAAAACCCACGTTGTAGGCTTGTTCTTCCTGCTTAGTTATTCTTAGCAATTTCCTTTAAAAAACCTGCGTCTTGTAAGGTCAATTATCAATGAACAAAGAGGTCTTTTTGATTTAAAAAAAAAAATGTTTTGTGGAGCTACTATAATAAATTTACTCTCTCACAATCTTTTTCTTTTTCGTTTGATAAATCATTTAATTTCGCAGCACAGCAAAATTTTGATCTCGTGTTGACTGGTGGCTCTCAAAAAGGCCGTGATGAAATCTCATCTCCTCGGCGTTCATTTCGAATCTGCGGGGAGCGTTATCTCTTTCATTTACCGCTGAAGTGTCTTTGCTTTTGTAGTGAACAACTCAAGATCCAGGCCAGCTCCAATTAGGGGCCGATCTCAAAGAGGCGCCGTGTCATTATCAGCTTTTCTTTTCTCCTCAACTTGGTCTTTAGCCACATCAACAGCAGCAGCAACATCCCCAGCTGTTGCAATGTACTGAAGCAGTTTGATAAAAAATAAAATAAAATAAAGAAATAACAGGAGAACAAAAAGACTTGAAGAATAGTGAATAGAGGAGCCCTTCTGAATGATGGTGAGGAGGTGAAGCTAAATGAGAGAGAGCAGAAAGGAAGAGCGAGGGGAAACCAGATGTCTCTTTCACAGCCATGTTCCATCAGTGAATGTGGCTCTCAGCCCAACATTCCCCTGCTCTGTTTGGCTTCAGTGACACACCGTGGAGTAAGTGCGTCATGAGTGGGTTTTATTTACAGCATCCCTCCCTGGCTCTACCAGAGCAACAATAAGGGCTTCATCCTGAAGAAGAAACCAGCGTTTTCTTTTTCTTTTTTCTTTTTCAGGCTGTTGCCACCGAAGCAGCTGTGCCTGATTGTTAGTCACAGAAACACATGTATTATGGAGCAGAGTTTGTGTTGTGAGGGCATCACTGGTAAATCACACTCTGTGCCTCTCCTCTCCTTGCAGGTCAAATACAGAGCGCAGAAGAACATCACACGCCAGGCGGTGTTGAAGATGGGGGCGGTCTGGTTGCTGGCGTTCCTCCTCTACGGCCCCGCCATCATCTTCTGGGAGGCCATCGTGGGCCAGAGCGTAGTCCCGGCCCACGAGTGCTACGCAGAGTTTTACTTCACTTGGTACTTCCTGCTCAGCGCGTCGACCTTCGAGTTCTTCACGCCGTTCGTGTCGGTGGCCTTCTTCAACCTCAGCATCTACCTTAACATCCACCGGAGGAACAAGTGCGGCAACGGCGGTGCCGAGGACGAGGCCAAGCCGCAGAGAAAACCCAGGAAGTACAGAGACGGCGCGGGGGCCTGGTCCGTGTTTTTTGTCAAGACTCGGAAGGTGACCTCCAGCGAGCCTGCTGCCATCTCGGCGGTCATAGAGGACGATGACATTCTGTCGCCCTCCTCCAGCGGCTGCCCCGACACCAGTCAGATTTTTGTGCAGAGGGAGAAGTTCTCTCCTCACCGGAAAAACTCCAGGCTGTTTCAGCACACGGCTTCCTGCATGGCGCCGGGCCGGAGAACTCCCGGATCCCGCCTTTCCCGAGACAAAAAGATCGCCAAGTCGTTGGCCATCATTGTCTGTATTTTTGGGATATGCTGGGCTCCGTACACTCTGCTCATGATCATCCGCGCCGCCTGTGGCGGCGAATGTGTGGCGCACTACTGGTACGAGATCACGTTCTGGCTCCTGTGGCTGAACTCGGCCATCAACCCGTTCCTGTACCCTTTGTGCCACAGCAGCTTCCGACGAGCTTTCTCAAAGATACTGTGTCCCAAGAGGCAGTCGGTGCAGCCTCAAATTGAGGTTCAATCTTGCTAGATGAACTCAGCTGCACAGCCATATTTGAAGAATGCAGTTCGTGTTTGACGGTCATACGCTGTAAAAACTCATACAATGTTCTTCCATGAAAAAAAGGTTTCAAACCAAGAAGATGTGTTTGCATTTAAAGGGATAGTTTGGCATAGGTTGGATCTTACCCTTATAAGAGGCAGGTGTGTGTCGTTTCCACTGGTGGGTGATGTGGACTTTAAATTTTCTCACAATATTTTGTGATACTATTGCGATAACGATAAAAGGTATCACAGGTCACTGCGTAGCTGTGACTGCATGACACAGCAATTTTAGTTCCACAATGCAAACACTGCTTTTGAAAAAACATTTTTAATGAGCTTCTTTAGGATACCAGTCACTAAACGTCACACAATAACTGCTTAATTTCTTCAAATTTATCAATGTTTGTTGACTCTCTCATCGGACAAACAGTATAGAAAATAGTAAAATTAGCAATTTGACAATAGCCACAGCTTGGGTTTTTTTTTCTTAACCATCATTAATTGGAATTTGTCATGACGACAAAATCAAAATTCTTATAAATAATTTATTGTGGTGAAAGACAAACGATGCGCTAAATGCACACCTCTTGTCATATTGCGAAGAAAGGCTAACAGCTAATTTGACCCACTTGCTATTTTAGGTGAAGTTACCAATTTAAAACAACTCAAACCAAAAACAACATTTCAACAGGATACTGCACAGGATTAGTGGATATTGTATGTGTATATTTTATTAGGAGAACATTGGTTGCTGTTTGATTAACTGAGCATTTTATGTGTAATTAAGCTAAAGTTATGTTAGCATAAGCTGCTGGCTGTTTCCCTTCTCACCAGCTACGTTCTGTCCGTTTGGTTTTTTGCCTGCCGAGGGGAAAGTAACGTTTTGGATTATCTGTCTGGCTGCTTTGTGCAACTACTGTATATTACAACAGTCTCAACTTTATGTAACTGTGCAGAGTAACGACGACATTGCCTATAGCTCAGAAAATGGCACCAAACCTAAGGTTGATATCGGCTAATACCGTGTTGTATCCCATGGAGAAGAACTGATTTTAGTTTGAGCTCTTTTAACTCCTCAAAATCAACCGAGCTGTGTCGTTATTTGTAACAGTTTCCTTTCCCGTGATGGAAAAAAGTCAAATTGAAACAACTGTGTCGAGAACTGGATTCTTCATCGCAAAGAAAGTTAGTAAAGCGCGACTGCTTTATTGCTATTATTTTTGTCTTTCCTTCCCGAACTGCCTCAACTTTTTTTAATGACAAATCTTTATTCAAAGGGAAAGAAACTGTTGCGAACAACAACCTTGCTTCGTTTCAAGGCACCCAAGCTATCCCTTTAAGCGAGAATTGTCAGGACACATTTGACAGCAATACGACGATGCAAAACAGTCTAGAACATGTTTGTAATGACAGAGCAGTGGAGTGCGAGTCCCACTGAATCTGCATCAGTAGGTATAATTCCTCTTGATGAGAGTGCCCTCAAGAGCCAGTGTCACATCTTTTATTTAAGCGCCGTAAAACGTTGGTTTCAAGATGTATGTAAACCTTCACTGTAACTAGATTGAGATGGATTAATGTGGCTTGGGCTTCGGGGTCTTAATGTGCTAAAAGCTGTGAGGTGATGATTTATGTAGCCAGGTAGTCGGTGATTACCATCATTTAGTCCAGTTTATTACATTAGGCCTCCTGTACGGCACATAAAAAAAATGATAAATTAGTGTCTGTCTGAATAGAAGCAACCAGAAAGACTTAAACGTCGTCTTTTTTTTTTTTTAAGATGGAAAACCACTTAAATCTCATGTGTGTCCGGCTAATAAGAAATAAGGACTTAGTGGTTTTTTAATGATTTAAAACTGACTGCACATGCTGTCCTTTTTCCGTTTTCTTCTCGAATCCATAGAAGAGAAATCTCTAGCATATGCCTTCAAAAAGCCAATTCAAGCTTTTCATCGTGCAGCAATAGAATCACTAATGCTCAAGTCCTCAAACATCAAAGCACAAGAAGAACCGACTGCTGGCTGTCTTTTCTATCACTCGTCTTATGTTGCCTACACAACGTTTATATTTAAATGAAGCTGTTGTTGATGTTAATAATGTCATGATGAAATGGAAAAACAAGATTAAACCCTTTGTTCACTCAGACCTGTTCAAGACAAACCTAAATGTCAGCTCCTGCTCGGTGACTCGTGTCTGGGGACTGCGGGATGTTTTGCTCTGATATAGAACGTGTGGCTCTCTGGACCTAATAGACGGTGACTCATCTTGAAGTTTTGTCTGTTTTGGTGAGTAATAAGGAATCGTTTGTGTGTGATCTGTTGGTTTTTCTCTAAATCTGGTCAGAAGTTAACAGACAATCATTGTGGTTGTAAATATCATCTTCATTTTGAGCTTTTAGTGGTTTAAACGATTTCAGCTTTAAGGTTGGGAACGTCAAGCATTTCTTGAGAACAAGTGGTATTTAATCCACACAGTTGAGTCCGTGTTTGTTTTTACTCCAGCCAGATTGAGGTAATCTTTTAAAAAATGCCAACATTTTTCTTTTGACGCAGTACCAACGTTTCGAAGCATCCTGCAGGCCTTTAGGGCGCTCCTTCATGTCCATGTATGGTCAGAGTCCCAACTCAAATCAACTGGAGAATCTGTAGACGACGCTACAGATTAGGGTGATGGCAAGGAGGTCTTTCAACCTCATCACCAAAGATAAATGGTCAAATTGCCAAAATAAACATCCATAAAGTTGCTCGGCAACTATCAACTATAATTTTCACATCACATTTTTAAATCACGTAATAAAATTGGATTTTCTAATATTGTTTTGTGTTTGTAGAAATGTTTGTCATTCCACAGCAGACATCTTGAATGAAAATATTATTTTTTTTCCATCCAGCATGTACAAGGGTATTCACATTCACTTTTGGTACAATTTGATTAAATGTCCCTTATCATCCACATGCCTTTTGGTTCCCACCAACAAACTTCGTTTATGGTTATTTGAGCACCGTTTCCAGCGGTATTGCTAGAGTTTTCACAAGTTTTGACACGCCTGGCTTTTATTTCCTTCAGGTTCCTAACAAAGCTGAGGTGAAGACTTGATGTGACCTGTTTTAGCCATCCCTAACTCATTTTGACGCATGTTTGGGATCATCGTCCTACTAAAACGACCAAACTGAGTCGACGTTTCTACAGTCCAGTCTTGATGTCAAACAGGATTTAAAGATAAAGATGCACTTTTTTTGTCTTTCTCCTCAGTCCAGGCTCTTTTTGTAACCACTGTGGGCAAAACAGTCCTACAGCATGAGGCCGGCATTGTGCAGGGCAGTACTGTATTCTCTTTCCACCTCACCTAGAGGCCTAGTAGCTCATTCTTAGTGTTTCTCTGATCATAAAACTTTTCTCTAGGAGCTCAGTTCTATCGACCCTCTTTGGAGCAATGGTTTATTTTCTGGTCAGCATATTCTCTCTCACTCCATGGCAACATAAAGGTTGTTTCACTCCTGCTGCCTTTCCACTGTTTATAGATTATGACAAACTTGAGCTGGATATTTCTTTTTTATCTGTTGGTGACATTTTGTACAATATTTATTAAAACTTGATCACATATGGGTCTTCCAACATACCAATGATCCCAAACAAACAATCTGGTCTTAGAACTGTTAAAGTAGGCGAACATTTAGCTTTTGATGGGCCTTTTCAATATCTGGACACACACTCTACTGAAAAAACAACCAGTTGAAATTAATTGCTAATCTAGATTATTTCCATGCAAAAATTTTGCAAGAAGCTTCAGAAAATATGCAATTTATTGATTGTTTCTTTGCTGTGACAATACCTATTGGGAACAAATGCTATCCTGGCTGCTAGAAAGTTTTTTTTTTTTTTTTTTTTAATTTGTGGGCTGAGTGAAAGAACAATCCAATCCTGTCTGCTTATGCTAAACAGATTACTCTATTAACCCTAGTTTGGAGTTTGCTCCGTTGGTAAGACGATGTCTGCCAATAGTTCCTGAGTCTCATCTCGATGCTGTTTTGCACTGTGATTTCTTCCGGTGATAACAAACCTTTTTTTCCCCCCACACCGTCGCACCGCTGCCTCCACCAGCTGCTGTTTGGCTTCGGAAGAGAGGATTTGGACATAATCAACTTTGTTGTTCAACATAAAAATGCATTTTCTTACAAATCCGTAACACCCTTTCCGATTTTCAAGCTCTATTCCCAAATCTGTGTTGTTTCAGTAGAGAAATAATCAACCAAATTAAAATTCACTCACTTTTTGTGCTTTAGTTATTTAATTAAACCTGCATTTATACATGTTTTCCTCAGTTTATGACGCCGTAGAGATTTTAATCTTTTAATTTTAATATTCCTGTTTATAAATGTCACCGAAGCTGTTTGGTGGGTAATCATTTCATTCTGGAAATGAAAATGCTTTATGCAACCTTGAGAGAGCAAAATTAACATGAAACATTCATATTATAGAGGAGAGAATGGAGAATTTTGACCCTGAATATCCAATTCACTAAAGAACATCTGGATCAACTTTCATGCTCCATTTGTTCAAAAGGCTTCATATTTTAAATAACTCATATTTAAAACGTATCATCTGTCTGGGTCTGCCTGCGGCCTTTATCGGACCTGATGATTGTGTTGCCGTCTCTGGACTTTTTATTTATTATGCAAACGTCGTCGGGGATGGGAAATTCTTCATATTCATACTAACTCAGTTAAGCCAAAATTTTAAAATAAACAGTTTACAGGAAAGATTTGAAGCCACATGTTTCATATTTTTGTCCAAAGGCTGCATTGGATCTTTAAAGCTGAATTTTGGTTTTAATTTTGTTTAGTTATGATTCTCAAGTTCAGAAGTAAACTTGGTTCTCTAACAAGAAGATAAACAAGTTAAAGATAAACTCCAGCTAAATACAGTCGTCTCTCATGCAATATGATGTCTGTTTTATTTTACTCCTTCCTATTTCCATCCATCCCATCCATCCATTTTCTTGACACCCTTGTCCCTTAGTGGGGTCAGGAGGGTTGCTGGTGCCCATCTCCAGCTAACATTCTGGGCGAGAGGCAGGGTCACCCTGGACAGGTCACCAGTCTGTCACAGGGCAACACAGAGACACACAGGACACACAACCATGCACACACACACTCACACCTAGGGGCAATTTAGACAGACCAAGTAACCTGACAGTCATGTTTTTGGACTGTGGGAGGAAACCGGAGTACCCGGAGAAAACCCACGCATGCACAGGGAGAACATGCAAACTCCATGCAGAAAGACCGGGGCCGGGAATCAAACCCAGAACCTTCTTGCTGCAAGGCAACAGCTCTACCAACTGCGCCAATGTGCAGCCCGTTCCGATTTCCTATTTTTGAAATGAATTTCTTTGACAGCCTGTCACTTTAAGAAAGAAATCTCTACCCACATTTGGCAGACACACACATCCACATCTGTCACACACACACACACACACACACACACACACACACACACACACACACACACACACACACACACACACACACACACACACACACCAAACCAGTCAAAACTTCATGCTGCTGCTCTTCACAGAATTCAATGTTTTTCATGGCATTAAAAACAAAAAACGAAAAAAAAAACCCCAGCTTTTTCGCTTTCACATTTATTTCCTAAAAATATTTGGAGAGCAACGAAATCCCCCACATGGAGACGTGACAGCATCATCTCACAACCACCCAGCAGGACAGCAGCGAAATAAAATCACATAAATTGGTGAGAAGTAGCTAAAAGAACATTCGGCCCCTAAATCCCACAGGTACAATCTCGATGGGGTCAGACGCCAGTCGTGTGACGGAGGCGCAGTTCCCCCCCAAAAAAAAAAAGAAAATTCCAGAGCTAAAACTCCCAGAGACCAGAGGAAATAATGTTCATGTTGCGGTGCCAGACACTCCAGGACGCCTCCGCATGTTTTCTGTCCATACCTTAACAAGTCTCGACTGTTTATGCTGCAAACTGGAGAGCTTCTAAATATTATGTGAGCGGCCAGAAAGACATCCAGGTTTCTCCGTGTTTGTAGCACCAAAAAAAAATACTAACCTGAATTTGGATTTAGGAGTTGCGTCTGTAGAGATAGGCTGGAAAAAATAGATAAAAACATTTGCATTGATATTGGCTAGATTTGGAGCACAGCGTGCGGTGAAGGAAGTATTTTGAAACGCTTTTGAAACATTGAGTAAGATTGCAAAATCTGAAATAATGATGTGAGGAGGGCACTTAAAACGCCAGGAAACTCAGCATGGGTTGTCATGAAAAGCATGGATATTCATGCTGCTTTGGTTCCTTTCTCTATAAAAGAACAGAGAGAGCTCGGTTACTAGAAAAGGACAAACAAAAAGAGGGTGAATATAATTTGTTCACGTAGAAGAAAATACAAAAAAACTCCAGAAGATTAGATAAGATGTAGATGTGCTCGCCTTATCTTACTCAAAGACAAATCAGTGAAAGGCAAATAATTGTGTTGCGTCTTCGCTGCTGCCGAAACATGGCGAGAAAAACTGCAAAGACTTTGAAACCTTACTTCATTTCTTTCTTTAGTTAATTTGTTTGGGTCGGCAGATTAAAAGGGGTGTTATCATGTATTCTCCAGGCACATAGTGTCATTTAAAAGCACAATAACTATGTTACCTTCAGTTGTTATATAAATTGTGTGTATATCGAAAATAATTTAAAGGAAATTTGAAACTTTGAAATTGGCTTCTGTCTCTTTAAGAAGCTTGACAGGTTTATTAGTAAACGTGTACAATGAGATGATTCTCACAGATTAATGGCTGCAGTGCAGGACACCAGTAGGAGGGGGAGGTAAGTGGTGTCTGAGATCTGAGATGATTCAGATTGATTTTGAAATTAGATGAGAAACAATACACTTTAGTCGAGGTTGTCGATTGTCTCTCGGCCCTATTTCCAGGTCGGAGTGTGGAAGGACAAGTGAGTTATTGACGGGAACAAGAGAATGGAAGTTTGTGTGGAGGAGAAACGGCGGTGGTGAGGGTCAGCAAACCCTCACCTCATTATCAATCCTGTGCAGGGGTGAAAGTAAGGGGGTACGGCAGGGTACTGCGTACCCCTAAAAGATTTAGTGGGGGTACGCAGTACCCTCAAGAGAGGAGCGGCTCTCTGCTGTAAAATAAATCAATGGATTCACTGTGCAGCCGTGAGTTCACCCACTAATCAGCCGTGACTGATTAGTTTTTCAAGAACAATCTAAAACAGACTTAATCAGTTAATAAATAGCTTTTTTCCCCGTTTCATATTGTTTCTGAACTCTTCGTGCTTTGCTAGAGAAGGGGCGCAATATGTTGATCGCGGAAGGTTTTGAGTCGATCTCGGCATCAGGTGACAAACTGAACGCCGTCAGGACGCTGAGAGCAGCACGTCCTCCTCTGACTCCTTATCAAAACGTTCGTAATTTTATTAAAGAGCAACAACAACAAAATCAACATAACGTGCTCAAATTAATGACCCAACAACAATAATAATCTCAGTAATTATTGTTTCAACAAGGTGTTGCGCAATTCTGTGCGTTTCGGTTCCATTACCAAAATAACAGCAGAGCAAGGGTTTAAAATGAACTAATCAACCACCGCTGTGTTCGGGGAGGCTTATTAATAATCGCAAAATAAATATCAAGCCTGCAAACCTAGTATTGTAACGGACCGGTTGTTATGTTTTTAACGTAATCTCGGTTCGGCTTGTGGAGCGCAGGAGGTCGCCATAGCAACGGCTGTGCTTAAACGACAGAGACGGAGAGTAAAAAGGTAGGAGTGGTTTAGAGTTGATCACCTGTTTAGGTTGTTTGACCTTTTTTTACTTTTGCATTGGCTCATCATAGCCGCTGTAGTTTCTGAACGTTCAATAAAGACACACTTGGACTAATTATACCTCGTTTTTTGTGACTATTAGTCATTTACAACAAACATCAAACACGGTTAATATGTTTCATTAAGTATTTAACAAACAAATGGCTTCTACCACGATAATTATGTGAAATTAAATTAATTGTCTGATATAAAAAATAGTTTGGTGCTGTCGGACTCAGAGTCTGAGAGGCTTTTCCTTTATCAAACAATTTTGTTTTGCCTCTTATTTAGTGGAAATATTGATGTTGATGAGACTTTTGACAAAATAACCTTTTTCAACCTTTATAGCTCCACTTTTGAAAATGAGAAGCTAACATTCACAAATGACATTGAAATAAAATCCAGTCCAACATCTGGTTTGAGTTGATTCCTCTGGAACCAGTTGGAGGAAAAATATCCCAACTTCAGAAGATGAGCTTTAACCTAACAGAGCTCTGTGGTTCCTCCTGTCAGTCTGAGAGTCGGGGTGAGGAGGCGCCATGTTAGGAAGATGAAGTGGAAGCTGCAGGATCTTCTGAACAAACAGGTCATGATGCTGGGCTACTGATTATCCCTCTGTCTGGACACAGGATCAATAGAACCAGTTTAAAAGCTAAAACGAATGGTTATATGCCAGACATGGAAAACTGGGATGACTCCATGTCATGATGTTCAGGATTTAGGTCTCATAGCATCTCAAGGTGTCAACATTGCAGCCAGTGGGCTGAAGGAAATACAGCTTTATTTTGTAGCAATTCAAGAGCTGCCCAGCTTTTATCGCTTCGCAAAATAATTCATCAGCACAGAAACTCCAAAACACACACACAAAGATATATATATATATATATATATATATATATATATATATATATATATTTATTTATTTTTTTTTTTTGTCAGAGTACCCCCAAGAATTTAAAACTACTTTCACCCCTGCTCCTGTGAGGGAAATACTCTGGCATCTGCCTCAAGGAACCGGCCTGTCTTTAAGCTCCTCCTGATTGGCCTTGATGAGCTCCAGTTGGAGGAGGTAGGAAAGACACAAACACACCTCTGTGTGTTTGACACACAAAGATCCACATAAAACTAGTAAAACTTAATGATGTTTTTTTCTTTTAGAGCGTCTTTATTGACTGACACGTCACTTCAGTTCATGATTTATCAGATTTTTAGGATTCTCTCCAAACAGCAGGCGTGTTCGTTCATTTGCTCTAGCTGGTCCATCGTTTTGTTTACAGCTAAGCTAACTGCTTTTAGCGCAGTGTTTCTCAACCTTTTTCGGCCAAGCGTCCCCCTAGCCTTTATCCAGGTCTCTCACCGCCCCCCACCAAAGAATTTGTAGGCTACTTTGCACTGACCATTATTTTATTATTAATATTACTATCACTATTGTAGATGTTTTGATTTTTATGCTCGTTTCTGTATTTATCATCAAAATTTTTTTTCCAGAGAACAAAAAAGCCATGGGAATAGAAATTATTTTCACAGGTGTCTATGAAAAATGCAATGAACATTCAAGTTAAAATCGGTAGGCCTAACAGCAGCCAGTCAGAGTGGAAAAAATATTCTTATTCTTTGCCATTTTCTAGTTGTTAAATATTCCACAAAATGAGCAGATAAAAGACGTACAACATGTCAGTTTAAACTTTGATCTATTTGCAAAACAACTGAGCTCTGCAACATTAAAACATGGATAGAACTGTGACTACATTAATCATAGCTCTTCTTCTCTTCAGTGTTTCTAAGTTTCTGGTAGTGCAGCTCTGTGCTGCCTTCAGGAGAATGGGACATCAGAGTATCATCCATAAAACTTCACCCACATGGCATTTATTGTGCAAACCAGAGCTTTCAGTGGAAAAACAAAAGTTCCAGATCCTTTAAATGCCAAATATGAGACAGAAACATGGATCATATCTTTATATAGACCTGACTATTGATTATAGATTAATAGTTTTACTGGACAGAAATTACAAAGAACAAATCTGGTTCTTAATCAAATCCTAATGAGTCAAATTGAAAGTGTCATGGAGTCATCAGCCTCATGACATTAACACTGACATGAAAAATAATATTGAAGAAATAAATATATCAAATCTACTTAAAACATAAATAAGTGATCAGTTCTTTACTGTTATGGTCTGTAAGATATATTTATTCTCAGTACTAGATGTGGTCTCAACAAACCCATGGCACTTCAACAATATTATTTTACCTTTTATCTGGAAATAGTGTCTGTTTATTCTTGCCATACAGTTCTCTGTATTAATTATTGCTTGAAAGGCCTAACCCATACCAGTTTATTCCTCTGTATTTTTTTTAATTTCTTAGTTTATTCTTGCATTTTGTTCTTCATTGATTTCCATTTAGTTTCCTTTGATTAGTATTGTCCTCTCCTGGTTTATTGCTATGTCCACTTTAGTTTCTTTCCTGTTGCTACATTTATTTTATCGTTTATTGGCCATCAGTAATCTTCACTCATCACCTGCTGCGCCGCCTAATCATCATGATGTGTTTCACACTGTTCATCGTTGGATTCTCTGTTTTTATGCCATAATTCACATCTAGTTCGTCGCTCCGTTTTATGTCCCGCTTCTCCTGTTTCAGAGTTTTGAGCGATGTGCGCAACTTTTTTCTTTCTCTTTTTTTTTTAACCCCCTATGGCAGGGGTCCCCAAACTTTTTCCTGTGAGGGCCAAATAACTTTTCCCTTCTCTGGTGGGGGGCTGGAGTCAGTTCGTAACAGAAAAAGTGTGACGATTGCAGGAGTGCCTAAATGTAAAAATTTATTGTTTTCCAGAAAGCACAATCAAATAACATTCCCTGGGTTCTTCACAGAACAAAAGTCAGGAAATAAATAATAATCAAATAACCCTCTCTGGGTTCTTCACAGAAAAAATCCAGGAAGGATTATAGTCCGTATTTTCCGAACTATGAGCCGCACCAGACTATAAGCCACAACCCCAAAGTTTTTTTTTTTTTTTTTAGCCAGTAAACATACACATATAAGCCGCAGATATCTCTGCCGCTCCAGGTTTTCCACAACGATGCAGCAGCAGCAGAGGGAAGCGGACAGCCAAAATTTGAGTCATAACAGGTCAATTGAATATCACATTTATTACGGTTGAAAAAGAAAAAGTTGCCAAGATTAGATTTAACTGAACCGATTACGGTAGTTTCCGAACGGTAACTGTAACAGTAAAAGTGCTGATCCTTCGTGTCTGATACTAGCATGTGCTAAATGAAAATGGGCGCCTTCTTCTTCTTTTCTTCTTCTTCTTCTGCTGCTTCTTCTTCTTCTTTAGATTTCAAGAGCAGCTTGCATCCATTATTGTTTCACTACTGCCATCTACTGGATCCTAATATCTATACCTCAAATTCTCATAATGATCCCAGTATTGTAAAAAAACAAACAAACAAACAAAAAATCTCCTTTTTCCCCTCAATGCTTTTTAACTGATCAACATTCTCAAATTTCAATTCCCTATTAAAACCTAATTCCATTTTAATGGGTGCTTTCTTCTTTTCTTTCCAATTTGACTTCCAATGATTCACTTCCTGCTAAAGAGCCCCCTGGTGGTTGAAGAAAAATCCACATATAAACAGCTTATAGTCCGGAAAATACGGTATATGAAAAAAAATCTGAATGCTCTCTGGCATTGTTCAGGGGGCCGGACCAAATGTGGAGGCGGGCCGGATCCGGCCCGCGGGCCGTAGTTTGGGGATCACTGCCCTAAGGTATAGATGGGGAAAAGGCAGACTGACATAAACCTTTTAAAACAACGGAAACAATTTCGGTATTCTGATAATTGAAATTTAAAAGTGCTGTGGTACCATTGTTCTGTCACCCCAGTTTCATACCGGACCACTTACAGCACCGGTGTTAACGCTATAAAATGAACGCTCTCTATCGTGGTATCACCCATGTAGGGATTTCTTTATTTAAATGGGTTCATTTTTCAGAGGGATACAAAGTGAGGGTATTTTGATTTTAGTATTTACAAGAGAAATTTTCTGTTGTCCTTCCATGAAAGCAGGCAGCTTTCAAACGGAAATAAAACACTTTTTAATATAAGTTGCTGCTTAACATGATCACAGAACTGCCAAAACATATGTACAAAAATACCAGACAAAGTGAATCACAGCAACGTCCTCAGCCGGTGTAACGCTGAACTGATGCGGTAAAGCTACCAGTAGCAGGAGCGGAGCTGCACCAAAAGCTACAAATACTGAATAGAAGAAGAGTTGCCATCGACACAGTTGCAGCCAAGCATGGTTTAATGTTACACAATACAGTTTTACCAAGTTGCTCAAAGTCTAAACTGGCATTGTTTGCATTTAAGGTGTAAAGTTTACCTTCGACCAAACGCCCCCTGAATGAAATGAGTGTGTTTTGCTAACATACTTTTTTGTAATGAACAGCTTGCCTGCTTCACTCATTGTTTCTCACAATGTCGAACTAATTCAACCGGCGGCTCAGCAATTAAAAGCATATTTTCAGCCGTCCTTTCATTTCATTCTGAGCAAGAGAAGACTCATCCCCTAGTCCCTCTGCTTACAGGTTTACAGACCGTCTTGTTCCTGCAACAATAGAAAACAAAAACCTATCTAGCAGGCAGGCCTTCGCCTCAAAAGGAAATTTCATAAAAGGCAACAACAACAACAACAACAAAATGTTTCAGAAAAAGTACATCCTCAGAAGAATGTCTTATTTATTTTTTTGTTCTGCAGCACACTGTGAAACTCTCATCTGATATCAGTACCGAGAGATCTCAGACGCGGCAGAACTCTTGGGGCTTTGACCTTTATTACAGATTTCCAGCACAGAATGGAAGAATCGAGATATCTCCGGAAAGCCATCCTTGGAGACTTGAAAATCACTGGGGGGTGGAAAAAAATCAGGTGTCAACGTCCCTGCGGGAAGTAAAGTGGGATATTTCCCTGGCTAGGAAAAAATCTTGAGGGAATTGTTGAGCCCTGGGACAGACAGTCCACGGTGTTGGGGTGAGGGGAAGGACAGATTTTGTTGCTGCCTGATGTGTTTTCCTGTCCAACATAAATTCAACATAATGTTTTTAACGTCGGCTGTAGTGCGTGATAGTACTTCTCCTCCTTCCGGATCCCTTCCCTCTGCTTTACGCCGCATCTGAATGTTTTATATCATCAAACAAATTTTGCTATCAAAAACTTGGTAAACACTGAAGGTGGTGTTCAAATGGTAATTTTATGAATTAAGGGAATGACATATCATGAATGGCTTTTCGAGGTCATGCCACAGCCTCTTAGTTGGATTTAGATCAAGGTGTTGACTTTCCAAATCCTTCATTTGACTTAGTTGTTTTTGTTTTTTTTCCCAGCCATTCTTAAGTGAGTAATTGTCCTGGTTTGAGATTAAAGTGATGGCAGGATGACCTGATGGCAGGATGTTATCCATCAAGATTTTATAGAAAAAAAGATTTAATTGTGCCGTCAGTAAGAGCAAGTCATTTCTAAAGAAGAAAACCTACCTCACCATGATGCTTCTGTATTCATGTTGTGTTGATTTAAAAATGTCTACATCAACACAAATGTGGCTGTGATTCCATTACGAATGTTACAAATCTTTGTCCATTTTCTTGAGCGAAGATTCCTCCACAGCAATCAGGTGAGACAATTCATGAAGCTAGTGGGGATCTTCGTTTTCTCAAACTGCCATTTGCCTGAAGAGAGCAAAGCCCAGATGAAATCTGTAAGGCAGAAAAACTCTTTTCACCGCCCTGTATATACAGCGAGAAATGCAGTATGGGTAAACTGTTTAGATTGCAAGTGTGTGCTATAACTCAGTGTTATTTGTCAAGTTGAAAATCACTGCCTGTTACACATCTGTGTTTACTATGGAATAGTTTCCATCTTCAAATTAATTTATGATTAAAAAAGCCCAAAATGCTGTTTTATTGAATTCTGTTTTTTTTCTCCTTTATATATATATATATATATTATACCAGGATATAGAGTTTTCTAGCTGTCCTCTGTGACAACAGCTCTGGAGGATAAGTAGATAGTGGTGCTGCTGTTCTCCTGCTGACCCCATTTAATAACAGTAATTTGAATGCAGAGGCTCGCAGTGCCTGGATACACATTCTGGGCTCGTGGGAAAAAAAAAAAAAAAAAAAAAAAAGCCTCATGAAAAGTGAAAAATGCTTTCGCGACTCAAAGCCTCCCAAAAGCCGGTGGACACGAGAGACGGGGCCATCGGCGTTTTCTTTGGAAAATTCATCAACGTGGCGGGGAGGAAATTGACCAGAAGAGGAGCCTCAGCGAGCCGAGCCAGACAGAAACACCGGTGACAAAGTCGGTTAGGACGTTTCCGTCAAAGGTCAGCGGAGGACGAGGCGCCGGCGGCCCGCGCAGAGACGCAGGTGGACTTGCAAATAGAAAACAAATTGCTCAGCAAAAAGTGTTGACACTGTTCCCGCGCGCGGTGGGAACCAATATTCACAGGCTTTCACCCCCCCTCACCCCACCCCCCAAAAAAAAAAAAAACAGGAAAATTAGAAAACCGTTCGGGCTCTTGCGCCTTGTACTTCGATAGCTCTGTGATTTAGATTTGTTAATAAAACAAAAGATCCAGCAACAGACCCAGAACACAAAACGGCCTTGAAGGCTGCAAAGTGAGCACGGAGACCTCTGGCTGCTTTTTCTCTTCCTCTTTTTTTTTTTTCTTTTTGAGAACATGATTGCATGAGAGGGATGTTCACGCAGGGAGCCCAAATTGTAGCTGCCTCTCAGCAGACAAAAACCGCACGCGTTTCCCAAGATGATAAGCTGCATGTACAAGCAAGTCATTTGGAGAATACTAAGGAAGAGGACATGTTTGAAGCATCATGTCCCAACCACTGTCCCTCTGTGGACAATACGAGCTCCTATTGGGAGGACGTATTCCGTGAATGGACAGGAAACTGATTGAATAATCCATCTGAGTTTCCCATTTAAAGCTGCGGCTGCTGATGAACACTGTAAGCCTCTCCGGGACTCACTGTCTAACTATTAATGCGGTGTGGGTGGAGATAAAAGCTACAGCTCCGACTCGTCGTATAGGAAAAAAAAAAACAAACCTGATCATCCTGACGGAGACCCTAATTAACTCTCACGCTGTGCTCGAGCTAATTTAGCTGGAGGGGGAAAGAGAAAAACTCCAGAGTACTCTCACCGTGAGAGGTCAATCATGTTTGACTTATTTCCACATCATCAACCCGTTATTAAGCCATTTTCTAAATAACTGTCTTCAACCAATCCGCTGCTGTAAATAAAGTTAGTATTTTTGCATCATTTCAGCTATGTGTTTTTATTACTTATGTAAATGTTGCTTTCAGATCGAGTCAGAGCCAGTTAATGGACCATGGCAAAATAAATTAATTAATAAAAAAAAAATAGACTTTTTTGTGTACTAATTGCTTTTATTTTCTGCTCTGATGTTTTCAGAATAAATAAAAAGTTTTATGTTCTTAGATTTAGTTTTTAGTTAGAAGCCTTTGTGGTTGCATTATATGAAAATTGGCTTCCTAATCTTTGTTAGTTTATTATTTATTCATACATAAAACAAAACCAAACCCTCAGATCCCACAGAAGAGATCTGTTGGAAGAATAGAAATGAAAATAGACAACACAGGAGTGGCACAAAATGATACACAAGTAACCTGCCAGTTGATGCAGATTCATATTCATTCACATCCAAGAAAGTTGAAAATCACAAGCTGGATGTGTCGCCAGGTTCAAAATCAAAATAAAGCACAATATGCTAGAAAACGCCCTCTGACCTCATGAACTCTCTGGTTCTAGTTGTTAAGTTGGGTTGCATGGTGGCGCCGCTGGTAGGCCTGGTCATGGTGAGTCTGCATGGGGCTTATATGTACTCCCTGTCTATGAATGGGTTCTCTGTTCAGTTCAATTCAGTCAATTAACAAATGTGATCTCAAGGCACTTTCCTAAAAAATAACTTTGATTCATTCGTATATAACTTCAGTTGATCCTACTTGTTTCTCTGGGTGCTCCGGCTTCCTCCCAGTGTGTGGAAACATGTTACTTTCTGAAGCCCCCCTTTGCAACTGCACACGCATCAACAGTTACAGACGTCACGTCGTTCTTCAGTGAATTTTTTTCCCCTAGAGTTGGTGAGATTTTAAAGCCACAGTTGCTTGTTCGTGACATGGTTTCAACTGGTTCTCGTATCGAACGAGAACAAGTTAAGTTCCCGTGTTGTCAAAATCTGCCCAGATTCCACTTGGAAAAACTTCTGACTCCCACAGATTTTACCCAGTCGGTTCTCATTAGAACCTCTATGCTTCAAAAGTATTCATGTCCATTACTTTTTTTTAAATCCATATTTTTGTCGTGATGTTGTGACGCAACGTATTTTACTGGGATTTCATGCGACGCACCGAAACGCCGACCACAAAAATACTTGGTAAAGTTTTTATTTTATTAAATTTTTTTTTTTTTTTGCAGTGAAGGTAACCGATTACACGTTAATTTATTTAGGCAGATCAGAATAAATGGGGGCTGAAACAAGCAAAAAAAAAAAGGTTATTTTTAAAAATGTTTTTTTTTTTGTCTAAAATATTCTTAAGTTTTGCTCAAGAAAATTAGCCTCATTATAAGAACATTTGTTTAACCTGGTAATATGTTTCATTTTGAACTTTATGTACCGTTGTTACCATGGCTTGGTTGAAATTGAAGATTCAGATTATTTTTCTTCTATAATGAGCAAAGCCACTTCAAAACCTTTTTTGTGTGAAAATTTAAATTAAGGCGTGTGATCCTAGAGTAAGAAAATAATTGTTGAAATCGGCGTGAACAAGAAAGCATGATATTTCATTTAGGTAAAAACTTTCATATGAGTCAAGACTTCTTAAGTTAAGGATGGACAATCTTAATTTCCATCCTTAATTTAAGAATATATACATTAAAAAAAAAAAAGCTAACTGTAGCACAATTTTCTTTCACTTTTGACAATTTTGTTTGCTTTAAAGGCACATATCATTTGAACTCATGCGCTAGTTTTACAAAGTCTAACCAAGCAATTTCTAATTAAACCGTTGGCAGATTTTTTTTTATCAGAACAAGAAAATTTGATCACATTTATAAATATTTGGCTTATTTCAAGTTCTATAAAGCACTGTACCGCACCATGCTGTAGGTTGTTACATCATATTTGACAGTGAGGCGTATGATCAGTGGTCGTTGTCAAAATGCTGATTCAGGTAAAAGGATCTACTGACATGATTTTAGTTTAACAGCGAAGGATCATATTTCAACTTTTGTCTCTGTCAGAACAACCGAATCAGGAGGAAATCTTGGCCCTGTTGATTTGTAGAGAGAAATCCTTCTACAGGAATCTACAGCATGTATACAGCACCAGATCTGGCATTCCCAAATGTATAGGTCTTACTTTGGACAGAGTTTCTTCCACTCGCAGCCTTTCCTTATCTGATCTTCTTCAGCTCGTGGCTCTGACCGTCTCCACGTTGTGCTGTGAGCCATTCCTTCTCTAATTTAATTCGTCAGCGCAAGACATCTGCTTAGAAACATGCTCCCAGCACACCCAGAGGCCTCATATCAGACACTACAACAGATTTGTTACAATGATGCTGCAAAACCTTTCAGAGTATTTGGAGAACAAATCCTCAAGTTTTCATCCCTGTCAGAATCTCATGCAGGCCACGTTAACCATGCAGTTGAATGCAGAATGAAAAAACTAAAAGCTTCTTCTTTTAATCTTCAGGTCTGAATCTGCATGAATGCGAGTCCCCTATATCTACAATGCATCTTATTCTGCAAATGCAATCTAATATGTATTGTCTCTATTAGACCCAGTAACTGTGTTTCCATATTAAATGTGAAAAAACTTGTGCAATGTTCTGCTAATGTTGAAAAAGCACAATTTTGCAATTTCCATAAAATAGGAAACGGACGTAAGACCACACTTAAAGAAGTTCATCCACGCTGTATGTCATTAAAAAACATGCCGTGTCATCATCCTCCCACCACTTCCTGTTTTCTTTGTCGTTTCCATCAGTAGTAACATACAGTAGTTGATCATGTGAAAAAAGTGTTTCCTTAGCAGTTTTCCAAAATACACTAATCTTCATACAGCCGAAAAACCACCTCATGCTGGTGCAAAAAGTTATCAAAAAACTTGAGTTTGTTTTTTTTACCCCCAAAATTGCTGTTTCTCCATTCAGCAAATTTATTTTTGTAGTCCCAATTTTCACACTTATATGGTCAATGGAAACATAGCTACTGTTTTTCTTTATTTTTCTTACATGAATTTGAATTCAAGATCAAACTGCAGCACAAAACAAGAATGGTCAAAAAAAGAAAAGAAAAAAGGAATCAAAAAGAGAAAGTTTAGGGATACAAAATATAAATTTGAATTTTTTTTTTAACCACTTCTGAGCTCAAGTCCATTAAACAGCCAGTACTGGAGGCAGGAAAGAAAAGCAGATAGTGTCACGTTGGGGGGTTGGATGGTGGATCCACATGCAGCAGGTTTTAGACGTCAGGTGGTGTTGAAGAACAAAAACTTTTGAAATGTGAAAGTCCAGGGGAACAGAGAAATCCCAAAAATAATGTCAAACTGGAGACACGGGGAGATCATAAGGAAACTAGGTAGAGACGAGGAACGTAACGAGGAGAGGTGGCAAGAGTAACAAGACGATCTGACAAGGTGTGACTGAGAAAGAGGAGCTTAAATACTGGGAGGTAGAGCGTGGAAACAATGAACCTGGGCTAATGAGCTAACTAATTACAGGTATGAGTAGTTGGAGCTGGAGCCAGGTTGAGGAGGAGGGAAGAGAAAGTGACTCAGGAGAGAATACAGAAATAATACTAACACTAATGAATAACCTGGACTAAAGGAACATGAAGTAGAACAGAAAACAACTAGAAACAACTAGAATCACAAGAACAGACGTAGATTCAGACGTAAAAGAATAACTAAACCTAGAATAAAAAAATAAGATAACTGGAAACACTGTGAGGGGGCTGAAATAAAGAAACACAAGAATGAAAAAGATCTAACAAAAAACCGGCAACAATAAATAATCAAGAAGATTAAAACAAAGTGAACTAAAACAAAACTGATAAATAATAAGAGGAACAGGCAAAAAACAACAAAAAAAAACACAAAACTTTAGTCTTAACCGATAGACCTGTGGGAACTAGACGAGACCCCCCAGCTGCACCAGGACTTTTGAATGAAATCTCCGGATACCAGCGATAAGCCGCCAAGGTCAAAATCAATATTTATTCTCTAAATACGAGGCGCATGAACAAATTTCCTCGGGCTGCCTCACATTTTGTTCTCCTGTCTGAAGCAGATTACATCACAGTTCATCCCTGGACCGACTGCGCATCTTCTCTGCCATTACTGCAGAGAAGATGCTGTTACTCTTATTATCTTTACTTTGCTTTTTTTTTTTTTTTTTTTTCAAATTAATTATGGGATACAGCATGATTATCCTCAGTCACTAATGGCTCACAGTGACATTTTGTGCTCCTGCAGCTCTTAAGCCTCATGTTTCTGTTTGGCGCTCTGTAAGGTTTATCGCCAGCGATCGAGCGTCGAGTCGGGATGATGGGCTTCGACTAGTGACCCTCCCTCACCTTCCTCTTGGCTTTGCTGCAGTCCAATATTATAATAAACCCAAAACCTGGGGCTTGATTTATTTTTTATCTACTTTGCCTTAATATATTCAGTTCGGTTCAGGTTTATTCATACCGAGACGGCGCATGATGATGCAGCGGAGCAAAACAGAGTTTTAGATAAGAGAAGTCCAGATCATTATCTCCTCCTAAGTAATTACGGGGCAGAAGTTTCTAAGTCACAATATACTGGGTGGATTGTCTTACGCACAATGTTAAAAAATATATATATATGTTTGAAATGATTTTAAGAACAACAGTTGACTTGCAATGCAGCTTCTTTTTCTGCACACATGCCTCGAAACAACAGCGCCATCTGTTTTGGTGAATAATAAAAAAAAAAGAATACAGCTGTTCTGTCTCAAAAGCTGCATCTCATAAATATTAAAACCTTTTGAACTTCAGGACTTTTTTCATGCTAAAACCATTGGATTCAGTCCCTTTGAGAAAATATGTTTTAGTAGAAGTCTGCTTTGCTGCAACTAGAGTTCAAGCTCTACAGCGGGTTGCGTCTCTATGTTTTTTAGATCTAAACTGAAATTTGTGTTTTGTTTTGTTTTTTTGCGTTCGCTCAAATCCAGTCAGATTGGATGGAGAGAATCTGTGACCATTGGTTTTCAAGATCTGTCATAGATTTTCAGTTGGAATAATCTCTGGACTTTGACTAGACCGTTCCAACACTTCAGAATGCCTTGATCTAAACCATTCTAGGTTTTCCTGTGTGGTTAGGTCTGTTGTATCAGTTTCTAACACAAATCCACATTAAGATGCTGCCATTCTCAAAAAATGAATTTTCACTGCAAAACAATTGTGTTTCTCTAAGAAAAGGGACTTCATCGTTATGTCTGCTGCCACATTGCTTACGACAAACTGAAATAGTACTTCTTTTTACTTAAAAGAAGAAAAGGCTTCTTGTTTATAAAAAGCACATTTGTGGAGTGCAGGACTAATATGGAGATAAATTGGGCCCATAAACTTTGTTCAAGAGAAAAAAGAAAATTTAAACTGAAGAAAAGGATTTGAAACAAAAAAAAAAACTGAAAATGAAGATTTGGAACTGTAAAAAAGATGCTTAAACCACTTTTCAGATTCAATTATTATTATTTATTTTTTTTCAGTGTCAGATTTTTCTGCAGAAAATCCACATCATCCTTCACAACTTCTCCTTCTGCTCACTCACTGGCCCGGTAGAAAATCTGTTCATCAAGGTTCTCTAGGAAACCTCAAAACTCTTCACAGAACAGCTGCATTTATTTAATTACACACAGATGGACTCCACCAATTAGTCAGTTTTTCTCATTGAGTTTCATTTATGAGCATCAATACAAATAATTCTCCTTCCACTTTAAAATTGTGCAAATAAGTTTATGCCATAAAATTAATAAGAAGTCCATTGAAGATTCTGACTAAAATGTGATGAATTGTGGAAAAACAGGATGTGAATACTTTTGAAAGGCAAAGTAAATGTTTTGTTGCATTTCCAGTTTTTTTTTTATAAATATACCAGCTCATTACCACAAATCAGCAGCTTCCTACCAAAGTATACCACCATCACGAAACAATAAGTATCACAAAAGCACATCTGTGCGTCTTACATCTACGGAGGAAACTGCAGCTGTATTCGACGGAGCCTCTCCACACCACTTTAACAAAACCTCCTGCGCCCCCCGCCCACCATCCGAGGTGCATTTCTCGAGAATTTTCACAACTCAGCTCTCCAAAAGAGACAGCAATAGCTAAAAAGTATGACATGACATTTAGATTACACAGTCAGATGGATGTGCTTTTAGTGTTCGTGCACTTTATTCACCTATCAGTCTGTCAGAAAAGGATGCTAACAGCATGTCGCTTAAGCACATTGCATATGTCACGCGATGCAATACGGTGAAAGGTTGTGTTTCCTTGGCACTTTTTATTTTTAAAAAAGTGCCAAGCACTTTTTATTTTAAAAGTGTCGCTCCTCTGGCTGTGTCGGGTATCCAGAACATCGGCGTTGCTCAAAATGATGTTTTTTTTGTTTTGTTATTTTTTAAAGGGAGCCGATGCACATGGCTAATTCGGAAGGAATAAGTCATTACTTACAAATATTGCAACGTCTTGCATCATGGCATTTGTTCTCTAAGAAAAATACGATGTTGATGAAAGAAATCATGAACTTCTTGTTTTCAGATTTTTGGGAAGAAAAAAGCTGTTAAAATAGTGAGGAAAAGGTAAAAAAAAAACAATTACAAGGTCAAAAAGACAATTAAATTGTTAAATCAATTCAATTAAATTGAAGCTACTAAACCAAATCAATGCTTGTAATGCCTTTTGTGAATGAGTGAGTAACTCTACACCATGTCACGACTCTGGATTTTTCGGTTTGTGTTTTGTATGGAGGACCAAAACTGGCATAATTAAAAATAAAAGAAGAAATACATGTATTTTCTTTTCTTTTTTCTTATTCATGCGTTTTCATACAAACATTTTTACTTTTGGTTTTATTTTGACATACGTTGTCATCCAGAAATGTGTGTTTTGTTTTTTCCTTTTCCTTATAATTACATTGTTGTTTTTCCATTTTCTTATCTCCTCTTTTTACTTCACCATATGCATTTCTGGCTCATTATGCAGACGAGGAGGGGCGGCGTCTTACCAAAGCCAACTTGTGTCTACTGGTTGGTCAGCGTTACGCTCTGCTGGCTTCAACAAAGATGGCGATGGCAAAGTTTATCAGAGAGCTGAAGCTGAGCCACTTTATTAGAAAACAGTCCCATAACTCCTGACTCTTTATTCTTCGTGAGGACGCCCAGGCAGAACGTGTGCTTCAGTTAGCGACTCTCATGGACACAGATGTCGAACGTCAGGTTTACATGAAGCCTGAAAACACGAACCGTCGCGCAACGCCTGTGGTTCACAAATGCGACATTTGGTATTCATCTTCTGGGATTGACAATCCTGTCAAGGCTGCAGGTTCTCCTTGCTGCTGGTGAACCTTTTCCTACCACACTTCTTTCTTCCTTCCACTCAATTTTGTGTCGATATGCGTGGATAAAGAACTCTGTGAACAGTCAGCTTCATTCGTGATGGTCTTTTGTGGCTTAGTGAGTTTATTGACCTTCATCTACTGTTACTTTTATCTAATGTTTGTTTTTATGATTGGTAATGTTGATCTAAATTAGTTGTATTTTTAGTCCTGAACTAAATGTGTAGCTACTAGCCAAACCAGACCAACAGATGGATGGATGGTTAAAAGTCACTTCATTACATGTGCTATTGAGCTTCATGCTTTCACTGCCAAATGATCGGTGAGTGGCATTGAAAAGTCGAAGGATGTGACAGGAAAAGATCACGTTAGGGACTCTAACAGAACCTGAAGCAGAATACAATGAGAGCAATGAAGGAAATAGTAAAACAAACAATCGTAGGGCAATTAAAGGCCGTTCTGCTTCCCCTCCACTGTAATAAATTCCACCTCAAGTCATGCAGGTTCTAACATTTACAGGTTTATTACCGCTCGGGTCCAACGAAATCAACCTTTCCCACCCGCACCATTTTCCTCCGGGTTGCAACAACGAGAATTTTTCACTTCGCTGGAATTAATTTTCACTCAGCCACCGGACAATTTCAAATAGGTAATTTGATACGAGAGCCGGAGAAGCCAATGCTCAGACGTGACGCCGTGAAGCGTCTCAGAACCTCTGCTATATGAACACAAGAATATTGTGCGAGATCATATTTTCCCCCCCTTATGTACATTTCTTCATTCAAACCTTGAAACAATCTCCATGTGATCGATTTTCGGTTTTTTTTTATTTATTCCTGCAGTATGTCACAGTGCATTGACAACCTGTAATTTTTTTGTAAAACTTGTGAGCAATTAGCCGCCTGCTATTCTTGATTGCTTCACTCAGCTTTACGTTCACTGGTGACCCAGGCAGGCTGTGTGAACGTTCAGTTCATAAATCACCATGAAGCCAGAAGGATAAATAACAGACTGCTGTCAAAGAAAGTAAACAGATTTTTAAAAAATGACTTCTAGTCTACATTGCGTTTGCTTTTCTATATATATATCCTCATCTTCGATTCTGACTCTTTTTACCAAATTTGCAGTTCCAGTGAGTCGGTGTGTTGACGTTGTGAAGCAAATGGACTGGCTCAACTTTTCTCAAAGCAGCAAGCGTTGCACAATACCCAAAACACGACTGCTGCTGTCAATCAAACTTAGTCGATTTCAAACAGTGACTGTCATGTTACACTGGTTTAAAATGGTCCATTTAAAAAAACAAAAAAATAAATAAAATAAAAAATCAGAAAAAAGTTAAATTGCGCATCGATTTCTATCAGATATCAACAATGATGGCCTCAGTTGCTGCTGTTAGAGCGATTGATTCCTCTGACAGTTTGCCTTCCCGCTGCTGCCTCTCCTCTCCCCCCCTCAGCTCGTCTCGGTCCCGCCGAGCCTTTGTGGCGAGAATAAACCGATAACTTTCCTTCAGCTGAAGAAGAAGTGGATGTTAGTTCATGTGCAAATCGATCATGGAGAGCGGGTGGAGGGGAGGGCGGGGTGGGATTCGGGAACGCTACAGTGTAGCGAACAGCGAGTGAACCAATCAATCAAATTTGCGAGGCAAAGCCCCGTAAAAACTGGAAAGGCTGAAGGCGGAGGGAGTCGGCACATTCACATGGCGAACGTGTTGTACGATACATCCTGCAGCCAACTGAGGTTTCCTGTCTGAAGGCTTTTGAATCATTACGAGCTGAGAAACTGGGCTTTGGTCTTATTGACTGCTGTGTGACGAGCGTCTGCCACTAATAAACGCGACCTTTCCACAAACACTGCCGGGGTCAGGCTGAGGGTACTTACTGAAAATGGAAAGATACAGACCGTCTTACAAGTAACAGTGACGGATGAGTCCCGACTCATCTGGGCCGTGAAACATTTTAATGTCTCCTTCCAAGTGTATTGAAGGACGGCCTTAAACTGTGTTTCTGTTTTATTAATTTAAACAGAAAAATTCTGTGCCTGACAGAGAACGAGATGGGAAAAGACAAATAAAACTCCACAAAGAGAGAGAGGTTTGAATAAATCCAGCATCTCTCATCTCTACAATTTCAGTTCAGGTCTGACAAGTACATATAGACTCTGATATTTATGCATATCTAATGTAAACAGAAAGCATGAGGGTTTCTTAAATCCCAAACTCTGTTTTGACAAATCGCTGCTCGGTGCACAATCATGTTTGATCCGGCCAAAAGTGGGAACTGGAGATAAACAAAATGCATTTCATACTCATAAATAAACAAGAGAACATCACTTTAGTTTGGTGCTGACTGGAAGATTTAGGTTTAAAGTTATCTTTTATTTTTGCCAACATGTTTCATCGGAGCAAAAGTGGTATTAGGAGTGAAATTTCCAACTCGAACATGACAATCTGTGAAAGGAGCAAAAGATTAGGGTGATGGTAAGGAGTCCTTCCAGCCTCAGAGGGATGGAAATATGACAAAAAAAAAGAATTGTCAAAATAGGAGAAAACACGACAAAACTTTCTGCTCTGCAGATACTGGACGGGTTTGACGGCTGCAGTGCGAACGGTTTCATAATTTGATATTGAGATGTGCAACACGCTATGGAAATGGAAACAAATAATTCTGTCTTTTCATACTAAGACCTCAATTTGACGAGTTTCATTATCTTCTCAGAGAAGCTTCATTCTCTTGTAGACTCAACTTCAAATAAATAACTTTTTTTCTTTTGTTTTTGTCATAACTTCAGGGGGCCTCGCATGGCGCGGCTACCATGTGCCGGTTCTCGCTGCGACCATCCGCAGTCTGACTCCTAACCTTGGGACCTTTTGCTCCTGTTCTCTCTACTGACTGTTTCCTGTCTGATTGCTACATCTCATCTAACCCAGAGTTTAGTGTGTGTGTGTGCGTGCATGCGCGTGTGTGTGTGGGAGTGTGGATGCTTCAGTCTCACAGTTGAAAGGAGCCAGCTGAGAAGTTTCTGCCTTTCAGGGTTTTTTTTCTACCAGACCCCAGCACAGTGTGGGGTTCCAGCTGATCTTTGACTCGATCTCACACAACCAGATAATAATGAAGAACGGAAAGGAGTTCTGCAAGAAAATAGCTCTGTTTTCAGTATGAATGCTGTTTTTTTGGTGGCAATTTAACTTTTTCTTCAGTTTTAATATTTAAAGTGGCAGCATTATGAATTTTCCAGGCACCTGATGCCATTTAATAGCACAGTCATGTAACTACGCTGCCTTAAGTTGCTGTATATATCAAACATGACTTGAAAGAAATTTGATTTCCCAATTAGACACCATGAAATTGGCCTCTGTCTCTTTAAGAAGCTCCTACTCTTTCCAACACTCCACCTTCAGCATGTCATCACAACAGATTCAAGGATTTGTCAAACTTGGATCAAGTATGACAAATCCAGGTATTGGCTCCAGGTATGTATTTGATTCTGGAATAACATAACATACCACCCCTTTAAGTTCTTATTTTCAAAGTGCTTCGTGATTCTCTCATTATTCTCAGCTATGCAGCAGGTTAAGCTGACCCATATTTACAGCTCCTCTATAAAGTTCCTCCGCTTCTTTTGGAAAGGAGCTGAAACTAAAAAGGCGCTTTGAGGGTTTTAAAAGTCTAGTCGATATCTGGGACGACTTTTCTACTTGTGGAAAGAAGGGCAAGTGGATAAAAGTGCTGCACAGACAGACAGACAGACAGACAGACAGAGGAGCAGCTGGCCGCTCAGTCTTCAATCAGCATATAATTTAAGAACAAATTTAAAGTACGTCACCGACTCTCCCCCTGACCTTACTTTCTCAAGCAGGTCGTTCCTCTACTTACTCCACTCTTTCCCCCCTCAGTCTGCCCACCATCTTGTTCGACATTCCAGTGCGGTTTACGCCAACTCTGCCTGCGCTTTCCCATACGTGTCAACACACCGAGGGCGACGTCGACCGCGGGCTTCCTGTCTGATGAGAATACAGTGAGGCACCACAACAAGTGGCTCTTGGCTGCTCTCTGCTCCAACTGTGTTCACTGAGCTGATCAAACAAATCCCTGTGTGCTTGCAGGAGAACCTCTGCAGGAAAACCGCCTGGGGGTCGGGATGTTGTGCGGCATCTTGAATACAAACCTTCTCCACTCCCCCCTGTCGAGTCACCTTTTGTTTCTTGTCATGAACCGACGGAGCAAGCGCATTGCGTTTGAAGAGCATGTTTCCCCAAGACGAGGCAACTGGCTGAGAGACGGGGAGCTTTTTTTTTTTTTGTCGATTAAAAACATAAGTCTGGAGGTAGAGAGTGGAGCTCATGATACAGGTAATCCAGAGGAAGAAAAAAAACAAGAAAGGTCAATAGAAGGCGAGCATTCATAGAGCTGTAGAGAGGAGAGCTATAGCATCTCTGACGGATCTGCGTCGATTGTTAAACTTGTTGAAACACGAACGATGCTGTTCGGCTGTGGAAACGTTATATCAATGCAGCACAGGAAGGACGTTTATTGTCTGTAAAAATCAGCAGAACCCAGATATCTGCAAATCAGACTATCTATCTATCTATCTATCTATCTATCTATCTATCTATCTATCTATCTATCTATCTATCTATCTATCTATCTATCTATCTATCTATCTATCTATCTATCTATCTATCTATCTATCTATCTATCTATCTATCTATCTATCTATCTATCTATCTATCTATCTATCTATCTATCTATCTAGTTTTGTTTTGTGACATTTTTGTTAGTTTTACTTCTAAAAACATTTTTGTGAGAAGGTTTTAGTTGCAGGGTTTTCAGGTGGGAACTGGACATGGCGCTCAGCTGCTCCCAGCCCGCAAGGCAACTCTCCAGGGAAACTTCCAGAAAACCGCAAAACTGCCGAAACAATGAGTTCCTTTAAACTAAGAATAAAACCCCATCTACTTGGAGTTGCTCTTGATTTCTAGCAACTGAAACATTGATCTGTACATTTGGTTGATGATTTTGCCAAATTTGAAAAAAATGCGATGTTTGTTGCTGTATCGTGTTTTTGTGGTATAGAGCACATTGAACTTCCCCGTTGCTGACATGTCTTCTACCAATACACGTGACTAGAAGTGGTAAAGTTTCTACATTTTTTGGATTTGATTTTCTTCCATTAACATTTACATCTGCTGTCCTGTTTCAGATCTCAGGGTGCATTGTGGGTACAGCAGTCCCTCCGATGAACAGAGGGTGATATTTCTCAATGCAGCTCACCTGGATTTGACTCTCTCTCTGGGCCATTCGTGCATATCGTCCGTTTTTTTTTTCTGACCCCTTTTCAAGCTTTATTTATCCAAAGCTTTATTTGGATAAATAAAGCTTTGAAAGCAGCATGCATTAGCTAGAGGCATCCCCTAGCAGAACACTATAAGTTATACACCCAGAGATCTTTATCAGTCTGAGCTACAAAAAAATGTTGTAGCACAAACAAAATGTTTGTAAAAAAAAAAAAAAAAAAGCCTTTAAAGAAAGAAGGCTAGCTCGAAGAAAATGGATGGATTTTTCAGACTTGTAGCTTTTCTTCTCCTCCAGGTTCGTCCGCGCCGGTCGGCCGGCTGGCCGGCTGGCCGGCTGGCCTCCCTCTGTAACAAGTCAATGAGGCGGCTGCCTTATCCGAGTCGAGGACGTGGAGGAGTGAACAACCTACGGGAATAATTAATGACAGCTTTTGGTAAGTGCTATCATTGCATTGCTCACAGTTGTGGGGTTTTTAATTTAACTAGATTTGACAGCAATTTCATTGGAGGTAACAAACTGTGAAAACCTGCAGCTGCCAGGCTGACGGCTCAATCCTCCGCCAGGCTGACGGCTCAATCCTCCGCCAGGCTGATGGCTCAATCCTCCGCCAGCGCGTCAGAGAAACCGAACGGAAGTGATTACGCAGTCATGGCTGGAAGGTTTTGGCAGGGACACGAATATTGTGGCTTAATCTCCAGTTTTAACCTTTTCAGTCATTGTCACATAAATATGCGGAGCAATTAGATATTTACAAACTAACTGCAAAATCATTTTATGCTCACTTCATTTTTTTTTCTTTTTTATAGATCCACCGTCTTTTCGCCCTGGCACTGAGTTGTAAACAGTCCTCACCTCGGGATATTTATATCATCAGCATCTGTGAATGCCTGACAGAGTTCAATTGAAATCAGTCTGTTAGCCTAATTAGCAGACCATGAAAGCTATAAATCTAATTAGCGGGTTATGGATGCCAAAAGAATGGTGAATGTGCCTGAAATCAGTGTCTTGTGTCAGCAGCGATGGCGTTCAGAAGAAGAATAGTGTTCTGCCATCACTGATTTGCATCAAAATAGCCTCACATGGCAGAAAATTGCTGCTAAGAACATGGCACCTGAACGAACAGCTTCCTGCTACATAAAACCTTCACAGTGAGGCCCGGTGACAGCGTATCTGGCTTCCAGACGAATTCACGACTTACGACTGTGTTCTCCTGAGAGAACTATCGCAGAACCGAAAGGTTGTTTTGCGGCTCCATCCGCACTCCTAATGGACATCGACTTAAAATAGGAAGGAAAGCAAAGACTCTTCTTTCGAAGAACCAAAGATGGACTGAAATCATCTGAAAAGTGCAGAGGATAGAGCGGATTAAGCCTCCCGTTTAATACGCCCCCTGATTATTTGGAACATGTTGAAAATTATTTATCCAGACAAGATTAGCAAAACTTCAGTTCTCTGTCTTGAGGGAGGATAAAACCGCACTGAGGAGTTAGAATCTACCGCCAACACAGAGAGTGATACAGTAATCAGTTCTATAGCTGGTCAAAGTGTGCATACCTTAGCTGGAAGGCAAATGTAATAAAAGCTTGATTTGAGAACTGATGTCAATGGTGGCATCCTCACCAAACAAGATGTACCAACTCTTTTGTTTAATCAGAAACAAGACATAAAAATTGAGCCACTGTTCCACCGTACAGATACAATGTTACTATTAGCAGGTGTTTGAGACGGGTAGGTCTGAAGATCATCTGCGTAAAAGAGAAAGGAAAGATGACCTACATGTTTCTCTTTCTCTACCATTTGTGGCAAACGTTCCTGTTTAGATTCTGAACTTCCCGTTTGGCCCTTGAAGTCATAAACGGAGCGCCAAATTTGCTGTACTGTAATTCTGCCACACTTTGCGCTGTCTGAAAAATTCCAACAGTTTCCGAAAGGGGAGAAGTTGCGCTTTCCAGCCAATATCAGGTTACAATCCCGCCATAGCAGGAAGTGAAATTAATCTGATAGTCACTCTTTTAATAGACGGCAAATTGCAAAAATAATTTGCTACTGAAGATATTGAAAGTTACAGCTGTTATGGATAAATGGACAATATTTATTTACTCACAGGACATTTAAAGAACTGCGTGCAATTAAAATAAGCAAGAATATCCAGGCGGAGATTTAAAATTTAAGACATAAAGGGTTAAATTCTGGCCTTCTTGTTTAGATTCTGAACTTCCTGTTTAGATGCTCTGATTTGAGTGGCTGTGCACCACAGTAGGATTACTGCTATTTGTTTTGTGAGTCAGGTAGCAAACAGGTTACAGGAATAAAAGCTGTGGAAAACACCGGCACAAATCCACATGTAGAGCGACGTTAGTGACTTTGAGAAGTTAAACAAGAACAAACTTTAAAATTTCTGAGATGTTATTCCAAAACTGCAACCGTTTTTTTTTTTTCCTTTGACTTGGACCTTCATCCGCCGTGTTGACACGTCCAAACATTTTAGCCATTTCCAATAAGCACCAAGTACAAAATAAACCATCTATCTCTGTGGGAAAAGTTGAACGACTAACTCTGAAATCGCATGACTCGGTTTAAATCACAGAAATACAAACAAGCTGACCTTTTAGTGGAGGCTACATGTGTAGCCACAGAGAGGGAGAGAGAGAGAGAGAGAACCATCCGGCAGCTCATTAACAGCACCACACTGGTTCTGCAAAATCTCCGAGGCAATTTTTTATCTACAGCTGGTTTTGTAAACAACACAGATAATAATCAAAAAAAAAAAAAGTCAGGATTGTCGGTGCCAGTATGAAAATCCAAATCCTCCCAGATCATGGAAGACGGGATAAAGTAGATTTGCAAAAGTGACTCTGTTCCAGAAAAGCAAACAAACAAACAAGTATGTCAAAATGTAATTGCTTTATTACAGCAGAGAAACATCAGACATAAAGATTTGCTTTGTTGTGTAAAAGTATATAAGTAAAAACCTTGATCAAAGTGCAATCATCTCTCTCTCTTCATATCTTGCCTCAGTCTGCAGTCGACAGCTTCTCGCATCAGATCAACGCTCGAGCTTTCAGCACACAAACAGATTAATACATCAACAGACTGCAGCCAAGACCAACCAAAGGTCCAAATCGTGCCTGAGCGTTGGGAGGGAGGGACTCTTCCAGCGTATGCTCATCTGGACAGAGTGAGATATTACAAAAACAAAAACTTTGGGAGGAAAAAGGCTCGGATCATTTTCACAGCAGAAGAGCGTTCCTGTTATCGCAGGCGACAATTTGCAACACACAAAGTCGACTTAAAACAGTTGTGACACCCTGCTGAGCAAACGCGTATGCCGTCAGAATCAGGGAACGCTTTCCTACGAGGCGAGTGGCAGAATCAATTTATCCCAGCTTGACTCACTGTCAGTGTTGTGGCATTATTCTTACCCTTATTAGCTCTTGCTTTTGACAACTTGTCCTGGAAGATTACTGCCTGAAAGGAGAGCAGGAGCAATTAAAATCCAGCAACACTTGGGGGGTGGGGGGTTACGGTTGTTTATTTGCCTTGTGACGCAACAACAGAACCGGAGTCGTCTTCGTGAACCGAAACACAGCGAGGAATTTGTTATCTGAATTCTTTATCATCTAAAATTGTGGAAATATTATCAAAAGCATGAGAATTTAAAACTCAACATCCGCCTTTCCATTGTTTTACGAAGCGGACATTCAACTTTAAAGCACATTTCTGATGCTAAAGGAGCTCTTAAAGCCACACTTCTCTGAAAGCCCCCACCATATATGGATGGATAAGTAGCAGAGGGTTACGACCTTTTATCTTTGTAAACAGAAAACAATGAGATTTTCAAGAGTAGCTCCTTAATGGCAGGACAGAAAAGAACATGGTGACTAAATTTACCATTTCAGAAAATGAGTGGAAGAAAAAAAATCGGTAAGATTTGTGAACATAAAGCGGACAGATTTCACCTGAATCTCAACCGGAATCAAATTTTTAACTTTTTCTTTGAGAGACAACTGCTCTACACACCAGACTCCAGTCACGCTCTCCAAATACTTCCCCCAGACAGAAGCCCATGATAATTAGCTGCATCAACTACCGTCGTATCAGAGGCCAATCAAAAAGCAAATTAGATATAATCATATTCACTTATTGACTTCCTATTAGATCAAAATGACTCTTTAGGGCAAAAATAACACATAAGAAAACAGATGGAAAAACATGTCCTCGAAATCCCGTTCCAACACCAAACACTCACAAGTAAATCTTGGACTAAGAGATTTTCAGCTGCTTCCATTCACCTTCATTAACCAGAAACATTACATGGATTGTTAATGGTTGTTTGCATCGCAGAATGAATTATGATTTAAAAGCAAATCAGTTTTATCAGAGCGAGCTTCAAAATTCCTGAATCCAGTGCCGGATAGAAAGGTCTCCAGTTTGTCCAACTCTCTTGCTCTCACATTCAATCTGGGAACTTTGCTGTCACCATTCTTGTCTTGACCATTGTCTTATGCACTGATGTCCGAGTTTATCGTTTCACTCTTTTGCAAACTTTGCATTCCCACCTGCCCTAAACTTTGATTTTATTTGCTTTTTTTTTAATTAGTTTGGCATGGATGTAGGTATAAGTCTCATCAGCAACAAACCAAGACACAATTATGAATACAAAGCTCCAAACACAGTTTTAAAAAAAAGAAAAAAGCCTTTAAAAATTGTGTTCATTTTTCGCTGTTTCTACGTGTGCCTGGCTGCTTTTGAAGAAAGCCGGGGATTTGATGTGAAACACAACGTGAAGCCTAATTACGCGCGCGACAAAATGAGACAACTCTCGTCAGCAGACCAAAATGTAGGCTGCATTAAATTTCAGTAGCAAGTTCTAAAAAAAAAAAAAAAAAAAAAAAAATCGTGCTTCATTATGTTAAACGCCAAACTGGATCGCACATCACCGCAGGAGAAGCCACTCACAATAATAATCAGCGCGCGGCCCATCAGCGCGGCTCACAGGCGCGCGGGACGCTGTATGTATGTATGTCAGAGCGGAGAGCTCAGGATGAAAAGAGCTCCTCACAAGACTTCACTGACACTTCCAGGTCGATTAGGGAAAAGGCCACAGTCAGAGCTCACAGATTGTGGCTTTGATAGCGCCCCCAGGTGTCATCTGTAAGCGCATCTCACTGGGAGTTAACTGTTCTTTCTTTCTTTTTCTTTTTTTTTAAACCAAATTTGATTTACATCTAAACTCACTAAAATGGTCTCTCATGTCTGCAACGTCCAAATTGTAGCTCGATTTTGCACAGCAAACAATACGGACGCATTCAGCCGCCGCCACATTAATTAGACTCATTCAGAGATTATTTCTGAGTAATCCTGCGACGTTTATTCATCTGATCCGTGGGTGGCGCAGCGCTGTTGATTCTTAATAGCTCTGACACAGTTGTTATACGTTCATGTATGTTCTAAACATCTCACAGCATCCAGACGGCGGCCATGCTTGTAGCCTAATGATATGCAGATTGCTTTTCTCTTTGACGCGCTTGTAAGGTATGTTGCCCACAGACCGCCTGGCTGTCAGCACCAGCATGTTCCTGACCTACATTAATAAATCCAGTTTGATTTCAGACAGTGTTTAACGTGGTGTGCGATTTAAAAAAAAAATAATGAAAATAGAGCTCTTTTTCTTTTTACTTACTGGTGATATACATCCTGACAACCAGGCCTTCAACTCTCTCCGTCTCAGTCGTACAACACCGCTGCTGTCAAGATTAATAAGTGTGTCTGTGACGACAACACAACGGGCTTTTAAAACGTCTAGAGGATGTTCATTCAGAAAACTGTGAGACAAATGTATGTCCTTTAAAACAGTGTAGCTCTGCCTGAAAAAGAATAGTGTGAATTCAGCAGCTTTCTGTGAGATTACCTACGACCAGACAAAGGATTGAAATGAGAAGGAGTGAAACATTCAGGAATCTGTTTGATGTTAGAGGAGCAGTTGTGATTTTATTTAAGCTGTACTTCAGGTAAAGCATGTACGGAAGATGATTAGGGCCATTAAGACCACTGGAAAAAAAAAAAAAAAGAATTCTGACTTTTTTCTCAGAATTCTGACTTTTTTTTTTCCTCAAAAATTTTTTCTCTAATTTCCGGAGATCAAAAGTCAGGATTCTTTTTTTCAGTGACTTTAAACCTTTTCCCAAGGCACGAGATGTCATGTGTCCAGTATGTCTCTACCCTCATTGTGTAACTGTATTATTTACCTTTTGATTTAATGGAGTAGGAAGAAGTTGAACCTTAATAAAAAATAAACAAATAAAAATACACCATTGCCTTCCTTTGAATTTGATATAGTTCCACTAATTTTCTTCCCTGATAATAATTTAGTGGCAACTCTATTTTTTTTAATCAACCCTGAGATTTAAATGTTGCAGGTCTGACCCAGTACTGGCATTACTTGATCTCCTTCCATGCTATGCAGACACTCTGTCTGCGCTAATGAAGATTGGCTCACTTGAACATGCGAAATGGCTGGATCTGATCTACTATCACTTTAATTTGTTTAACATTTTCGATGTTATTTGGGAGAAGTCTTTGACATTTCATTTCCTGATTGTCAGCCAACTCTTGTATCTGCAAAAAAATAAAGTCAAACATCTACAGCTGAGTTATATACAATATGCGAGCATCTATGGTAAAATGTTCTGTTGTTAGAACATGTTACCTTTTTTACATGATAAGCAATGTGTTACTTACTGCATAACCTACAGAGACGTGTGGCAAACATTTTGTTGTCAATATAAACCAGTAGAGGAGACCGCAACCTCCTGCAGACTGTGAGCACTGTAAAGTTACTGCCTTTTCAAGTCTGTACTTTCATTTTATATTTTATATAAATGGGTAATAACTAATCAGATAATGACTTTTCCCTTCTGTTCCCCAATGTCAAAGTTCCAATCGGACAACAAATCATGCCAATAATGGGCTAACAGTCATGCCTCCAACTGTAAATGCACATTAACATTTTTGACGCTCTTTTCCATCCACTTTATTTTTTTGTGAAGATTGCTTCTTTTCTGTATGAATGCGTCTTTCCTCGGATCAAACAGCATCAAAGCCTTTCTTCAGGTTAGGCCCACAAGCTCAGTGTCACAAACAGCTGGTGGTCCCGAAATGTCCTGCTATAGAAATGAAAAGAAAACAATGAGTGACGCTCCATGGCAAGAATATCGTTCCTGTAAAAATTGATCTGCTCTGTTATTTAGCTGTAAAGTTCACGCATACGAAACCCCAAGGTGAGAGGAGATGAAAGGGAAACGAGACACAGTAGCAAATGCAACAAAAATGCTTTCTTCATTTTTGTTTTACTTTCTTTTAGTTGGGACCAGCCGAAGGAGCATCCCGAGTGGAAAGGCGACGCCGTGCTTCCTACTAGGAATTAGACTTTGTAGCGTGTCCTTCAAAGAAGCAGGTGTGTGATGACGCAACACAGCGCTGCGTTGCTTGAACAATACACAAATTGTACATCGGCCTCTGTTCTTGCAGCAGCCGACGTCTGGCACCGCAAAAACTCAAGGACGTCGTTTATCAAGGTCGTTTTGTTGGTGGCATGTGTGCTTCTCTTCCACGTCGACATCTATCCTTCTCAGTCTTTTAAAACGAGTCAGACCTGCCACCAGCTTCATTTCTCCTAGCATGCGAAACATGATGTAAAGAGAGATGAGAGCAGCTGTGAAGAAGATGTAAAAACATAACGAACATAATCGCACACATTTATACACCAGAAAGACCTAACCTAAGAAAACGCAGACAGCGGCTTTAAAACGATGATCTCGGTTATTAGGGGAAACAAGCCGCTCTGACCAACCCTGCCCTGTGTGTAGAAGTAATTTCCCTCTAAACCTAATAACCGCTTCTGTCACCCTTCAAACAACCGCAATTACGGATTCGTGAGAAATGACAATGAGTCTTTTTTTTTACATCTCTGTGGAAGAATCTCCAGTGCAGAGAGACGCCTTATTTCAGCCGCAGCGTAGAGTTTTCAGAGTGTGAACAGTTTTCTTTTTGGGTTTTTTTTTATAGAAAATTTCATCTGGATTCCGAATTGGGGTAAATATGTCTTCACGGCACAGAAATATTTACCCATTTGCTGCCAGAGTTTTTGCAACAACCTCTTCCCTCTGTGAAGGAGAGGAGTTAGGGCAAAAAAAAAAAAAAAAAAAAAAAATGTCAGAGGCAGCTGGAAGCTTAACAGAGGCTTGAACCTGTTATTTTTATCTGCCCATCACTTGTCAGTGGCAGGTAGAGTAACAAACACACCCACGTGTGGAATTGTAGTAACAGACTTCCCACCCACCTTATTTCGATGATGGGAAGAAAAAAATAAAAATAAAAAAAACACAAGCCTTTTCATGCATGCAAGTGTGGACCAGTGTGAAATGACTTTTGGCAGACGTTTCTGTTTCCATCTGGGTGTATTATGCCCACAGCGCATACAAACACCCCGCAGGATTACAAAGCCCACGACTGACACTAAAAGGAGTTATCACCACAGACAACACCACACTCAGATTGTTTAAAGCACCTCATTCGCGTATGTGGATTTTCTCCAGTTGCTCAATTGTATATATATTTAAGTATCTTGCTGTCTAGTTCAACTCATTCCTTCCTCTTGACTGTTTTGCCATTTCGGAAAGAATCATCTCAAAAAGAGTCACAAAACGTGTTATTTTCCACTGATAGACAAATCCTACCTTCGCTCCGCTCGGCTTTTATTCTTCTAATATAAGTAAAGAAATACAGGATGACATCGATTTGACTGAATCTCTGACTTTATGTACCATTGCTGCAGCTATAGTTACAGTGTTGGAGGAGTCACCTTTGTCGAGACTTGAATAGAAGCTGTCTGACAAGAAGATCCAGGTTCAAGAAGGGCATCCTCTGTGCCAATAGGAGGAGAATGAATTTAGATTCCTGACACAGTCCAACTTTGGCTTTTTTCTTTCTTTTTTTTTTTTGTCATGTCAAAACTGCAAAATTCAATGTATTTCTTTGGAATTCAGTGTTATAAATCATCACCATTTTCTTTTTAATCTCACGAATGAAATTCTGAAATATGTTGTGGATTTGTATTCAGCTTTGTAAAACCTATAGTTTGCAGAAATGACAGCTGGAAGTTTTGAAGTCTCCGCCGGCTGAATGCTGCCACAGAGATCACCGCTGTCACCCACAGATAACTTAATGGAGTTTGGCGTTTCTGTCAACGGTTTGTTTGTACAGGCGTCGCCGCTCACGCTGTCGGCCACAAGAGTAACTTTGTCAAACGTACCTCTGTTCATCAGTAATGGATTTTTGATCCAGGAGCTGTCTCGACATGGCAAGGTGATGTCACCCATTGGAAAAGCCCCATCCGGGTGTCACCACTATTGAAACATGTCGTCACTCACAGGAGACAACTTTTCACGCCATTAAATCGACGTGACGAGGAGCTTCATTTGTGCTTTCATGTGAGAATAGATGAGTTTGATTACATCTTGTTTGCAACATCCTCAAACATCTGTATCTACATATAGATATGTTAGCCCGCCCTTCAAATATCACCATCAGCCGCCACTGACAAGAAGGGTATCAGGTTTTACAGATCAGGAAGTCTTAAACCAACATCCAGCTCTTTGAAATAACGATCCGTCGCTTCGCGGTTGTGCCAGAGCCTCTGAGTCGACATTTGAAAGACAACACAACACGAAGCTTTTGCTGAAGACTTGGCCTCTTTCTGTCAATGAGGCGAAGGCAGAAGCTGTGGGCTGTCGTAAAGAAATCACACAGGGAGGGAAAGGGTCGTGTGCTCTATGTGGGAGCAAAGGGTTTTATTAAAGGTTGGGAAATTGCTTCAGCTGCGAGGTGAAATCGTATTTAACCTACATAAAACTAGCCTTTTTGTCCCCTCCCTCGCATTTTGAGCATCCCAGTTAGTTTTTATAGAGATATAACATAATGAGTGCTTTTTAGACTTTTTTTTTTAACCCTTTTGATTTTGAATGTTTACACTGTGCTTTTGTTTTTTTTTACAGGAATAATCACTTGTACTGTACAGTCTTAAAACATACGTTCATATCAACAGTTGTGTCAAAACCCAACACAATTTGCTGGATGAAGAGCAAAATTCAGATGGGGGTCCGAAAGTGGATTTTCTCCAGACCCCCAAAACCGAGCAAAATGGATCACAGCAATTACACTAATACCCAAAATAACGTTTATCTTTCTCTCTTTTATAATGGTTGGAGCATTAGTACAGGACACAGACTTTAGGCATTTTGAAGCTGGATTTACTTCCTGCCCTCCATCTGCATTGGGTGATGTTGGTGCTACGTCATCTGAAACCCAGCAATGATGTGTCTATGTAAGGAGGGCACGAATTTCCTGTGCTAATAATTCATTAGTTTTTGTCTGAATGTTATTTAACACAATATTTGTGTTCATTTACACATTTACTGTGTTAAATCATTTTAATACAGCGGTAAAACTATAAAGAAAACAACAACAAATGAAGCGCAGAATGAAGTGACGCGATTGGTCAGTGGTTTAAGGCGTATTCTGTGTAGAAAACAACAAACATTTGTGTACTTACTGATAGCACAGCAAACGTTTTAGAAAAAACAACTGGTTTGTTTTAAGGGTGTGTTGTTCTAAGCTGTGTATTCTGAGTTCTCTGTTATTTCTTTGATGAATTAGACACCGTGTTTTTCTGAAACTCGCTTTTTTTTCCTCCTGCAGAGTTGAGTAGTTTTACAAACAACACATCCTCAGGCGCACGCTGCCTCCTCGGCGTAATGTTTTCCACTGCTGACTTTATTTTCACTTCTGTTTCATACTGACTTGTCCGCTGACTGTGTTAAAGTCAAAACCTGCCTTTACTTTGTGAAATGTCTTTTCAGTTGTTCTGTATTCAGAGAAAGTGAAACGAATGAGGACACTTTGTTTTTTGCTTGTCTTTTAATTGGACAAATAATTACTGAATGTCAATTTGAACAACTCTGAAAAGTGAAGTGACATAAATTAAATATCGGGTTAGGATATTTGTGTTTTGGTTTTCTTTTGTGTTCATCTGCCTGTGTTCATTGTTAGTGTATTTGGTGACAGGCGTTACCAAATGAGTTAATTCCTTTGTGTTTAGTTTCTTTGTTTACTCTCTTTTTCTTGTCTTTGTGCTTTTAGATTTATGTATCTTATCCGTATTTTTTCTTTTCCATTGGTTTTTTCTGTTCCTTTGCGTTAGCTGGCCTCTCTCCTTCTGTTCCCCTGTTCTCAGTCTGTTCCACACCTCCTCTGATTAGCTCCTCTGTCACTTTCCACCACAGTGTTTAAGCTGTTTTCTTCTGCTACTCTGCCCACCAGAACCTGCTCACTGCTGCTCCTCTATGATTACCTTGTCTTTCAGCATTAAACGATCGTGTTGCCACAGTCGGTCTCTGAACTTGGAAACAAACTGATGGAAACACCTTTTTAAAGTTTTCCTTAAGATGCAGTTAAGGGAATCAGCTTCAGGTGAGGAATAAATTAAGCCACACCCCCTTTTCTCATCACTTAAAACGAATACAGCCAAACGTTACATCAGGTAACAACTACTCACTCGACATTGTGAAGGATGTTTGCTACGTTTCAACCTCAGACATTTAATTTGGTGCTCCGGACTGTTGAAGAGAGTCGACGCCAAATGTGTGTATCAAATGTACAGAAGATGCTCTGCAGGTGGAAAACGTTCAGAACAACTGCCTGGGTCTGGTTGTCTAAGCAAATGTAATTAAAGAAACTAGATTCAGGTCCTGATGCCGCTGAGATGCTAAGGGGAGACTTGAAACAGGTTGTAAATCCCCTCAGAGTGGGGCAAGCTTTCTTCAGACTGCTGTCAGACTCCGACAGATGGCTACAAGTAGCTTCTCACTGAAGTTATTTCAGTAAAAGGGGGTAACACTGACAAATACATGGATGGGGGGGGCATCCTAGTCTTTGAGATAAACAAGTCTTTGCATGTAGGACATCTTGTTACCCGGTCCCTTTGTGGATGAAGACACAGAACGTTTTTTTGCTCATAGTTGCCTTCGAAGACGCGGAAATCTATAGTTGAATCTCCAAACGCAAGTCTGTAATCTATTGCTCTTTTATTGATGCAAACAAATTTGAAACAGGGAGTACTGTAGATGTTGTTTTTCAGGAATGGTATAGATTGCATGGATGAATCATAAAACGAGACATAAATACAGATCTTGTTTTAGCTAAAGCACATTTCCTTCATTAGAGTTACTTAGCCGGTCCAACCTCCGCTGGTCACGTCAGCTGCATTTATCATGGTTCTGCACACGGTTGCGTCGCCCATATAAGGAGTGATGCAAGCTTCACACTGGGCTTCGTCCGATATTATTAAAGCGTCCGCTCTTTGTGGACACGTATCAGATTTCCGCCTGAAATCCTTAAATTTGCAATTCTTGTGCAAATTTAATCGGCGCTGCGGGTGGAATACATTGCGAGATCTGAATACTGGCTTCACATATAAATAAAATGGAGAGAGGAGTTCACGGGTTGGCGATAGGAATCAGCCCACAGTACGCCGGGTAATTGACTGTCAGAACTTGGCAGGTCCCTACGAAGCCGCGCTGCTTTTGTCCTCCACGTTGATGTCGCTCACGCCGTGGACCTGTGTGAGCTGCCGGCAGTCCAGAGAAGCCAGTAATTTCCTCGGTCCGGGAAGAGTGGGGACGAAGTGCTCCGTGAAGGAGACGGAGGCATGTCCTCCGATATCTCTGCAGGGAGAACAGGAAATGACAGTAGCAGACACAAAAGGGGGAAGAGACATCAGGTCATTAAAAAAAAAAAAAAAACACCTCAGGACCGATATTAAGTTTATGTTTCTCCTGACTCACGCATAGGGAATCTTCTTCCCAGGTAGGAGGCCTGTTCCTTCCAGGTGAAAAATCACTGCTTTCAGCACCAGGGGTAGAGGGTTTGTGAAAGAAATCTCCACTTTCATCTTCTGCCCCACCACCGCCTTCCCAACCGGCTGCGTGACAGTAAAACAGAAAACACAACAAAATCAGAGCTGGAACTCCATCTCCTGCTGCTTTGGCATCATTTCCTGGCTTTCTGTGGAGTTTTTGTTGTTGTTTTTTACCTTTATAACGAGGTCTGGGGTCCTGAGTCGGAAGCCGAACTGGGTCGCCAGGACTTGCTGTGTTTCTCTAACCCTGGCGGAAAGCGTTAGCATCAGGGCAGCCTGATCTACCAGCTGGTTCTTGTACACGTCGTACTGCAATTCCCAAGTCAATTCGTTCACTGTATGCAAAAAAAAATATATAAAAATAGGGCAGATATTAGAGAATGTTTAGGTTGGCAGGCATCAACGTCTCAAGATGGTGGACTTAGTTGTTGTTGGACGAGGAAGTTTCAACGATTCATTCCATCAGTCCTGTTTGTGTAGAGCTAGCGAGACGACAGACGGTGGTTTTAACTTTTCGCTGCTTTGTAGAGATATTCAGACATCTTAAACTTTTTTGCATCATGTCTCATTGTAAACTAACACTAACTATATATATATATATATATATATATATATATATATATATATATATATATATATATATCCTCTTTCACTCATACTCTGCAGAAACGCTTTTGCTTCAATTCCACGTATGTCTGTACCACGTTTGTCTTAGAGCTGTAGTATTTAACTTTTATAAAAAATTATGTTTTCTACACTGTGTTGTGACAGGAAATACAATCGAGCTCTTTGCCTTTTCCTAGTGTACTTTGATAAAATTGCACAGGTAGATTTATGAAGACAATTCCTTACTTTAAGGATGTCAGGATGCCGAATACAAATGCCGATGACACCTTTCGGATTCTTATTTTATAACATAACATATTACGGCCTTTCTTCAACTTCTACTTGTGTCGGGATATTGTATATACAAACAAATGAAATGAAATAAGTTAAAGTTTTTGGTCGCAATGTACAAAAATATAAAAAAGTTCAAAGAATACTTTAGTGAGGCCGTTTGCGAGGAGCCCCAGCTGCTCACCCTCGTTGGGCAGAATCTCCTCGTCTACTGTGTCCTTCTTCACCGTGTCCTTGTGGACTCCGGTGTAGTACATGACGGACAGCTGGCTGTGCAACGTAACGGTGCGCGGCTCCGAGCTGACGTTCTTCAGCCTGATGGTCAGCTCTGCATTCTCCCCCATTCTGGGACCGTCGCCCTGCATCATCACTTCTAAAGAGACGTCTTCCGCTGTTGGAGACGAGTAGGCGGCTGCTTTGGAGCCGTAGCTACAGGCGGTTTCCACGGCAATACGTTCCTCCTCTGAACCTGATGAAAAAAATAAAACACAAACATTTTGAGCAAATTTAAAATAAATTGATTATATGCCGTGACAGCTTTGGAAGTTGCTGGAGTTATTGCATAAGATTGTGTCATAATTTTTTTGGTTTTACCTTCTGGGTGTTTGTAAAGGTGTGTGATGTCCAGGCGTTCGTCTGAGCCCACGGCCTTGGTGCTGATGGAGCGACCCACAGTGTTCTTCTCACTGTAGATTTGACGGAAGGTGCCATCTTTGTTCTTCTGCCAGTATATTTTATCACTATTCACCTGGAAGAGGCATGGGACCAGGTCAGTCTTTCAGTCATTTCTAAAATATTACGAGATAAAATTCCTCTGCAGACTGAGAATCCGACAAACCTCAGCAAACACAAAGGCGCAGTCGTGTTTGAGGTAGACCTGACCATTGCGGATCGCGCTGAGGGAAGCCGGGCCGCAGCGAAATATGCCCTGGCTGGTTTCCTGCGGTGTGGCATCGACGGTTTGCCAGCCTCCATTGCCAGGGGGCAAGTCTGGACGAGACATCCAGCAATCGGTCCAAACGTGGAAGTTCCTACCAAAAAAAGAAATGGGAAATGGTCTAAATTTAGATTCTTTTGTTGTTTTCTTGAACCCGTGTATGTCATGAACTCTGGCGTACCAGATAGAATCTGCATTAAGGTGTTCTATCGGCTCCATTTCCTCGTCCAGGTAGATGTCAGTCGTCAAGGAGATGTCGGTATCGTGCGCCGAGCTAAAGTTGGTCACCGTTCGAGCAGGAATGCCTAGACAACGTAACACTGAAACGGCACACCGACAGTTAGCGTCTATTCAAGACGGTTTTGTTGGAACATCAAACCAAAGACGCATCAGCTGACCTGCAGTGAAGACACCAGCAAAGACCCAGCACTGGCCGTACCGAACGGGCGTTCCCCTGCTTTCATAGTACTGCTTCAGGATCTCCACACTTGAACTCCACACAGTGGGGGAAGTTCCCTGTGAATAGTCTCCTGACCAGTTTCCTTCCAAAACACCGAGGTCGTCGGGAGAGTTTACCTAGAAATCAAGACATAATTACAATTTATTACCATGCGGTGCGGGTTGCACACAAACCATCACGAGTGCTTCTTTGAGAACTTTATCTAAAACGTGCCGTTTTTCTTTACAGGAGAAACCTGAAGTGAGCGCAGCTCCCTATTGATGTCTTTGAAAACCCTCCATTTTGGGAGTGAAAGAAAGATGTACACAAGGTTTTTCTTCAGAGGTAAACCTTTGATATGTTTTGATGAAAACAGAAAGAAGAGAGCTGGCTGACTGCTGTTTCACTTTTACGTACACACAGAAAGCCTTTGTGGGGATCCATTACTGATAACGCCTGCCTTTCCAATGTCCCTAAACATGACTGTGATATGCAATTTGCTTAATGCGTAATATAAACTGAAATCCCCGAAACCAAAAGATTAAATGGAGTTTTGTTGTTTTTAGGTGATTTTTCAACTCCAACAAAGAGGCAGATTGAAAAAGCTTCAACTAAATACATTTGTTCGTTTCTAATTTTTAATTCAGACTATTCTACAGGTTAGCAACTAAAATAACAGCTCAGATGTTGTCTGTAATTTAAATCTGCTGGCCAGCACAAACACAGAGTTAGCGCAATGAGCAGAAAGTGGAAGTACCGAGACATTTTTGCGAGGAGCCCCAGAAATGACATTTTCCAGAAATGTTAAAGAACAAACTGAAGAAAATTCAACTGCATACAATTTAAGGGTTGATATCTAAACAAAGCAGCGCAGCGACACAATTACTGTAACTAATGTCATGACAAAAAACTAAATGTCGGACTAAATGACCAAAAAACTTTTTTTTGATTGTTAGCATGAAGAACAGAAGCAACGCTGTTTACCATCAAAATACAAAAAGAAATTCAATTATATGAGATTCAGAAACACTCGAAAAGTAATGTTGTAATTCATTATTAAAATAGCTGTGATGCACAAGAAAGGTAAAAGCTTATTTACCAGAATTACATGATTGTTTGCCCTCAACTGCTTAATATGCACTTCGATGTGCAAACTTGTTCACAAGCTAGCACGAGGATGTTTGGCACTTATATACATTTTTACATGAATATGATGTTGCACACTAACAGGTTGAGCTTCTTGATCGAAGTAAACATTCAGAAAATGTATACGCATGTCATAAAAACATTAAGAGTTTTCACATGAAAATCTGTTTTAAAGAAGCTGAAATGTGGATTTGGCATAAAACTGGAACAACAACAGATTTACGTACCCCGATACGTAAATCTGAAGCATAGCAAATTAATAAAATTAACAGAAACTGAGCATATAAAACCCTTATGGAGGGGTTGAAGAGAGACTTTTATCGTCTTATAGTCTAAAGTTAAATTGTAGAGTAGCAAATTTAACATTAAAGTATTCAGATCATCGGGAGAAACGTCTCTACACAGGAGACAAGGCTGCAAAAAAAAGTAAAAAATATTCCAGGCTTGGATCTTTCAGCCCTCAGGCAACCTCGCTTTAAAAGGAGACAGGATTCTGAAGTGGAAATCACTCCTCAGGCTCAGAAACACTTCTAGAAACCCGGGGGAGTGAATCTCACTGTTATTTTCTACCACATGTTAAATCTCTGCCCTGCAAAGAACAAAACGTGGCAACAAAAACCACCCCTCACATGTACACATATTGTTTCTGATTTATGTCGACGACGTTGTGACGTTGCACGGACTCCTCTCTGTGCAGTAAAGAGAAAGCTTAAAAACATATTTAGAAAGAATTTTCCGCTTTAAAGCAGCAGATTTATTTTTGCATAAAACAGTAACAGTTGCTGGTTTGGTTGGAAGATAAAGGAGGGAACAGGTGATCGGCTCCTTCCTCACCATGGCTGAGATGATCCGCGTCACATTAACTGGGTCGCCCCAACCAGAGTTTGGGGTTCGACTCCGATCCAACATGAAGAGGCACGCGGCGAGGATCCCGTTGTTAAACTGGGAGAAGCACAGCAGAGCAGAAGTTAGTTTTGATGGATTCCGCTCAACACGGATGCTGCGTCGTCTTCCTCACCTGGCCGTAGTCCCACGTCCTCTCTCCGATCTGAAGATCTGTGCCGTAGTAGATCCGTCCAACGTCGTTGAGGACGTACTCCTGCCTCTCCTCCTCAGAGTCCAGGAAGACGGAGTCATCTGGGAGAGCAAGTGGGGACAGTCGTCCAAAAACCGAAGTTAAAATAAAAACGACCAGAAGCCATTTTAGATTTTATTTGGCCAGGAAGTAGCAAATATGGCAACAACTCCCTCCAACCACGTTGCCTTGCGTCCGGGCAGATTAAAAGCGTAATCTTTTTCATGTTCAATCTGAAGGCGCCGCATTTTACGCTCCAGTTCGACTGGGAGCTTTTGTTTGAATTATTGCCGAGCAGATGTCCTAATCATGCATAAAGAAAAAACATTGCCTCCTACATGTTTGCTCAGAGATGTGCTGTGACTGAGATGACATGAAAAGCTTTTATGACGCGAGGCACAAAACAGATGTTATTTTTGCACAAGTTCTTTTTATTATTTATTGACAAATGTTGTACATTTCTGACAAACAAATGACTTTTATTGGGATTTTATGTAGTATAGTCTGAACTTGCGAAGTGGATTCATGGTTCTCAAGTGGATTCAGCTCTAGACTTTGACTGGGCCACTCAAAACACACAAATGTGTATTGCTGTTATCCATTTGATTTTTACCTCTGGATAATTGTTAAAGGTGAGCTAAAATGTTCTCTCAAAATGTCAGCATGTATTTTACTCTTTCAATTTTTCGCTGTAAGAAAAGCATCCCAGCAGCATGATGCTGCCATCACTATGTTTCATATTGTGTTCAAGTGAATCCACAGTCCGGATTTTTTTCTCTACAGTAGTTTTTGGCATAATGCTGAAAAGTAACATTTTGGTCCTATAGCTAATACGCAAAAGAACAGCTACTTTTATAATACGGCCGCCAACGACAACGCATTTAACGCATTAATATCACATTATGCAGATTAATCGCATTACATATCTTGAGCTAAAAGCCTCTCTCCTGCTGAGGGTTCACTAAGTCACAGTCACGGTCTTGTACTGCGGTCAGAAACGTGAGTGAAGAGATGAGAGAGGAGAGTCAAACTGTTCAGCCCTGCAGGAAATTTCGCTTTTAAAAAAAAACTCAGTGGTGGAAATTTGCATAAAACCAAGGTAGCATGTAGCCACAGGTTACAGCCCGACATTTCAAAATTAACGTTTAAAAGAAAATGAATGCTTTTAAAAACTTCCTTAATATAAAAACTGAGTCTCGTCTATGAAATGTTTTTTTGAAAATTTTTTGAAAATGTGCATATTTAGATTTTAAGCTTAAAAAAAGCTTAAAAAGTTACAACATAGTGATTAATTGTGATTAATCACAGTCCTGGAGTGCGATTAGTCAGATTAAATGTTTTAATCCATTGACAGCCCTTGTTTATACTGAACTAAAGTAAACATGATGCTGATGCCACGACTTCCAGGCAACTTCCTAAAGCAGTCAGATCATTAAGAACGGTTACAGTCAAGGAGAATGAATACAAAAGAGTTTTCAAAATATGTTAGTAAAATGTTTTGAGAGCCATGCTGATATGGTTAGTTTATCACAAGGTCTACAGAAATTAGTGGTACATGGACTGAACCTGGTGGGTTTGGGGTCACTTCATCCACCGAGTGCGTCTGTCATAGATTACCTTCACACCAGGGGTTGAACAGCATGTAGATGTCATTGGCGGGGTCGTGTCTGGAGGTGGCCGGGCCGTTGGCGCAGCTCGTTTCCACGGTGAGCTGGTACCTGCCCACCACAGCTGTTGGAGGCGAATTCACAGACAGCTTTAGCCTCCTGTCGTCCTGCTGGACGACCGCGGCCTCCCAGCGACCGTCCTCCAGGTCCTTCACCAGAGGGACGATGACGTGGGTTCCGTTCGACACCGCAGGGAGGGGACCTGAGCAGAAGACAGAAAACGCACACGCATGTGAACGGTGTGAGGGACCGAGAGACATGTTGGAACAGAATCTGAGCTTTTGTTTGGCTCAGGAAGGCTGCTTTTGCTTTTTCACCCCAACTGAAGCCACACATGAATACCTGCTGGGTTTGAATAAACAGAAAGCAAACAGGCAGGAAACTGAGTGCATAATCTGGAATACACACACACACACACACACACACACACACGCACACACACACACACAGACACACACACACACACACACACGCACACACACACACGCACACACACCTGATGAGACAGTTTTACCTCAGAACTGCTCTGCCAAAGTGCACAGAAGACATTAGTTTTCTCCGTGTTGGTGTCATTGGAGATTATTGATCTGTTAAAGCTAATTCCTTTCTTCCTTCTCTGACATTAAATTCTGTATTGCTGCATTGACAGCTGATAGAAACGTAGCATATCTTCCTCTTTCTCTAACAAATCCCCTCACAGGTTGTGGCTGCAGGGTGTGAAAAAGCTGCAGCTTCCTGTGATTTCCGTCCTGTTTCCCCCCTGAGCGGTGTGGCCTCATCTTAATTTGCTGTTCTCAAATACCAAAACATATCCAGTTTGTCGCTCCAGTCAGGAAACGCCACATTTTTCCTCGGCTCCGGTCGTGACCAGACGGGTGACCGATCGGGTGCCAGGAATCGGGAGACTGCTCGCAGTAGCACGAATAAAGAAAAAACAAAGGGAGCGTCCACTGTGTCTGAAAACACATCGAGCTGCCGACTCGCATCGAAGTGGCAGCTGGCTGTGCACCGCCGGGCTCGGCACCAGAGATGGGCTCTCTGGTGGGAAAATCTTTCAAACTGACACCGGATACTGTAGAGAAGCAAGTCGGTCGATGCCACGGCTCAGTTCACGTGGTCTGAATACGCAGAATATGAAAGGTCAGAGTTTGCCTGCAGCGTCTGAACAGGACTCTGAAATCCAAAAGTATTCACTGCCCCAGGGAAAAACTTGCACACCCCCTTAAACTTTAGCATGACTTCTGAACCGCACAAAATATTTCTCTATCTGTATTTTCATTAAAATTTTTCTTGATTTAAAAAAAAAGAAGAAAGCTATTTTCTTCTGTTTCACAATAATATTGCATTATGATATGTGATTGACAAACACGTGTTATCTTTAGTATTTTTTTATGCCACCGTCGATTGACCCAATTTTATTAGCAAAAAAATAAAATTGTCAAGAAGGTTAAAAATGCACAAGGTGTTGAAACAAGAAAATTCAAAATGCTTTGAAGATGAGAGGAAAATGTGATTTAAAGTCTGTGCACATCAGTTTGTTGAGGGATTTAGATGATGAAATGTGTGAAAAGTAAAAACATTGCCCATTTAAATAGAAAAATATAACAAGTATATAAATGTGTGTAAAAATGAAAGAAAGGGAGGCAGGGTGGGTATTGAGCGGCGTACACACGAGATGATTGACAGCGCTAAGACCTTCCTCTTGGCCCTGATTGGTTGCTTCTAGCTGGCAACTGAGGGAAGGCAGAGGTGTTCACGTTTTTCACAGCTCACCTGTTTCATATTATGCTGTCACGACATAGTAACAATTTTAACAAAAACGTAAAAAAAAGTAAAGTTACTGCAGCTTTAGGCTCTGATCTGTAGATGATACAGCAGATTTGTTGGTGCATTGATGTACGTTTACATATCTATATGTATATGTGCATGTATGTGTTATTATGTATGTGTTGGATTTGTAGTTTGATTCAAAGCTTTCATGAAGACTTGGGACAGAACCAGAGAAGCCTCTTTGATCACCTTCTGGTTTTGTTTTACAAAATATGTTGCTGGAAATTTTGCTACTAATGTTTTTTTCTCCAATGTGGAAAAAAAAGAAGGCTAAAATACCACAATGGCTTCTCAGTAAACCAGGTGCTGCATGGTTAAAATCTTAAAGTGTTGATGGGAGATGTGCCATCAGACCATTCCTCCTGACACTCAGCAGTGCTTCCCCGATAGCAGCTGGAGGCTACAGACGATTACTTATCCCATCTATCGAGCAAAACTGTAAATAAACTACAGCCAGTAAACTTTCTTCTCACGCACACACACACACGCAAACACACACATCTCTAAAGCCCAAATGCCAGCTTTGCATACAGCTATACCTCATATCTTCGCTTCCCGTCTCATAATCCACTGACGCCACCACTGAAAGATTCAGAGCCGCATTTATCTTCCCCAGGGCTGGTGGGCCCATTTTGTCTATGGCAATTTGTTTAAGACTCTGTAAGAGTGCAATCGCAGCTCTCTCTCTCTCTCTGTTTCTCTGTCTTTCTCGTTTAAACCATGTCAGATATTAAGTGAAATTTAGAGCCACTCTGAGCTGTTAGTGGGGGTTTTCAGGCCTCTGAAAGCAGAACATAAACAGGCAGAACATTTAGCTGTCAGAGGCTTTCACCTGGGTTTTTACAAATAACTGTTTGTTTTTGACTCAGCCTGCGATCTGCCTTCCTGCAGGGCGGCTTGTTTTCCAGAGCTGAAAGTGCTTGGAGTCCGCAGCGGGTGCAAGCAGGAAACAGAGATCTGGTCGAACAAAAATCTGGATGAATGAATAGCTTTTTTTTCCCTTTTTCCTTTAATCACTTAACGTGGTCGATTTCGTACAAAGAAGTCCTGCACTTAGCTAATTGGGATGACATTATACTCAATTTGTTTTTTGTTTTTTTCTATTTCATTCACTGGATAAATATGAATAGTTTATGCAACAACTAGAAGAAATCATGAATGAAAAGAAGCAGAAATATATAAACTTATAACAGCTGCTGTCCCGTATTCACAAAAAAGAGAATATTGGCTGTTCGATTCAGAAAACGATTATTTCAAATACACAAAAAAATACACAACAAAACATCGGCTTAGTCAATGTCATATCGCTCCATCATAACGAGTTTCACATTTCCTTTAAATGCGGAAAGAGGTATAAATTTCACTGTCAGTATTGTTCTATAAACAGACACCTTGAACTGACATGCATCTTTCCATCTTTTACGTTTTTTTGTTTTTTTCAAATCTCACTTCCTTTTAAGTGAAAACCCAAGAAATAACATAATCTACTTAAGTATATTTTGAACAGACTGCATTTTTCTAAGTAAAATTGTGCTTTTATATGAAACGTTTTAATACATATACAGAATATTTATATACCTTGCATGTGTAAAAATATATATTTCCAAAGCACACTTTCAAATTCTACCACAAATATACAGATATACATACATATCCAATGCTATTCTGAATTTGTACTGTAGGTAGCATTTTCAGATAGACTTTATATATATATATATATATATATATATATATATATATATATATATATATTATTATTTTTTTTTTTTAAACCTTAGTGTTTTGTTTCTTTGCTTTTTCTGTTATCTCACACGCACTGTATATTTGATGTTGTGTGCTTATGACACACTTCACGACTGACTGCAGGCTCTCAGCAGTATGTCAGCACTCCTGTAATAAAATAGCAACCTGTTGTTTAAAAAAAACTTAGGTAAATAACAACTAAGGGCTAAAATAATTGTGTAATCATGTCAGAGGGGAAAATGCGATGCATAATCTGTCCACTAAACTGAGCAGCACAGCTGTTTCTGCAGTAATAAACACATTCAATAAGTGAAAATGTTATAGGAAAGTCAGGAAGTTTATTAAATTATGTAGATTAATTACACACAGCTGAAGGTTTGAAAGCCTTTATTCCTGTTAGTTATAGTGATTTTCTGCATACTGCTAATAAAAACATGACAATTTAAATTAGAATATCACACCAAACCAATTTCTAAAAACACAAATGTGGGCTTGATGAGTAAAGTATGTTTAATTCCTGGTTAAAAGCCGGCATTTTCAAATACTTTTTAAATATTTTCAGATACTTTAAACCTGACAAACGAGACTTCTAGTTTATTATGACAAACTTTGTAATTACTTACAGTCAGACACACCAGAATGGACGAATGGCTCGTTAGCAGATCTCTGCAGAACCTTATGACACTCTGCTCTGTTTGGACAATTTATTTTACTTATTTCACTTCTTCTACCTCATAATCCATCATTTAAAAACATCTCTTTGTGTTTACTCGTGTTTTCTTTGTCTCATAGTTTTGCTTACACACCAGGAAAAAAGTTTTCCACGATTACCCGAACACCAGCCTGGACTGAGAACAAAACCACCGTCAGCATGTTTGTTAAAACTCAACGCACAGCGATTAGCAGAACAGGCATGTCGGCTCCAGACGCAGAAATCAGGATAATGTTTTATTTTTGCCTTTTCAAAGCAAGGGATGACCACACACACACGCACGCACGCACACACACACTCACACACACTCACATGAGTCAGCTGGTTAAACCCAGCTTCCCAAATATGTATGGAGCTTAATTTTTTTAAACACATTATACAGGTAAGAAAGCATAAGTGCCATAAAATTGGTCGTAGGTGAGTTCACCGGATTGGAACAAAAATAGATGGAATCTGAAGGAGGGGAAGATGAGAGAGAGACTGAGAGAGGAAAGTTCCAGACGGGAAAAAGAAGTGAGAGGCATAAGAGTAGATAGACAACAGGCAGGAAGAAACAACTTCACTAAATTAAATCTGACTGGCCGTACAGATCGGCTAATTGCGTGAAGTGCTTTGGGGAAAGAAAAAAAGGGAGATTCGTTTTTCAAAAGCATTGCAAAAAATAGCTTTATCAGCAGTTTTTATCAGAGGTTTGTTTATCGCCGGATTCATTGACATTTTTTCCTCCAGTGTAAATCCACAAAACAATAATGTCATTTCTTATAAATAAAGAATTCAACGGCGGAAGCAGGAGGCATCAGAGGAATGAGGAGCTGAATGAGGGACGGATGAGACTGAGAACTCAATAAACAAGGACTTTACATATATATATGTATATATGTATATATACATATATATATAAAGCAAAATTGGCAAACAGGAACATTTGTGGCTGTGTTATTTATTTATTAGTCTTTACTTTTTTTTTTCTTTCTGCCTGACCAGGACAGAGGACACTCTCTGAGTGACGTCATAATTTCTATATAAAAGAGCAAAATTTAACTGAATCATTTTAATACATTTCTTTTTTTTCTGAAAAACTAAACAAGAGAATGTTGCCATCTTTGGACAGATCTTTCCTTACAATAGAAGACATGGTGTAATTACTCCCATCCAGCGTCCTGGCTGTAATTGAGGGCTCTATATCTGTCTGCAGTCAACACAAGGCAGAGGGAGGGTTAACAAAAAAAAAAACATGAGCAGCTCGGTCCGCAACACCTGCTGCTGGGAGCATTTCGAGCAGACATGCTGGGAAAACGGGGATTCTTGGGTCTGCAACACACCGAACAACTGTATCTTTAAAACGCAGGAGCATAGCAACAGAGCCGTTACCAATGGTAACCAAAAGTCCCCCTTCCTTCCTCTGCCTCTTCCCCTTTTATGTAAATCTATACTGTATGTGGCATAGTGTAGGTCCTTCTCCCTTTGTGCTGAAAACATTCGATGTGCTGCAGGAATCGCGGCGACAAGCGTTTAATTCTCACGCCGGTTTGTGAGGAGCCTTGTAAGTCGTGATGCGGCGTGTGTTGTGCAGCTGCAGCCATGTTTGTTGGTAGCGTCACGAATGCAAACAAGTTGATGAAAACTTTATGTGGTTTGGGACGATTAATCGTCGTGGATCGATTATTGACATGATCGTCAACTGATTTAGTAATAGACTAATCCTTGACAGTATACAGAGGCTCAAACATGGCCAAAAACAACATGACTCATTTGTAATTAAGCCAAAACTGGCTTAATTTCAGAAAAATGTATAGATTATTATTCTAAGTAAAATTAAATTATCATAATTTACAAAATCATGCAGAGTTGGCACTTTTAATGGACTTTTAATGCAACTTTTAGAGCAACTTTGCATTAAAAGTGTCATTATTTACCGAATGACACTTAATGACAACAGTCATAACTATTCATTAAGACTCCTTCACATTCATAACAGGTGTTATGTCATGTTTATGACAGTGTCATGTCAGTCTTATGCACACCCCTTCAAATAAAGCGTTAATTATTTACAGCCATTTTTTAAAGTTGTTCCTTCTTACATATTCAAATCAAACTTTTCCTTTGATTGTTTACTTATGATCTGGAGAGAAACAAAAACGTATATTTTACATTATATGTGAGCCATCCTGCCATAAATCTCTGAAGTTTCTACATCTGGATGAACACAGGTCAGGCTGTGGCTGGATTGAACGCTTTTCGACGTCGTTTTGTCAGATTAAGATCTCCTCTCGGATATCCCCAGAAACTTTTGGACTTGTGAACGGTAGCCTGCCCTCTGAAGGCGTTTTGTCTTTTCATCCCTGCAACCTACACGGCTCAAAACCAGGCCGATGATCGGATCATTACCGGCAAACCTTAAACGTGGCGTTATGGGATTTGGATTGTTTTCTTCTTCTTCTTCTTCTCCAAAAGATGGGGTTTGTTTAATTAACCCAAGGTTGAAATGACCTTTTGTGACCAACCGTCCCGCACTTATCTGTTCGAGATAACGATCCATAATCTTCCTTCTGAGCTCCTTAAGCAGCTCTCGTCTGCCTTTGCTCCGGTTCGTGTTAAGTGCGCCGCGCACCACGATGCCAGATGACCCAGCAGGAAGCTTGTTCCTTTTAAATGTCCTGAATGACTGATGAAAAGCTCGACGGTACCTGTGATACTAATTAACGTTAAACACTTAGTCTGAAACGTGGCTGGAATGCAAAGGCCAATGCATGCATCCCGTTTATTAGCCTGTCTTTGTAAATTAAACAAGGAGATGAAACTATGAAACATTACAGACAAGAAGGTAAACAAGTCTTTTTCTTTGAGCGTCGGTTCGGCTTTTTTTTTTTAGTGACGACCTCAAACAAAGCCATCTAATTAAAAACGAAGGGTTGATATTGCCGTTTTGAGTAAATACATATTTATTTTCATCATAAATTTCACTTATTCCTTTGATGAAGTGCAGCTTACTCAGGCTTCCTGGAGGAAACAATATTTAACACGAAACCGAAAAAGATGATTTATTTACAGAGAGCGGCATAATGCACATACTAACCTTGGGCTCATTCAGCCCCAGGTTGCGTGGGGGGCCTCGGGCTGAAGTTCATTATGTGGCCCCTCTTTGTGTAAACAACAACCAGAGCAATAACTGAAGTTTAATACAGATTTAATGGGATTTAGGAGAGGAAACCAGCTTTATTTAAATGACGCAAACAAGTGATACAACTTAAACATATTGCGTTAACTTGCCACAAAGAATCTAAGTTTATCCAAGTAAATTTATTAGGTTGTCATGTTAAACAAATGTGAATAAAGTAAGTGTGACAAACTTTATTTGATAACGTGTGACAAATTAACACTATTTTTTTTTAAAGTTGGAGCTTCATTCTCTTTTTTTAAAGTTTTTATTTACAAGCTCCAATACAAATAAAAATATGAAACGTGTTGCATCCAATTGATCAGAAGATTATTATTCTTTTAACTTTTACAAGGTAAATTTGCCAAATTCCTAAATAGAAATAAATAAAATAAAGAAACAAGTTAAAATATTTTAAGTCAATCACGCTGAAATGTGAAATAAAATGTAATATTATTTAAGCCATGACCAGTCTAAAAAATAATTAGACCCATAGATCTAGTTGTAGTTCACTTATTCTTTGGGCCGGCTCTGCGTCTGTCTCCACCGCAGTAAATTATGATTATCTTATATTCTGTTCTAAATTACTATTAATTAGTAGGTGAATGACATTCAGCGTCCAGCCAACCAGAGGTTGTGGTTTACATCAAAGCACAATTTTGTTTTTGGGAAGAAGAATGAGAAAAATAATAAATCAATAATTACAGACGAGGGTGGTTGTACAAAATTATGACTCCCGGGGTGGAATATAAAAGCACTTTTTAAATTTGTACTTGTGAAAAATGTGGAAAAACCATGGATAATTTCCCTTTGTTTTGCACTTCTTTGTGTTGTTCTGTTGCATAAAATCCCAACGGTCAATGCCGTTATTTGATGAATACGGTGACGTTCGACGTTTTAATGTGGCAAAAGTAACAAAAAAGAAAAAAGTTGTATTAATACTCTTGTGCACTATTAACGAAAAGCATCTCACATTGTTTATTATTTCCCACAATTAGCCGCAAAAAACAAAAGCAATTCTGACTCCCTCATTTAAGACCGTCTTAAATCTGACATGGTTAGAAAATCACATCACAGATTTCTGAGCCACAAGAAACAATATGGGGAGGAAAATGTGTCTGCACCACTTCCTGCTTTGACTCTAAAACAGAGGAATTAACTGCAAAGCAATTGTAAGTGTACATTTTGTCAAAAAAAAAATCAACTTTGTGTCCATGAAAGTAATGAGCTGTTCAGTTTAAAACCTTATTATTATTTTTTTTTCCTGTTAATGTTTCATCGTTTTCTTTCTCAGGTAAAACACAAAGCGGTCAAGTTCATTTACGCCTCCACCTCAAATTAATTCACTTCCTGCCGCTGCAGAGCCGCGATCAGGCAAACATCTTTCATGTTTTGTATTGGGACGACAGTAACATCTTTCCGATTCATGTTGGGGAGACGGCATTTCTTACACAATCACCTCTTCTTGTCAACATTTCATTTGATTAATATATAAATTGCTTTGCATCCATGCTTTACGTTGTCCTCTGATAGGACCTGTTGTAGCTCAGCTCGCTCCAGCAGTCGTCACCTTGAGAATTTGCATCCAAACCGTAGGACACATCCTCATGAAAGGTTTTGAAGAATCCTCTTTATTCGAATAGTGCAAACACTTTAACGTGCTGCGGTCTGCTTTAACGCCACCCAGATTATTAAGCAGTCATGAGATTCTTCCATTTATGTAAATATCTCCGCTTTAAAAGCCTGACTTTTTTTTTTTTGTGCAAATGATACTTGAGTTTCTTTCTAATCTGACCCTCCCCTGCCTGCTGCCAGCAGAAACCTCAGGAGTCGTGTGTTGCTGTGCAGCGCCAGCCAAGTTTCACATATGGCTTTTCAGGAGTCAAGTTTAAGGGTGGAGAACGTGGCTAATTAGCGAGCAGGGGGAGGGAGATTGTTTCTAACAGGAATGTAATTTTTAGACAGTTTTCCTTTTGTGAAATCCTTTCGCTGGTATGATCACAAATGGAGAGTATTTACGAACCTTGAGTTATTTCTTCTTAAATGTCTTTTTTTTATTTGGGATTTTGTGAGATTGAAAGGCTAAAATAAGTGGAAGTGGAGAATATTAGGATGTGCAGTTTTGGATGTTTTCTTTACAAATTGATATACGAAAATATCAATTTGTATATCAATATCAATATATGAAAAGTGTGTGGTGCATTTTTTTAAGCAACTCTCTTTAGAGAACCCATGCTGTCCAATCAAATCCTTCACAGAAGTTACCAAACCAGAGAACGGAGTCTATCTAGAGAGCAGAAATCTACATAATAAGAAAAAAAAAACACATATACAAGGTTGAACATAGAAAGCAAAATGGTTCAACTTCCAGTAGCACCAAACTATTTCGTCAAAAAAAAAATTTAAAAAGGGGGAAATAATTTCCCCCTTTTTCACCAACTACACAACCTGTTTTCAGTTGTGTAGTTGGTGGAGACACGAAAAGTAGCTTTGGGTAGTTCTGTCTCGGGAGATGAATGACACACTTCTCAGATTTTCATTGGTGGAAAATTCAAAACCATATTTTCTTTTTTCTTCCACCTTTCAAATTACGCATCATTTACTAAATAGGCGAAGCAATTGGTTGTATTAGATTTAACTTGGAGGTATCAGAGTAAAGAAGGGTTGAACATTAGCACATAAAATTCAGTGTGTGCTACAGATCTGTTGCTACATTGTTGTAAAACAAAACAAAAAGTCCAAGTGGCTCAGTTGGTGGAGATCAGGCACCAGGTGCAGAGAGTCAGACACGGTTGTCCTTGGTTTGACTCCCGGTCTCAGGCCGTTTTAATCAGGGCCAATAGTGCCAAAAAAATCTTTTAGAAAAAGCCCAGAGTGACGTAAATGTTTTAGACAAGGCGCTGCAAAAATCCCAAGTTCCTTTTGGGATCCGTGACGTGGTTTTGAATTTAGAGTTTGGATTTATTCCACCAACCTGTTTTCAGTTCCAGATGAAGCTTGTCTGTGTTGGGGTCAAAAGGTCGAGATAAGGTTATCCACATCTGGAAGGTCTGCCCTCTGCGGATGACGAACTTGTCGCTCTGGTAGAGGTTGGTGTGATGCTCCAGCAGGTTCGCTCCCGTCTTGCTTTTCATCAGATCTATCGATCGGACGTTCAGAAGGAGTGCTGTGAAAAGCACAAAAGAAAACTTTGAAAGTTAAACTTGTGGCTGTGGATATATATATATTTTATTTATTTTTTTTTTCATTTTAACTTGAGACGTGTGTTCTCGTATTACCATTTAGATTGCCTTCCTCAGTGGTTGGCTTCTCTCCATTTGCCTCGTTCTCTTTATCTGGATCATCCACCCCGGTGACCACGGTCTCCGTGGCGTCGTCGTCGTCTGCCCGTTTATAACAGCACGGACACGCCTTACGCAGCCACCGTAGACAGGCGCTCTCCTGGTTAACGTCATTCTCTGCCGGTTCCTCTTTTTCCACCTCCACCTCTTCCACAAATGGCAAAGTGACAGTTGGGAACCGACCGACGGCGGAGCTGTCTCTGACTGAGTGAATCACTGGTGGCATCCTGAGAAGAAGAACAAGAAGAAGAAGAAGAAAAACTCAGAACAGTTAGGCTTCTCTGAATGGATACTGCTGAGCATAATTCTCCTTGCGGTTCCAGGCGCAGCTGATGCTCGAAAAAAATAAAATAAAATCATCGCATCTAATTAAACTACAGCAGCTAACTATTCTAATTTATTGTCCAATTAATTTCTGCAGAGAGGAAATTGGCTTTCCTTCGGAGCTGCAGCTGAGTTTCGCTTCATTTTTAATTCTTTGAATCAACACATTATCCTCTGATGTGGACTGACAGCTTTATTACAGAAGACTCCCAAATGTTTTTTGTTTTGTGTGGGGGGGAGGGGGGAATATCTCACCTGAAATGGTCATGACAAAGCAAACATACAGACACGTTTTTGTAGCTATTCATAAACTGAACGTGGAATACGAATAAACAAAATAAATACATTCTGCCTGGTTATGCTTTTGGTGTCTTGGCCATACATTTATTTATTTATTTATATGAAGCATCAGTTCATTTGAAAGTGGGGACGGGGACGTCGTAAAGCCCTGACTGTCTCTCTAATCGCTTTTTCACAGAAAGCCTCAGATTCATCTATTGACTTCCTGTCCTCTGTTTGTCCACAGCTTGTTTTCGTCCTCTGTGTGGACGAAAGATGCGCTCCACTTTTACCTCTTTCCTGAGCTGCTGTCACACGGTCTCTTTTTGTTTCGTCTTTGTTTACCTTGCCACACGTTTGGGGTGTCTAAAAATGCTGAAGTCCAAAAGTGGAGAACTGAAGCACATTTTGTGGACCATCAACTCTGGAGCCTCGGTTCTGATCACTGCCTGTCCTGAATGTTGTGTGTGATTTGGGATACAGAGTGTAAAAACAAACAACTTTTTTTTTCCTCCCCTCTGCAGGATGATTATTCTACCCACTGAGCCACACTTGTCCAAATTATCACTGTCATTTTCTGGAACTAAAGTTTATGAACAGTCTAAGCTCTGATCCAAGTAGTAAAAATAATTATAAAACAAATAATTAGTCATGTAAAGCAGAAAAGTCTGCCCTCTTGTTGGGGCCACTTTTGGAAATAAGGATGCTGAGGCGAGTTAATCTTCACCAGTGCAGATGGCTTAGCATATAGTGGGAGATAAGGTCATGTTATGGAGCTCTACTTTTCTTCATTTCTGTCAGCACATGCAGAAATCATGTAGCCCTGCCTGTAAATGAGGCAGAAAGGCTCTAAGCTTGTCACTGCTACGCCTGAATAAGACGCCAACTTTTCCTCTAGTGGCTGATGACGAGCTCTAGCGCTGTGTCTGAAATATAAATGTGTGCGTTTAAATCTGTCGCCACCATAATTTTTAATGACGTTGTACCCACTCAGACGCATTCAAGTGTGATTTTAATTTCATTTCTTATTTAGTGGAAACACCGCAGTTGCGAAATTGTGTCTTTTCTGACATTAGCGTAATATTGAAAAAGATTTGCACACATTTGTAAAGAAAATGCGACCTGTGTAAGACCATTTTCCCGACTCTGACTGATTGTTTCTGTGTATTTCTGCAGATGGCAGTAGGACCACAGCGAGGAGAAAAAGGAGTTTGATTTTATTTTCAGAGATTATCTGTCTCGTATTATACTGTCAGTACACAGAGAAAGTTTTAAGAAATACATATATGTGACATACATATATTTATAAAACTCACCTACTGCAGCTTTAAGGTATTTTTAAGTGAATTTTATGAGATTGAAAACAAGTGTAGTGTTAAATTGAACTAAATAAAATCCTATTCCACAGACTGCACAAATGTAACCACTGCACAATTGATTGGATAAAAGTCTTTAACTAAATGTCAAGGAGCTGAAAGGGAGCTGAACATTTTAAGTATTTGGTTTGGTGTAGATAAACACCTCTAAATATTAAGAAAACTAAACTTATTGTGCTTGAATACCAAAAAGAAATGCAAGATAACATTGAATTAATTGGGCTCAATACTGACAACACAAACAACGACATGGAAATGAACTATAAAGGCTAATTTATTACATCAGCGTGTAAATCCGGGGTTGTACTAAGAATTTGCATATAATTTACTTCTCATTGATTCCACCTTACGAACTGTGGGGGCTGAACCTCTAAAACATCTTCAGAATCAATCAGTTGTTTTTTGAAAATGCACTATTGGAGATGCAAATGAAATGGTTTCTATGCTCACACAAATCCACAGTTTTTAAGTTCCCATATGTGAGCAAGTAAGTTTGTGTGATCACCAGCAGGGCCTGAATAAATAACGTTAGAGAATAAATTGAAAAGAATAAACGTGTAGAAGTGTTCATATTTATCATTCTCTTTAGAGATATTTAGATATGATGCATAAAAACGTGATTTATTTTACTGAGAATGTTGCGTGTGCATCGTGGGTAAGCTTCAGCAAAACATTCATGAACTAATCTCACTGCAACAGAAAGAAGGCAGTGGAGCTGAAAGAGCAGCTGGATGGTGGCATTGCCCTAGATTTAGATGAGTTTACCAATAATATTTATCTTATTTCATATTTTTCCACTCAGCCATTTGTTCTTTAATATCTTCCTCTTCAGTGGGGAAGTAAAAAGTCCTTGAAGAATGTGTGATTAAATAAATACATGACTTTTGTCCCGTCTGAAGAGGATAAACGATCAAATCGTAGCGGTGCATGACGTTGAAGCGTTCAGGCCACAAACTCGTTCAACACGTCAGGCTGCGAAAGCATCTGTGGCATCCAAACTTAGCTGGTGTGCAACAGTTTCACATGCGTAGAGATTTTGACTGTTTCCAGCTGCACTGTTTGTCATTTAAACTCAAGGCGGGGCTGCAGCAGAGAGACGGCCGAGTCTGACGAAATGGCACAAAGCTCATCTCGCTGTTGCGGAATGTCAAAACGGTCTCATGAAACTTTGGGTCATTCTTGGGATGAAGGCGCCACGATCCGCACGCAGATCGCCGTGGCGATCACTGGGTGCAAAACATCAAAACGTGGATCGGATCGCGCCGTATCGAGGTCGAGAATTTTCGTCGGTGTGAAAACCTCCAGTGGGTTTTCTAAAACATCGAGGAGTGCAGCTTTTAAAATGAAACAGGTCTGTTCTTGTTTCTTGGATATTTCTGAGAAATTTCCTTTTGAAGGATTAAAAAAAGCTGTTATTCTAAAATAGTAAATGAGAAAAACAAACAAAATGAAAACAAGTTCAGATCTCCAGGATTCTCTTGACTCGCTTCATTACGGCCAGGCACTTTACAACTTTACAACAAATAAATAAATATTCTGCAACCTTGTAATGAAGAATGACAATAAAGTCAAATTCAATACATTTAAATATGATGATTTCCCACCTACAGCTGGTGAAAACATGACATTACTTCAGACCAATAAAGAAAACTGATACCACTTTCCAATAAGGCACCACCTTATAGGTGGTTAATAAATAGTTCATAAATATGTTATTAATTAATATCTAAACACCAGTTTATGACGCATTAATTTAGGGTGAGAAGGAGACAAAAAATCTACCAGTTTCTTGAAAAATAGTGAGGAAAATCTGTTCACCTATATTTCATCTAAACATTTCAGACTACTCTGTAAGTACAGTAAGTATTTGTAAACATAGTTTTTTTTAGCATATATTCTCCTTCTCACTCTTACTTATTGCATAATAAACTGTTATTAATGATTTATAAAATGTTTATAGGTGACACATTTATGAACTATTTATTAGCCGTCTATAAAGCCCTGTTGGAAAGATTCAACACAGAAATGTGGAACTAGTTAAAAGTATTTCTCTCATCTGTTTCAAGGTTCTTGTATGAAGGTAATTTCAGTCTCCGAGCCTCATTGGAAAGCATATTTCACTTCACTCAACGTGACTTCAGTAGGACATGTTGGAAGAAAAGGGAACTGTGCGAACCGCACGGCGTTGTCAATCAGCGTGTCACAGATATTTTTCATTCATTATGCAACACCTTCCGTGTCCCAGAAAGGAGAAAGACAAACGGAAATCGTGTACAACTAGTAAAGCAAGCAGCTGTTTGGTTTTCTAGTGATGGTGCAGTTGAGGCAGGTGCAACAAGATTCACAGCAGACATTACATCACAAGAAGCGCAAAGAATTTCTTGCTTTTTACATGTGAATTCCTTTTTTTGTCAAACAAGACCCCTTTTTTTTTCGACTCAGCTTCTTTCTGGTGACAAACTGTCTTTATACGAGCACCAAAGCATTTTGTCTTCCTTTGTCGTGACCAATCCTTGAACCGACCGAAAGTGTTTCCCACACACGATGAGAACATTCCTCTCTGGGAATGTGTCAACCAACCAGGTTGAGACGAAGCAACGGAAGTGACTGTGAGTTCACGGTTTATTCACATACCAATAAATCTGTGTCAGCCGGGAGAATCAGCGGGCGTGCGCCGTAGCCGGGAGGAGGAAGTCCCCCTCCCAGCTCAGGATTGTGGCGTTCTGGTGACGGACGAGCCGAGAACGAACCTGACAAAACAGCAATCTTCCAACCCGATAGCGTCATACGGTTTATGAAACAGACGAGAGCAGACAGTCCAAAGAAACAGAACTGACACTGTTGATTACATTGTTGTTGTTTTTTTCCTTCAGGAGTCATAAATTAAAAGTAATCCTATACACCGAGAATGTGAAACAGACTCCAATTTGCTCATCTGGTACCCAGTCGCAGAGCTCTTTGCTACTGTTTGTGTTTAACACAGACAAGCCAGTGAAGAAGCAGCAAAATGATTAAAAGGTGAATCTTGTCCCCCAGCATCTTAAAGCTGGTATTAGCTGCTGTGAACAATAGCTCTGTTGAATTTGATTTAGTGCACTGCATGGTTTACTCAAAATGCCCTGCAGATACGCTGACACCCCTGGTGAAGGTCTGCAAAAAGCTCCAAATGATTTTTTTTTCCTTTTACTGCAGTTGGCTCATCTCACACTGTCCACCTTATTCCTGCTTGTTCTGCTGGGTGAATGAACACATTATCGACGTCCGGCAGCGGCACCGGAGTGGTTGGTTTTGGGTTGTAAGATGTAAAAACTGAGGCCATTTTCATGTGTTTGTGAGACGCTGTTTACATGTAAAAATGTAGGACTGGTAGTTGCTCACAGGTTTCACTCTATGTGTCACAAGACCAGAAATAAGATACATATAAAAAAAAAATTTAAGTAGATGCTAATTCAGCCAAGGCTAGAGAACATATTGAAATAAGTCAGGAAATTGCAGCAATGAAAGATAACGCCTCAAAAAAAAAAAAAAACTATAGTAAGTGCAATAATCAAAAGTTTGGAGGGGTGTTCTAATGTATTTCCCTGAACAAAAATACGCTTGTGTGTTGCTTTAAATTTTCACAAATGTTTGAGGAATCCTTGAATCTCCCGTGGCAACCATTCAGGCATGACGAAACGCCCACAAAGCTCCGCCCATTTGCCCAAGGTTCCTCCTTGGACTCCAAGCTAATTTCCGCTCCACAGAGCAGGCCTCCCCATGTGCCTCCTCCACTCAGCTCCTCCAGACTAGCGGCAGCAGGCGTCCTCAAACGCCTGGTGGAACTTCACATCTGCTGAGCTCATTATATGAACTTCTCGTCAGTCCAACGTTCCTAATGGTTCTAAGCAGCACAACGCATCAGTGCTAAAGACAGAGTGTCTTGAGCAGGAGCTTTTTAAAGAGACAGATGCCCAATTTCAGGGCGTCGAATTAAGACTTCAAATTTCCTTTAGGTCATGTTTAATACAGCATTTTTATAAAAAACTGAAGGTGCTATAAAATGGAACTATGTGCCTGGAAAATACATAATGCCTTTAAAAGAGGGAAAACTGTGACAGAAAAAGCTGGAGATAGAAGCTCGTCTGGGTTCACTCATCAAAAAATCAGCCCTCCTTCAAAGACAGTCTCAGTCGCCTGACTTATAAATCCTGAAAAGGGTGGGATTAGTTGAATGGAAGAGTGCAGTGATTATTTATTGATCCGCAAAAGGGTCTATGAAATTCTCAGATAACACTGTAGAAAGCGGGGCTCAGGTACTCTGCCTCGGTAATGTGAGCGCATGTGTGGAGCGTGAGTTGATCCAGACGGGAAAATAGATTTAAATAAGATCCACAGCACTGTTAACCAACAGATCAGCTTCCTGCAGCCTAATTCACGTAAAAGTTTAAGTTGAAATGTCCAATTAACCTCGATGGGGCTGTTTCTACCTGAGTGATGTTGGAAACACAGATGAGGTTTGATGATCTGCTACTGGGGGCTGAACTAAAACTGGGTTTACATTTTCTTATTCTTTGGTGCTGGAGTCTCTGATGTCGTTTTTGTCTGTGTCTGTTTGCTGGATGTATGTTTATTTTATTTTTTTAGGGGGATCCAAAACTGCCACAGTTTGAAAACTAAATATAGTTAAGACTTAATCAATTTAATCAGTACAATTGTTCTTTTATTGGCTTATTGGGCCAAGTTAACCAATCAGATGTCAGGGTATTTTTAATACAGATATGGAATTAGTTCAAGTTGTCTTAAACACATAAATCAATAGTTAATTACATGCAGAGATGACTGTACAATATTTATATGTTTTTTAATATGCACTTAATTGTTGACATACTTTAACATTTCTGAATAGAATGACCTGTTTTTGTTAAATATCAATATAATTGTAATCACGTCATGCGACAAAATATGTTTTAGTCATTTATTACATAAATTATAGTTAAGTATTCATACAAAACTCAAGAAAATTTTGTTTTGCTTTTGCCAGAAAGTTATCTTGGATCCAGTCCAGGATGCTTTCATCAGCTAAGTCTTACTAATATTGTTGGTAGTATTTACTCTATTTTTGCTCTACAATTTGTCAGATTTTGTTTTTAGCTTTTATAATCCTAATGAAACATCTTTTGCTTTATTTTTTTCCTGAGGGATTTCTTAAAGCTGCTGTTTACCAGTTCTGGATCCAGACATTGTTTGATCATCGGAGCTCACGCCGTACCTCTCTGATGGCTCTTTGATCCCGTGATCTGATTCATTCTCTGGCTCTAAATCTTTTATCTTCAAGTGTGATTAGTATTTTTCTGCCTGATTCCCGCGGCACTGATGTGGAGAATTCTGGATGACACATTATTACCATAAGGAATCTCCCTTTTTTCTTTTATCAAAATGATAAATTACTGCTTCTTTCGATCTGACGAAGCATTTATTTTAGTCGTGCGCTCGTTCTGAGAGCGAATTTGACGACTGTTCTTGTGTTTTGTTCTACAAGAGAGGCTGCCTTTTATGAGAAGACGGTCAATCGTTGGGGCAAAGATTAATCCCCCATTGAATGTTTATCTCTTTCCGTTGGACTCTGAAAGCTTACCGAACGGTTAAGTGTAAAATGAAAGCTTTTTTATTCTGCCTCTGTGACCTGAAGCACAGCTTTTAAAGATAACAACTGACTTATTCCTATGATTTCTTTCCTCCATCTGTGCAGCATTTGTTAAAACATTTTTCCTTATCAGTTGACTGTGTTGGCTGTACGGAGAGCTGTCCATGCTGAAAATTGTTTGACTAAACATCGCCTGGCCTTTAGAGTTAAATTAAGTCGGCGGGGTGGATCCTCTGCGCAGCACTCGCCTCGGCGCCAGACGTGTGAGTTTGATGAGAAATTCAGCATGGAATGAAGCTGCATCCGCAGGCTGCGATTAGTCTGCTCACTGGGCACCTTACATCTAAAAAACAAACAAAACAAAACTCCTTAACTGTACCTCAAATAATCTGCCTGGTGAATGTTGAACTGTGTGTGTGACGAGGATGAAGAGGAGGAAGAGGACGCACAGCGGCGAGGAGTGGGACTGTGTGACGGGAGATGAGAGTCGCATCAGTCTGTCATCTGCTGTGTTACAGGCCAACTAAATAGGGCACCGTTTCTATGGCTGCCAGGGGGCTGCGGCACACGAGCCTGTATCTGTATCGCTGAGCAGCTGCTTGCCATGATAAATTTATTGACTGATAAAAAAAATATATCTATATATTTTTTTTATGTGTGTGTGTGTATATATATATATATATACACACACACACATATATATATATATATATATATATATGTGTGTGTGTATATATATACACACACATCATGGCATAATCAGTATCAGACATTTAGTACTTTTAGATGTGCTATATCACCAAATTCATCTGCTCTCCTGTTTTCGGACACTTGTGACCTTGAGTAACATCCCATACTTAAAACATGGGGTTAATGCACCTTTGGTGCGCCCCATGCAGCAGCAGCAGCTTGATGTTTTCAGAATAAGTCTTCCAAAAGGTCAAGCAATTCATGACAAAGGTTATGTAATTCATCACAAGGACACTTAACTGGGTTGAAATAGGGATTCTGTGTGGATCGGCCAAGCTCACCAATGTCCCTGCTTTGTGAACTAGTCTACAGTCATGTTGAAACAGAAGCTGGTCATCCACACTGATCTCTTAAAGTTAGAAACATTTAAATGGCCAAACTCTCTTGGTGCGCAGGACCATTTAATGCTTGTTTCACTGGAATGAAAAGGCACAGCCTAACCCTAGGAAAACAGTCTCACACCAACTACATCAATGTTTACCCTGTTACACCAAGCAGCCATACAAGGGCTGTTGTTCTAAAAAGTGCCAAACCCAGATTTTTTCCTTTGACAGAGATGGCATAATTCACTTCACAGAACATGTCACCCCTGTTCTACGGTCCAGTGGCAATGAGCTTTACACCACTGCATCCGAAACTTTGCACCGCCTGGAAACATGAGGCTGTCAGCATCCCACAAAACCATCTCTGTGCTCTTCTAGAGATGATCCAAATGCCACACAAAGTCTTCTTTAGAAACGGCAGAAGGTTGGCGCCCGTTCACCCTACTCTGTCGTTTTTGCCATACCACTCTGTGGCCGAGTCGCTGTCATCACCCATCACTCCCACTTTGTTATAATGCCATTCGCAGTTGACTGTGAAATATTTAGCAGTGAGTGGATTTCATGACTGGACATATTGCTCAGGCAGCATCCTGTCACTGAATTCACTGAGCTCCTGAGATCGACCCGTTCGTTCATAAACCTTTATGAACGAACGGGTCATAAAGGTTATGAACGTCATAACCTTTATGACTGGGTCAACTGGTCATAAAAACCAGTGGCAATGCCTTGGCACTGGTTTTTATACATCACTGAAGTGGTTGGAACAATTAAACTGAATAATTTTGATGGGAAAACGACGTCAAGTGGAAAGTAAAAGATTGATAGTTTTATAAGATTCTCTTCACTGACGTGCGAGGCGAATTGGTTCGTTGCTTCTTCATTAGTTAAGCAGGCAAATCTCTACAGTTTCAAGCTCACATCTCCAGATTCGGTCAGATTAAGCCTTGAGTTCATCATGTCATTACAAACATGTTCGTACCAGCATGAAATAAGCCTGAAATCCAATGGCATTTTTAACAGTGAATGGGTGTGGCCTTTCTATTCAAACACAGTTTTACTGGAACATACACAGTTCTTATGACAGTGATGTCATGTACCTTTACTGACAATAGGAAATTAGAGGCACATTTTTACTGAATGTAGATACTCCACAATGAATGAGAGGAATTTAAATATATCTGCTTTGGTACTTTTGTTCTTTAAGTGAAGTAGAAACATTTTTGGACACAAAACCCCCTCCCTAAGATAACCTAGAGTTTTGTGTTCATGAGTCTCGAGCTTCAAAACATCCATGATTCCTCAAATCCCTCTATGTAACGAATTGGTTGGGTCAAACTGGTTGGGTCAAACTTTCCACATGTGGCATCATTGCAGTTTTTCAGCTCTGTTTCATTTACAACAGCATGGGTTCATTTCACCTAATCTCACACCTTTCATCTGTCTTACACAGAAAGAAAACATAATTTAAAAAAAACAAACTTCAATCTTGTTCTGCTTTAAATGCAAATTACATGTCAAAACAACCTTGTGGCCTGTCATGTTGGTAAAACTAATGCACCACTTAAGAGCTGTAACACAGAATATGTTTTACTCCAAGATAATATGTGTCAGGAACCCAGTGGCTGTAAAATGTGGAAAAAAGAAAATCACAAAACAACTCCACATTAATGCACACTGAAATACAAGTGGTGACTCACTTCACTCAGGGGATAATTTTAACTTAGTTTCTGAAGCATGAACATTTTTAAATAAAACACTAAAGTTCTCTTGTTAAACTTTATGCTACCGTTCCTTTCAGAATATTCATTCCCTCTTGATTTTGTTTGTTCGCCATCTCATCAGTAAGTTTAAAGTGCAGTGGCAAAAGCAAATAAGGTTGATCAGCAGTCCTTGTAAAATGACTGATGATGTCATCCAGTGGAAAATCACCTCTTTTCCTCTGATATGGAGCTGTTACTACGTGATGACAGTCATGAGGTTGTCAAAGAGACGCAGTAGAGTAAAACTGCGAGCAGACGAGCAACAGCAGCAGAGCAACCAGTGGTACCGTTGTTATTTAAGAGCATGAAACAGGTTACACTTCTTAAAGGCTTATCAGAACTGACAAAAACAAGTTGGAGGAAAAACATTTAGTTGAGCTTCAACACTCAGATGTTGCTGCTCAGAATCTGGTGTGACCAACATGAAAACGTAGATTCATCCTGTTCAGTCTGGAGGTTGTGTGGACCCGTCCTCTGGTGACTGCTTCCAGTCTAAATGATCTCAGGTTGGTTCTTGGACATGGAAACGATATTACTCAACTCCAATGTCAATCCGATAGGGGATCATTTGAGATACGGTGCAATAGATGATCCCGTTTGGTATCATGGACCAAAATCTCAATTAAACTTTGTTGAATCCATGTTCTCAAAGACGGCTGTGAAGGAGAAATGGTGGTCAACCTGGCATTAGCGAGGCATTCCTCGTTGACTATCCATCCTTACCTCTAGTGCCGATTGACGACTGAGACGTGAATGAAAACTGCAAACAGTTGTTTGTGTCGCCGTGTGGATTTTAAATTTGCTTAACTTGTATTGCGAGGCAATACATCGGGGTGAGCAACAAATAACAGCGTCGTCTGCCTTATCTGCCGCGCGCAGCCTGTCTATTAGGTCCTGATGCCTCGCGTGGAGATGATCAACAGAGACAGACAGACGTATCGATGGAGCGTGATACATCGGTCTGCGGCAGGCTTTCGATGCTCAGTGACGCAAGAGACAACTATCATCTGGTGCCAGAAAAACAAAATAATCTCCAAACACTTGTTCCCGTAATAAATTCCCTTTCAAGGTGCTCCAAAAGCCCCCGAGCTTCTATCCCTACACCCTACTGTTACAGATATTCGTAGCATCCAGAAATAATTCAACAGATGCGAAATCAAGAAAAGTTACACTTTCCAACTTTTTTCCCCCTCCTGCTTCTACTGAACCACATTTAAGCTTCTTAAATCGGTTAAAGATTGTGCGTATGAGTTGCCTGAGCATATTCTCACTCACTCCTTCTTCCTTTATAGAAACCAGATTTTTTCTTTTCAAGGAATTGTCATCATGAATCATTTGTACATCTGTCGGAGTTGCGGGTCTGTGTGGCCAAATCACAATCATAAGGTGGCATTAGATTTTAATAAGGACAGCTAGAAAATACAACCTGGACCATAAGCTAAAGGAAAAAGCCTTAATCAAAACCATATGAAGGGCAGCGTGACTGCAGCAGCGCTTACGGCTCAGAATAGCCCAACCCTGGTCTCTCCACTGATGGTTTGACAGCGTACCGGAGCAGCTGGCTGATTTTTCGACATAAGAGGCGATGATACGCTTTGAAATCTAGTCAAAGGCAGCCAGTGAGTGGACCTTGCAGCACAAGGACAGTGGCACCGTTTTTAAGCTTAAAAAAAAATAAAATGTACCATTCTGCAGCGAATGAGTCACCTGCTCTCAGTCTAATCAGGCTGCATTCACTAAACTTTCTGAAAAGACAAATTGATGTTAAGTCCCAAATAACATAAATGAACCCAGCTGCAGTGAAGGTCCAGGAAAGACGCGTTCTCCGCTGACCTACGTGAACACCACGTTTCGCGTTGACATTGTTTCTGAAGGACCTTTGAATCAATATTAGAAGATAAAAAAGAAATTGAACCACTGCCTTGCTTTCCAGCTGGATTCTCATCTCCTTTCAGTGCTCCATCTGGGATTTCTCCAGTTGAAATTGATTTCGCAAGCTGAATTTCAACAGTCAGCGAACAAGAGGATGACGTTGATCTTTTGTGTGTTTTAGGTTTGTATCCTGCTGGTAGTTTCGGCCATGGCAGCGGGAGAACAGAATGAAGTCGTTCAGTCGGTGTTGGCTATGCTTCGATTGGGTAAAATTTAAAACTTCAACAAATTTCACGTATCTGAATAGCTAAGGTCCAGACCATCTGTCTGAAACAAAGCGTAGAAAAAGGTGTTGGATTTTACCAGGCTAAGCAGATGCCACTGTAGAAATAAATGTTTACAGAGTTGCCTTGCAAAATCATTCACCCACTCTTTCTTTTTTAAGCATTTGAATTTGGTCACATCTCAAGCTTTAACCCACTGAGATTTCATTTGACAAACCCACACAAAGCAGGACATGAAAGTCAAAAGAGTGTTTTCATATTTGCTTTTCTTTGCTTTTTTTTAATAATGTTTCTGTGAAGACATTGGAGGTTTGCTTGAGACCAACACAGCACACAGGTCAGAGAGGAAGTGGGTTATAAAAAAGTTAGGTTATAAATCATCAATAATTCTGTCAAACTTTTAACACCTCTCAGATAGAATAGGAAGGTCAATACAGCCTCAGACCTGGCAGCTTGAAAGTTTAGGCTGTCCACCAGAACTGAGAGGCTGGGAATCAAAAAATAACTTTTTTGATTTTTGTGAACGAGCAGCAAGACGTTCACAAACCCATCTGAGCCCCGTAAGAACCCCTGAACTTATCACCGTCACGATGAAACACGTAGCAGCAGCTACCTCATGTAGCTCCTCTTATATGTCACTAAGTTGTTTATAGAAATATCTATGTTTGGTTAATTGATATCTAGTTGCTTATGTTTCAATAAAAATGACTTTTTAAGAGAAGGGTTATATCACATTAGGTTTTTTCCATCCTTCTATTCCTTTTCTTTAAAAAAAAACTGTTTAAACTGTAAATGAATGAAGTAAACAAAGTCATCTTGAACTGATCCTGAGATTAAAAAAAAATATTTTTTTGTTCTCTCACCACCATCAGCAGATGTGCTGTTGTGCTGCTGTTAACAAAAGTCAGATTATTTGCCCACAAACATCGTGCACTCATGACCCGTTTGCCTTGAGGAGCATTTATGCCAACCACGTAGCTACCCCCGATGAATAAAGAGCATTTAGACAGACTTCTTTCTCTGTGAAGCAAAGTTCACTTTAAATATCCTCTGTGGCCACTTTGCACAAATGTGAATAAAGGATGGGAGTTAATTTCAGAAAATCACATCAAATCAAACGAAAATTGCTACGTAAAAGCACAAACACCAATGTACAGAGTAATGTATAGTTATAGCAATACATCATCATATAAAAAAGGCAATAACAAAGTCATGCTGGCCATGAAATTCACTTTTAAGCACATAAGTGCCTCTAAGTGGATCTGAGCCAACTCTAGATTAGACATCTGATCAAATACAGTTTAGTAGTGAGGCTGAACAAAGACGGAGAAACTCACTCAGTTCATTCGGAGCAGAAACTTAACAATGCGGACCGGAGGGAGAACCAAGCTGTTTGCAGCGAACCAACACTTTGGCTCCTTTAAATACTTGGCTGCACTGCGAGGACTTGGCTGCACTGCGAGGACACACCCTTCTCTGTACAACATTAGGAGTCACTCAGGAATGGAAACAAGCAGCTACTTACACAGTTCACATGAACAGAAACACAGTGCTGTTGTTTTTAAGAAACCCGTTTGTTTCTGAGTTTTCTCTGATCGCAGAGCAGGAGGTCAGTCAGTCAGTATCTTCATTAAAAGAAAAAATCAATGCGGTTCTGTGTCAAATTGCAGAAAACATTTGTTCACTTGTGCAGATTTCTGAAGAAGTCAGGTTTCCTTTAGTCACACGTGTTTCTTGTTTTAAAGAATGGAGCATAATGTCTGAGGCTTTCCTGCGACTTACGTTGAATTATCACCATTATAAAATGATGTTTGTCTGTTCATCTTTTACAGCAGCTTTCCACTATATCTGTGTATATTTTCACTTTGAATGTATCCACGTTAAATGTCTCTGTCTCTGTCGTGACTGTGTTATTATCATTGCAGCCACAGCCGGGCTCTTTCTGAACACGTTTTTCTTCTTCTCGTTTGAGGCTAGGAATGTGGTTCCTTCATCTTGTCCTAATCAAAGGCCAGTCTAGCAGGTGAACACCCTAGACAGGTCTAAGCACAGCACTCCACTAATACCTGGTCTGAATACTTTTATCAGTCACATGTTTGCCATCTATCAAATAGCTCCTGTCATGTTTCTACCACTTTTACAATCAGACATGCTAACTTAGATTCATTGGTTTTCTCACACAGTCCAAACATTTTCTAGAAGATTGAGGTCAACTTAGGGACGGTACTGACGGCCTGCAAAGGCAGGTTGGATGTGTGTTTGGGATCATTGTTCTATGTGAACACAAAACTTTGTCAAAGTCTCAACTATTGCTGAATTTCCATTCACCATATAATTGCACAATTTGACATTTCAAGAATAAATTTGCTAAATGGAAAACCCGTCAATAAAAAAAATTGGTCATGTCCACTGCAATGGAAACACTTTTTTCCCCATCAGAAAAGCCACATGATCAACAAACGAATGTTGCCACTGGCACAAACCACAAAGAAGATGACAGGAAGTAGTTGGAGGATGATGTTTATTAGTGACTTATTGAGTGAGCAAACTTACTCGTGTGATTTTAATTGCATTTCTTAATGGAGACACCACAATTGAGATATTGTGTTTTTTCCGACATTAGCTGGATATTGAAGTTTTGTGCGCATTCGCATTGGAAATGCTGTCAGAACATTAGTCAGTTTGCTCAAAAACAACCTGAGGACTAACATAACTCAGGCTTTCTGTAAACTGTGCTCTGTAGGAACAGGAAAGGATGTGTCCACCATGAGGAAAGGACTGAGAATGTGACGATCAGGAAAGTAGACCCCGTTCCATCAAGTTTGACGAGAAAAAAATTTACTCAAGAGAAATGTTTTACCATAGAATGAGTGAAAGGTCTAGATTTCAGGCCACGATCCCAAATATGATTAGACAAGTGAAAGTGACCACATTAACTAATTAACTAAGGTAACTCCACCGATCCTGCCAAGCTGAACGGTCCGATATCTGTCCAGGACTTGCGCATCGTGCTAACGTATATTTATTCACCGGTCATCGGAAAGTGTAAATATATAAAACACATTCACCCCTTTCCTGTTTTTAAAGTGAACCTAATCCGCATGTCGCATAATGACTCCAGTAAAAACCCAAAGTAGTTAAATTTTTTGAAGTGTCTGAAGACGTCTACTAGCAGCTGTCATTTCTCCTAGTGAGTCAATGAAAAAACAATCTCCTCGCTTCTGGGCGCTGACCATTACGGCAGATTCTGTAAATGATTATAATCAAACGTTTGTCATTGTACGTAATGTAATTTTTCATTTATTAATACGTCCACAAGAGAAATAACATGTTCTTTTATTTAAAAAAAAAAAAAAGGATTTAATAAACAGGCCTCTGCTGGGCTAAGGTAATATTAAAGTTGACAGTGATGAAGCTGCTGAATGGAATGAAATCATTGTTAAGGTAATTGTTCTCACCACGGCCCTCCTACTGTGACACCCAAACTCAGACCTGTGGAAGAAAGCCCACACATTAGTCACACGCTACATACAAATTTCACACTTTGTGAAAGGGAGCGGTCTTCCTCAGTTTGATAGGAATTACCTGGATGATGTCACAGTGACTGATTCAGTACATTTTTCTCCACGGCTTAGCAAATTCATCTTTTAACACACACAATGCAATTAAGAGACTAAATTCTGTCACATGATTTGAAAACCTAATTACAAAGTCATAATTAGAACGCTGTATTGTTTGTCTAATAACACGGACACACAGCATGCTTTTACTGTTTCATTTTTTGTTGAAAAAACTCACATTTACATATTACTAAAAGATTTGACGTTTCAATTTGACCGCAGGTATTAGCTTGGAGCTCCAGTAGCAGCATGCTAGCTTCTATGTTAGCCTTGATCTAAAAGTCATCGGTTGCAAATTGCTGCTAAGAGAAATGTATTGGTCATATGAAAACCTATAAGTTTATGTAATTCTCTGGGGAAAACACAACACGCTTAACTAGCTAGCTATGGAAGAAAAGGTCAAGATGTTCAGAAGAAACTCAGGAGACAGGAGGTCGGTTCGAGTTTGTCTGAATTTATCAGTCTGGATTGTAAACCTGGTGCTGTAGTGAAGAGTTAAGGTTATTCACATTGCTACTGAATATGTACACCCTACTTGAGCTAGATTTAAAAAAAAAATAAGGACACCATCAAAGGCTCTGTGCGGTTTGGTTTATTACAAACATTCGATGTTTGGAGTTTCGCCCGATGTCGCTGCTTAGCCTCAGGAGACATTTGAAAGATTTCCAAGAGTTTTTCTAATCACTCTACAACAAATTAAAAGCCAGCTGCGTGGTGCTAAAGAAGTTGGAAATTGAAAAAGAAGAAGTAGGAAAGTAAATGTCTAAAAGCTATGGATGAAATAGTGAAAAGGTAAAGGAAATAGTTCCTCGCCACTTGTATAGGATTTCTCATCTCTGTAGAAGTTCTGAGGCATCAATCACAGAGACCTGAACAAAAATCACCACCCTTATGGATTACTTCTGGTTCTACCTAAGCCTGGTTGTTCCAACCCTTATTGACAACTCCCATCAAGCAGTGACTGGTGATAAGTCTTTAAAATTAGTGTTTTCTTTTGTTGTTGTTGATGTGCTTTGTATCACCGACTTTCTGTACAGCCCAAAGAACAATGATGGCCAGACGTTCTCCATCAAAACTTTGCATTTGGTAGCAGAATTCATGCAAGTCGCCCTGGTGCTGCAGCGTGATTCTCTGGAAGGAATCTGCTGTTAGGTTTTACCAAGAAGTCCCAACTTTGTCTCGTCAGTCCACAGAATGTTTTACTAATGTTTTACTAAAGCCTTTTCTTGACTTTTTTGTGACTTACCAGACGACCTGTTGAACCCGTCATGGAGTAATCGTGTTAGGTCAGCCATTGGTAACGGCTCGCAGGTTTATGTGGCTCTCACTGCAGTTTGTTTGAGTCCTAAAGCCTTAGAAATGGGGTTAGTTTGTGACTTGTGGGATGATTTAATCATAAGAAGACATTCACGTTTTCACAGAAAACCACATCACAGAAGAATGGATTAAAAAAACATCCCCAACCCTGTTTTAGCGTGTGTGGATAAATAGAAGAAATGCAAGACCAGCCCAATCCCCGAAAATCGTATCAAAGCATCCGAAAGATGAGTAGTGACACAAAAAAGTAATGATCTTTGTTTAACCTGAAGTTGATGTAACATTTTCCAACCTGTTCCACCGTCTGCAGTCAGAAAACGATGTGCTTTTAGGTTGAGTCAAAAGGTGTGCCGTGTTGTTTTGAATAGGACACTCCCAAAACAGGAGTTTTTTTTTCTCTAATGCTCCACTGTCAAAAAATGCTATGACTGTAAAAAAAAAAGAAAAGAAAAAAGATTTGATGTGTTGCAATGTTGAATCCCTGCCAGTGAAAAGGTAAACAAAGGAACAATGACAGATTTCTGACATTATTGATGGATTATATGACACATTGCTCGGCACCCCACTTGAGACACACCTGTTTTATCTGATGGCTAATGCATTCAAGTCCGTTTTCCAATATTACACAATCTGCTTTGACATTATTGCAAAATCATCTTCGGAGTAAACTGGAAACACTGACAGTGTGGAAGGAACATATATAGGGTTGACTTTTTTTTTTTTTGTTTTTTGTACAAACAAAAAAAAATTATCAGAAAACAGCGAGATTGAATTATTATTACTATTATTCAGACAACAGACTCACCAATTCCATCAGATATTTTAGGATACCACCAATCAAACGGCTAGACTGAGTCCACCTGTGTAAAACGGTCTCGGCTTGAATCCGACTGTTCCTTTAAGAGCTCAGACGGTTTTTAGGAAACATTATTATTAAACAAACAGCAGAACCTAAAGAATCTCCCTGAGAATCATTTGGTCCATCAGCTGGGCTAAAGTTTCAGATTACTTCTTGAAATATTGTTTTATTTTTGCATTGTTTCTTAACTCAATTTGCTCTCAAATGACGCTTTTGTACTTTATTTTTTTTTTTTAAGGAAATGCAAATGTGTTATTAAAGTATCGACAAATAAACCTTGTCCAAATTTTTTCTTAAGTTTGAACTAAGGAAAAAGTTCAAAAACACCCGAGTCGCAGGGGGTTTGATGATACAGCAAACTTAAATAGAAAGTATCGGTATCAGTATCGGTATCAATCATACCAGCCTGGTATTTACTTGGTATCGGATTGATAACAAAATAGGAGGCATCACACACCTATAATGTCTTCAGTTATACGCCTATTTGTCTTGGCCAATCATACATTTTTGTTTTTTAGCGTGAAATACTATATATATAAAAGGTCAAGGAGTGTAAATATTTCCCCAAGACATTTTGTCTCTCAGAAACATTGTTAATCTTTGGGCCAGAAACAAAAAAAAATAATTCAAATATAGAAAGGACACAAACAAAGGCTTGCTGGAAGGCAGTGACACAATGTGTGCTGTTTTTATTGAATCTACTGTGCAACAGTATATTGTTATTTAATGTCTTTAGATAACCTTTTTAAAAATAATGATTACTACAAGATGCTGCAATCGACCTGTTTGAGCACAAAGCTCAGAGAAGCAATAAACCAGCATTGCTGCACGCCACAGGTGTCAAACTCCAGTCCTGGAGGGCCGCTGTCCTGCAACGTTTAGATGTGCCTCTGCTGCACCACACCTGAATAGAATAGTCAGGTCATAATCAAGGCTCTGGAGAACTGATCTACACGAGGAGGAAGTAATGAAGCCATTTCATTTCAGTGTTTTGTACCTGTGGCACATCTAAAAACTGCAGGACAGCGGCCCTTCAGGACTGGAGTTTGACACCCCTGCTGTACGAAAATCCATATCAACTTTACACCTTTTTTTTTCTTCCATGTTTCTGCATGCATTAGGGGGAGCGGACATCCATCCACACAGGCACACAAACAAAGAAATGCGACGTGTTTTATCGTGCATTCACCGCTCCTCGCACACACACACACACACACACCCACACACACACAGACACACACATTTAAATGTAGACTTTGTGTTCAAGTGGTGGACAGGTGTGTGATGTACACTCTGAACCATCAGGCTGTCAGAGCTTCAGGGTTGGCTGTGACTGGCAGTCCGCCTACAAACAAGAGGCACGACACACTTCAAAATAAAATAATCAGAGACGGGAGAGAGAGAGAGAGAGAGAGAGAGAGAGAGAGAGAGAGAGAGAGACGAGACGCGGGTTGCCTGCTACCAAAACACAGCTGAAGACGGACAGACGAGTGAACGACGGGATGCCGGCGATCAGAGCAGGAGGTCCGCGACGGAGGGCAGCAGCTCGGCCAACTCCGACTCCACGTTGGCTGTCTGAGTGACGGGGTTGCCGCGGAGATCGAGGCGCCTCAGCTTGGGGCAGGAGGCCAGAGGCTGAAGGTCTGCCAGCGTAGAGATCTCTGTGAGTTTTGGGTTAATGAAAAATAAAAAAAACACTCAGAAAAAAAAAGAGAATAAAAAGAAGAAGGGAACCCCGCTCGCCATGCGGTGGTGAGTAATGGTGAGTGAGAAGAGATGTGACAACACTGGTGTAAAAGCAAGATCTGCATGTCAAATGCAACGCCGTGGTGTTGGATAAACTTTTCCCCTCCAAAGCTGAGCTGTCACTGCAAAGAATAATAATAATAATTTTTAAAAAAACGGCCTGGGTGTCATGACCTGCAAACCTCATTAATTCCTCTCTTGTGTGTAAAAGGAAGCGAAGCACGGAGAGAGGATTGGCCTTGTGGCAGTAATGTGTCGCTAAGTGTCTCTTCTCTTCCTAATGTGAAGCAGTCTGCCCCCTTTTCACCACATCTCATACACACACACACACACACACACACACCCCGCAGCATTTAATTACTCGAAGTTTCACGTGAGATAAATTATGCATGCGCCGGGCTGAAGAGAATAATCACGAGAGCGATTTTTTCTTTTTCTTTTTTTGGCAAACACTGTCAACACCAGCCGCTGCGAGAAGAACTCCTTCTCCTTCTGCGTCACCCCGCATCAGCAGCTCGCGCTCTCCGACCACATTTTTTTTCTTTTTTTTTTCTGTGTAGCGCTGAAGCCACTCAGAGCTGATTCACGCCCGCCTCTCGAGTCGCCACAACCGCTCGGATGGGAGGAAGACGAACAAATCCGATCCCCGCGGCTCGGCTGCAGACAAAGATCGGCGGCCGGATCGCGTCTCCGGCGGGCGCGGCGCCGAATGTTAATCCGCAGGTTTAAGGATACTGTTGTTCTTCAAGGAGACCTCCTCCAGTTTGGGAAGGTGATAAACTCCCTCCAGGTTCTCTATAGAGTTGTTATCAGCCTCCACAACCTGCGAGTTGAGACCAAGTGGTTTAATTGCAGTAAACAGACGATATGCGTTTCCCCCCCACCACCACCACCCCCTCCCTCACCGCCGCTCCAGTCAGCTAGGAGCGAGTCAGGGAAAAAAAAACAACAAGAAAAAACAGTGACACTGCAGGAGGAGGCAATTAAGAGTGGAATTGGTGGCGTTCTTACCTCCAAGCACTGCAACATCGCAAACTGAGGAGGCAGCCGCCGCAGCTGATTGGACGACAGATTGATGTGAGTCACTAATAACAGCTGGTCCAGGTGGCATAATGTGGTCAGGTTCTGGAAGACACACAAATTGCTTTTCAGCATCTCTTTTTTTGGCAGAAAGTGTTTGTTTTTTTTTTCCTTATGTTGCTCATCAGGAATTCAGGACCGACCCTGTCAGAGATACTGAAGACTCGCACTTCGGCGTACTCCATTTTCAGGATGGTGTTTTCAATCATGAACTTGCTGCACAGGTCGCTGTAATATGCAGAGCGCATGGAGTCCACTTCCTGGAGGAGAGGCGGGGAGCGTGCTCAGTCAGTCATCTGAGCAAATACGCTTAGTGAGCGTACGGTGTGTGTGTCTGTGTGTGTGGTACTCACTTTGAGTGTCTGGAAGTGAGCGAGGGTCTCCTTCTCATACCCAAGAGGGTCTAGTGCTCTCATCAGGAGGATAATGGTCAGCAAGCACCCTTCAGAGGCAGGAAGGTTAGTTAGCTGGTTACTATGAGGGTCGCTAAACTTTAACAGCTCAGTCAGAGTTTATTACTGGGAGGAATGCTGCCGTCTCTAAGTGATGCACTTGAAATGTTCTTTTTTTTTTCCAGGGTACACAAGTTTGAAATGAAATGCGCACCTACTTAAAAATATACACACTGGCTCAAAAACTGTCTCTAAAATGTAGATGAATCTCCTTTAGCAAGTTTCAAGAGACGACAAACAATTTGTTGTTTTGAACTGGTTGGTTTTCTGTGTGGATAAACTGAAAAATTTGAGCATATATTGATATACAATGTTAATATATTTCACTACTTTTCACTACTTTTTGTACCTTTTGACACCTTGAAGAAAAACTAACTAGCGGTTAACTCTCAACTAAAGTTTCTCTGCTTTAGTTGAGCTATGTTTCCAATTTGAAGACATTTGAAGTTAAACACAAATAAGTGGTTAAATTTCTAGCTGAAAATGCTAGAACATTGATTATGACTACATAACATATTTCTTTTCTGTAACTTCCCAATTACAGACAACAATAACTGTAATAGGACAAAGTATAGGCGCGCGTAGACATCGGAGCTTCAAAACCTGTGTGGATTTGAGAAGATATGCATCAAATTTAAAATCTTGCAGCTAATTCTTCGTTTTTAAAATCAACTTAAAGTTGCACATTGCATCACAGACAAACCCAGGGAGAAAAAAACTTTTTTAAACGCATCACCAAAAGCCCAAAATAAACTTGATTTTCAAGTTGGAGCCGGCTCTCTGCGGCATAAATTTGCCGTCTCCACCTACATTTATTCAGAGGCTCCAGTTCTTGTAGCTGGTTGACGGACTGCAGCTCCGACTGTAACACCGAGGTCTTCTCCACCGAGAGTTCACTCCTACAGAGCAAGACACCGCCATCTGTTCTTCCATCATGCAAAAACACGTCTGAAACTTACCGCTGCAAATATGCAAAAGCCGTACCTGAACAGTTCGAGGTCTGTAGCCGTGTCCCGACACCAGCTCTCGCTCCGGCCTTTGGAGGTTAAAAACAAACACACAAACAAAAAAGCTCAAAAAGACAAAAAAAAACTATGGTAAATTTACATAAACGTAAGACTTGGAAAAAGTCCAGAGTGTGGGATATGCGTCACCTGTGTAGAGGGCGCAGTCCCGGTGGGTGTGTTTTTCAGTCCAGTGCACGGTCAGGTTGTGTTCGTTGGCGACGTCGCTTATCGTTCCTGGAGGAAGGTCGCAGATCTGAGCAGGCGCTAAGGTCACGTACGGTCGAAGCACGAATTATTCAATTCACAAAGGGAACAAAGAAAAAACTAATAAAAAACTGTATTTGATTTGGATGAAAATGTGTCATTTCTGAGCTAGTTAGAAACAGAATGTAAAAGAGAATAATCAACATATGGCGCGTTTCCAGAGGTGAAAAACAGGAGCAGGGCCCGGTGCCAGAAAATGTAAGAAAAAAATTCAACTGCCTGTAGCTGGTGGTACACTTGATTTGCTAAAAGCCTCAAAGTAATCCATTTGTTGTTACAGTAGTATGATGTTTGTGATGACTGGAAAACCATGAGGGAAATAATTGGATTTTGAGCATTAAAAACACTAAACAACCAATAAAGAGGGATGATTCTGTTCTGGGGGGGACTGTGGATCCTCTGGAGATGATGCTGCAAAGAGGGATTTTGCAACAACAAAAAAACCCTCAAAAATGAGACTGGAGCTGGAATTACAGCAATATATTTGCTTTTTTTGTTTTTTGGTAAAAAAAACAACAAAAAAACGTTTTTGCATTAGAATGATGGGATTTTATGTTATCAATGACCGGATGTTACTACTGGTACAGGCGAAAAAGATGAAGACGACGACAGGAAGTGGTAGGTGGATGATGGCGCTGCACGAGACTGCGCCACCAAACTTCTTCACGGGTTATTTTAATTGCATTTTCATATTTAATGGAAACACCGTAATTACAAGATTGTGTTTTCTCAACGAATATCGGCAAAGTTTTACGCACATTTGTAATGGGTACCGTTAAGAAAATATATTTAAAATAAGCTAGTTGTAAAAACTTAACCGTATCTCCAATAATTAGGTAAAATTGATGGTGTTTCAAATACGGAAATTCATTTCAAATTATATCCATAGTTCAATTAGTGAATTCTTATCTAGGATATTTCTATTGAAACATTATACACTAAGTTGAATGAAAAGAACTTAGTTTGTGCTTTTCTATAAGTTAGAAAATGGAGCTCGCTAGGGACACTCCCCTGGGTTCAATGCAGCGTCAGGAGAGGGCACGCCCCCCCCATATAAAACTAGCTAGCATGGAGTTTAGCGCTAGATCGCCATGAGGATTCCTTCGTGATCTGATCTCCGGAGAAACATCCAGGGCGGTGAGATGTTTCTTCGTATTGTTTCGCCGTGCGTGTGTGAGGTCTATCATGTGAGGTAAATATTGTTGGTTTCATTCAGTGTTTGTCTAATAAATGTTATGCTTTTAGGACGTGGAAACCGAGTTGTCTTGTCTTGTCTTGTAAGTTCAGCTGATACAATGACGACTTCAATGAATCCGGGCAGAAGAGGAAATGAAACAAGTCAAAAGGTTTTTAATTATTCCTCTTCTGATCATTTTTTTAACAGTACACAGTCAGAGGCTTCTTCCAACTCGCTGTGACACACACTGCTACAGGAGATCCGTCCTGGATCCTCCATCAGCCTCTACAGAAACTCTTGAAGAACCTTGAATTAATATGAGCTACATTTAAAATTCCCTTTGGGAACAATAATGCATTTATGAATTTAATTGAATTCTAAGTAGCCATTGTTTTATCCGAGTCCCTGGTGCAACATTTACTGGTGCCCCCGCTGTCAACACCTCATATAACCAGGTTTTGCCAGTGGAACAATGCTTAATTTTCTGTAACATTTCACATTGTTTGGGTCATAGAGGGAGGGAAGGCTCTGCTTTCTTCAGCTCATCCCACCATCTTTCTATAGGAGTTAGGAGCTTCTACATTTCTGTGATAATTTAGATTAATAATCTGCTACTTTTTCAGTTTTCTGGTGAATCCTACAGTTATTTATTTTGTTTATTTCAAGGATCCTGTCGGTTCAGGTCGTTCATGAGGCCAAGAACTCCAACACGGTCATTTGTAAGCAAAAAGGCCCACAGCATCACAGATCCTTTCACGTATTCCTCTTCAGTCGTCTGCACCCGTAGCGTGTTGCTGCAGTGAAAGCTCCATCTTTGTTCTTCTATGAGCAAAACACACAAAGTCCAGTTGTGAAGATCAGAGGAGCCGGACAGACACGTCCTTTTTTTTTTTTGGTTGCATCACCCCTAAACAATCGCCTGGCAATCATGGCGTCTTAAAGGTTGTCATGGAGACATGGCAACCCCGCCGAGATATCGCTCTTTGCTGCTGGTCTCCAACGGCGAGCTTTAGCGATTTTATTTTTATTTTTTATGACCTCCCTCACCGCTCTCCTCTCTGCGTGTGGCGGCGAGATAAATCTGAGTCTTTACTTTTGGAAGAAGAAAACGGGCTCAGAGTTACAGCAATATTTACACCCCAATAAAACAAAAAGTTAAGATTACGAATTAGGAGTTCCTAAAAACATTTAAAATAAATTCTTTTTTAAAAACACGCTTTAGTTACACATTTACTCTAAAGAGATTGTTATGAATAATTGTTCTGCAGGACATTTTGTTATAAACTTTATTCCCGTTGTGTTATTTTTCCCTCCCAGCAACTATTCAAAATTAAGGTTTGGATTTTTCTACTTTTTCCCCCCACCCCCAGTGTGAAAAAGCAACAAAATATGAATTTGTTGAAAATGTTATTTCGGATGTTTTCCCCCCTCATCGATGAACTGCATGGCTCAGGGGGATTCTTTTGAGTCTCTTTCGGTTATTTCTACACACAAATAATGCCCTGATTACCATATTCTATAAAACATTAAATCCAATTTGCGCATTAGTATTCATTCTCATGCAGCTCCTTAAGGTGCTTCTAAAACCCCCTTGTATCTACACAGGCGTACGAGTTACAGCGACGGCCGACGTCCCGACCTGCGATAGAACCGAGTTCGGTTTCAGGATTTGGAATCCGCTGAAGCGGACGGAGATGGAGCGCTGCGATGCAACAGAAATAATCCCTGTGATGAATGAGTGAAAATGGGAGAGCCTTACAGTCTTATTGTAGCCTGAGGAAAAATGTAAAAAAAAAAAAAAAAAAATCATTATTGAGAGAATTGAAAAAGGGATCCGGAGAGGCCGGGCTGCATATTTAACCTCGGAGCCGGCACAGTTTCCCATGAATAAATCGAGACGAAAATAAAATAATAAAAAAATCGTCCAGTGAGGTTTGTTCTCAGCTCATTTTTTAAGATTTAAAAGTCTCATTTCGGCAGCAGGGTGCAGGTCGGCCAAAGAACGGAAGGAATTGGGATTTTTTTTGTTTTGTTTGTTTTTTACTTCCTGATTTAAATAAATCACCATAAGACAACTTTCTGCTTTGTTCAAATAAAAAAATTGTAAAAGGATAAAACAAGCAGTGAGTGTTAGTTAGAGGTTAGAGTTAAGACAGCCAACAAATATTAGACATTTCCCTTCTTCTTCACATATTTCTTTTGAATATGTGAAGACGATCTGAATATTGTGCCAGAGAAGAAGAGGAATGTGAAAAGTGTTGTTGTTTTTTTTATTTTACGTTAAAGCAGCGTCTAAAGTGAAGTGTTTGTAAATTAAAGGATACCCAGACTGGACTGTGTTTGAAGTGTGGGTGGACGCTCCGCCACTCCACCCTCTGAGGCTGACCGTCGAGGACCAGCAGCAGGCCGCCCGACTGCGCCTGCATGGGGAGGAGAAGGCCAATAAACGCTGGGTGCAAAATGAAGGCGTAGCACACAAACAGCTGGAAGCTGAAGCTCACATTTAGCAGAATAAAAAAAACAAAAGAAAAATAATCCTCACTGTCTGAAGCTAAAACAAACCAACTGTTTCTTGTTTTACTGTTTTTTGTTTGTGTAGAATTACACAATGGTTTCATTCTTATTTCAGAAGTTTACACACAGAATGTTTACCGTCTCTTTAAACAATGAGACAAAGCCTGGATGATGATGATGATGATGATGACAGGTTATCGGTCACGTTTAAGTTAACTATAACATGTCTGTGCGGGTGTGTGTTCACAGCCACACCTGGAACACGCCGCTTTATTGTTTGACACGACGGGAAGGTCAAAAGAAATCAACCAATCAGGAAGGGAGATACGGAGAGACATAGATGCTAAAAATGGTAAGGCAGTGTCATTATTCACTGTGAAACATTTCCTGTACAGACATGGACTAAAAGGCCACTCGGCAAGGAAGAAGCCTTTACTTCAAAAGAAACATAAAAAAGTCAGATTGCAGTTTTCAAATGCAAAGATGGTCGTTTTTGTAGACGAGTCGTGTGGCCTGATGAAACTAAAGTGGAACCGTTTCTCCATAACGATCATCGTGACGTTTGGAGAGAAAACGGAGAGGCTTGTAAGCCTGGAAACAGCATCACAACTGTCACACATGGTGGTGGCAGTATCATGCTGTGGGGCTGTTTTGCTGCAGGAGAAACTGGCGCACTTTATAATCTAGATGGCATCATGAGGACAGAACATATTGGAATTAATGAAGCAACATCTAAAGAAATGAGCCAGGAAGTAAAAGCTCAGGTTTTCTAAATGAATAATAACCCTAAGAATGCAGCCAAAGTCATTATAAAGTGGACGAAGAACAACACAAAGTGTGATCATCACAAAGCTCTCCTGTGAGCAAAGCGAGCTACGAACATGACTCCGTTCTACCGGTTCTATCAGGAGGAACGGGTCAGAAGTCCAGCAAACTATTGTTAGGAACTTGAAGGACAAAACCCAAAAGGTTTGACCCAGTTCAAAGGCAACACTGACCAAACACTGAGGAAAAGTGTTTAGATTTCTGATTTTGAAGACATTAATAAATAAATCTCTGGCATAATTGACGTAACTTCTCCTTATTGAGGCATTTAGCAACCAGACATCATTTTGGTCACCTAAAAACAAGAGACATTTGGTCTGATTTCACTTCAGACTGTATTTATCGTTATCAAACAGACTCTTAAAACGTAGCTGCTGCTCATCAAATCTCACAGCAGGCTCTCAAAAACCTCAAGACAGCTGTTTCCAAACAAACATGAAGTATTTTTTTAACGAGGACAAATCATGCCCAGATTCTGGAAAAAAAAAAATAAAAAAATAAAAATCTTTGAACTAAGGATTGTGACGAAAAAGCAAGACAAGTTTGAGAACAGATGCAGTAAACGACAAAAACACAGAAACAGTGAAGGAGAAATCTACTGACATTGACAGGCCTGGAGAAGGCGACGGCGACTCTTTCCTGCTCCCGACTGACGTACGCACAGCTTATCATCTCCTCACGCTCCGCTGGGAGGAAGACAAAAGAAATGATAATAAATAAACGTGAGTCAAACTCATAAAATGGCAATGAGCATTGCTTGCGTGCACAGACAAACCGGAATGTACACAGGCATGCAAGTTGGAGTCAAAAGTCCATCCACTCCTGATCAAAATCTAAAGATCACAACAACAATTCCAAGTATTCCTAAGTCAGGACGCCATGTTAAAGGGGAAGTATTAGGTGTTATTCCATTTTGTAGCACAATCAAGTAACTGTTACCTTCAGTTGTTATAAAAAATGCTCTGTATATCAAATGTGACTTAAAAGAAATTTGACTTTGAAATTGGGCTTCTGTCTCTTTAAGAAACTCCTGCTCTGTTTGAAACTCCGTCTGCAGGAAGTTATCATAACATCGCTACTCTATTAACCCTTTAACCTTTTTACTAGTGTTGCACTGAGAAGTAGCTCGTTATGAGATCAACGTACGCGCAGTTCTGGCAGATGTTTGCTAATTGATGCTGGCTAGTCTGAAGGAGCAGAGAGGGGGAGTTGCAGAGGAGCGCTGCTCTGTGAGGCTGAAGACCAGAGGCTTGGAAACTGCATCCAAAGGCAGAGCTAGGTCCACCCAGGCGTTGTGCACAGCCGAACGGTTGCCACGGGAGACTAAAGGCTTTATTAAACACGCATGAAAGAATCAAAGCAACACCCTAGGTGTGTTTTTGATGAGGGATTAACATTATAACATGATGTAAATCTCCAAAAAGTTGATTTTACGTAAAACTCTTTAGTTAAGTTGAGCTCCAAAATACAAAACCAAGAAACAAAGGCAAGAGCACCATGCAGAGAGGGCAAATTATTGAAAACTGTTTTAAAACTCAAATAAGCAGTTAATTAGTTGGTAAAAAGCTAAAACTCAACTGCCAACAAAAAATTTAAATCAACAAATGACTGGGAAAAAATTTGTCTGCTTTTTAGTGTAAATCTTACACATTTTCAGTGGGATTCCCTTGCAAAGTTCAGAAGGAGTTGTGAAGGAGACGTAGCCTTTGGAGGAATTTTCATTTATTATTATTATTTATTTTATTTTTTTCATTTCAAAATTCTACCTGCAACCTGGTTATGATCCACCGTCACAAAACATGAAGACTCGTCATGTCTTAAAATTTTCATCAGTTCTGAATTCTACCCTGGGCCAAACGAGACAAACAAAGAACAGTTTCAAAAGCTGAACGGTTAAATATTTAACCGTTTTTTAGCCTTTGATCATTTTAAAAGGCAAAAATAAAGCAAGAAGAACAAGACTGGTTAAAAATCAGCAGCACAAAAATAAAACATGTTTTAGAGACACGTCACGTCTTTTACATCTTGTTTCGGTGGGCTTGTGTAGTCGAGCTCTTTGCAACCGTTGTCTAAGAAATGCATCGATTTTTAGGTCAAGGAAACAAAAAATTGTCCTCTACATACTTATGTGTACTGGCATTTTTGTATATATGTGCAACGGGAAATTTCCTTGAACCTGTCAACACCCATATTGCTAAATGTACGTTTGCTGTTTTTGACCTGATGGTCTTTCAGCATAATTCATATTTGATTCTAATCAGTCCTGGTTAATGAAAAATCACTTCATTTAGTGGTCATGGTTGATTTGCATAGATTTTTTTCCTTCAGATAATTCCTCGTTTGTAAACTGATATTTGTATTTACTCAGCTTTGTTTGATGATCTGAGACATCTAAACGTGAGAACACAGAAGAAAACTGTAAGAAAACAGCTTTCAAAGGATTTTATGCACGTATAAAACTATTTTACTGTTATTGATTAAACTCTTTTTTAACCAGGCATCGTTTTCTTTCCACTTTATAATTATGCTCTAAATTTCTCTTGGTTTAGAACGTAAAATCCTGATAAAATACACTGAAATGTGTATTTTGTACATGCAGAAAACACAGAAAGAATCGTTTTGTTATTTTGTAAAGAAAAGTTTTTAAACTTAAAAAAAAAACTTTCATATTTGTTACCTTAGTTAAATCTTTGCCTCATCAGCAGCAGCAATAGTGAGGAAATCCAACACCTTTACTTTTCAAACCCATTTAAATGTGCAGACTCATACCTCGGCCCAGCAGCCAGCGGTAGTAGAACCAGGCACTCTGGTCGTTTGGGTCGGTGAAGAAAGCGTTCTGAACCAGCTCATACTCTGAAACGCAAAGAGCAGTTTAAATCAGGACGAGACTGCCCCCTGTCTGCTGCCGCGCTGCATCGCCGGCTGCGGTCTCACCTTTGAGCAGCTGCTCTTCACACACTCGGTGGAAGTGGGTCTGGGGGGAGGGCGGCGAGCAGGAGTGAGGCGGGTCACCGCCGCAGCGCGAGGGCGGCGGCTCGGGGGAGCCCGGGTGGAGCAGCGGCAGCAGGGTGCTGCGGTAGTGCCAGCTGGAGTAGTTGGAGAAGTTGGAGCCTATGAGGCGGTCGGTGAAGTCCAGCTCCTGCTTCACCGGCACGCCGGACATTTTCACCACCGTCCGGCGGTAATCCCAGCAGTGGACTGGGAGGGATGGGAGAAAATGAAGTCATGGAAACAGGAACGGTGCAGCACCGGTGTAACGTAGACGTGAGCTACTTTTAGGCCTGCAACTGGTGATTATTTTAGCTATCGATTAATCTATCTGACGATTAATCGGATAAAAAGATTGGCACATTCTGCAGATTTTCCACTGAAGATTTTTTTATGCAGTATTTGAAATACACACAAAGATGCAAATAAACAAATAACAAAATTTATTTTTACAATAAGAAAATAAAAATTTTATTGCCTAAAGTGCAACAACACAGCTTTCCTTTGATCATTTCCAGCAAAGGGTGCATCTGCAGCTACAAAGACACTTCTAGCATCAGCATGTGAAAAGCTGAGGCCTTTCTGCTTGACTTAGAGCTGTGTAGAGATTATCTGGTGATTATTTATGGATTACCAGATCAATAAACTTATATTAAAAGGTGTTTAATAGGTGAAAACAATGGGGGTGGGGGGTTTACTTGAATGTGATATATATATATTTTTGGCTTAATTGCTGCTATGAGGGTGTGGTTCTTTCAGAAAATGTCTCTTTTTTTTAGTTTGTGTAGCCCAGTTAATAATTAGTCAATTACTAAATTAGTTGACAGTTATTTAAATAATAACCTCTTTTTTTCAGGATGTTTAATCAATTTATAATAATTAATCTGAGTTTCAATCATTTAATTCTGATTAATCATTTTAATCCAATTAATCATTTAAAACCGATTAATCGTTTTTATCCAATTAATTGCTTTAATCCGATTAATCGTTTCAGCCCTAATTTTCCATTTGAAAAGGAGAAAACATTTATGTGAAAGCCAGAAAAACATTCAACTTCCACTCGTGACTCACAGTTGCGGTCGTCGAGGCTTAAGCAGCGATTACACAGGCTCAGCTCTCTGGCCCAGTCGGGTCGAGGCAGACGGGCTGAGACCCACCCTCTGTGGTGCCAGCTGCCGTAGGACTTTGGATTCACTTTCAGGCAAGACTCCAGGAACGACAACTCGGCCTCGTAAATCTTCTGCGCTTCGTCCTCGTCTCTGAGGTGGACACGGAGAAACGGAGTCATCATTCTAGCTCCAGCGTCTCTCCTGCTGGCTTGTTACAGACACAACAGGAAGCAAAGAAACAAAACAAAACAAAATTGCTAACTTGACAGTTTCCAGGTGCGTCAGGATCTCTCGTCGGTAGTTCCAGAGGGTTGCAAAGTCAGGGTTTGCAGAGAGGAGCTGCTGAGTCAGCTGCAGGGCTTCATCATCAAAAACACCATCCTTCCTCTGACACAGCGGAGATGGGGGACGATGGGAAACAGGAGTACAAACATGGATTACACTGTAAATAATTTATACCAAAACAAAATCAAAACAAAAGCGCAAACAGCAACAGGATTCTGCTGCTTATTTCGACACTGCACTTACATAGTTTATCCAAAGCGACTGCTTTCTACGAAACTACAAACTTTGATTTGTATATTATATCAATTTTTACAGATTGGGTGGAAAACATCTGGATACATCAGTGTTCAAACCATTCCTTTTAGCTGTGACTGGATGTTCAGGATTGTTGTCCTGCTGGAAGGAGAACCGTAACCCTGCAGCGCCGTCTAAAGGCATTTTTACTCAGACATCTCCCTACATTGAGCTGAAAACATCTTCTAAACAAACTGGTCCTGTTTTCCCACATCATGATGCTGCCATCACCATGTTTCTTTATGATGATGGTGGGTTCAGGGCTAAAGTGCAGTGTTAGTTTACAGTCACAGGAAAAGTTTTGAAAACAGACCAAAAAGCTTAACCTTCCAGCTGCGTTCCTCGAACTGGCATTTATCATATCGTTTATCATCACGATAAGACTTTTGATTTATTGTTGCCTTGATAAATTTCAGTTACTGATAACGCATAATTTTAAAAAAAAGTTTTAAAACGGTGATGCTGACGGTGATCACCTTGGAAAAGCAGGCGTCCCGAGCGGCCACGTAGACCTTCAGCTTCTTCTCTCGCTCCTTCCTTTTCTCCTCCTCCTGCTGGGCTGTGGTTTTAACCTTCACACGGCCGTGCTGAAGCAGGACGAGATACATTCGATGAAATTTACCTTCCAAGGCCTGGCTGCTTTAGTAGCTAAATAATGTGCAGAAGCGCCTCAAAGTACACCTTTGCTCAGCTCATCAAAGTGTTTATATTCCTGGAATTAAAAAACAAAAAACTACCAAAGTGGTTTATTCATGGCTGAACTCTTCATATGCATTACCTTGTTAATTTATAACCTCCATGGCTGAATATATATCTACATCTGGATCTGAGCGGGTCATCTAGAACAAGAACCGGCTGGTAGCGCTGCTTAGCTCCACCTATTCTGGTTCTCTGTAATCACATAGGATTTATCTGTTAAAGTGCTTTAAAATGGATTTTGTCGTAAAGTCTGCTATACGAATAAATTTACCTGAATCTATGAATATCCTCTTTTTTCAGGATGTTTAAGTTTGAGGACCAACCATTCCACATTGTTGATGGTAAAATTGAATTGGGTAGCCGAATTTATTTCACTTTATTTGCAATAATTCAGACTGGGTCTGTCAAGACAAAAAAAATTTGCTGGACAATAAATTGTCCCAGAACTTATTGCAATAAACAATAATATTGTTGTTTTGAGACCATTTTCAAGAGACCATTTTCAAGTAATATATTATGCCTTTATAGCAATAAAGGCATAATAATGCAAGAACATATTCTCAAGGATCAATAACCTTTAGATTATAATAACATTTAAACACTTTAACTGAAAGACATTTTAAATATCCAAAATAAACAAAGAAATCAACAGAAGCAACAACTAAAATGAATTATGAAGCCTCTGTAAACAAAATTATCTTTCAAAAAAATGGGATAGTTGAGACTAAAGCACCAGACTAACGACTTCTATCATTCAGTTTTTGGTAAAAAAAAAAGTGAGAGAAAAGAGAAAAACGCTAAATCAATCAAATGAAAATTATTGTGTTTCTTTTAATTTATCATGTGATTAACTGATTTACCGTTTATTGTGACAGGCCTAATTCAGCCACTTGTTATTAATATTCATAACAAGACATTCATATCTGTTTCAATACAACTTAGGATTACAACACATTTACCAACTTATCATTTACAGGACAGTAGAAATAGATGGATGGCATTTAGCCAAGCAGACAGAGTGATAACAGACTCAAAATATCTAGTCAAATCCTCTGATACATCCTAAAGATCTCAAATGAGTTTATGCACTCAAATGTGTGCATTTATAGAGTTTGAAATAAGCAAAGACCGAAAATGTTTCCTACCATTGCTGCTGATATGTAGGAAGAAGCTCCTTCAGAAATCTGTTTACATGTGAAGAGGAAAACAGGATAAGGCCTGAGCAATGACCAAAAGAAGAACAACAGAGAGTATATCGAGCTAACACGGAAGTAACGAACAAGCGTACTATAAAGTTTCAGTAGGATTGATTAGATCTGTAAAAATCCTGTCTATGAACAGAGCAGAGTGAAGCTGTGTTGCAAATGAGCCCAGATGTCAGTGAACGCCACGGGGCAGGGCTCCTTCACTGTTCAATGAAAACAGCACGTTTTAGCTGAAAGAAGAGGAGGAGAATATAGTTCCAACACCGCACCACGAACAGCGCGGTATTAATCCGACAAAACACTCACCTGCTTGCTTTGTAAGCGAATGAGATGTTGAATCACCGTGCGATTTGATTTGTCATGTCAGGGTTTCTGAACAACTACAATTTCCCCTCTTCCGGCTCATGAAAATGTCGTCACGCAATAAGGGGGCGGGGCGAAGATTCTTTCTGGAACGTTAGCAGCGACGCTTTGTTGCCCTCTGGTGGAGAAAACTATAAACAGCAGGAGTTTGATATTTGGTTTTGTGTAAAAGTTTTAAGATTAAAGTAAGGCTAGCCACAATTTCACAGTTCATAATTTTGATCCGGCGAGGAGAGTTTAGGCCTGAATTCGACACCATAACAAGGTAGCAAAAGAGCTTATCATTTATGTTAGTAACCTCCACTGCATTGTTTCTGCACGCAGCAATATGGATACTGAAGTCAAGGTTGGTCAACGATTTCCAACTTTCCCACTAAAATTTTCCAATTAAGGGTGTTTTCTGTCAAGGCTACAGGCTATGTAAACTTGAAGACGGGATTTGTGCGTCTTTACAACGCAATTTCAGAAGTTCCGCAACAAGAAATCTGAACTTGTACAGCTAACTGCTTGAACGAAAAACTCACTAGCATGTAAAATCAAATTAAGTGAAATTGCAAAAATAATTTGAAACAATTTCTGAATTTAAATTTGACAGATTTATGCAATAAATTGATTATTTATTTGCACTCCTGTTTAACTTATGAATGTTCAAAGTAAAACTCCCAACTACTACTATATTATGTTTTTTTTGTTTGTTTGTTTGTTTGTTTGTTTTTGCTGGAATTGTTTTACTACTGCAGATGTTTTAATTAGCAAAATAATAAGATCTCTGGCTGCTCTTCTTTCTGCATTGAACAACATGATAAAATTGAGAATATTGAAAAAAAGAAAGAATGAATCATGGAGAGAAATACATGGTTCCTCACTGTGTGCTCATTCGCAATCATGTGGCCTGTGCAGTGAATCATGTGTATGTTTAATTCATTAGCTAACATTCAGAAATAACATACTCCTTTATGTTCTGCTGCAGCAACTCTGTGTGTCGTCTCCACATACGGTTTCATCTGAATCCTCTGCCAAATGAGTAGAAGTGTGTGTAAACAAAGATTTCAATAGTTGGAGGAAAAAGAAATACATCAAAAGCTTATGCGAAGTGTATTATTAGAGATTATTATTAAGAAATTAGAGAACCAGGGTTTAAAAGCCTTAAAGTCATACTAGGTAAGCTGAGCAAACTATGTTTAATTTGCTCAGTCTAATACGTGAATTAAGTGTAAGTTAATTGATAGCTTCCATCCATCCATCCATTTTCTTCCGCTTATCCGGGGTCGGGTCGCGGGGGCAGCAGCTTCAGAAGGGAGGCCCAGACTTCCCTCTCCCCAGCCACTTCTTCCAGCTCCTCCGGGGGAATCCCAAGGCGTTCCCAGGCCAGCCGAGAGACGTAATCCCTCCAGCGTGTCCTGGGTCTTCCCCGAGGCCTCCTCCCGGTGGGACGTGCCCGGAACACCTCACCAGGGAGGCGTCCAGGAGGCATCCTTACCAGATGCCCGAGCCACCTCAACTGGCTCCTCTCGACGTGGAGGAGCAGCGGCTCTACTCTGAGTCCCTCCCGGATGACCGAGCTTCTCACCCTATCTCTAAGGGAGAGCCCAGCCACCCTGCGGAGGAAACTCATTTCGGCCGCTTGTACCCGTGACCTCGTTCTTTCGGTCATGACCCAAAGCTCATGACCATAGATGAGGGTGGGAACGTAGATCGACCGGTAAATCGAGAGCTTCGCTTTTTGGCTCAGCTCTCTCTTCACCACGACGGACCGGTACAGCGCCCGCTTCACAGTAGACGCTGCCCCAATCCGCCTGTCGATCTCCCGTTCCCTTCTTCCCTCATTCGTGAACAAGATCCCCAGATACTTAAACTCCTCCACTTGAGACAGGACGACCCCCCTAAAGTCATATGTTTTAAAACCACTAGGTAAGCTGAGCAAACTATGTTTAATTTGCTCAGTCTAATACGTGAATTAAGTGTAAGTTAATTGATAGCTTGTCAGGTTTAATGATTTTTTTTGTAATTTCTATAGATTCAATCAGGATGGTCTTCAACTCAGTTTTGCAGAAATATTAATGCAAAAACTGGGTTTCTTGTCTGCATGATGTTAGAGGAATGATGCTGTTTAATCATTTTGTCCTTTATGTATGAGGACCATATTATATTAGAGAAGAAATTGGATCTTGCATTTCTTCTTGAAAGCGAGATATTCTTTTATCACATTGCAGCGTTTTTCTGCTCGTTACCGTCCAAAACACAGTTCCACTAAGTGTGTACATTAGTCCCAGACCCTTTAACATAGTTGCTAATATTAGCCGAACTCCTCTGTCCCTCAGCTCCTTCACAAACCCTCATTCTCATATGCAACAGCAGCACCAACTAGTGGTCAGTGGCACATCCGGTTTTGACTCACCAGAGAAATGTGAAAATACTCAAAATTCACACAAGAGGAGATAGTAAGATGGATTGGAAAGTGAAATGCTCTCTCCGGAATGTTGTCCTACTTCTGGGAGCCAGCAGGGTCATGATAGAGGAAAGTCAGAGAGGCTAGTACTATGCAGTTTTTCTGTGTTGAGATAGTAGGAGATACCCGATGCCACACTGCAGGTTTGATATCTGCTGCTACTCAGCTTACACATTCAGTGTGACCTGAAGCACCTCTGCTCTGCTCTGCTCAGGTAGCCGCATGTATCCTCTGTCGCTACTGCCACAACGGAGTGGCTGTCACCAAAGACCAGGTGTCCGGAGTCAGAGATTGGAGCAGTGTGAGTGTGTGCGTGCGTGCGTGCGTGCGTGTGTGTGTGTGTGAGTGTGCGTGTGTGTGCGTGTGTGTGTGTGTGTGTGTGTGTGTGTGTGTGTGTGTGTGTGTGTGTGTGTGTGTGTGTGTGTGTGTGTGTGTGTGTGTGCTTTTATGCACACCCAAACCAGCTCCAACAACAAGGGGAGTTTGACTCTGCAAAAGGACAAACTGTGAGGTGGATTTCTGAATCTGAAGGACCCCCATGGGCTCTGAGGGAGCAGAGAAACATCTGTGACTGGAGTTCACCAACCTGACTAACTCTGGTTTGATATTTGAGTTTTATATTGATGAGGCAGATCAATGTTATTCAGCTTAGGTTCGGATGCTGGGTGTTGAGTTTCAAAACACTTTGCACATTTGTTTAATTAAAGGGGTAGTATTATGTAAAATTGTCTTTTTTGAGCTTTGCATCAGGTTATAATGTTATTCCCGCATCAAAAACGTACCTGGTGTTGCTTTGATTCTTTCATCCATGTCTGAATTTTCCATGGCAACCATTCAGCTGCGCAAACCGCCTGGTCAGACCCGCTTTCAAGATGAAGCTCCTCATCGAAGTTGCATCTTCCAAGTTTCTGAGCTTAAGCCTCACAGAGCAGCCATAACCCGCAACTCCCCACTTAGCTCCTTCAGACTAGCCAGCAGCAATTAGTGAATAACACCTGGTGAAGCTGAGCTCATTATACTACTCAGTGCAGCATTGGTAAAAACATTGCTAACGGGCTAATAGTTGAGCAATGTGACTTCCTGAAGGTGGAGTGTTGGAAAGAGCAAGAGTTTCTTAAAGAGACAGAGGCCCAATTCCAAGGGGTTAAATTACAATGAACATTTCTTTTGACTTTGTAGTCAGATTTGATCTGTACAGTATTTTTGTAACAACTGAAGGCAACATAGTTACTTGATTGTGCTGTAGAAAGTCACCGCACTAGTTCCAATGCCTGACTGTTAAGGCAATGTTTTAACAGTCAGAATAAGTTTTGTGCTAATTATAATAACGTGTCAAGAAGATTACATGGTGGCTCATAATCATTGACACACTTCATTATCAACTGAGGTTGACTGTACTGCACGGAGAGACTCTGTGTGTCCTGGGGACATTTGTGCTCCATCTCCTGGTGTCGTCTGCTGAGTGACCTTGTTGTCTTCTTCACTGCCGGCTACAAATGCAGACCATGTCTCAGCAGAGATTAACACATCTGTACAGCATAAAAAGCTGACCCAGTCATCCTGTCCTGACCCACACAGCGCTAAAGATGAGTAGTGGGCACCTTTTCTACCCCAACACTGGGGCAGGGAAGAGACTTCTGTGTTTGGAGTGTTGTGGAAAGTGACTTCTTTTGAATTTAGAGGTCAAAGGGAGACAAAGAAAAGCTGTGGCGTTAAATAGTAATGATCTGCTTGTTTGTAAATAGAAAAACAATTCAGATGTACTTTTTTTGCCCTCTATATTTTCATTTGATTACATTTGTCTTTATGATGTTTGATTCAATTCAGTTTATTTTGGTAAAATTTTTCTTGACAGATATTCAGTTATTATTAAGTAGGAAGAGCAAAATATAATAGAGCATAGTTCTTATGTTTGAAGGAAATGTTATAATTTTGACTCGATAAGTTACCTTTAAAGTTTATCAGCAGTTTTATAAAATGAAATAAAATAAAACTGTATAATTACCGTAAAAATTATGCATTTAGCTGAGTAACATATCTGTTGTGCATCTTTCAAAATAAAAGCAGATAGAAATACACTAGCTCCAGGACGAAAAAGTCACTGTTCAGCTATTTTGTTCTTTGGGTAGATTGTACCTAAGAGTCAATATTCTTATTGTCCACTTGCCACATTAACACAGAAAAAGTCTTTTATAACCCTATTCATTTACGATGGAGTCATTGTCATAGTCAATTGATAGCACAGATCTGTATCCTGATGTGTCAGAGAAGTTGACGGTCAGCTGGTTGTCCAGATTTGTGGTGACGTGAAGGTTGGCGAGCCAACCCAGAACTTTGTTAAAGTTGCTGCTGGATACTTTTGGATCTGACGAAGAACAAACGATGGACTGTGTTGTACCGTGGTCTGCCACTGAAAAGGAAACAATAGCACATTTATCAGCAAGAGTATTGTTGTGAATGCAGCAACTGATAAGTTAAATAATTTTTTTCTTACATTCAGGAAACAAGACGTCCATGCTGCTCTGAAGAACATTTGAGGATTTCAGTACTTCCTTATCAAGCCTTTCGATTTCCTGGTTGATTTTGCTGTCCAATTCTTTCTGCTTTTTCTTTTGGTCTGTCATCCATTGACCAGTAAACATGGCTGTTAAGTTGGTCATATCGGCAACTGTCATAAAAAAAAATCTGGTTATACGCATGTACAATGGGGTAAACCACATATCTTTGTCTTCATTGCAGTATACTCACTGGGTGATTTGGATTTAGTCGTCCCCATAGACGCTCGGAGGTCTGCTTGGAGCTCCAGAAGGGTTCCCTTGAAACCTAGCAAGAGCTCCAGCTCTCTCCTTTGGTACTCACTCGCCAGACGTCGCTTAAGCACATTTTTCAGCTGCTTCCTGTGGGCTTTCTCAGAGATCCTCTGGTGGGTCTCTTCCATGTCAGGGCAGAAGAGCTGGCCTCCGTTTCCTGCCACGATTTCTTCGATCTTCTCAAACAACTCTGCAACCTGAGTCTTATCCCTTTTCTTCATATTATTTATGGAGTGGTACCGGTTCTCACACTGGTCCACCAACCAACGCAGAGCCTGAGGCTCCCTCTCAATGTGCTCCTCAATGGACCTGTCTGCTAGTTTATCTCCATACGTGAACACAACTATTGTGTGTTTCCAGATCCTGATGTCAAAAAGCTTCATGTGTTCTTCCACAGCAACTCGGTCTGGATCTCTGAATGTCGGGTTCAGAGGAACCACCAGCAGAACTGCGTGGACACCAGACGGAGACGCAACTCGAACCATTTCTTTGTCCGCCTCTTCGGTCCAGCGGGACGAGTCTCTCCACCAACCCGGGGTGTCGATCACGGTGACTTGTCGACCGTCTGCCGTCCCATTTTCTACCTTGCACTCTTCGTTTTGGCATGTCACAAACACTTCTTTACCCAGGATAGTGTTTCCTGTTGCACTCTTCCCAGAACTTTTCTGCCCAAGCAGAAGAACCCTCAACATGTCCAACCTTTTCCTGGAGCCTGAGGAGAAAACAACCAGGAAAATCGATCAGCTGATACAGACAATCAGTATTTATCAACAGAATGTGGCTTTTGAATATAAGTGAAAGTTTTACTTAACGACTGACACGTACCTGTTGAACTCCTCATAGCTTTGACCTGTTTTTGCCTCAGCATTGCTGCCTCCTCTACGCGTTTGCGTCTTTCTTCAATGTCAACACGCAGTTGCTGGTCTGGAGCGAAATAGTTCCAACTGTTTTCTGCCAAAGTTTCAGTGATTTTCTCCATCAGTTCTGTGATTTGTCCGCGATCGCTTGCATTCTTGTTGTTAATGACATGATATCTGTTCTCACATAGGTCCACTAAAGACCGCAGGGCCTCCCCCTCTCCTTCAATGTACTCTTCTATGGATTTTGCCCCCAGCCAGTCTCCCCTAGTAAAAACTATCACCGTGTGTTTCCACACGAGTCCATCTCCGAGAAGCTCCAGGTGGGATGTTGCTGCTTTCAAGTTCCTGTTGTGGAAGGATGCATCAGCATCTATCACTAACAGGAAGATGTGTGGTCCAGGGACGCACAGAAACATGCTGCTGATTATTTCTTCTTTGATGGCTTCTGGAGTGTCATGGGCATGGAAGCCTTTCCACCAACCCGGCGTGTCGACGAGAGTGACGTCGGTTTTGCCTACAAACCCTTTGCGAATCAACGACTTTGCTGTTCGCTTCCCATCTTCTTGTTCTTTTAAACCGAAGAGAGTGTTCCCCACTGAAGTCTTCCCAGCATTTCGGCTACCCAAGAGAATAATTTGGAGTTTTGGGATTGACTTCTTCTCCTCTGTTATCAGACGAATACAAAAACATTTATTTAACAAATATATTACTGTTTTAATGTGTTAAACTGTGACTAATCTGGAACTGGAACATATCTCAGAAGTGTAAGCTGCCTTTTTTATCTAAGGAATGCATGGTTTCCCACAGTGTATTTATAAGTCTGGCGGGCAACCAGGCTTTACTTGTGCCCCCACCAGGCTTAGCATTGTTTATTTATTTGAGTTTTTTTAGTCATTGCCTTTTTTAAGACTTTATAGTTGGTGTTTAGGTATTAATCTTTCAGTCTTCCAATAACGCATAACTATCAAGCGATATTTTCTAATTTTCTGTTAACTTTAAACAGTTTTTAACTCAAAAACATGGCGGCTTGCAGGATGTGTGCCCTAGTCCCCTAAACACTAGGGCTTAGCAAGTTTTCTGGGGGAAACCCCACGGTTTTGTTTCTTAAAAAAGTGTTTGAATCAGTGAATTCAATCAAACTGCATTTCTTCCCCAGAGACTAACATTTTTGAACATTTTAATTATCTGAAGTAACCCTACCCCCAACATGCAGAAGGACAGTTTGTTTCTATGAGGCAATTATAATTCCTTAATGTTTTTTTCAGTTTAGATTAAATGTAGGTGGCATTTCATCTAAATCCCTACAGTTTAGAAAAAACTAAACTGTTTCATCTAAAACTAAAACTGTGAAGCTGTTATGTTTTGGTAAGTAGTTAGATTTCATCGAATTGTGTCTATTTCTGTGTGCAGCTATAGTCACTGTTACCTGGAATCAGTTTCATCCTCTGCTGTCTTTGCTCCTCAGCCTTTGTCCGTCTCTCTTTCGCACTCCTGGCGACATCTTCTTGCTTTCTTGTGATGACCAGAAGAGTTTGCTCATCTATTTTGTAAAAAGCCCCACGGTTGTTCACCATCATCTCATCCATCTTCTCCAGCAGCCCTGAGACCTGACACAAGTCATGCTTGTCCTTGTTATTGAACACATGGTACCTGTTCCCACACTTCCCCACCAGCCACTTGAGCGAATCTCCCTCGCTCTCAATGTGCTGCTCTATCGTCTTCTCTCCAAGGTAGTCCCCACAAGTGAACAGCACCATGATGAACCGCCAGACCCGCTCTCCCAACAGCTTCATGTGCTCCTCCAGCGTGGTCCTCTGCTCCCGGGAGAAAGCTGTGTCTATGGGAACGACCAGGAGGAAGACGTGCGGACCAGGCAGACACTTGGATGGATAGAGTTTAAAACTTTGCTTTTCCCCCTCTGGGATGTCGGTGAGGGAGAGAGAGCTACTCCACCCAGGAGTGTCAACCATGGTCAGCCTGCTGCCCTCCACCTCCCCATGCTTCACTTCCACCTTCATCGTTCTGGCTCGTCCACATTCGAAACTTTCCCCCCTCAGGATGGTGTTACCAGACCAGCTCTTGCCTCCCCATCGGCCGCCAATCAGGATGATTCTCTTCTCTGGAAGGGTTGCGCTCCCTGTCCCCTCTAGGGAAAATGGAAGAAAATCTAACATTATTGCTCAATTAACTCTGATGTGGAAAGTTTCTGAACACCTCTAATTTCTAATTTGCCTCCAACTTTATTCTATCATTTCAAGATGTTCTTGATTTGTAGTCCTTCAGGTTTTCTGAAGGTTTTTGAAGTCTTTTTTTTAACCTTAGAAGTGTAGTTTTATCTAATGTTATATCTAATTCTATGCTTCAAATATAAGACAACAAAGTAAAAACAAAGACCTAATAAAACAGTAGATGCTGTATTGATGAGTACCTGACAGTCTAATCTTTAAGAAAAAGGGAATCTTAACTTAAGAACCTGACAGATACACCAACCTAACCATGATTTTTTGCTGAATGTCAGGTTTACAGCTAAAACATGTCCACTCATCACGTTTCTCCTGCTAAAATACTGTTATATCTCTGTTGAAATGTATCATCTTTGCTACTTTTCACAGAATCAACTGAATAAATGGGAGAAAATTAGTGCCACTGCTGGTTATGATGCTAAAAGATCCGCCTTAAAACTGTCTCTGTGTGTGTCAACACATCACTGATTCATCCCTTGGGTTTAGCAGCCTATTTTATGCCTGAATGATTTACAGGTCACAGCTAAGCAGCTTATCAAATCAGAAAACATCCCTCTGAGGATGGTTTGAACTGAACATTTAAAAAAAATAAATAAATAAATAAAAAACAAAGACAAATAGCGGAGAGATCTTCAGAAGCTTCTGATTAAGATCACATGAATGGATTTACAAAAATGTCTTCTGAACAGGAAGTCTTAAAAAAATAAAGAATGACCTTAGACTTAGCATTATGATGCTCATTATTAGATGTGTCCTATTTTAATTCCCTGTTTGACACCTACAAGGTAATGTGTTTACTTGTGACCAAATTCACAAAGGACCCTCCTAGAAAAGGCTGAATATTCCTCGAGCTGAGAGGCTTTTTGGTTTGAAAACGCAGTCGTCGCTAAACCTGACTTTGATGTTTTTAAAAGACTGACACTAAGGTAACGCTCTGGGGAAAGCTATTTTTCACTCATCAGACACGCGCTCTAATGAGAATCAGTAAGATGTGATGAAACTGAAGCAGGAGTTTCATTTTTAGACTGAACCCTGAACTATAACGAGAAATCAAGCGACAGAGAAAATAAAAATCTTAACCAAATCTGCCCAGAATTACTCAGCCAAAGAAGCAGCTCCTGTTAATCTTGTCTTACTGTGTAGATAGAAGGTATCGAATTATAGATACCTGAGATACATAAGTCCATATTCTTTATAACACCAACAAGCTAGCAGTAAACAAAATCTTTCAAGCAGCCGTGAATAACGTTACTAAAAATGAACACAATGTTTATGTCGCAAACTCATTAAGCCAAAAATATACCTCCATAGTGAAGTATAGTGATGGCAGTATCATGCTGTGAGAATTTCTGCTTTTGATGGGAAATTAGCTAACTGTGAACTTTAAAAAAAAAAATAAAAATGGTCCAATGTATTAAATCCTAAAATCATTTTTTTAAAATTGTTTATAGAACATGAATTAGGAAAAACATCGAACAGTGATGGTGACAGGTTTGATTTAACTTTTGGTACAATATCCTGGAAAAATAAAATGTTAGATTTATAAAGATTTAAAATATTTTCCAAGTTCAAGCAATCTTTGTCAGTATTGTATACCTAAAAACTCAAACTTTTACTTATTCCTACTTTAGTTAATAGTTACTCGGAATGATAAAAGTGAAGGGATCTGCATTATCTGCACAGCAGTCTGAAGGTGTGTTTGTTTTTCTGTCTCTTGACATTCATGTCCCACAGTTTTCTTTTGTAACATTACGGGAACTGAGGCTTTGTCCTCTGATCAGAAAATATGCAGCCTAACTAGTTTGTCGCTATGTAGCTTACCGTAACTGCAGATGGCATCTAACTTTTGTTTCCATCTGCTGCAGGCCAAATGTTCCTGTACATCTTATACAGGAACAAGTCCAAGATGTACTTGATGTAATAATTCATCTTATTAAATTTAAGCTGAATTTAATTCAGCTTAAATGTAAAATGTGAAATCTTAGCTTTTGAACCTGAGAATATTTCATGATCTCTTTTTTTTTCACTGAAAAACAGAGACACATTACTGACACATCTTTATTAAATACTGAATTCTGTATTTTGTTCTGAGGGCAGCAGCTGGAGGACTGATGACTGAGGGAGATGTTGAACAAGGAATGTGAGAAAGACAGACGCACAGATTCTTTACCTTCATACTTTCTTTTCCCTGCTAATGTCTGCTCTTAGGTTTTGTGTACATTTCTTAACATTTTCAAACTCTATCAACTGCGACATCTATACAGCATAAAACGTCTTTGGTTGCAGATTTATGGCATGCTCAAACAAGTTAAAAACTATTTTTCTACAGCAGGTCCTCATTAACTTACCAGGATGGCTTCCCATCTTTTCTTCCATCTGGCCTTCTCTTTTTGAATCGTGTCCTTTGGTCTACTCTGCACTGGTCAGAGTAGAAATATTAAAAAGCTAGAAATAGTCAAACGTATCGGGGCATATTTTGCTACCAGACCTGTGCAGTCTCTGTATGCAATGAGAAAACAAAAACAAAAGTACCTCTAACGTAGGGAGCACAAAGGAATGCAATTGAACAGGTTTGTTCTCTTCATTATCTGTTCAAACTTTAAAAAACATCAACACCGACTGGTGGCGAAAGGACAAATGTTCCTGATAGAGAAGAGGAGATGAAACATTCACAGTAACGGTGAAATGACATCAGACATGAGTTCAGGCCACCAGATCAAATCTATATGACATCTTTATTCTTTAAATAAATCTTTATCATTTTGGATGTTTTCTTGTTTTGTTTTGTTTTTTTCTTTCAAAGATTTGCATCCATTTATTCATCTTGTTATACCATAGGGCACCAGTATAAACCTTAACCATGCCAAATCTTGAAACATTGTCAAAATACATAACAAAATGTCCAAAAGACAAACATTTATTCTTTGCACTTAAACAAGCTTATGCTTAAGGAAAAGCAACAGACGTTTCTCTGTTATCCAGACAGCAGTTCAAAAATCAGGACATGCATTGTTTTTAGCCTGAATTAGCAACATTACTCATTTATGGCACATTTGTACTGGAATTATTAAATGGTCTATTTTTGAAGAATATTACAAATAAAATAAACAGGTTCCAACCTAAGAATCGGATCAATCACAATTCGAATGGAGGATGAAATTTTAAATATTGAAAAGTTAAATTCTAATCCGTTTGTGTTTATTCTTCATTTTACATTTTAGTTTTCATGGTTCTGAGCTGAATGGCTCTTTGTGTACGGTCATATTCAATAAATGAAAGTATCTGTCCTGATGAGTCTCGTTTGGCAGACTAAAAGTACATTTTGAAAATAACAACCTTTGAGCAGGTCAAAGACTTGCCCGTTAAGCCCACATCTCCGGTTTTTATTGATCTGATATAATATTCCATGTTTTCATCAGCCGTAAATGGAGAATCGTCATAATTAAATGAATACTGGCTTTCAGACATTCATCTGTGTGTAGTTTAACTGTAGTAATAAAGTTCCTGAAATAAAGGGATATTTCAACAATATTTTTATCAATCTGGCACTAGAGGAGGTTTGGAAGCTGACACTGATCATGTGTCTAAAACAACTTAGTCCATTTCAAGCACAAAAAGAAAGGAAAAAGAAAGTTAAAGCAAAAATAAACATGTTTCAAAAGAACAAAATAGCTTCTTTTTTTAACTCAATGTATGCATGTTTGCTTTTAGTTAAACATATTTTTTTCTGTCCATCATTTAATGAACTGTATTAAATAAGAGGAATAATAATATATATATATATTTTAAAATACAAGACTGTAATGCCCTTGAAGTTCTGCAGCACTCTCTGCTTTTAAATCTGTAAATATGCAGAATTCACTCACTGACAGAAATAAAGTGAATCACCCAGATAGCGTGGTGTAAACGACATAAAACCAGATGTGTTCAAGGTCTTATCACGTTTATGCAACGGCTACAAAATCAGGTCGGTTAAGAAGTAGAGTTAGTAAAACAAGCACAGTGATGGTGGTCCAGCAGAACGCCACGGTGTCAGAGTTCATATCCACGGTAACGCCTCGCATTATGCTGCTTACGGCTGGGCATTGCATTTGGAAACGAGGCAGGGGATACGCTATGCAGCTGCCTGGACATGGCGCTATCAGGATCCCTCAAATCCCCACGCCGGTATTTGTGAAAAATATTCAGGCATATTTTCTTTCTCGTTTAACGTTGACGGGACGGCGTGAAGCGCTGCAGTGACAACGATTCCTCACTTGTGTATTCCCATCAGCTTATCAATACAACTGTGACTTTATCATTCTAATTTCCTCCTCATAGCTTATCTTGAACATCAGATATTCAGAAAGCAGTTCTGAACGCTTTCAGTTACCTAAAACCCGAGGGCTATTCTCTCTTTTTTTTTTCTTGGAAAGTTACTGAATATGCAAAGTAGTCGGACTGAATATTTATGAAATCGCCTGAAGACTTTTTACTTTTCTTTCTGTTAACTCGAAGACATGATTATTCTGATTACACCTCTGCAAAGCCGTAAGAGGGGTCAGAGGTGACCTCAGGCCACAGCCTTTGGCTCTCTACCCTATGATGCTGAGCGTAAGGTCGGCATGTCTTGGTGCAACATTGTCAGGGCTGATCCCTTTGGAAAAGCCCAACGATAGGAAGCCGATCTTCATCAATCCAGGCCTGATGGTTTATATCAGTCTCCAGAAAGTGTCATATATTATACACAGTAAGATGGCAGGTGCAGATGGAATGGCGTTCTCCCTTTGGCGAGGTCTGTTTGACGTCGCTTGAATCTTCACGATGTCTGTGGATACCCACAGAAGGCCACTCGGTCCGACATCTGACCACTGCGACTTTTACCTAAAGCATCTACAGTTATGCTCAAAACTGCTGGTAGATTTCAATGTAAAATTGTTTTCATATAACCAAGAAAGTTTTATTTTCTAATAGGAAATAAGGCAGGCGTCACTCAAGAGATGCTTCTCAACGTAAAACGAAGACCAATTCAGAATTTTAGTGTATTTGTTTACTTTTTTTTTTTAAATAGTAGGTCTCAAAAACTATTAAACCCACATATTTAGGAGTTATGAATAATGTAATGTGACAATGTGACCACTCAGCCTCATTCAAAGCCCACAGTTTAAACCCCATTAGTCAAGGTCAAGTCCTTATAACTCATCTATGATGTGCTGTTTGTGTCTAGAGACCTTTCCCCACTATTCTGACTTACTGTCAGGTGCTCCAGTAACTGCTGAACAACTTACAAGTACCAATCTGCTACTAACTAAACCATTTCTTCTGTGCAATTAGCTTTTTTTTTGTCAGTGAGTGGATGCTGCGACTGATTGTCCCACAAAATGAACTAGCTGTTCATGATCTCTGGGTGACCTTCTATGTGCCAGGATAAAGCTGCTTATCTAACAGATTGGACATCTCCATCCAGGACAAGTCCCACTGCACCTCCGTCGCATCCTGTTTGGTCACAGGTGGCGGCACTGCTGGGACGCTCTCTTTAGAAAGTGGCCAGAAGCTCCGAGAGGAAAACATCCGGCGTCTTTGAGAAAAAGAAGAGAAAACTAAAATTCAACCAACAGGCTGCAGGAGGTGGGGTTGGCAGAGGAGAACGTTACTGTACCTGTTGCGCTGAATGAAACAAATTAGAGGAATCAGGAGCAGAAGAACAACAGAGCACGACACAACAATCCATATCCACGCACCTGATACAGAGCAGGAATTTTACTTTTGTTAGAAAACACTGTTAAAAGTAAATTCTACTTTATTTGCAAAATATTATAAAATAAAAAATAAAAATCAAGCTGATGTAGCCTTTTGGGACTGTAACCAGTTTACAGGATGGTTGCATTATAACACTATTAGACTTTGACTAGACTGAAAATCAAGGTCAGTCAGTTCAATAATACAATTGCCACCATATGATTGGCCCTGTTTCAGTGGCACACGAAGGCTTCAGGTAAGTCATGCTCCAGTGTTGGTTGCTTACGAATGTAATATAACCTGATCAATGCCTTTATACAAGATTTATACAAGTGCTGCTTCGGTCACTCAATAATAGCATTATTTAATTTTATGCTGCACAGTGCAGAAGCTCTGTCTGTGCTGGTGAAAAGTTGCTCACCCCGACATGACGATTGCTTGAAGAGGGTCCAACATCAGGGTAGCTGGGTTTATTTTTCATGTTCATTAATTCAGGTAACATTCATATATATTTTTATTTATAAGATGTTTTCATATTAAATCATTATCCATACATCCTTTTGAGTGCACTATATACTCCTTAGTAAATATTAAATTTAAAGTAAACACATCTAGCAGCTAAAGTTATATAAATGTACAGGAACTCAGGTTTATGTTTTCTTTTTAAATGTTGCACTTGAAACATTTAAACAGTTTTCACTTTGGTAACTACAATGAATCTGACCTACTGTCAACACTTTTTAATACTTAGCATTCTATATACATCAAACTCTTGTGTTTTATTTTGTTTTCTTATTATCAGTTGACGGGTATAACGCCAATATTTCATAAGATGTTACCATTTGTGGAGGCTTCTGTCCCATCTTTTGATGTAAAGTTGCCTGGAAGATCTAAAAAAAACACAAAAAAACAAGCGGTTATTTATCAGTATTGACTAAATATGTTAATGAAAAACTGAACAAAAATTTTAAAAAAGCCAAACAGCTGACCTGACCCATACAACTCATTTTTCTACATGTTTGCCTCTAGTTTTCCACATCCTTTCGGTTGTTGTGTGGTCAGAAGAAACATGATGGCTAACCTGCTAGCTGCTTACCTGACCCATTGAGCGTGACACACCCCTCCATGCTGATGTTGCTGCCTTTCTGCTCCACTTTGATTTCTGAGCCGTTCGGCCACAGGCACACCCTGGGCTCTTAAGGGGCAGAAAAACATCGCTGTGGTCTCTTTTTCTTGCTTGTGCATGACAGATGGGTGCAGCCTATACTTCACCTGAATTTCTTACCTTCGAGTGCAGCAACATGGAGAATGAAGAACGCGGACACACCTAAAACACATACAGAAACTGTTTCACACAAACGCATCTCTTCATAATCTACAACAGGTTTTCTTTCCACGAGATCACAGTCAGCAGCTCGGATCCTTCACACATCCAAAGCCAGAGCAGATTCACAAGGTTGATTTTGAGCTACGTAACAAAAAGCAACGTTTTAAAAGTCCTTAATTAAAGGCGAGACGAAAAGATCTAAGAGGAAAATGCCTTCGTTTGTGAAGCATAACAATCCCTCGCTCTGCCAAGACAGCACTTTGAAGACCACGGAGGCTGCATTTTTACCTTCCTCTCAGAGTCACAGCGCTACTACACAGGCACGTCGGCGTGCCCAGCTTCCCATTCCTTAATGAGGCTGTTTAGACTGTTATCCTCCCCGTGGGAGCACAAGGAATGTACACATATTTGCTGTATTTTCCTGCTAAAGACGCCCACGTCGTACAGCAGTGTTGCACAGTGCTGGGACGATCACAAAGTTTTGACACACGGTAGCAAAAGGTTCAGACGCAACGATTTGGCAGCCGTGTCCACATCGTTTCCATTTGCCCCGTCCGGATTCTGGCCGGGGCACATCATTTTAATTTAGCACTGCCCGAAAGTCCGTGCAGCAGGGGTAATAGCCTGGTTAAATTTATAACCCTAAATACCATACTACTGCTATTTGCATGCCATACAGAAAGAGAGCTGAATCCACAAGAACTTTTTTTTTTATGACTACAAGCATAAGGAGATTAATGCACAGCAGAGGCTTTTTTTTAAAAGGTGTGCATTGATAAGAAAGGTCATTTTTGATACTCACCCAGCAGCAAGACATCTACCACGGTGTTTCCGCCACCAAGCCTAAAATCTCCAACGTTTGATTTGCGCCTCATTTCCTTGTTGAACAAAGCTAAACATAACAAATATGAAATAAGCAGTAATTTCCAGTAGCCGTTATGTTTGTTTTTTTGTTTGTTTTTTTCTATAAACCTGCCCGATTCATGAAGCTGTGAGAGAGACCCTGACTGTATCTGTGTGGAGGAGGGACTGTCACAGCAGACCGCAGATTGAGATGGTCATCTTGGTGGAGACGTTTCCTTCCTCTGTCAACTAGTTAGCAACGCAGCCGTGTGACAGGAGAACCGTGCACAGGCACAGGGCAGGGAGCTCAGATTTCGAGCCATAGCACAAGCAGCCATCGATTATCCAGCAATTTGACATTTTCACTGTTTTCACTGGCTTATCTATAGCCTGGAAATGCTGCAAATGAAGGAATGAGGTAAGTCATCTGCACGAAAAGAGCAAAACAATACACATTGTGCACTGGGTGTGTCTTTTCCCAGCACCGGCGCTCCCCAGGGGTGTGTTTTCATCCCAGTCTTTTTCCTTCTGGACACAAATGATTGCGTCTTGGCTGGCCTGTCTGTGAAACTCTTGAACTTTGCAGATGACACACCACTGTCATTGGTCTGATCCGGTAAGGTGACAAGTCGACATACAGACAGGGGGTGGATCGACAAACCATCTCAGGTCCAGTCAATTGTCGCACATTGACAGACTCTGTTGGGAATACGGCCTTGCTGCTGCAACTCAAGAAGTGCAACCAGTACAATGTCAGAAACAAAAACTCTGCTAAACGTGTTTAAGCTTGGATGAATAATAATACGAAGAACTAGTGGACTGTTTGGTTATATTGGGGATGTGTTTCTTCAGTAAGGACAATTAAAATTGGCCAGTTGATAGTGAAGACAGGTGGAGTTAATTAGAGAGCGATTCTGGAGGAAAAGCTGTTAGAGGCTGCAAAAGACTGAGGAGTAAGCAGAAGTGCACCATCTAACTGGATAATGACCCAAAGCGTACAGCCGGCGCTACGATGTAACGGTTTAAATCGGAGCTTACTCGTGTCTCAGAAAGAGCCCACAGGTGAATCCAAATGAGAATCTATGACATGACTTGAGAATTAAGCTTCACAATAATTTGAAAGCAGTCATTTTAAAAAATTGATATAGCTACCAAATAAAATCCCACTAAGATTCAATGACGTGACAAAATGATAAAAAACCCATTGTGAGGTATTGTATTCAGATAAAGATAAGCCTCTGTTCCTGTGATGTTGATTGTTGTTTTGTTTCTTTTGGATCCTTCCATAAAACAGATGTCTACTGAAAACGTTAATGCACATGAATAAGGCATTGAGTGAACAATAAACCTAGGCGAAATGAAAGGCAACAATTTTCCGAAGCTGACAAAAAGTCTGCTTGTTGCAATAACTTCGGTATGAAACCGTCTGCCTTGTTGCATTACAAAAACAACTGAATGTTTACCTTTATTGCAGTGTTATTTTATCGATACAGCATCAACGCCATTCATCAGGGCCGACATTTTTATTTTTGAGATCGAGGCCAAAAGGATTTTTCCTGTTCCTCTAGGAAAAACTCAAAGATTTTAACTTCAATAGGGCTGCATTAAATACATTATTTCCCCTCACTCATGTATCCTGTACCATATATTATTTGATTTATCTTCCTTCAAACCCAATATCTTCCTCGTGTTGAGCATTTCTCCACGGATGCTTTTCACAAAATTTCAAACATCCTTTCTTGTACTTATCAGCTCGGATACTCTTGGTCACAAGCTAGCTGTACTGGTTTATTGGAGTACTGAGCATGTCAACACTCAAAGTCAAAATATTCAATATAATTTTTGACGAGTCCATCAAAGTCCATCAAAGTCCACACACATTTACAGAAACAAACTGGCAACTTTCAAACCATAAACCAGGGAGGTTTATGACCACAAGCTGCTATTGTTTATGATTTATGCATTTCTGTGTTTGGTGTGTGTAAAATTCTTGAAAAGCTTTGTTTTTTTTTTTGCACTATTTAAGTGCGTTATTTAATTGTAGTTCCTTTACAACAGGTTCTGTGATCTACGGTATTTTAAAGCATTTGTTTAAAATGCCTCTTGAGGCCCCTTTTTAAGCTGTACTCTTTGAAAAACTGACGTTTCAGTCTCTTAAGTTAAAATCAACCTTGGCTACACGCACTAGTTTGATAACTTTGTGTC